>NW_024349800.1:36508727-37168334 GCF_902729225.1 Pteropus medius
GATGTCACAGTTTTCTAGGAACTCCATGGTTGCGGTGGTTAAACAGCAACTGTCACTTAAACTGTCTCTTCACTGTAACTCCTGGAGACTGGGGATGAATTCTACTGTATGGCCAGACCAGGAATACATGGAGACACTGGACAGGTGACCCTGGAGAGCCCAGGCTCCCTGGAAACCAGAGGATAAGGAACAGCACAAGACACAAATAAGTGACTAGAGGATTTCAATCGATGTTCTCTGTACATTATTCATTTCAAAGATTCCCAAGCATGTATCTATGAAAGGCCACGAGTCCCTGGAGAGAAGAGGTACCTATCTATTCAGCCCCACGATGACCCAGCAGGGCTGTGAGACTCTCAGCCCTTGGACAGCACCAAGGCAGCTTGGCTGTAACTTGTTCCCACAGCAGGGCCTAGAAAGTACTGGGTTGCTGCAACAGATGAGTAAGGGAGAGGGTTCAAGACAACTTCATGACCCTGTTTCTGTCTTTCTCCAACAGACTGCACGGCCAGGCCTCCCAGTCACCCTGTGCTGCACATGAGGTGGAGGTCAGAGTTTTGCTACCAGCTGAACCACTCACATCTGCTCTATCTGCTAGGCCTGCCTTATTTCCTCCGGCCACCACACATGCCTAACCCCGACAGCCATCTCTCAGTGCAGCTAGTGCTGAAGGGAATTGCCACTGTGAGTTCAGAAAACAAAACTGAACTCAACAAGTAATGTGTGAGTGACACCAAACAAGAACAGATTGTTTTTCAACAAGACCCTTCTCATCTGTCCCACAGGGGCACCCTAAAGTAACTCCTCATTCCACTAGTGTCCCTCAAATGTCTGCCACTCACATACCACCTTACAGTTTTCACTCACCACTTACATCTCTTCTTCTTAAGTGATTTTATTTTTTGAAGAAAAAAAAACATTATATACACTACTCCTACATATGTACTATATATTACTTAGGAAAACTAGTATCCATGGCTATAAATAATTATTTTCAATGCAATGAAAACAAAATAAGCCTTATGCTTTTGGGAGATAAGTATTAGAGGGACGGTATTAACACTGGGCCCGACCTGAGAGTCTCTCCTTGATATGATCACAAGAACTGGAAGAAAATTAGAGGAAAAGAAAGGAGAATAACTTTATTTTTTGACGTAGAATTATATGCCCGAACATTAAGTGTACAGTTTACTGAGTTTGACAAAGGTTTACGCCTGTGTCATCAATACCCCAATAAAGAAAGAACAGTATCATCATCACAGAAACTTCACTCTTGTCACTTCCCAGTCACCTCTCCCCTGACCAGAGGCAACAATCATTTTGATTCCTAACCCCATAGATTCATTTTTTACTGTTCTTGAACTTCATAATATTGGCTCTGGGAATAACTTTTCCATTATTAAATAAAAGTCATGATAATGTTATACTTTTGCATACATTTGAAATTTTCATAATAAATAGTAATTTTTTAGAGTTACGGATTGCCCCGTCTATACCTAGTCTTCTTCAGACCCTCCAGTAGAATGAGACCTATGACTTTGGGCACTCGGAACTAATGAAATGGAATGATGTCAAATTAGGAAATGGTATTCTGACTTCGCAAATCCTAACATGATCCTGATTATAGCATTGATTTGCCAAAGCCTCTCCCCTAAATCCTAAATAATCTGATTATCTCTTAAGCTCACCAAAAGGAAGCCTTCTCCGACTCAACATTCCTTCACAACCAGCCTAATTCCTCCTTCTCCTCAGGTGGGTTTGACACCCCTCCTCAGGTGCCCCTCAGCCTTCCTGTGGGTGGCTCTTTACAATGCTCCCTCTGAGGGACTGCTTTCCTGCCTGCCTCCCAGCCCACAGCACCTTTCCTCAGGACCCCACACAAGGCCAACACCTCTTCCTTTCAGATCGAGTTTAAACTATACATTTCACTTAGCCTTCTATTGTCACTTATCTTCAACTACGAGCACATCTTATCTCTTCAACAAGACCCTGAGCTCCTGAAGGGTGATCACAGAATTACCTTGGCACTGATGAAAAGATACTAGAAATGGAAGGTATGTGTGGATGAACATGCGTGACTCAAATGAAAGGAAAATTGCCTGCAGGTTGGATCCTGACAAGGTTCAAAGTCATAGCCTTGAAGACAGAGAGAGAGGGAGGGAGAGAGAGGGAGAGAGAGGGAGAGAGGTAGCAGCAGTATCTTCCGTGATGGCTCTTTATCTACAGACCAACACTCTTTCTGAGACTTTCCTATCACAGATTCCTGGGCGCCACCACTAGAGATTTAGACTTATGTCTGGAGTAAGGCTCAAGAGTTTGCAGACTCCCCAGATCCTAGAAGATTCTAATGCTGGTAGGTCATGGACCACACCAAGAGAAACACCACCTGTGAACAGAGAACAGGGCTGATACTGAACATCCCCACATCTAGAAGACAATGGAAAACCATGTGTCTGGCTGGCATATGGAGCCTAACTTGTGTTCTGTTTAGTTATATCTGGAGGTGGGATCAAACAGTAAGAAAACCACTTTGATAAAACCAAAGGTGATTATGAAGTAAAAAAAAAAAAAATTAAATGCAGATAGAATTCCCAGTGAGGGAAAAGCTGAACCCTAATAAAAGAAACCAGAGTTTCTGATCCAGGACCTTGTTCTATTTCCCTTATAACATTACATGGCGGTGTCTTTCTGTTCCTGGAAAGAACACCAACAGTAAGTAAAGTTCAGGGTGCAGCTTTGAGTAGATGGGGGTGTATGTATGCACAAACGCACTTAGTAATTCAGAAAATTTTTAAAGTAAAAAGGCTAACCACAAGGCAGCAACCAGCAGGATGATGCCAAGAGAGCTAGCATTCTCTTACCACAACTAATGAAAACCCCAAGTATTTGTCCTCTGCAACCCAAGAACAAGGGGGGTTTTGAGATAGCTGTGTGTAAAGGAGGTGGAAGTCATTCCAGCACTTAGAACTTCGATTGGAAATAAACACACAGCCGGAGCCTGCCCAAGGACCCAGGCTGCCAAGCGCCAGCCTAGGAGCACACGCTGGCCGCTGGGGCCAGTACACAGTTATTTATACGTGTAATCCAATTTGGATGGAGAAGGCGCATGGAAATAAATTGATTATCTTGAAACTGTAAGAGCAAAATTTGCCACGACAAAAAGTAATAAAATAACAAAGAGGAAGTACCTGAGTAGGTCGACTGAGGGGATGTTTCTCATGAACGGTTTCCGACCCAGTTTGCTATCTGGATTCAAACACGAGAAACCATAACTGATGACTTGACAGAAAGCATATGCCAATCTGCGGGTAGAGTTTGGTGAGAATTTCTCCCTTGTCGTGTGAGCGTGTGTGCGCACACGAGCACGCACACACACGTGGGCATAAATATGTGTACATAATCAATCGACCAAAAAACACTCAAGAGATTATATAACAGAGAGCTGATTATCTCAACTTAGTTTATGGCTCGGGAAGAAGAAAAGTGGGTAGTTCATAAAAAACAACCATCTTTCCCAAATCTAAGGGTCAAACAAAAGAATACATTATCCAGAAAACACTGGCCTTCTATCTCTCTCATGCCCCCTTCCCTGGAGGCTGGCTTCAACTCTGCCTTTCCACAGCAACAATGGCGACCATTTATTAGCACGTGGTGTATGCCAAGGGCTAGAGATATACAGTCTGGAATGGCCATGCCAATCCTGGGATAGGGACTGCCAGTCCATTTGACAGATAAAGAATCTGAAGATATAATCTAAGTGACTTGTTCAAACACCACATTGTTCCAAGTAGAGACTCAGGATTTGAACCTAAGTCTGTCTGGGGTTGATTTTATTATAGCACGCTGCCTTGCTGGAAGGAGTAAATGCAGTCTCCAGGATCAACACAGATTTCCAGGAAGATTTCCAGGGCGCCTGAACCTGTGAGCACTTACTGGGTCAGAGTCAGAAGGACAGGAAGAGGTCTGGCGATTCACTGGCAGCTTAGTCAAAAAATATTCCTCTTTCAGTCAGCTCAAAAGAGTTTATACGGTAGGTTGAGGAAGGATAATCCCTAATTCACAGACTGCATGTATGAAGGATGCCTCTTATTATGGACAGCCTCTGTGTGTAAATCCTAAGAAATAACAAGGATTTCGATAAAGCTCTAACAGATATAACCAAAGACCAGGCCCATACCTCACCTCCATTTATTACCTACTGAACCTGAGAAACAATGTAACTCATCTAGGATTCAGATAATAACTTTTTTTTTTAAGTGAAGGGACTGGGGAGGGATAAATCAGGCAGAACCCTGAACCAGGTTATGTTCTGTGGCTTCCCCCAGCGAGGGGGTTGATGAACATAGTAACTAAGAAAAGTAAGCCCACCATGTTTTGCATCATCGCTTTCTAGACTCCTAGGAGGTTGGGAAAAAGATGATGAGAAACTATTTTTAACGTTTCAGAAGGCCTAAAGAAAAGCATACATTTCACTGAGATAAGACTACACAGCAAATTAAGTGATCAAGTTTCGTTGCTTGAATGTCAAGTCAGTGTGGAAGCCACTATATTAGCTGCTGGTGATGAGCAGTTCTGGTCCTGAGTCTTTGATTCATAGACAATAGGAACCAAATTGACTTTAAGAAAAACAATTTATTCTCTTGATGGGAGGAGGAGAGGCTAATCAAAGATATTGAAAAACTGGGAATGATCATTTAAGAAAAATGTAGCCGAAGATGGGCTTCCAGTAATGTGATGAGAAGCAGAATTCAGAGCTAGTGGTTTAATGTCTCAATTAAGTGATTCTTCCTCAGGAGTTCGTGATACGATGCGTAAAGCATTCCAAGAGCACTGTGCAGATTTTTCCCAGCTATGAGCTGAGACAGTTAAGCAGTGTCAACTGGATAAACTGGCTGAAAAGAAGAAAGAAAAGTATTTTTACGGTGTGTTTTTGTTTGTTTGTTTTGTTTTTGTTTTTGTTTTTTATGGAGATATGTGACTTAGGGGAAGAAGGGAAGACGAGAGAGCTACAGGCTTCTGCTTGCCATGAGAGCCAGTTGCTGCTCAGCTCCAACTGACTAGCTGGTGGGATCATTTGGTCCCAGAGACCCCTCACGAAGGTGAGATGAGTGAGATGAGATGAGATGAGATGAGACGAGATGAGACGAGATGAGACGAGACAAGATGAGACGAGACCCCCACCAGCAACCGAGCATCCCTGAAGCCAACCCTATGGAGGTTTGGGGTGCCCTATCTCTTTGTCTCCCACCTGCAAACCCAAGGGATGCCAGCGAAGTGTCTTCTTTCCTAAAGCTACTATAACTCTTGCTCTTGGTCACTTCATTCCTCTGCCTAAGAAGCTCTAGGCTTTTTGCCAAGAAATCAAATCTGATTCTGCTCAAGCCCCTGGAACTAACCACCTGTGTACAAGAAATAAAGGGACGGAGGAACAGGTTCAAAAACACCAAGGGGACGCAATCGGCAGAATCCAGAATGTGGGAAACTTTACAGGACAAATGACTAGTTTCTTCAACAAATGAATGGCAAAAACAAAAAAAAAAGAAAAGGAGAGAGTAGAAATCTATGAATGAAAAAAAAACTTTAAAAGCATCAACCAAATGCAATATGTGGATCTTATTTGAATCATGAATCAAACACATCGGTGGTTAAAAAAAATTGTAAGACAATTGGAAGAATGTGAATATTGACTAGATATTTGATGATGTATAGGAATTCATGCTTTTTAAATGTGATAATGGCTTTGTGGTTATATTATTTTCAAGTGTCCCTATCTTTTGAGATACAGGCATATTTACAGATGAAATGGATATCTCGAAATTTCTTTAAAATAATCCAGTTGGGAGAAACCCATGACAGCGGTAGAGTTAAAACAAGATTGGCCAGGTATTGAAAAATGTTGAAGCTGGGAGAGTGGATTTATTATACTATTCTATTTTTATATATATTTAAATTTTTCAACAGCAAAAGATTTTTAAAAAGCTAAAAGATGACTTTAATATATTTTTGAGTTTTTTTAGCACAAAGAAATTATAAAATTATAGTTTAAAAATAATCCTATTTAAGATAACTCATATTATATACATATGTATTAATTTATGTACATATGAATGGACATATTCATCTATTTAATTTTACAGGCATAGGAAGTCTTCTAGAAGCATATACACCAAACTTTTAACTATTAATCCTGTTTTCTGGTAGAGGATGGAACTGAACGGAGATACGTTTTTACCTTATGTACTTCTGCATTATTTCCATTTCTTCCATCAAGCATATCTTACTTCTAAATTTACAAATGTCTCATGGGAATAGCCATGGGAACCCCCTGAAGCCCCAATCTAGCTCTCAAGTACTCTGCATCCTGGCCCTCCACCCATGACACCAGGCTCAGCTCTGGACCAGTGGTCTTTCCTTGCCCACAGACACCCCTACTCCTGTGCCACCTCTGTGTCTTCACCTGCAAAAATGTTCTTCTCCCATGCAACTTCCAAATTCCTGCTCCAGACTCATCTTTTCTATCCAGGCAGTTCAGCCGGACCACCTTAGGGCACAAAGGTCTCCCTCCTCTGCAAGATGGCCAGGACAATGTTGTGCCATTATGTCTGGATAATACTCTTTCAGAGGAGAACAGGCTATAATCTACATATTATCTAAGAGGCCTGCACATGGTTTGGGTACATGCTAAATGATCAAAAAAGGAGCAAGTTACTTGATCTGTAAATGGGGATACAGGTACCTGTCTCATCGGACTAGCACTTGTTTCAAAGGTTCTGTCTGATGTATACAAAACAGCTCCATTGGGACTTGCAAGTTTTAAGACAGTGGAAAAGGGACCTGAAAATCCATTTGGAGCCATACACCGGGAAGCACACTCAGAACTGCTCATTAGTTTAAATATTAATCACAGACACAGTGTATTGGGGTCAGGAGGAGGAGCTCTGATGGTCACACTCTGGACTCCCACTAGGTGGCAGTATAGTTTTCTCACCATTATGCTAATCGAGGGGAGGGCCATCAGAAAGGAAAAACAAACGTTTTTCTGAGACTGCTACAAAGAACATTTCTATATGAATTGCCCCATAATACGAAAATAGAGGTTAGCTTGCAATAATGCACCGACTTAGAAGAACGCCCAGTGATACCAATGATGACGTCCCACCCAGGATCTCTCTGCAGCGGATGGGCAGGAACGTTGGGGATAAATTGAGGGGAGAGGGGAATGGTGAGTGGAAGTGGAGGTACCATCTCAAAGAGGGGACTCCAGTCAGGAGTGAGAACTCGCTAGAAGTCCAAACTATGGCTCGACCTTCCTCATTTGAAAAGGAACATGAATGTGACCAGTCGCAATGAGTTCCTCTGTCAGGGACTCCTAGAACACAGATTCCGTGGGCATAAGCAGCCAGGCATGACCTCTTGAGAGGTCAGTCTCCAGAGAAATGTAGTTGGAAGATAAAAGCCTCTCAGGTTCCACCTTCATAAAGCAATATTTTCTTCTTCCTGTTGCGGTGCCCAAAACCTCACACTGGCTCCCCACTGCCTCAGGACAAAGCCTAAACTCCTCTACCCTGTGACAGAGTCACCAGCAGCTAGTCTGAACTCCACCTATCAGCCAGTGGACTCCAGAGAATATTCTATAACCCGCCCTCACCTTTCCTCAATGTTTCCAGTAAAAAAAAAAAATGAAGCCCAAGGGATGAACTGACTTACTCCCAATGCTGATCCTCTGCTCAGCTGGGTTTTCTCATCTGTGTTGTATCGTGTTGTATTATCACTATCTTTTCCTTACTATCTTTTCCCTCCAGGAAGACTACAGCTCCATGACAGCAGGGAAAATGTCATGCATGGTTCAGCAGAAATACTGCAAACCAAGTTTCTGACAGAGGGAAATGCAGGGTAGTAAAAGGGATGTGGGAGCTCTGCAGTCAGATTGGGTTCAAATGTGACCTTGAGCGGGGTTATTTAATCTCTCTGGGCATCAGTTTCCTCATCTGTAAATGAGGAATGATAATAGTACTTACTGCATAGAGTTGTTAGTGAGGACTGAATATCAAGCATGTAAAGCTCTAGAAAGAGTGTCTGACACGTAAAGAAGCAAAAGTGGCTACGTATTCTAGTCCTGGCACTACTGCTCGTTAGTGGAGAGGCCTGAGTAAGTCACATTATCTCTTGGGCTTCATTTTCTTCATCAGCAAAATCTAGGACAAGTAAGGGTAGGAGAGGATGGTTATATTATGTGTTGCAAATTCCTCTGCAGCTCTGAAATTCCATGCTTCTCTGAAACATTTCTCTCGTGGTCCCCACAGGACCTCGTATAGAACTCTGAGGGGACATGAATCTAAGTACTAACTTTGCCTACTTAAAACTAGCCTTCTATCAACATGCAGCTCAAACATCATCTCCTCAAGGTTTTCCCTGACAGCCACACTCTCACCCCACCCCTCTGCAACTAGGCTCAGTCCTATTGCTTTATGTTCCCATAACATCCTGTACTTTACATTGTAATGCATACCCCAAATGTCAACTGAATTAATTATGGATTGCAACCCTCACTTTGCAGATGAGCGAATAGAGGTCTGGGAGCTTATGTCATTCATCCAAGACCCACGCAGCCAGTGAGTGGCGGGGCAGGATTCCAACCCTGGTCTATTTGACCATAGAATCTGCAGGATCTTTTTCCTATACCCTCATGTAGCTTATTTAATATTTGACACATATAAAAAGGTATTTATAATATACATGTGAGCTACGTGAGTTATGAAACATAACAAGAAGAACTTTAATGAACCTAATATCCAACCTAAAAAGTGGAATGGAACCTTGAAGCTGCAGTGTACATCTCTCCAATGCCATCCTCCCACCTTCCCCCACCCCCAACAAGGGACTGCCTTGAATTTACATTTATTATTCTCTCGCTTATTTTCTCTTCTTCTTAATCTTGGATGGAAGCAGAACATATTTACAGAAAAGTGCAGAGAGTGATGGCATGTGTATAACCAGTGCCCAGATTAAGAAACGGAGTTAAGTATGCAGCACTTAGAAGCCCTGGTACCCCTTCCAGTCATGAGACCCTACAATCTTCTTACTGGGCCATGCTGGTCCTAAGGTCTCCTGAGTTATGTCTAATGAATGAAAATTTTCATTTAAGGCTGGGTCTTCCTTACAGATGAGATTCTCAGTGAGAAGAGCTGGCTCTTGGGAAGATTTTGAAGAGTTCTGGTCCAGAAAAGAACCACAGTCATCTATGAAAAAAGGCCAGTGGAGATGTCCAACTGCACGAGGCTGACTTCCTCCAGCAGTTTTCTCCGAGGCCCTGGAACCATAGCTGGGCTTCTTTAAACAGAATCAGAGTGCAATGGGGGAGACCAGTGGGCAGAGTAGCATCATTAAAGCCTCATGTGTGGTTTTGATGAAATTGTCTGAATTAATAGTTCTCACAGGCAGGTCTTGAGTAAAAGCAAGTAAGTTTGCAAATGCACCATCTACTGGAAAATACTGAGCTTGGTGCTGGAGTTAAGATTCAGGTCCCCTGAGGAAAAGCCGGTAAGATCATGTTAATGAAATCCTGGGCTTGATAAGTTTATTAGGATGTCCTGAGAAAAGTTATCCCTCATACTTCTATCTGCAAGTTCCTGGTAAGTGATTCTCTTCATTGGGCAGTAGCAGTTTTCATTCTTCTCACATCAACTGGTGTTTATTGAGCATATGCAAGGGTAAGGGCCAAAGCTTGTATGGGATTCAAATGATGACATCTGAGTCCCTGACATCAAGGAATAGGCCAAAGGAATGGCTCAGAAAATAAAGAGAGTTCGAGTACGGTGGGCCTGGGGGTCAAGAAGGAATGTCTTCTAGGATAGAAGTTGGGTGAGGAGGTTGGACCTGGGCCTTGAGGAGCAGTGGGGTCTCCATCAGATTGTCTCTTCTCAGAAGCTTTACTTTTCAGTTCCATATTAGGTGCTGAATTCATTGTCTCACCAATACATTGGAAGGAAGAATTACAACTCTGTAACACTCCAGGGGTAAACGAAATCCAAGAGCTGCAAGAGGAACCAGTTCAGCCCTCCTGAGCGCTGTTATAACCCTGTTACCTTTCCCTACAGCCCATGAGGACCTGAGGTTGAGGGAAGTGAAGCGGCTTGGGTCCCGTGGTATCTGCGAGCAGGCAGAGATGAGAAATGCCCTTAAATCGCCACACAAAGCCTAAGTGAAGCCTTCCAGTCTCCATGGAAACTTCCCAAACACTCACTTCATTGGAACCCAATGTTCCGAAAGGTATACTCTATGCTCCTAAATGTTCCCCTTTTAGTAGCCTACGGGGTAACCAACTGAGGAAGCATCCATGGCACACAGCTCATGGATTATATTTACGTTCCTGCTTTGCGGATTTGTAATATTAGGAATCGTATTAGACAATGTGTCTAATCTCCATGAGAACAGAAATTCTCTGAGTGAAAAGAATGAATTCACCTTTCACTGATCTTCCCTGATCCCCCCATGTAATCTGGACAGTGAGTCGTCCCAAAATGTATGGTGTATGCTCATCCAGGGAGGCTTTGAAACCACTTTCATATTGGTTTCAACAGCTCGGAACACCAGCAGCGGGGATGTGTGGAGAGGAGCTTGCGGAAGGATGAGAGGGCAAGCTGGTCTTGATCATGGTCTTGATCATGCTCCCTTGCTAGCTCCTTTCGCGGAACCAACAACTAAGCTTTACAGGAGAGGAAAGGGCCACAGCGGTGTCCGTTAGTGAGTAGCCAAACTCTGCAGTTGCTTTTTTGCAACCTCCTGGCTTACTTTGGCTGGAACAATGAGCAAGCACCAGAACTTGACTAATGAGTACCCAGATGAATGTGGTCATGGACACCCAAGACCTCACAAGAAAGGAGGGAGAGGCAGGGAGCCGGCCCACACGATACTGGGGTAGGGGAACGGGACCCGGACAAGGTGAGCTCAGCCTCAAGTCTGGTCCTCCACGCAGCTGGCAGGAACATGAGGGGCAAGGAGCTAGGTTATCGGTGCTGTTTCCTCCAAGGAGGTACAGGAAAGCGGCTTTGAGGCCACACAGACCTGAGGTTAAACCCAGCTCAGTCTCTGAGTAGCTGAGGCCATAAGTGCATCACGTATTTTCTTTGAGTCTCATTTTCCTCCTGGGAAAGATGCAGACAGCGTGAGATAATACAGGCACAGTACCTGGCCCTTACTTCATGCACAGTACATGTGGAGCTCTTCTGCTTTCTATGCTCATGCTACATTTTGTCTCCAAAAAAATTGTTTTCTTCTAACATAACACATTTGGGGGGGATCCTTATCTTGGGAGTAAAAGACAAGGTTCTGTCATGAGTCCCTCACTGACCTGATACGTGATTTCATTCATTCATCAAATATTTATTTAAGTGCCTACTATGTGCCAGGCACTGTTCTAGATACTTGAGATGTATCAGTGAACAGAAGAGGAAAAAAATGAGTGTCCTTGTAAAGTCTACATGCTAGCCATAAATAAAGTAAATTATATATTTTAGGATATGATGAGTACTCTGGACAAAAGAATACATCGAGCAGGGTAAGGAAGGTCCGGGTTGGGGGAGGCGTGCCTTATTGTGGGGTCATTGGAGCAAAGACTTAAAGGGAAAGGTTCAGATAGCAGAATTGACGCAGGCATAGAGAATGGCCACTGAAAAGCCAGGAACATGCCTGGTCTCTTCTAGGAACAGCAAGAAAGCCAATGCAACAAGCTGGGAGAGAAAAATCCAAAGCGAAATCAGAGAGGTGAGGGTTGGGGTGCAGACCATGCAGGGCCTTGATGGTGGCTGCAAAGATTTGGGTTTTCACCCACGATGAGGACCCGTTGTGGGCCTCCAAATATAGGAACAACATCATAGGAAGACCACGTCGGGGGTCAGTAAGGAGAGGGCAAGGATGGAAGCAGAAGACCAATCAAGAGGCCACTGCGATTATCCTGGCAGGAGAAGGCAAAGGCTCAGACCGGGATGGTGGAAATGCAGAGAAGGGATCAGATTCTGGATTTACTTCCTTCTTTGACCTTCGATTTCCTAATCTGTAATAGTTTCAGCACCCCCTTTCCATAGTCTAGGTAGGTAGGAAAATAAGTGGAAAACAACCACTACATGGAAATATTTGGGGCCACTTTGATTTAAAATGCCCCCAGAAACTCACAGTATAAATAAACTTGCCAGTGGGGGAACTTCAGGAATCTCAAATTCCATGAGCGATGTATGAAGGATGAGGGTGGATGGTCCGTATGGAGGCTGTCTTTCCACGTGTCTGCCCTCACATATGCACGTGCATGTGTACACACACGCACACGCCAACAAAAACACTTACAGAGTAGGAAGACAGCAACTCTGAAATGAGATAGACCTGTCAGGGACGTGGCTAGAACGCTTTTTAACCACGGAGCAACTTAACTTATCTAAAGTCCATGAAGCTTAGTTTCTTAGGAGCAAACAGGATAAACACAAGGACGAATGAGGTCAGGGGACAATAACATGAACAAATGTGGATAAAATGCCTGTTATGATGCCTGCCGCATAGTACAGTCTCAAACTTTAGTTCCTTCCTTACTGTTAACCCCCCTTGGTAACGAAGCCCACATGGAGATGAGAAAGCTATGGATTATCCAGAATGCAGATGAATCCACTTGTAAGTAACCGAGATGTGTCTACACTGTCACTACTGTTTGACTACTCTGTTTACCATTAATAAAAACAACTTCCGGCACCACACCCTGCTGGGCCCCCGCCACTGTGCCCGCTGTGTCAGCGTGGTACCCTGGTCTTGGAAACAGCCTCAGGAAGGGGAGGAGCAGGGCCAACGCTCAGAGGCACAGGGAAAGGGAGTGCTGGCTCCAGGCAGGCCCCTCCGAAAGGGAGTCGGAGTCGGGGTGACCGGCTTCTTGGCTTGACTCATCTGTCAGGAGGCAAGGATGGAAGGCAGATGGTCCCAGAGGCCAAGGCCTGTCCATCTCCCCGGGCCTGTGGCTTCAGGACACCCCTTTGGTGGAATGCCACTTCTCGTCTTACCCTGATCTGTAGGGTCACATGAAAATCCACGCCTAGCTCCTAACATTCAGCTCTCCCAAGGCAGACAACCATGAGCAGGGAGAGGGGGCACAGAGTGCTTTGGTACAATGGAACGAAGACAGGAGAGACAGGGCAGGGAGGGATCCGGCGAAGAGGAAAAAAAGTGGCACTCGACGCCTGAAGCTGTGCTAAGGCTGCCTTTACAGGTCCTGCCACAATTCGGCCCTGTCCGGTGTTTGCAACTCAGTTCCACATGCACTTAGGGAGCCCCTCCCCAGGGGAAGGCTAGAAGGTGCTGATGGCATGGTGAGACACTCTGCCAGGCCAGCATTACGTCACCTTTCCAGAGCCCATGAAGCAGCTGCGGAGAGGATACCTCGAGGACAAGAGCCAGTTGCAGGCCCTGACCACAGGGGTGGTTACCTCAGTGTGCCCCAGCCAAGGCCAGCCCTGGAATTCCCAGGCTGACATATCCTGGGCTTCCTCCAGTCCCCTTTCCCTCCAAGAGAGGCCCCACCAACTAAGGCAGCACAGATGGGTCCCCCAGATGAGTGGCAGCAGAGCAGAGAGAAGGGCTATAGGGCCCAGCAGACAATTTCTATTTCTAACCCAATGTGGCAATGAGCAGCAGCTGCGAGGTGACAGTAACAGACAGCTCTGACTAGTGAGCAGCATTCAGTGGGGAGGGTAGTAAGGACCCAGCCCATTAGAGGAGGAGCCTCAGGCATTCTGTCCCAATGCACCTTCTCCAGGGACTGGCGGCTCTGGGTACAAAGGCCCCAGGGCTCACCCAGGGTGCTCCCCACAAGGCGGGCATGCTCCAGGTGACCAGGAGAGAAAGGAGCTGAGAAACCAACAAGCCCTATGTTGCTACAGAACGAGCAGGGGCTCGGCTACCTGGGTATACTCCTCCCCATCATTTCTGAAGTGCCATCATTCCTAAGGCCAATGCCTTTGCCCCTCAGGGACATCCCTTCTGCAAATGTTAGAATGACCACGCTGAGAGGAACCTGAGCAGTCAGTCCATTCAAGTCCTAATCTCACAAGGGAGAAAAAAGAGGCTTGACTGTAATAACTGGGGGCAATGGGACCTAATAATTAGCACAAGATCTGAATCCCAACTCTGCCCCCCAGCGCCCATGAGTTCCGGGAGCTCTCATTTTCTCCTCTGCATGAAGGGCTAATGACATACCTCCTTCGTACAGCTGCTGTGAAGATCAGTCAAGCTGGTGTCTGTAACATGCTTAGCACAAAGCCAGGCACAGCACGTGGTGACTATTGCTACCTTTTTCATCATCTTCACCTAAGTTGCACAGCTGGCCAGGAGCAAGCCTGGATCCAGGTCTCCTTGGCCCTCCGCTCTGTCACTGCCCACCCTCCTGCAGCCTCACATCTTTCTGCAGGGGGCACCACTGTAGCAGTGACAAGCCTCTCTGGCTGGCTCATCTATGAGAGGGCAGAGTTGGAGGGCTGCGGATTGTAGGAGGCAAGGCAGACCTTCTTGCACCCATGACCTTGTAGGACCCACACTGGGGGTAAAGTGTGGATTCCTGCTCAGAAAACCCCTCACAGGGGCTACACGGCTAGTGCCCAGGGAAACTCGAAGGAGAAGGGATAGAGGAACCAGGTGAAGACTATGGGCCAGGGCTCTTGCCTTTCCAGGAACAACAATGCTCCCTGCTTTCAGAAAGCCTTCCCAGGTTATGTTCAGGCCAGGTACCTCACCTGGCCACCTACCAGCACCACGCCATTCAGGCAAGCTTGATTCTGAACAGTAGCAGACAGGGCACTCAATAGGGTGTCACAGGTGCAGAAGACAGTCTCAGGCCGTGGTGGCAGGGCTGCTCAGTTTATACTTCTCAGCACCTTTCCACACTAAAGATGGAGGAGCCACCTTCTTCAGAGACTCCTCTTCCCTGAAACGCCTTCCCCACTCAGAGTCTTTTCCTCAGCATCCACGACTTGATACCAAATGGTGATCAGTACATGGCAGATGCTCAACTCACGGTTCTTCAATCAACAACCTTTTGCTACATACAAACATGGTGGTCCAGCATAGGCTGCAAGCTTGCTGAGGGAAGCACCTGTCTCTTCTTAGTCTCAAGGATCCCCAAAGAGCCTAGGGCCAGGCAGGGTGCCCAGAGGACAATCGACCAGCTTTTTGTCTTTAAGTGACTAGTGAAAGTGATTGAGAAATAACTGGGCAAGTTAACAAAACCTGCATTTATTGGTAGATGTATCTATTGCACTTCTCTCTCGCTGTGATCCTTACAGGCAGATATGAGAACATCCCTCACCAGCTCCTAAAACGCTTCAGGTTCCACCACTTCCCTTTTCTTTTTCCCATAACTCTGTTTCCTTTTCCCCTTCAGTTACTCCCCTTGCTTTTCCTTTGCTTTCCTGCTTTATGACGAAGCACTAAATTAGGCACCAGCATGTCTGGGTGCTTATTCTGACTCTACTACTCAAACTACCTGCTTAACCTGGTTGAACAAGCCACTTAATCTCTCCAGACCTCAGTTTCTCCTTCTGTCAAATGGGGACAATGACATTTCCAAGAGCCACTGGGAGAAGGAAATGATATGAGGAGAGCTTGCCCTTCCTTTCCCGTCCCTTCCACTCGTCTACGGTGCTTTCGGAGGGTAGGGGGCTGTGGCTTTGGCCTCATAGCAACAAGTGAGATCCCAACAGGAAGCTGGAGTTACATACGAGGTTCTAGCTCCACACTCCTCCTCTCTGCCTCCAGCGGCCTGTGCAAGACGGGAATCTGGGGAAAAGTTTCGAGGGGGGAGGCAGAAATGGCTGGGAGCATCCGGAAAGGAAGGGGCACAGCCTGCTAGTGGTCCTGGGCGGCTCCCCACCACACGCAGAATCACCCCAATAGAGCCCCTTTACTTCCCTTGTGTCTTAGGTAAGTGCGAAACCGGAACAGAAGTTCTGAGAAAAGACAAAAGAGGAGGAAAGGGAAGATGGCCAGGATTTAGTGCATGTCACGAAGGGCAGCTCTCAGAAGGGGAAAAAAACTGGGCTGCAGAGCACATGCTGCACTGTGCCTGTGCCTCAGAGGAGACAGCCACTGTGGGAGAGGTCAACCTGGGGCCACCAGGTTTCCCATCTCTCTGGGGAGGGAGGTGGCAGCACCAGAGAGAAGGAACCACTCATTAGCTGTCTGAGAAGCTCTTCCCCAGCCCACTGCTAGCAGCATCTGCCAGGAAAAGGATCTGCTTAATGCAAGCCCTATATAAACAGATTCTGCTTGTTTCTTTTCATGTTACCTTCTTCCTGAGTCCTTCCCCGTGTTTTCCTTTCAGTTTCCAACTCCTCTAGGTCGACTCCATCTTTGCCAACACAAGACACAAAGAGTGTCAGCTTGGGAAAGTCTAAAATGACCAAGCTCTCCTACCCCCATACTCCCTATTCATCAACAGGACCCCCTAAACGCAGTGGCTCCTTGTCATCACTGAATTTGGGGGTCACCTGATCCAGACCCAGAGCAATCCAAAGCTAAGAGGACACGTGGAGAAAACAGTACAGTGCTTTCTAAGAGTCAGTCCCCAACGCAGTCAAACTGGCCAGCCTAAACAATGACCAAACTTAAATATTTTCCACCCACATGAATCAGCGCAATAATTCCTTAATAACTTCCTAAGAAAAGTGTAAAAAATAAAGTCCTCGTGTGTTTTATTTGGTTGGTCTTTTTCACCCTGGGTTAAGGATTTCATTGTCTCCACATGGCGAGAGGCAGGCTGGATTTTTAGGAAGGAAGAAATAATCTTCTGCGGATGGGCTGGTCTTAGTGACCTACAGGTCAAGAGAGAGAATGTGGTTGGAGAGCCGGCATCTTGGCCCCTGGACTTCTCACTGTCTCAATTTCATCATCCACCTATGCAGCAAAGATAACCATAACTACGGCCTGCCTAAATCACAGGGTGTTTTTGTGGGTTTGGGGGCGGGACCATGGCTGTGCCAGCTTGGTCCTCCTGTGAAGGTATGAAGCAAAAGCAATCCTCAGCTGGCTGGGAAAATAACAACACATCTTTCGGCCAGGGCCAGCAGCATTGCAGAAAGGACGCCATACATCTGACATCTCAGAACACATCTCAGATGCCACAATCTATGTGAATGTGACGGTAACTCAAACATTACAATCTACGTGAATGTGTGAAACTTGAGCAATACTCATACTTTGGAAACAGAAAAGCGACATCATGTCCTTAAAATAAAAAAGCCACAACCAGTGTTGTGTTTTCCAGACAGAGGAAGCAGGATTTCCACCTTCCTGATGCATCTGTATAGTAATTCCAGCTAGTGCCTGACCGCTCAGCACTTGACCCCGGGGAGGAGAAGCAATTCCACAGAGGGGGAGGGCAGCAGAACACCACACACGGGGACAGCAGTCCTAGAGATGGAGTTGGAGCTCACCCCCAAGCCAGTGCCTGGCCGTTCCCTATACAAGAACCATCTAGGAGAGGGAATAGGAGAGCTGCAGGTACGAGAGAAGGAGAATGTTTCATAGCCCTACCTCTTGCAGAATTGCAAATCCCTTCTGGTGGTCATGCATAAATGTTCACCTGGGCATCCCGAGATGTGGATGAGTAGCTGAGCACGGAGTATGCATGTGCCTGCTGCCCTCTGGCAAGAGCAAGGAACCATGGAGATTGGCACTATATTTGCTCTATCTGCCCCTCTCCTCCCCTCCCACTATTTTATCCAGGGTGCTGGAATTTGAGGATTTCGAGACAAGTATGCAAAGACAAGTATGCAAAGACTAACCATCCACAGGTTAATCTATATCAGCTTGATCCCAGGCCCTATATAGCTCCACATAACAAAGCACCAAAATACGTGAGCACAGAATAGTACACATTTCATGCTAAAGGCATGCCGGCTAAAGCACATAGAAGAGAAGACAAAAAATTCAAGAAACAGAATCCCACAACAGTTCCATATCACAGGCTAAAGAAACTCAATGGCACTGAAAAATAAACTACAATATCTATAAAGAAAAAAAAAAGTGGTTTTTTTTTTCCTCTCTGTTGGGGCCCCAGATCCTACTTAGCTGCCATGTCACTCGCTCAGGGCCTACTCACCAGCAATTGTGCATAACTATGTGCATGCACAACACTCAGATACACACAAGGACACCCACCACACGTGTGTGTATGCACACATAATTTTGCATAACTCATACACAAATGCAGGTGTACACATACATGCACACACTCCTCCTGGTCCTGCCAAAGCGCAGGCAGCCTGACTATGAAGCCATAAAACCTAACAAAAGGGATAGAAGAGAAAATGGCAACTCAAAAGTACCCGTGAGGAGGAAGGAGGAAAAAAAGCTCTTTGAAACGCAGCTTGACTCACAGTTTTTAAGGCGCGAGGTGGGCGAAGATGAAAAGACCTTCGTCAAGAGTGTACAAAGGAAGTCAGGGCAACAGTTGGGCCTCGCTGGCTCCCACACAGAACAAACCCAGCCAGACTCTAGATGATTAAAAATGAGCTAATCTGATTAGAGATTTTAAAATCTGGATTGATTGCTCAGTTCACCAATAAATGGGAACAAATCACTTAAATCTTGCCCCCTAGCTCTGTGCCAAAATTGCCCAGAATCTGCCAAACACTTAAACCTGGGTTGAACGAGATGAATGTGCCAGCAGCAGAACAATCAATTGATCGATACATATCTCTGGCTAAATTCTGTACTGACGAAGTGGACGTAGAAAGATGCCCGATCAGCTCCGGGACACTGGGAATCTACTGCAAAGTGGACGCACAACATTTGGATATAAGAAACAGCAGTCAATAAAGAGAGGTAAAATCTGTGTTACACTGCATGGTAAAGACCATAACTGCTATAAATATTCAGAGAAGGGACAGATTACTAGAGGTGGAAGTGAGTCTTCCTTCATCTGGCATATGAAAGACATAGAGGATTTGGATAAACACGGAAGACAGCATAATTGCTCAATGCCCATTTCTTTGGTCCATTTTTCCAGTGGGGCTCCAGGGAAGAAGGCAGGGAAGTATCTAGTGTTATCTCCCAGCCCTGACTGTCCCTTTCTAACTCTACCCTATCCTCCTACCCATCTAGTCAACTATCTGTTACTTCAGCTTTTGTGGAAGGAAAGGAGGGAAGGAAACACCAAAACATCTTTCATTTCTCAGCCTAATTGGATAGAAGGGACCCAACTAATAAAATGTGATATGGCTCTAAACTGTTCCCTAAAACCCATCCCCTTGGGACTCATACATAGACCATGTCATTTGGAGTTAATCAGATGTCTCTGTAGATAATTAGAGCCAGGCCAGGATAGCACCAGGGAAAACAGCATTCTCACAATGTGCTCTGAGCAATGGAACTGTTTTTGGGGGTTTTTAGTTTCTTTCATTATTTTGACTTTTTTCCACTAACAAAATTGTCAGATTTCCTCAGAGGTCATGTCTACCAACCAGAAAACATCTGGGTGAAAAAGGTGTGAAAAGCTCAGCCACCTCAGAGTGTTTCTCCACGGTCTCGCACATCTGGGTTTCGGTAACCATCCACAGGCCTGGGAAGTGTTCTTCCCTCTCACCAGGGCACTGGCACCAATACCAAGAAACAGCACCTCTCCAGGAAGCTTCTGGAGACTCAACTCTCAGAGTTTTAACTCCTTTGCTTGGTATCAGGCCAAATTTTGCTCTTTGGGGTATTTTTGCATGGATGCACTATTCTCACAAGTGTTTTCTATCTCTTTGTGTTTCCAGTTCACCATGCTGTGAGAGGCAAACATCTGTGACACCTTGAAAGGAGGGACAAGAGATATCCCTAACTCCTAAAATAAAGCCCTAAGTCTCCCTCCAGTAAAACCATTCATTAAGGAATCAAACTCATGGGTCCTTCCCAGTGCACAACCATGCCAGGTAGACAGCAAGTCAACAGAAGTTCTGCTGAGAGTGAAGGCATCTTCTTTGTAAGGCTGTTTCCTTGATCCATCCTGAATAGACCCGAGGGCAATGATGAGGGAAAAAGCGTGCTGGATTATAAAACTCTTCTGTGTGTATAGCCTTCAGTAGTACAAAAACTCTACCAGAGTCATCCTATAGAAACTCTCTCTACAATATGAACTTCGTTAATTACGTACTTTCTACATAAATGTCTTCAGAATGAAAAGAGGCAGAAAGATCAAGACTTTCAGATAAGCAGAACACGGTTGCTGAGACTACATGTACTTCTGACATCAACGCTCTTCCACATTCTTAAAGTGCTTAAAAATGTCCATTAAGAGGTTGATTAAAAGGGACACAGTGCGGACTTTTTACTTTTTGTTCCTTTTTTTAAAAAAAGGAATCACAAAGAGCATCAATGTTTTGAGTTAAAAGGTTGGGCTAATTTCTCCCTACCTTCCTTCCAGAGAGTATTTGAGAAAACTGGTGTCTCCATCTTATTTTTGTGATAATTATTTGTGTAGAGTACTTAGAAGTAAACAGTACAGCTCCATGACAGGCAAACATAAAACCAAAGTGGGTCTGGCCATGCCATTTCCCCAAATTTACTCACAGGGAAGTCAGACTTTTCTTTTTTCCCACCATTAGAAACTTGAATGTAAGTGGAAGAGACACCTAGGAAGTATGATCCAAGAGGCTTAGGAAATGTTATTAGCCCTAACCAAAAAATATCCCCTGTCCAGTAGCCTACGTGAGGGTCTGAAATTCCACCACTAAAGTTTATTATTGGGGGTCAAGCAGTTATACCTCAGGCTCTTTTTTTTTTTTTGCCTTATTATGATTTGTTTATCAAACTTCTCTCACTACCTCTTCTCTGTCTCTTTCTGTATCTTCATTAAAAAAAATTCTCTAGGAACTTTTCTGATCACATTCAAAGTAATTAGCAGGTCTGCGGACTGAAGAAAAAAAAAAGAGAGTGAAACCAACCTATAAGTGGCCGAAAGTCTTTCTCTCTTACTGAGGTAAGAAGGTGCTAGATTGGCCTCTCATTGAAGAATTCCTTCAGAATCAACAGAGATCTACACAGTACCCTGAACCAAAAAGGACATAGAACACTGGTGAAGTCTTTCATATCAGTAGCCAACCTCTTCTTTTCCTTCCCCCAGTTGATTACCTTGGCCTGAAGTTTTTGAATGAGCAGGAAACTTAATTGACTATGAGGTCCACAGACCTACCCATGTCCATCCACTGCAGCTCAACACTGTAAATCCCCATAAACACAGATAAACTTGGGTACCTACCAGCAACAAAAGGGAACTGCTATGCTTGCCAGAGTCCTGAAAGAATCTCCTATTTCTACTGCCTAAGTCTCCTAGTTGCTGCCTGGAGGTAGGGGTGGGGGGTCAGGTTGGAGCCAGTTTTTGGATTTGCAATAACACCCTTAGTTTTTTATGCTACCCATGTGTACCCAATGTAATTCAGTTTTCCTAAACTTGGTCAAGACTAGCTCTTCTGGCTGGAAGTGAGAGGAAGGAAAGTGGCAGGAAAAAGGGGAAATCCTCTTCCGTGCAGTAATACTCTGTATTCTAAAAGGCAAACTCTGCCAAGAGCCAGTTCTGGGAAGCAGCTCTGGGGGACAGCCCGGCATCCTGATGGGTGGTCTCATCTTTGGGCCTAGGGTGTGGGGTTAATGGTTCATAGTTCTATTTCCAGCTCCATCAAAACTTCAGCCAAGATACTTGACCTCTTTTCATAAGACATTTACCCCAAAAGGAATAAGAAAAAAAGTAGAAGGGATGACCACATTGTGCAGAGAAATACTGGGTATTGAATGAAGACTCTCGGAAGCAAACCACAGAAGGTACTGTTACACAGCACAGTGGCTCTGTAGGGTAGAAGTAGAGTTTGAGAATGAAGCCACTTTGAACCTGGTCACCCTGTGGCTTTGATGCCCCAAGAGTTCTAACGAAGCATTTCCTCAGAATTCCATCCACAGATTACACCTGAGAACACAACCTGGCTATTCACAAGGCCTTGGCCATTATTAGTTGCACCTTTCAATAAACATTGTTTTAGTTGTCAATAAAACCTCTTCAGAAAGCTTAATTTCCAGGCTTACTCATCATCTGACTTCTTCTTAAAAAAAGAAAAAAGAAAAAAAAAAACACTGAAGAATTAAGTAAAAATTAATTAGAAGCACATGGCTAAATTTCTCTTAAAGTTATACATAGCTTAAGAACATCTTAAGGGTAAAGCATTTCTTCCATCTGGGCTTGAAGATTTGCAAACAAGGTCTGTGTCAATAGTGTCAATAGGTGGGCTTTGAGGGTCTGGTACCTAGAACTAGCGCAGGCTAAGGCCATAGGAAGGACGGCTTGCAGCTCAAGTAGCATCCAGGTTTCCTCAGTACGTTTGCACCTGATGGCAAAGAGAGAGCCATGAGATGCCAAAGGTCGCTGTGTCTCGAAGGCATTGAAATCAAACCATTTTGCAAGATATAAGAGCAAGATTACAAAGAATAAAGGGAGGAATTATAAATATTTTATATATAATTTTAATGTTTATCTTTTAATGTAGTCTAATTCATCTTCAACAGAACAGATGCCAATTTCTTTCCACTCCAAAGATAATAGTAACCCCTTACCTTTAGCCTCAGGCATGGAAGTAATAATTTGAATTTACTTCTAGGTGGGCTTACTACATGAATGGCTGAATTTTTCTCAACTTTTATAGTAAACAGGAAATAAATAAGAAATCTGGAGAGTTGAAATCTGCTATCACCCATCTCTTTCACTGAGCCTCTCACCCAAATTTCCCTGCAGACATTAACTTTCATGCACATGTGTACATATGGTCATACCTAAAGACTGAACGCTGACCGCAACAGAAACCAGTTAGTAGATTAATTATTTAATTATTCCTTAAATAGATCCTATTTGGACTTCTATTATCATAATCACTTCTTTCCTTGAACTAAAATCTTCTGCCTTCATGTACAGCCTCTTAGTAAAACATATCTTAATGAAACATGTGTTCGAATTTCCTCCAATTAGAATTTCACCCATTTGTATTGCACAATCATAACGTAAGTGGGTCAATAGTTTCACCTATCAATATTCATACAAATGGGATTTGCCTTGAGAAATTCAAAATAAGAAAATCGCTATTTAAAAAAAACAGATAAACTAAAGGTGACTATTCTTGGTATGGAAGAACTCTTGGTTCCTCCAAAGATTCACCAGTGACAAAGACCTCCTGGGATATTGTAATTGAAGCACTAATCTCAGCCTAAGAGTGGGTGCCTATAAGTCTTTCTTGAGAATGATAAGAATGATTTAAAAGATAATCTAAAGCATATGCTCTGAAAGGATCGTACTTCATGACCTCAGAGTTGCCTCTTAGTTCTGAGATTCTATGATTTGACACTAAAAATCAGAACCAGCCTAAAACATAAGCAAGATGGGGGTGTAGGGGGAGAATGGAGCTAATTAAGTAAAAGGATTTCAGATCTACATAGAGAAGTCCCAGGCGTGCAGGAGAGCATCCACCAAAACAAACAATATACAAAGCTCCCAATCTGTTCACTGCAGTCCAGGATTCTTTCAACAAGGTTGTATAACTTTTTACTCCACCATGAAGGTGACCTTATTGCTGGCCTTTCTCCTCACCAATGAAATGAGTAGATTGAACCACATGATCTCTGAAGTTTTTCCTGACTCTAGGGCTCACCGAGTCTGGGCAGGAGGGCAGCAAAAGAGATGAAGAGGCCCTGACACCTGAAGCAGTATGAGGGGATGCTGCCGAGGGAGACTCAAGCCCTAGATTAAATATTACAGAATCCAAATGCTGAGACTTTCAGAGAAGTGGGGAAATCAATGAGGACTAAGGTCGTCTAGAGAGGACAGCGGGAAAGAGAAATGGGACATGGCCGAAACCTTGACATTTTCTATACTTGGCTGTGTAGCACTAGCTCTAGGTTCAAAAGATGGGGAGGAGGCATGTTATGAAATCATTTCAGCCCCTGCCCTTTGGCATAAGCTTGGGCTCATTCTTCCACCAGACAGGTCTTTGCTATTTTGTGCTGCAAGCTTTCCTTATCTGAGGAGGAAATACCTCTCCCATCCACAGGCCCAAGCCAAAGCACATTAAGATCTACAGGGGCCAAAGAGGGACCACCTCCAAGGGGCAGGGCTTTCTCCCAGCACAGGAAGCATGCTCACTCTGGCCCTGACAAGGCCTACCGCATGCAGCACAGGGGATTCCTATCCTGGTCCTGCCACCTCCTCATCTGTAAAATGGGATAATAGGTATCTGTTAAGTTGCTGTGTAGTTTAAATAAGTCATACACTTAAAGTACTCAGTGAGTATACATAGACGGTAGCTATTATGTTGATGGAAGAAGTGAAGCCATTAGCACAATTTCAGGCCCAGAGGAGACCTCACAATACATCTTTTAGACACCTACCTCCTTTGCCTTCCCAGGTCAGTCCTTCCAGAGAGAGCCAAACAGAAGAGGCCAAGTTGATCTCACTGAAAATACTGTCCTTCAAAAGCTTCTAAGAATACCAAAGAGCCCTGGTGTTCTGAAAGGGGTTTCCCTCTGAGCCTCTGAAAATGTGCATCTGAGGTCACCCAGCTCATCTCATTCCGTTCCCAGGGACAAAGGTCAGATGAGAGCAGAAGAGAGACTGAGCAGGGACAAAGGCAGGAATTTCAGCACCAACCCAAGTTATTCAGCAGGTCACCAAATTTCCCAGCACAGTGGGACCAATTTGGCAATATCCCCAGATATACAATCAAATGGGGTCCAAAGGTAGCAAGCATCCCAAATCTTTCAGAAGAGAGCTTGACAAAATGCTCTCCTCTCCCTCCACTGATGAAAGTGAAAACCTTAATGAATTTTAAAATATTTTTGATATGATAAAATGGCAATGGCATATGGCAGCCATTCCCCTGGAGAGTGGCTGAGCAGAGCACCAACCAGGGGACCCAGGCGAGAGAGTGGAATGGAAACACGAGCTTCACCTTCCGTTGACAATCCCTGATTGCAGAACCCCCAATGGGTATAGGAATTGCTGGGAGGTCCTGAAGGAAACGAGGGCTTTAAAAATGAGACTTGGACTCTGCTTTTATGATTCTTGGAAGGGACTGATGGGATGCAGACAGCCCTGGCTCAAGCAGAAAGGGTGAGAAAGGGTGTGACTCTGGGGACAGAAAATGGCAGCACGAGGCCCAGAAGAGCCTTTGAGATCAGATGGGGAAGTGATCTCATACAAAAGGCCAGGGACTTGCAGGACGCACAGAACAAGGTTGGAACAGAAGGCCCCAGACAGAGAGAAGGGGCACCAGAGGGGAGAGGGAGAGACCATCGCCACGCTTTGGGTGGGGAACCAAGACTCGCTCCACCAGACTCAGAGCGAGGCCAGCTGGAATCGTCCTCAGACTGTAGGTGTAAGAGTGATTCTAAATCTACACAAGCACATCTCTCTGACAAAATGGAGATAATAACAGCATACAGTTCCAGAAGTTGTGGGGATGATGTAAATATAATGTAGGTAAAGTGCTTGGGACAAGAATAAATATTCAACAAATGGCAGCTATAGATAGTATGAATAGTTGCAAAGCCACCTACGAGCATATAATCTTTTCTGATCTTGATTTTTTTTTTTTTTAAGAAAAATTACCCTTTCTAGACTTCAAACTGCTTAAAATTTTTGAAAATTTGTCAGGGACAAGAGCAGGTGCTTTAAGGACTCAATTAACATACACCAAGAAGGAGTGTCCCAAGGGGTATTGGTGACAGATAGAGACAAGGCCAGCTCTGGATTCTGGAATCAGACACGTGTTTCCTTTTAAGCCCCTGGCCACCAGGACACTCGGGACCAATCTGATACCCAGACAGGGTAATTATGTATCAGAGAGTGGGAGCACAGAGTGGGAGCAGAGTGGGAGCATGCACATCCTTTCCCTGAGTGCAATCTCACCAGGACGAAGATGGTTTCCCCTCTGAATTTCCACTAGAAGTGCTCCATCGGGGTTTTCTCTTCCACCTACTCTTCTAGCAAATAATTCTAAGTTCATTTTGCATCAAGTCAGAGTCCCCAAAAGCCACATAACGGGATCTTGCCAGCTTAGCCACTGGCCCAATTACTTTCATCGTGTCACACCTTGGCGTTCAATCTTCCACATTTATAAAGGCTTTTCTTGCTGACAGACTAATGTCCATTATGCCCCTGTGTCCTTTGTGTAAACTCCTACATGAGAAAATGATTTTAGAAAAATGTGCCAGGAAGAATTTTGCCTCCTCTCAAAAGCTGGTAGATTTTCCCCTTTCTGATCAAGAAAGCTGTAATTAACCTGGTTTTCATTATGTCCTGGCTGCCAGGAAGCTCAAAAGCAAATGCAGTGCTCAATCACAGCCACTAAATTAGCCAATTTCTTTCCATTTGTGGCCTTAATTTTCTATTTACATTTGTTAACTTTCTTGTAGAAGGTGCTTCTATCCTCAGGAGACAAAGGCAGGTTGAGAAAATCAAGTAAAAGCAAAACATTCTATCCCTAATAATGTCACCATTTCAACAGGCTGCTTCCTCCAGGAAACCTTCCCTGACCACTCTCATCCACAGTGACCCCTCCTTTCCCCAGTTCTAACAGCTCTCGCAGCCCCTTCCACGTCACACTTTCAAATGCGTCTTCTTACCTGTGCACAGCTGTTGTTCCTCCTAACTGGCCCCTAAGTTAAGCCTCAAGGGTTGCGTCCTGTGCTTTTCAGTACCTCCCATAAAGTCTAACCTCAGTCACACATTCGGGACTAAAAGAATATCAGGTGTGGAGTGGATCACCCAGTACAGAAACGGTGAGGAATTTAACCCAGCATTTCCCCCAAGACCTTCTGCCTCCCCTCCCCACAACTCTAACTGCCGGACTCCTGAGTGTCCGCTCAAACTTTAAACAGAACATCATGCCATGCAAGGATCATCCCTGTGAGTGCTTTTAGAAGATTACTCACCCACACTGACTAGCTATTTCTGTCTTACTCCTGAGAGCATAAGCGAGGCGCTTCTATACTTAAATCAAACAAGTGTAATAACTGACATTTCAGATTAGAGCTAAGAGGAGGTCTGCCCTTAAAGAGACGGCACTAATTGCTGAACCTGAGAAACAACAGGCGTCTCCCAGTCGCTGCCGCCTCTGCCTCCCCAAGGGGCTCAGGTGTGAGGGCAGTGGCCCAGCCTCCCAGGGACTGAGCAGTATGAAAGTCTCGTGGCAGTGCCCGGCTGGCCCGGGCTCCTTCCGGGCCCTGCACTGACACGGATAAATCAGAGACATCTGGCTGGCTCCTCTTCTGACACATGTGTCAGCTCCTTTCCCAGCCTCCACGCCCCCTCAGCCTAATGCACTCCTTATGCACAGAACCTGGAGTCGGCTCCCTTTCAAAACTGAACAGCTCATGACATATTAAAACGATGACCCCATATACCGCTCATTTGGCATTTACCGACACTGCCTTGTTCTGGCATATTCATTTTCTGCATGTGTCCAGAGCAGGGATTCTCAAATGCAGGGCATGGGCAGGAGATAGCACAGTGCCTAATAAAGAGAGGAGGGAGTTTGGAATGTCATATTCAAAATTACCTTTAAATGACAGAATTCGCTTTGTAATTTCTAAGAGCATGTGGGGGGCAGGACAAGCTTAAGTCTCAAATAGTATTAGCTTTAAAAAAGGAGGGGAACAAAAACTTGTATATAAATGTTCATGGCAGCATTATTCAAAATAGCCCAAAGGTGGAAACCACTCAAGTGTCCATCAACTGGTGAACTGATAAACAGAATGTATTATACCCAATACAGGAGAATATTATTCAACCATAAAAAAGGAACAAAGTTCTCTTATAAGAGAAATACTAACACACACAAGAGGACATCGCAAGGACAACTATTTACAACGTGAATGATCCTCAAAAACATACCAAGTGAAAGAAGCTGGATGCAAAGGGCCACCTATTGTATGTTTCCATTTATATGAAAAGTCCAAAATAGACAAATTCGAAGAAACAGGAGATTGGTGGTCAACCAGGGGATGGAAAAGAGGAAAATGGGGCATGGTTGCTAATAGGTTTGGGGTTTCCTTCGGTGGTGATGAAAATGTTCTAAAAGTTGATTGAGGTGACGGTTGCATAGCTCTGCGAATACACTAAGAACCACTGAACTGCACATTGTAGATGAATGAGTCGTTAGGTAGGTGAATTGTACCTTTAAAAAGCTGTTATAAAAGAGCGGAGAGATGGTTGAGCAACATTGACCTAAAGCAGAAGTCCTCTTAGAATCCATAAGACTGAGCACAGGCCCCAGTACAAATAGGTGTTCAAATCCTTGTCCAACAGGGCACTAACTCACAAGCCAAAAGAAATGCTTTATGTTTTCTACATGTCGGTGTGGCCCTGTTGGTCACGGCCACTGTGCTCCCTTCCTCTCCTTTCCCTGAAAGCTCTCTTGCTCTACCCCTCTTCATCTTGTGAGCTCTAACGTGCTCTCCCCACAGTCCCTTCAATGCACCACACCGGCCTCCCCACAGAACCACATCACTGTCAAGCTGAAGGTCTTCTTCGATGTGTAAATTCCACAATTTACAGGTTAGGAGACTGAGGCCTGAAGTCCCTAAGTGATTCATCCCAGGACACAGCTTGATAAGTCTTTCAGTCAACAACTATTTATTGAAGTGCTCAGGCTCAGAGGATATAGACAAAACGTAGTCCCTCTGGAATTTACATTCTAGTAGGAGGGAGGAAAATTAAGCAAATAAACAGATCAATATCGCAGGTGATGGGGGAGTGAGGGCACCGCTATTTTCAATATGGTGGTTAGCAAAGGCCTCTCTGATGGGGTGACATTTGAGCAGAGATCTGATAAATGTGAGGGCTGTGAGGGACATCAGGAGCTACCAAGCACCTGATATTCTTTTAGTCCCTAATGTGTAACTGTGGTTAGATTTTATGAGAAGTACTAAAACGCACAAGAAGACATCGCCAGGAAGAGTGTTCCAGGCAGAGCTATCCCAACGAGTGGAAAGGCCCTGAGTAGGGACAAGCCAGGAATAGTTCTTGCTGAGGGGATTTCACCGCTGTGCCCAGGGCTTGTTTCTTGATGATCCTGGCATTTAAGGTCCTACCCAATAGTAGATAAATAATAATAATGAGAGTGATAACGGTGGCAGCAGCAATAACGTTTATTGAGCACTTACTATATGCCAGGCATTGTTCTAAATATTTTCATACATTAACTCATTTAATGTTCACTATAACCCTATGAGGTATGGACTATTATTATTCCCATATTACAGATGAGTAAACTGAGGCACAGAGAAGTTAGGTAACTTGTCCAAAGGTTGCCCAGTTTATCCTGGTGCAGCCAGAATACACGGTCAGGCAGTCTGAATCCATCCTCCATGCTCTTGACCACGAGCCCATCCAGCTTTAGTTCTTGATATCAACCCTGCTCAAACTGCACCCTCAGCCTTCCCTGGACCTGCCTCCCCATTTTTATTGAACACAGTTTGCTGAGTCTATCTTTTAGGCCTTGCTCATTTGGCGCCTCCTTGCTTTTAACATTCTCTCCACTCGGTGAAGTCCATCTCCCATCTGACACCCACCTGGAGCTTTTTCCTGACTAGTCCTCCATGGTAGTTCTTTTCATCAAGGTGTACCTTAATTGTGTTCAATTTTAATAGTGGCCCTTCCCTGCCATCCTAGCTCCTTGAGGTTGTTCATTTTTTCTCCTCTCATTTCCACTGAAGGGTATTAATTCTCATTCAGGGATGGGAATGTAAGAAGTCTGCAATAATGGCTTGTTTAACTGAACTGCATTGAATCGCTCAATCATCACTTTTATTTGTTTTAACAGCCTTATTGAGGTATAATTAACAGATAATAAACTGAAAACATTTAAAGAGTAAACTTTGATAAGTTTTGACATACATACACACCTGTAAAACCATCACTATAATCAACATATTTAACATATCCTTCATCTCCCAAAATCTCTTCAAACATCTTTTTCTCCTCTTTCCTGCCCCTTCCCCACAACCTCTATCCTACAGTAACCACTGTTTTATTTTCTGTCACTCCAGACTAGTTTGCATTTTTGAGAATTTTATATGAATAAAATTATATAGTATGAATTTTTTAATCTGCCTTTTTTCACTCAGCATAATTATTTTGAGCTTCACCTATTCATTCTTTATCGCTAAGTAGTATTCCATTATATGGACATACCACAATCGTTTATCCATTCATCTTTTGATGGACATTTGCATTCTTTCCAGTTTCTGGCTATTACAAATAAAGCTGCTATGAACATGTATAATACTTTGTATGGACATATGCATTCATTTGTCTTGAGTAAATACCTAGGAATGCAATGGCTGGATCACATGCTAGGTTTACGTTTAATTTAGGAAGCTGCCAAACTATTTTCCAAAGCAACTTACAATCACTATTTTTCTAAGTCTGAAACTTTGCACATTTCCATCTTTTCCAACCCATCCCTGTGTTTCTTTTCTAGCTAACCCACCAGAGCCTGCAGGCAAGAGCCACTTAATCCTTTTCTTCCTCCCTCCTCCATTATCTGCTGTTTGTGGACATGTTCTTTTGAAGTCCAAGAACTTAGAAAATAGGGCGGATTTCCGTCTGATAAGCAAATGTTTATCTCTGTCTTAAGCAGACTCATCCCCATCAGCCTCACTAGGAACTGGAGTAAGCATCATGTTTTAAGAATTTTGAAGCCACCCTTCCCTGTGGTCAGTCTATACAGCTCTTGGCAGTTCAGTGTGTGTCTAGTAAACACCCAGAAGCCAGTGGTTCCAAACTAATTAGCCATGCCTTTTTTATACACCCATCAGCATTCAGGGTGCTCTCTCTCCTCTGAACTCAAAAAGAACCACTGTCTGAGCCATTTCTTCATCACTCATATAACATGGCAGCCTTTTATTTCATTGGGCAACTAGGTTTGAGTCCCTGCTGGTATTTGTAACCTACAGTGCCAGGGCTAAAGGCAATAGAACGAGAAACCAAGGGTAAATGCTGCCCTCATACATCATGAAGTCTAGAGCAAGAACGAGATGTGGTTACAGCTGAAATATTTCTCAATGGCCTTGTAATTTAGAAATCTGGGCTAAATATATTTGGGGTTTGCCAGGCAGCAAAGGGTGAGGAACAAGATGTTGAGAAGAGTTTCTCAGCAAAAGAGGAGCCATTGGTAGTCACTTTAGAATGAAGCCCCATTTCCTGGGCAGGTTAGGTGGCCTATGACATTCAGGACCAACTCAGATTTGTTTCTGTACTTTGTGCTTAACCTAATTCGCAACAGAGACACATCCCTTCCCTCCATTGTCCTGGTCTGCAATAATATATTTGCTGCATATTTATTAAGTGTCACTGTGTGCCAAACAGCAAGATGGTCAATGATCCCTGCGGATCTTCCAGTCCAGAGAAGGATAAGGACAAGGTGATAGCCTGTTATAATCTACTGTGGTTGGTGCCCCTGACGGAACATGCTGGAAACCACAACAGATGCACAAAGCGGGCTGTCAAGGGGTCAGGGAGGCAGCACAGGGGACTGCACTAGGCTGAAATCAGGCAATTAGCTAAGCACACTGCCCTTTCCTCCAGGCCCTCTTTGCCAGATCACTCAAGTCTTCTCCGTGGGTTAGCACTGCTGCTTCCCAACCTTGAACTATTAGTCAAAACCCCCTCCCCGCCCCGCCCCCCCGGAAGTCCCTGACAATCAGGTCCCTGTCCAGAAAAGTCCTCCCCTCCTGGCAGCCTTGTGATTGCATCCTCAGCCCAGCTCGAAGTTGGCAGCCCCCCTTAGCACCGTGTTGTGGGCCATATGGCAGTACAGCTGATGCTGCGTGACGCAGGACGGCTTTGCTTTCCAATCCACGTCAGCCCCAGCTACGGGTACACTGTGGCATTTAAATTGCAGCAAGGGACCTCTGATTGGGATGGGGAAGCTAAATTAGAAGCCTGTAACATGTTTGCAACACCTACGTGAAGGATGAGCACGGCGGCAGGGCTGTGAGGGGGCCGGGCACAGCACATCAATATTTATTTATCATACTTAAGGCAGGAAACTGGGCCACCCAAGGGGACTAGGTGTGTGTGTGAGCTCTCAAAGCCTGGAGCTCGAAGGAATATTTTCCCTCTGCAAAGCCTGGATGGAGGCTGGATTACTAACAGAGGGAGACAGGAAAGCCTGTGGACAAAAAAAACACACGTCTCAGACACTCTGGAACACCCACAGCCAAAAGTCCTCGGGGCCAAGAACTCCTCTCATTTCCAACCCTGGGCAACTTAGCTGCTTTATAAACATATTCTAGCAGATACATACTCCCACATGAAAGCAACTCACTGATCTAGAAGTCACACGCCTGGTCTCCTTGCCTCAGCAGATCAAAGAAAAGAGAAAAAAGTAAAAGCATCTGCACAGGCAACAGAGAGTCTCTAAGCCCTTGCATCAGAATCACACTCTTCTCACAGACCCTAACTCAAAACCTGCTTTCCCTGCTTTAGATGCACTTTATCGGCTTTGCATACCTAGCAGCGACTGTCCATCCTCAACACACTGCAGATCCCCTGACTCCCAAGGTAGCAAATTCAAAGGTGAGGAAGGCATGGATCATTTCTGTATCCTAGTTCAACTAGGAAGATTCTTTTGAACAACTGGGGGAATCTGAACATGGTTTAAGTCTCAGATGAGACTGAAGAATTACTGCTGGATTTCTCAGTTGTGGGAATGGTCTTGTGGTTATGCAAGAAATGTCTTTATTTTTTAGAGATGCAGTCGGAAATATTTGGGAGGGGAATGTTATGATGTCTGGGATTGGCTTTAGAATACTTCTGCGAAATGAAGCAAAAATGTTAAAAATCTAGATGATGAGTATCTGGGAGTACATTGTTCTACTCACATGACTTTCATAGGTGTGAACGTTTTAATAAGAAAGTTGTTTTAAAAACTTCGGGCAGGGTAATATGCTACAGGCATACCAGCCAGCATGAGGCTGACAGCCTGACCTCAAGGGAAGAGTCAGAAAATGTAAAACCGACAACTCAAACAGCTTGGGCCAACCTAAGGTGATCTCGGAGATCCCAAATTACAAACAACCACAATAATGAATAGTCATAAGAATGACTATCAGTACCAAGAAGATACTCTCTTCTTTTTTTGAGTATACTGATATACAAGTGAGTAATTTTTATCTGAAAATACAGCCAGAAATGTTTTAGTTTTGTTTCAATTTGTACTTAAAAGGAAGTAAATTTTCAATTCTTTGGTGCAGTTGATTCTCAAAGTGTGGTTTCTGGACCACCAGCTTCAGCATCGCCTGGGAACTTGGTAGTAACGCAAATTGTCAGGCACCACCCCACACCTATTTCAATCAGAAACTCCAAGGTGGGGCCCAGCCACCTGTGCTTTCATAAGCCTTCCCCTGAAGGTGCTAGGTGAACCACACATCAGCCCGAGCCTGCTGTACACACAGCAGAGGAGTAAACACGCACACACCGTGCTCAGACAAACTCTGTCCTACAGCCACTGCCCTGACCACAAAGCTGTAGGGTGAAGAAACAAAATGACACAGCCCCCACTAAATGTGTGGGCCCTGGGAAGTCCTATAAATCCTGAGGACTCTCCCTCCAAGTCCATGCTCCAGAGAGCCCCATAAACAGCAGGCACCCCATCTGTAGTTCAAAGGATGCACACTCTATTAAAAACGGATCGTAAATGGATTACATAACCCACTAAATCCCAACCACCCAGCAAATCCCACTGACAGCAGCAAGCTGGCTGGCTGCTTCTCTAGGCACACTGAGGTGGGGGGAGGCACCGGGGTCAGGGTGGCCTGATTATCTACCCGCAGAGATAGAAGATAATATGCCTGCAGGTGCGGAAATGGGGATGGGAGTGGGGAAGGACACAACAGGAAAACAAGTCCCTGCTTCAGTGTTTAATTAATAAAATCACAGAATGTTTTAGCTGAATAACAGAGATCACTGAAACCAACTCTCAGATTTATAGGTGAGGACACTTAGGTTCAGAGGTGAAGGGATTGTCCTAATGTCTCACGACCAGTGAGGACACAGGGAAAAGAAAATCCAGCTTTCCTGAGTCCCAGTGCTGACTTGTTTCATTAAACATGGGGGAGGGAAGGAGGAGGCAATCTCAGTGGGTGTGGGGAGGAGGGAAGGCCGTTCAGCACTGAGTGTAGCACAGACAGGGGTACGAGGAGCGTACACGAGACAGCCAGGAGGCCCATGAAGGGGCAAGCAATCTGCAGCGACAGCATCTGAAAGCAGTTCGGGGTAGGAATCATGAAGGAATTTGCAAAGGGTCACACGATTCGTTTGCAGCACTGTTGGCCCCTCTTCAGCAAGTTGGCATCAATCAGTGTCAGACTAATTAGCCATTTTACCTACCACAGACCTGGACAAATGATGGGACAGAGAATGGGTAAGTTTTGAAGTGTGGGAGGAAGGAGAGAAAAGTCTAAAGCAGAAAGAGGAGGCCTGGCTAGGGCAGCCCTGTGAGAGGGTCACCAGGAGCTGGGTTGGCCAGATAGGGATGCTGGGCTCCAAGATGGTGTTTTGAGGCCCTGAAAGGTCAAGGCAAACAAACGTCCTGCTTCACCAACTGGCTCTGACTTCATTAACCACTGACTTCCCCGCCTAAGGGAAACAGGGGATGGAAATAACCAAGGAGATCCCTCATTTTAATTTAATTTAATGAATAATTATGGAAACTCTGTATGCAGAGTCCAACCTAGGCACAAGTAGGATATAAACATTATAAGATATGGCTCTATTCTTGGGGAATTTGCAGTCTAGTTGGAAAAGCAGGTGTGTACAAATAGTCTTAATAGAATGATATAATGATATGATAGGAAGATAACTACTACATCCTAAATAATTACCAGATGTCTCCTACACGTGCATGCTTTCATCTTCATTAATATTATTACCTACTAGGCATCATCTCAGTCATGCACTATGTCAGATGATCCTCGAAACAACTCTGTGATGTATATACTATTACGATGGATGAAAAAACTGAAGGAAAGAAATGAGCAGAGCTTTGTCAGATGACGATGAATAGGTCACCCCAACAGAGGGAAGAGCAGGAGCAAAGGCACACTAGCTGGAGAGCCCAGGGGGCATTGTGGACTGACAGTGGCCCCAGTGGTAGCAGGGATGGGCTCACGGGGAATCAGATGGGAAGAGAAACTGCAAAGGGAAAAAGTGAGACACCTTAAACAAAGTTAAAGAATCTGAACGCTCTACTCTCGGTAGTAGAGTCACAAAAGTTTCCTAAGATGAGTGAGTGATCAGCGCTGCCCTGGTGGCAAAATTTAGGCTGGCTCTGAGGGCAGGTGGGCCACTGAAGGGCCTCCACTATTATCCCAGTGTATGATGTAGGGCTACTCTAACTCATGCCACCAAACCAAGAATGAGATACTAATACGTACTGAACAACCCTATATGCAAGCACCGTTCTATGTACTTCCATGTATGACCTCATTTAATCCTCAGACCAGCCCCGTGCTGTAGGGACTGCTATATCCCCATTTTATAAGGAAAGAAAACCGAGGTAAAGAAGTATTAAATAACTTGCCCAAGGTTAAGAAGCTTTACATCATTTCACTTAATCCTCTAACAACCTTGACTGGCTCAGAAAAATCACATGACTTGCCCAGCTCTGTCTCTCTGATCCCAAAGCTATACCCCACTTAAGACACAGCTCCCCACTAGGGCAGTGAGGCTACAAATGTTGGTGTGGAAATGAGGAACCATGAGTGGTAAAATTAACAGGATACACACAAAGCCACATAGTATATGTTTCCATATTTATATATACCTGATTTTACAAAATAGGTAAATCTGTAAAATCAGAAAGCAGATTAATGTTTGCCAGGAGCTGGAGGATGGAGGGATGAGGAGTGACTGCTTAATGGCTACAGGGCTTCCTCTGGGGTGATGAAATATTCTAGAACTACATAGTGGTAATGGTCGCACGCAACTGTGAATGTGCTAAAGGTCACTAATGTATATTTTATGTTTTATGTACTTTATCACAATTAAAAAAAACCCTAACGGGACAGAACAACCCTTTGGATGTACAAACAAGAAAACTGTTGAAGTTGACATGTTATTCGCTACTTGGACTTAAGAGCCTAGAAAAATCAGCCATGCTGAAAGAACTCAGGCCACAGACAAGTAAGGTTTCCTTTATTACAGAATAGATGTTTTCTTCAAAAAATCCTCACCCTTTTACATGGTTCTTGGCCTCCACAAATATCTCTGGGAAAATGCTAAGTGTGGCCAAAGGTAAGAGGGATTTATATTAACTTCCTTTTTTCAAGTGATGTCCTAACTTCCGGTAGGACATGCGATAGAGAGGAGATTTAGTACAGTGTTTGAGAGCAAAGACTTTAGAAACTAAACAGAATCATGTTCAAGTCTAGGTTCCATCACCTACCAGTTGTGAGACTATGGAAAAGTCACTTTGCCTCACTAATATAGTACCTAAACTTCATAGGATTTTTACAAAAATTAAATGAAATTGTGTTCATAAAACACCAATTTGTTAAATGCTCATTATGTGGGTTATAATTATATAAGTGCTAAGATATGCAATTCACACCATATGAATGTCATTCCATCTCTAGAACTGTGGAATCCCACTTTGAGGCTGATGAGGCCCTCTCTTAATGACTTCCCTTAGTTTGTGCAGGGCATGGTTGGTCTGTGACCTTTAGCAGAACTGCATCCATGAGGTGTAAGCCACATGTCAACGACACTCAGTGATAGAAATTTAATTCCAACTAAACCGAGTCCCAGTGAGCTAGAAAAATGCATAATCCAAAGATGGCATCTCTTAGCTTTGGATCACACTGTACAATTTGTTTGTAGCATATTTCCTTCCTGAATATGTTTTGCTCAGCCTGACAGTGAACAGGTTGGCTTTTCTGAGCACACACCCACGGTGGGTCAGGGAACATGGCTCAAGAACACATTAAAATCCTGTTCCCTCCCTGTTTCGGAGCCTGGACAGCCTGCCCTACTCCCTTTACTCAGCTTTAGAAGGCACGACATCTCGTGTGGCCCTCCAGTTATGTGTCCCACCCAGTCAAGCCCCTATAGCACCTATGCCTTCAGGGTAGGACCGTCTTCCCCTCCCCCCATCCGAGCACAAAGCCTGGCCTGCCCGGCTGAACTTCCTGTGGAATCGAATTGATTAATGCATGTGAGCAGCTCTGAGAAGTCCTTAGCTAGTAACAGGACAATGGAGATGATATATTTGAAAAGCCAGAGTTGTGTGCCCTCCCGAGGAAGGCTGGGTAAAGGGACATCAGGTGTTTGAGTCACGGTGCAAAGATGCAAATGTGGAGAAGGATCACGTTTTGCAGAGTCAGGGGTGCTGGCAGCAGCCTGCTTGCCAGGCACAGGGGTTTCTTTAATGAAATCCAGAGAATGAGAGTGATGAGCAACACGTGTGAAGTTTGCCTGTGCTCTCACACACAACTGAAGGCACAGGAGGGAAGGGGAACCGGGGGGTAGCTTCACACTCTGGTTCTGCCACTAATAAGGCTGGAGGACTTTGAGTATTTGACTTCTCTAAACCTTTATCTGTAAAATGGAAGTGATATTGCATACCTTCCAGGATTATTGTGAGTTTTACATGAGATTCGAGTATGGAAAATGCCTGTCATGTCCCACGGATGAAAAAAAAATTCTTTCAAATTACCTTCCAGCTGGCATTTCAAGGCCTTCAAGGGCAGACTCCTATAATCTTTGGTCAATGGTTAGCAATGAGCTCCTTATCAAAGTACCCAGTTATTGCAAACCATGGATCTGATAAGGAGCGTTATATCCAGAATATAAAAAGAACTCTTACAACTCAACAACAAAAAAAAGGAACCATCTGATTTAAAAATGGGCAAAGGACTTGAATAGACATTTCTCCAAAGAAGATATACAGATGGTCAATAAGCACATGAAAAGATGCTCAGTCTCTCTAATAATCATTAGGGAAATGCAATTGGTGGCTGCTATCAAAAATCAATCAGTCAATCAAGTATTAGCAAGAATGTAGAGAAATTGAAACCCTTGTGCACTGTTGCTGGAAATGTAAATTGTTGCAGCCACTATGAAAAACAGTACGGCAATTCCTCAAAAAGTTAAAAATAAAATTACCATATATATGCCAGCAATTCTGGGTCTGGATACATACACAAAAGAATTGAAAAGGTCTCTAGAAGACATTTGTACACCTGTGTTCATAGTAGTATTATTCACAATAGCCAAAAGGTAAAAGCAGCCCAAATATCCTTTGATGGATGAATGGATAAACTAAATGTAATATATACATGCAATTGACTATTATTCGGCCTTAAAAAGGAAAGAAATTCTGACACAGGCTACAACATGCGTGAACCTGGAGGACATTATGCTAAGTGAAATAAGCCAGACAAAAAAGACAAATACCGTATAATTCCATTTATATGAGAATGAGAAAGACTGCAGAAGGAGCAGACTTGGGGAGAAAAACCAGAAGCTTAGGTTTGGACATACAGAGTGTGAGAAGCCTATTAGATACCCAGGCAAGTGGATATACAAGCCTTAAAGGAGAAATTTGGATACAAGTAAAAATTTAAGAACCATCAGCATATAGGAGGTATTCGAAGCCAGAAAACTGGATATAGCTAATGGTTTTCCCTACATATACAAATAAAAGCAGGAAGAGAGAAAGAGGGGAGTGGAGGGGAAGAAAATAAATTCTCAGAAAGGAGAGACAGGCATACTTAGGATGGCTGCCTAATTTCTTTCAGTTCCACTGCCTGATTTCTTTTAACTCTCACATGTGGGCACAAAATGATTTACATATTAATTTAGGAAAGAGAAAAAATATCTTAGTATGGTAAAATTCCTCAGGCTTGTGACTTTATCTATTATAACCTCTTAGGCCATCTATTTAAATTAGCACAGTGATACAGGGCTAGAGAGAATGGAGACAAGGTAGACAAGAGATGAGATGCCAAAAAAACTGAAATATAGAAAGTGGAATTCTTATCCTCATAAAGAACTCTGATATTGTTCTGGTTTCCACATCTCGTCGCTGTTCAGATATTGGGGACATTCTAAGGGGCTGGTCCATATCCATGGTCTCCCTGGGAGACAAACCAAGAAGACTGGCCAGAGCCAACTCTCCACCCCACAGGCATCCCATTAACCACCGGAAACAAAGTTGACTGGATTTACAAGTGAGATTAGAATTTTTTTTTCATGCCAGACCCACTTCCATTTGGGGGCAGTTATCTGTACACATCATAAACACAGAAAAGCAAAACCTCTGAGTCTTTCAGTTTGAATGAGAAAGCTTTGAATTACAGCAAGGTCCAGAGGTCAGATACCCGCGGGGCAGAGTGAGTGATGTGGATAGGGCAGAAGGGAAGAAAAGTTGTTTAGCGGAGGGATGAGAAAGCTAAATACACCAGAGCGGATGGGGAAAGGAAACCTCAGAGGCTCTGATTCTAGGCACAAGGTCTCGGGCCACTGCAGAGAGAGAAGCAGAGGGCCTGTCAGAGCACAGTGAGACATGGGGCATCTGTGTATCAGGGCTCCGTGTCCTGGCCCCACCACTTCCTACCACAATCTGCCTCCATTGCTGCAGGAAGGTAGAAAATGTACAACATGATATGGTTTCTGGGACTCCCAATAATACACAGGGGCAATTATAAGATGTGATTGATCTCAGAGTCCCCAGAAAGTGGCCCTCCTTGTCCTGCAAACCTCCCCTCTTCATACCCCCACCACACCCTACAGCATGTCTAAAATTCTACTCGGGGCAGTTCAGTCCTTTAGGTTCGACCAGAAGGCGCATCAAGAACACCTGGAGAACTTAGAAAAATACAGATTCTGTGGCATCACATGAGACTCCCAAATCAGAATCACCAGAACTGAAAAGTCAGGCAAGTGCAATTTTTAAAACCACTTCGTATGATTCTAATGTATGGCCAGAATTGAGAGAAAAACATTGCCTGCTCTAGGAAATGTTTTGGGAAGCAAAACTACAGACTTTCCACTTGATAGATAGTTACAATAACAATCACTACCCTTGACTGACTGAGAGCCTCTTATGTTCCTGATTCTGATCCTGAGCTGTGCACTTATGCACATTGTCTCTATTATCTCTCATACCAAACAACACAGTTGGTATCATTATTCTCACCTTAAGATGAGGAAACTAAGCTCAGAGACACTAAGCAAGTTCCCAAGATTACTCAGCTTGTGATGGTTCAAGATTTGAACCCATGGCTATCTGCCTCTTTCCTGTACGTCATTTATTAGATGCACTATCTAAAAAAACAACAGCCAAATCCACAATCAACTTAGCTCCCAGGAGTCAGGCTCCTTCCTGTACATTCAGGTCTCCGCACCCTTCACCAGGGCCCGGCAATGAGGTCATTCTGGCACTCGGGCCGTCTCTGGCCAAGCCAGCTTCCTATTTTGATGGCTCAGAAGCTAAGAGAACATCTGTAGGGACCAGGGCCGGAATCAAGCGCTCATAGACGGCTAATGTGGGTGTTAGCTCAAACTATTTGGACTAAACAGAATCTAAGAAACCTCGTGCTTAGGGCAGGGTTTTGAAAAGCAGTGTGGGTAGGGGGAATACCCACGCCCACGATACGGATGTGAGGAATAAGTAAATGTACACAGATGTAGCCAGGCAGGGCGGGATCTGAAAGATAAACCAGAGCTGGCTCAGTGGGAAGGGATGAGCTAACTTCCGACATTAGCCTCTCCTGGTTCCATTCTCCGGAGCAACTTCAAAGGCAGAAAAGCATGGGCTTAGCCTGGAAGGCTCCTGGACCTGTCTGTGAGGGGTAGGAAGTAGCAGGAGAGGAGAAAGACTTCCATGAAGTTGTCCTTGGCTGATTCTTTATTCTGATTCTTAGAGATTTAACCTGGTCAGTGTGGATAAGGAAAAAAAGGAGTATACGTAGGCTGTTGTCCTCTGCTCCTTTTCATGGATAATTCTGAGGCTGCTTATTAGAGACTAGGAGAGCCTTGGCTGTGTCCCCAGGTGCCAGCTGGCAGTCTCCTCCCTGCCTCAGACTTTCTGTAGCACCTGAGTTTATATCTCCCTCAAGGAGGCAGGTCCAGAAGGCTGTCTATCACAGCCTTAGGGCACATCTGGTCAGAATAAAGACTTCTTCCATTGCTGGGAGGAGGTGGAGAGCACCTGGAAAGAGGAACAAACTCACAAGTCCTCTGCAGTCCAACCGCAGCCTGTCTTTCCAACATCACTACAGCATAGGCATGCATTGCAGTGCCGTCAGAGGTTGAGCAGCTAACAAGCATTACAGGGGATTCACTGGGAGACCCTCGCATCCCATGGCCTCTCCCGAGGCCCACCGAGAGGACTTTGCAGCAGCAGAACCTTGTTGTATTTCTCTGGCTGCAGTGGCTGTTGTGCTGGCGGCCTTCCCAGGTAATCCAGCACAGGCTGTATTAGCATCGAGCTCCCTCCTGAACCTGCCCTTCGAGACCACAGCCCGCAGCCTGTCAACAGTGCCATTCAGCCCGGGCACAGGCCCAAAACAGGCACATGCCCATCTGCTAGGCTGGGCTGAGTTGGGCTGGCAAGATCTGTGACCTGATGGGTGGACCCTGGCTGGGGACCAGGTCAGAGCAGGAGAGCAGGCCTCCTTCAACCAGGGCAGTGCTGGCTTTCCCCAGAGGAGCCCTTGTACTCTCTTTGCCAAAGCCAAGCCCCATTCTTCTGGTGCGATCTGCCCCAGCAGACCCTGCCCTTCATCCCCAGTGGGCTCAAGGGGATGGCACTCGGGCTGTCCCCAAAACAGATGGGGTGTTTCCCTAAAACTTAAAGCCAGAAAGTGTCAGACCTGTGTAGGCTAAAAACAAACTATAAACCACCACCAGGAAATGTTTCTCGGGAGTTTTATTACAAGTAGGGTTGTTCAATCCGATTTTTCAATGTACCGAAAATATCCTCTAGGTGGTGAACATACACGATCTGTCTGAGACCAGTCTTACCTGCAGCTTAGCGCAAACCTGCTTCCTTAATTGATGGCTCCTCTGCAGGCACAGAGAGAGGCGATCCTCTCTGGGATTGCTGAAGCCAGCTTCCTAACACCTCGATGTACCACCAGAGTGTTACCTATTTTACTTCCAGCAATTGGTGAGCAATATTTTTTTTCAAGAGAGTTAGTTCAGAAAACAATTAAAATGTTTGCGGCATATGTATAATATGCACGTATATTTAATCAGATGTTTTAAATCAAAAAAAGTGGTAGATATTTACGATTGAAAGTATTTATTATTTCCCTGTCAGTAGAGACTTTCATTGAGCAGAAGGCTACTCAAACTTCAGAAATCACTGTGTATATTATGCAGTATCTCTTTATCGTGCTGTATCTTTGAACAAGTGTGGTATGAGATGAGAATTAGGGTGGGGCAGGGAGAAATCAAAACATTTAGGGGTGCAGAAGTCAGACAGGAATGAAAAAGGAAAATGCCCACATTGTCATGAAATGAGCGAGAAGTGACTGGGAAGGCATTTGAGGGAACAGGGAGTACAGAGACTACATGAAAAAGACAGAAAAGACGGTCCCTGGGGAGACTCCCGGAGCCAAGGACATAAAGGCTGGATGAGGAAGACCTGCAATGCGAAGGGAGAAAGGGGAATCCCAGTGGGTCCTAAAGAATGCATCGGGTGGCAGAGGAGGAGGAGCACCGACCCCCGACCCCTGACTCAGCCCAAGGGAGGGGAGCTGGGCACAGCTTCACTGCTCAGGTCGGACTGCCACAGCAGAAGCAGCTGACGCAGTAGAAGGTTCACTTCCCAGGGAATGAGACTAAGTATTTTTGAATGACTATAAATCTTTGTGGTTTTTTATTCTTGATATTAGATGATGATAGTATCTCAAAGCTACTAACTTTATCACAGCCTAAAGTTCTGATGCTCATTAAAATGCAAATCCATTGTTACTTGGGCCTGAATAGGATCTAAGATCAAGAATTTTTGTTGTTTTTATTAAGGTATAATTTATATGCTGTAAAATTCATCCTCTTTAGTGTATGGTTCTGTGAATTTGGACAAATATATACAGTCTTGTAAACATCAGCATAATCAAGTTATAAAACAGTCTATTACCTTAAATTTTTTTCCCATGGCCCTTCGCAGTCAGTCCCCCATCTCTACCCCACTCCTCGCATGTTTTCCAAATCTATAGTTGGCCTTTTCCAGAATGTCATATACATGGGATCAAACAGTATGTAGCCTTTTGAGTCTGGTTTCTTTCACTTGGCATACACTTTGAGTTCAGTATCAGGTTTTTAAAGAGGATGGGAAGAAAAAGGATTCGAAGGAACTGGGCATTAGCTGAGTCCTCAGACAGGCCCAAAAGGATCCAGAAAAAGGAAGATAGGCACCCCAAAGATGCAATCTGCTACCTTTGCTACTGGGCCCAGGGCTGTTCTTAAACTGAAAAGGGCCGACACATAGACATAAAAAGACATTGGTTGTCCAGAACAACTTAGGGTAATTCAAAGAACATGAACTTTGGTCAAGAGACACGTACTTCAGTCTGCTATGTGATCCTGAGTTAGTCTTTCTGACACTCATAAATTCCTTTTCTGTCTAATGAGGCCCCGACCCAGCTAATCAGAGTACTATGTCTCTTTGGCCGCAACGATGAACTCAAGAATAGACTCTGCCGGTGACTTCTGCTGAAGCTATCAGGAAAGACACCTTATCTTGTCATTCTGCGGGTTCTTAAATATTAATAGTTGAATTTAAGCCATTTCTGCCACCACATGGGAAGAACTGGCCTATGAATATATCCAGCCAGAAGACAGTGGCCTGGACAGACAAAGACAGCAACATGCTGACATTCTACAAGCACCCTGATCCACCTTGGTCTCTACCTATCCCTGGGCTGGTACATGAACCAAATACGATTCCCAATCCTGCACCTTTAAGAGCTATCACATCTTAATTTCCCATAACTCTAAGGCCAGAGGCCAAGCATTTGTTATGCCACATATGACAACAAACATCTAAGACTTTACAGCATTAGCTGGCCTTCTTAGAAACTCATGCTGGCTTTTCCCGAGATGCTCATATCCAGTACAGTTCAGCCAATACTTACTGGGAACAAAGTATAAGGCTAGGATCTGTAGTTATATAAGGGTTAATAAGATATAATCTCTATCATAAAGGCAATTCGAAGGAAAGAGAAAACACATTTGGTTGGGAAAATCAGTAGATCCTTAAAAATGCGTTATTTGAGAATGGATGAGATTCCAAACGGTGGAGAAGAAAGGGAAGGGCATGTAGGGTAAGGCAAGGCAGAAGCAAAGGGAGACAATAATGAGCTCATTCAGAAAACAGCAAATAAGCCCTTTGGTCAAAGTGTAGTTAATCGACAGGTGAAGGAATTGAGTCGGAAAGACTGAGTAAATACGAGAGAGGAGTCTGCTGCTAGGCCAGAAGTCATTCTTCGATTCCAAAGCAAAGAGAAAACCCTCAAAGATTTGAGCAGGAAAATAACATAATTAAAACTGTGTCAATTAATGATTTTAATTAATATAATTAAAACTATAAATCTGGTAATAACGTGTAGGCTGAACCTGAACATGAGCGCAGTTGGCAGCGGGGAGGCCAGGTAAGAGGAAACCACAGGAGTGTGGGCAACAAGTTACAGGCGCCTGCGCCAGGACTGCAGAAAGGGGGAGTGTGGTACGAGAGGCTGTCAGGAAACAACAGTAAGCACTTGCAAGGAAGTACCGAGGACAAGGGGGAAAGGAATGATACAGAGGGGGCCAGCCATGGACGTCGAAAGAACAGAGAGGTGTGTTATTGTCAAGAAAGGAAGCTGAGGTTAGGAGAGGCATATTAAGTTCATTCTGGATTTGTTGAATTTGGGATGCTGGGGTAATAATATTCAGGCTGAGATGTTCAAGAAGCATTTGGTAGTGTAAACAACTTAGCAGACAGAGTAAGTCTTGGGATCCAGAACAAGGAAAGGAAAAACTGTGAGGCAGATGGGGACTCTGAGCAGAGCGTGGAGGACCTCCGAGAGAGAGGGTGGTGGGAGGAATCGGCAGAGGGCACCTGGCTGGACTTGACTCTTCCAACCCTGACTTTCTGTGTATCTTATGGCTCCAAGGGAGAAGAAGATCCAGTAATGGCAGACACTGGGAAACATCTACATGTCAGGGATGAAAGGAGAGATGCCTCTGAAAGCAGAAAAGGAGCCAGGAGATCAGAGGAAGAACCAGTAGGATTCCACCAGGAAGCCAAGGGGAAGAGCCATGGGCCTTGGGCAAATCAGCCTCCGTTTTGGGCCTCCGTTGCCAGCTGTGTGGATGGACACACTGCTTCCTGCTCTGCCTCCTGGGTGGACAGGTGATATATATACGAGTGTTCTGAGGAAGAACACAGAATGTTCCACATATTCGGAGCCTGATTCCACCAGGCTCCAGGCAGGGTAGGAAAGGGAGACAATTCCACGAGGAGTATTTGGGAGTTCCCGATTTATCTAAAAGATGAGAGAAAGCTCAAGCAAGCAGTCAGCCTGTAAGCGAGCCAAGACGTGGGCCAGGGGTAATTCATGCTCGCTTGCTCACCCACCTCTCATCAGGCTTTCATTTTGAAGACAGCTGCGTAGGAGGAGCATTTGGTCTCACATTGGCAAAGCTGGCATATCCACACTCCCTTAGGAACTGTCCAGCTCCCTGTGCTTCAGGAGTGACACTGGTCACCAGGTTTGGCCCTCGGCACACAGAATGAAAGGGTACACACAACTGACAACTATCTGCCCCACCCCCCCGAAGATGACAGCTATCTCTCTCCCCTTCAGAATGACTGTGACCCTCCTCCCTCTGCCCTACCTAATCCCCAATCGTTCCCATTCCCCGAAATCTGGCTTTGGGCCTCACCTCCTTAGGAAATCTCCCCTGACCACCTTCTCCAAAATGATCCTTATCTCCATTGTATTTCTAAAGCGTCTGAGGTTGCAGGATCTAGTCACTTATCCACCACTCTCTAGTGTTCCTACTCCTTCATTCTTTCCATAAAACTTCCTGCACACCTACTGGAGGATACTTGGAGACAAGCAATGTACAGGATAAGAGAAGGAAAGAAGTTCAGCCTTTTCTGTTTTCTAGAAATTGACTGTGTAACAGGAGTGAGAATGGCCCCAAATGTAACCACAACATCTACTAGGAAGTGAGAGGAGCCCTAAAATTGATGGAGATGCAGACAGTGTCAGAGAAGTCAGAGCAAGGGGCAAACTCCAGGGCAGGGGAACTCACGGAAGGCTTCCTGGAAGTGGTGACCTGTCTGATTTGCCTAACAGATTAATTTATATGTAGGCAACTGATTTCTTCCCATGCCCCTCCAGCCCTGATGCATGACAGTACTGAAGCACAGTGCTTTAAGGAATATGATCTAGCCACAGGAACATGGGCCGTGTTGTCACACAGACCCGCCTTTCAGCCCTGCCTATCATGTAATAGCTCTCGAACCCTGGAAAAGTGACTTATCTTTCACGACCTTAGTTTCCCATCTATGACACAGAGATGAAAGTGCATATGTCAAATGGATATGGTAAAGAATAAATGAAACAGTACATGAAACGACTTAGCGCAGCACCCAGCACACAGCAGGTACCCATTTAGTGTTAGTCTCCTTCTCTACCCCCTAAACCCTAACACCAGAATCCAAGCCCTGGCCCTTATGAGTAGCATCTCTTTTCCTTGCCTCTATGTTCCCCAAGATCAGGGTCCGGCCTGCCTTCCTCATTCATTTCCATGTGCATCTCTGGACAAAATGCAGAAAAAGTTCATGTTCTAAGAGTTATTTTCTCTTTGATGCCTCCAACACCTGACTTTTCTGCTACTTTCCATCTCCCCTGAGCTCTTGTCCCTTCCTATTAATCTGCTAAGAACCAGCACTTACATAGGTATGTACCAGGCACCCTGTTATTGCTTTAGAGGCACTACTTCACTCAATCTGCCAAACGACTTTATGTGGTAGGCACCATTATTAACCCCATTTCACAGATGACAAAACTGGGGCACTGGGAGACATTAAATGACTTGTCCATGGTCACCAAAACTAACACATGGGGAGCGGGTGGCAACCCCAAGTAAAGTTTGATCCAAAGTTTCTGTCCTTAGCTCCAAACTGTACTGCCTCACATGTCTTACAGCTTCTTTATGTCTTCATGTCTTTAGATTGCTCTTTTTAGGAACTGAATGGCTCTGAGATAGTTATTCGCATTGAGGTGACAGTCTCTGAGAAATGCAAAGAGCCTGAAGGGGAGGCTGCAGGAAGGATGGCAAGCTTTAACTCAAAGATATAAACATCTGATGGTGAGAGATATGGCAGACAGCCCTGTCATTGACCTCAAACCATCTCACAGTGTTGCAGTCACATCTGTCCCTAGGACTCCAAGGGATTGCTCACATGGCTATTGTTTCCTCCAGAGGCTGCCCTGGCCTAGTGTCACAGGTTGGGCTCTTGGAAAGCCAGTTCTGAGATGAAGATGTGTGCAGAGGTTTACTGGGTTCTGCTTTCAGCACCCACCCCTGCAGAAGGAGTGGTGGAAGTCAGATGGGGCAGAGGGAGAAGCTGGACATGATGCAGCCACAAAGGTCTTATCCAATCCTAAGGGGAACTCTACAGGGAGGATGACCTTTCAGAGTTGTCCCAGTAAGGGATTGGGGTCTTTTTATTCCCCACACGCCAGTCATTCCATGCAGGCTACTCCCACAGAGGCACATGACCTTGGGCGAAAAAGTTCTCTTCAGCTGAGGGCCATCGCCTGGGGAGAGGAGACTGCTGTGACTGTGCTCACAGTCACAGCAGTCTCCACCCTCAGCAGCTGGGAGAATGGGTGCTTCAAGCTTGTAGGGGGTCCGTGTATCACACCACCCACCAAAACACTCCAGGTCAGGGATCATTTCGACATGCACTAGAGGCCCAAGCCAGAAGTCCTGCTGCTCCCAGGAAGATAGAGAGTGTTTAGACCAGAGCACCTCATCTCCCCTCCAGTTCGCCTGACTCCCCAGCTTCACTATAAAGCTGCTGTTGTCCTACAGACATTTGCTCACTTCCAACACTGAACACATTCCCACGGAGGAACACAATGCCTAAATAACATGGGTAATGGCCAAGAACAGTGCATTTGATTATTCAGTAATCTCTTGGTTGTATGACAGGTACTCTGAAGCACAAGGCTGTCTTGTGAGTTGATATCAATATCAACTCATCCATGGAAAAACTCGAATTTCTGAGACATATCTGTCCTCAGCCGCCCCATGTGGAGCCCTCTGTCTACGCTGGGATGTCTAGGACCCCCATATTCTCTCTTCCCCTCTAATGACAGTTTGTCGCAGGTAACACTCTCAAAAATTTCATTTATAAAAATGTTCAAATGACTGACAAAACAGTGTGATCCTTCTCTAGAACATCTGTATTTTAACCCAGTCATTAAAAGGTTTAAGTTATAGAAAAGACTTTCTAAAAGTGGAATTTCAAGGACTGTGGTGGAAGGCAGGACAGACCCTCTTTGGAATGGGGGATCGTCTCTAATGCTTAATTTGCATCACAGATAGCAGCCTGCTTAATAGAAAAATCCAAGAGCTCAGAAGACCTTGGATTTTTAGGCTTAGGTCTCCCAGTTACTACCCCATAATCAAGACATTTAACATCTCTGAGTCTCTCTCATCAATAAAACGAATGTGAGAACTAAGGAAGGAAAACTTGATTACTCCCGATAGCTAAGATATGGAAACAGTCCAAATGTCCATCAACAGAAGAACAGGTAAAGAAAATGTGATACATACATACAATGGAATATTATTTGGCCTTAAAAAAGAAGGAAATTCTGCCATATGTACAACAAAGATGAACCTGGAGGACACTATACTAAATGAAACAAGCCAGTCACAGAAGGGCAAATTCTGTACAATTTCACTTATATGAGGTCTCTAAAATAGTCAAACTCATAGAAACAGAAAGTGGAATGGTGGTTGCCAGGCCTGAGGGGAGGGGGAATTGGGGAGCTGCTGTTCAGTGTGTACAGAGTTTCGATTATGCAGGTTGAGCAAGTTCTAGAGATCCGCTGTATAATATTTTGAGCCTATAGATAATAATACTGTCTTGTACACTTAAAAATTGGTTAAGAGAGTAGTCTCATGTTAAGTGCTCTTACCACAATTAAAAAAAAAAAAAGAAAGAAAGAAAAGAAACCCTTAAGGGAAGGGACTCGTTAATGAAAAATCTCCAGACAGATGTTTATTACTCTAGTAATACTCCAGTTCCCCATCCCCTTGAGTATCTCTCCCAGGCCACACATTGATAGATCAGGCCCACATAAGCCATAGAACTAATGGTCCTAAAATATTGACCAGAACGCCACAGGGGACGGGGCTGCTCCCTCTAGGTGAACACGCTGGGCCCAAGAGGCTGAGTTATGAAAGTCAGGCAAACTCTTCAGCAAGTTGTCTCCATTCTTAAACCACAGGAAATCACCATCCCTTGCTCACCTGACAGTAGCTATAATAACCATCCCCTTCTCTAAAAGCAAAGGTGAATGTTAACTAATCACAACCGTCAACTGGCCTTAAAACCTATCTTTACTAGTCTCCAGCAATTGCCTTATGCCTGAGAATTCTCTCTGGTTTGAAAGCAGCTAAACTTTCACTATTTTCCACATTCCTATTTCCTTCACCTCAAGATTTTCATTAATAGCCTCCACGTGCTGTTTCACACCAAATGAGACTTGGGTCCCTTTCAGGTAAATCAGGGAAATATTATTTTCATGTTTCATGAATGTAAAAATTTATTTTTAAAATATTTTACAAATAATAGCTCTCTGTCTCCTATGATCTGCTGGGCAGAAACACTAAGTTTCTTTTTCCTAATGCAAACTATTCCTTGAGAGAAGTATCTTTAAGACAAAGAAAACAAACTGCTAGCAATGAAAGCGCTTGACAGTTAAAAATGTGTTGTGCTCTGTTAAGCCCCCAACGGCTCTTCAGGCTCCGTGTCCTCGGCAGCATGACTGTACCCCCAGTGCCGTTCTCCTGATGTGTGGTTTTCACTTATCTTCCTCTTTTCTAAACCGAGGTTAACAAAGGAACTCAAAAGCATGCATTCTTGTCAGTCTTTTGAATTATAAAATTAAGACCCTATATCTTTTTAAAAAGTACAAAATGTGCCCATGACCAAAGATCTTCTCATAGTGATCTGTTTCTCTCAGCAGAGTCCAAATGGGTCTAGAACCCTACTTTCAGTCTGGTGGGTTCCTAAGCCATTGCCAAGTCTGCTCCCCTTGGGGATGAGTTGAAGGTATCAGTCTTTCTCCTGTAAAGGATGAACAGAGCATCCCTCAGCCCCTACTCTGGCCTACATCAGTCAGCATGCAGCCTGATCAGTGAGACTACCAAAGTCCCTTGGAATATTTTCTATTTGAATTTGAAAAACAAGCCCGCATGGAGAATGAAGGCTCTGGCACAGCTCAGAATCCCTAGCACAGATTCAAAAACAGCTGCATTCCTGAGTATGCAGATCCCTTCGATGCCATGTAAGACTTCACATAAACCAGAAATCAGTGATCATAGCCTCACAGGGTCTGAGTAACAGCCTTCAGGCCACCGCATCAGGAAGGGGAGAAGAAAAAGAGAGAAGGGCGTGAAAGGGAGAGACACAGATGCATATGCAGACAGAAGCCCTCAGCTAGCCTGGCACCACAACTGCATGGACACGACTGTCCACACTGGGGACATACTCTGACAATAAAGATGATGCGACTGACCCCCACTAAGAAGGCATATGCTTGAGTTGAGGATGAGTTTCATGGAGTCTTCCATCCACTTTTTCTCCACCCTCTTTCTCAGTCTCCCATAAGCCAATGAAAGAAGGAACTACATTATGCCCTCCGCTGCCCTGACTGCCTAAATTAAGCCACCAAGGACCCTTGGTATCAGTGACACGGTATCAGACCCTTTACATTCTCAGGATAAAGATTCTGTACCACAGAAAAGGCTCCAAGGGAAGAAGCCCAGGCTCCCGAGTCATCATGGTCAGAATCCTACCTTTGTAACATAGTACAAGAGAGAGGCTCCTAATGAGAGAGGAGAAAGGAGAAAGGGGTGAAAGTGGGGGTGGGGGGGAATGAGAGCAGGGAGAAAGCCTAACTTGGCAAACACAGTGCGGCACAGCTTAATGGTTCAGAACCAGTGCTCTGGAGTCACTCCGTTCTCAGTTCAATCTCCGCACCATTACTTATTAACATCTGACTCTAACCACACTGCTCAACCTCTCTAACCTTACAGGAGGGATGAAAATAATGCCTCCCTCAAACAGTCATTACAAGAAATAAAGGACGTGATGTGCAAAAAGCACGTAACATGGGGCCTCTATAAGTGGTAGTTGTTGTTATTATTTCCTGAGATACTGAAAAAAAACATGAACTGGTGAACAGAGACTTAGACTTGAGTCAGGCGACCTGGGTTTTCAGTTCCCCAATTCATAAAACAAGGGGCTTATAATTAAGATTCCTTCTAGCTCGGATATTCTAGAAGTCTGTGACTAAGAGGTAAAGACTAAAATGTAATGCGGGTTATTATAATTGTAACATAACGACACTCAGTAGCACATTCACCATCATCAAAGAAGCTACATGCACAACAGGATTATGTGAAGAGTAAGAGTGTTTGGGTGTGGGAAGGTTGGGGGAGGGGTGGTGGTGGGGAAAGGGGTGGTTAACCACAACTGACATTGCTCATATTGTTTGTTATTCTTTGGTTTGCTAGACCAGACTTCAGAAAAGTTTCTGGCCATCTAGATACCAGGCAGACAATTAGGGTCTTATTAAAGTTTCACTTAAAATCAGGAGGAAGAGATTTCTCCTTGCTCTAACCTTGAAATCTTTGCCCTTAGAAGTCAAAACTGATAGTACCTTTCATTTATATAGAACAGCTCCTCACCTGTCATCTTACTTACTTGATGGGCCACAAAAGGCTTTCAGAAAGAACTGAAGTCACACTCTATAAATCTTAAACATAGAGTGAAACATGGTGTTCGCACAAGACACCACCGCCCTCAGCCTAGTTTAAACCAGTGAGGACTTAAGCCTCCTCGGCGTCCTTCTTGGCTCCCCAGAATTCTGGTACAATGTGAAAATACGTGCCCAAAATGGAGAGCCAAGAGACAAAGACCACTGCAAGGGCAAGAAACCAGTGTCATCAGGCCTCAAACGACAGCCAGCACATCCGAGTGGAATGACAGATGTTACACAAAAGCTTGGATGAGTCCTCTAAGCTACTGGGATTGCCCTCTCCCCCAGTGAAATCCTCTTATCCTTTAAGGTAGAGTTCAAGCCCCCATTCTCCTGGATAATGATAATACTGCACCCCACTGGTCTCTCCCATTAGGGAGACCCACTCACAATTACTGTCCTGAGCTCACTGAACATACAGAACCTCCTGCCATTGCTTGTTCTCTGTCTTCAATACATATCTACTTATGAAAGCACCTCCAAACGGTTTTCTTTTATCTCCCATATTACCTTGCACTTGGCTCACAATGAATAAATAACTATGGCCTAAACAGGTAAGTACACCATTCTGAGTATACATATAATTTTCTTCTCAGGAGAAGACTGCACCATTGGCCTCATAAAGATTAACTACGCCCAGTCATATATAAAGAATTTCACCTTGGGCAGATAAGGGACTGTACTATGCCATACATCCAGGCATACATCTTCGCCTAGACAATTTGCTCAGTGAATGGCAGGTCTATTAATAAGAACACCAAGGCTGAATCTTAAAACTGATACAGCTTGACAATACTAAGCCTTCACATACGTACTTATTCTTGTTTCCCAGGAGGAAGGTAAGACTCGGAAAGGTTAAATGGCATGCCTGAGGCCATTCAACCAACAAACAGCAAAGTCAGCGCTGAAATTCAGTTCCAATCTCCTTTCACTACTCTCATCCACTCTACAAGGCCCTATGTCAATTGGCTAAACAGGAAGGCTGAAAGCACAAGACATAGTGTCAGAAGCCAAAGGCTCCTAGGGCATATCGATTCCTTAAACTATCAATATTTTGTATAAGAAAAATATATCTTTCAAAAGAATATAGAATCAAAACTATACAGCGGAGACTCCAACACCCTGTCCAGAATCTGAAGCCAGGCCGTGCTAATTGGAGATTTGAGACTATTTAAGCTACTCAAAAACAAGAACTAAAAGCAGGATCTCCTAAAGAGTGTAAGAGCAGACCATATCATCACAGCATGAAGAAATTAAAAGAACATGTGTTAGAATATTAAATTCAAAACCAGTGAGCTGTCCTGAGTGGCAGAAAATCCACAGCGGGCAGAGTGAATGGTGAATCATGACCATCCGCAAGGCATACTCGCTTGGAAAAAGGACATTACCTTCTCAGTGAAGAGCAACAAGCAGCACATACTTAACCTAGAGCCCAGAAGCCCAGAAGCCCATCTGTGTTGAAAATTAACACTTACACCTCAGGCCGTGGAAGATTCCTGGGCTCGTTGCAGGCACTCTCTAATCACCACCTTGGAAACACATGTGAACTGGATTCTGGGCTCACAAGGGCCTCTCTACCCCCATTCCATATTTTAACACAGAGGATTCACAGCTTTTATAACAAGAATCTGGAGGGCTGAACAACCACATGTGTAAACCATGTGGACTAAAAGCTCCGAGAGGGAAGAAGTGGCCTCTCATACTCCATTTGTTTCCCACTGTCAGCAAATGGAGCATATGCTATTAACTTACCTTCTAGCCTACAACAATGCATTCCTGGGTTTCTATGAGCAGAGCCACAAGGTGTCTTTGTTACACACAGGACGTGAGATTAGAACGCGATATGGAACAGGCCAACTCTGTCACCGCCACTGAATCACACCTGGATAGTCCACTCAGACTCAAGACCACGCGAACATTCCAAGAAGTAAAAGGATGTCTCATCTGCTTTCTTTCTTCTTCCCGTTTCTCAAGGAAGACCCGCCCAAGCCATCATCCCAAGTTCAGCATCCTCTTCTGCCTACGTTTAAGTTCTACTGGGTCACAGCAGTGATTCCCGAAGTGTGGTCTGGGGACCTCTGGGGGTCCCTTAGGCCTTTTCAGTAGGTCTGCAGGGTCGAAATTATTTTCATAATAATACAAACACATGTTTTTGGTCTCTTACACTCTCCGGAGTGTACAGCGAAGTTTCTAGGAACTATATGACGTGTGCTATGCAACAGACTGAATACAGAAGCAGATAGAAGAACCCAGCTGACTTCTATTAAGCCGGACATTAAAGGGATTGGCAAAACTATAAAATAATGCCATGCTTCTAAGATTTTTGTTTTGGAAAATGTAATCACATTTCACAAAAATATGCTCTTATGTTAATATGTAATTGGTTTATTTTTAATTAATTTTAAAATGTATCAGTTTTCATTTTAACATGGTAAATATTGATAGATATGGCTCACATAAACAAAAACCCTCTGGAGTCTTCAATATTTAAATAATTTAAATTTTGGTTTTGAGACCCAAAAGTTTGAGAATCACTAGTTCAGAAGAATGAAAGATGCTCGCATCCCTTCTTTTTCTCTAGAAACTAAATCTGAACAACTCTGCTGTTTCCTGCCCATCAGATCCTACCTTCAGGCTCTCCTTCAAGCCCCACCTCCTCCACCAAATCTTCCTGATGACCCAGCTCTCTGAGAACTCAATCTTCTGATCTCCCCTGAAAACTAGTTTTTCTATGTCACCTAGCATTGCATCATACGCTGCCCTATGACACATCCACTGCATTATTGTCCTGGGTTATGCAACTTCTGTTGTTATTAACTTTCCCTTTGGGTGTGTCTTGCTTCCCCAAGGCAACATGGAACTGTAAAAATGGGTCTGAATCCTTGCTTTGCCTCTTAACTAGCTGGCCGACCTTGGGCAAGTTACAGAGCCTCAGTTTCCTTGTTTCTAAAACATAGAGTAGGCAGAAACCTGCTCTTCCAACACCACCTAGTTCAGGAGTTTTCTGAGAACAAACTGCTATAATAATCCTAAGTGCCAAGCATGGTGCTGGCAAGCAGGAGACAGATCAATCTTCCCAACTATGTTGACAGGCAGAAATTACCTTAACTATCATGTGCATTTATTTGGTAAATAAATGAATGATGCATGAATCAATACATAAAGTTTTGGTCTCACTAGGGGACAGTATGCCCTCATAAGAGAACGTTTGTAAATGAGTGTGGGCAAAGAGGGCTACTGGCTTTTAGTGAGCAAGAATCATTGGCATTTAGTGGGCAGGGACATACCTAAGAATCCGTTCACTCAAATACCATAGATTTCTATCTCAGACATGAATTTTATCATCTTAATATCCTGGTACCTTTCAAGGTCGTAAGCTTCTCACTCACTTATATAAGAGGGCCCCTAGTGTTTCTCCCCAAGCAGTTCGTCGGGGGTCTCTGGAGTATCCTCAGATCCCTAAGAGGAATACCAGATCTTCGGACCTCCCAGGTAGTTAGTTCTCTCACCGAACAGCAGGTTTAAATGATAGTGTGTCCATTTCGCTTTACCTCAACTCTCCAGAAGGATAGAAAAGTGGTTGCTCCCAGCTTTGGTGGCTTGTGTCCTTAACGTACGGCACCTTCCTACACTTCTCCTACCCTGATATCCTCCTGAAGAAAACAAACCTTAATAATTAGAAATATAGTTTGCCCTCTGTAAATAAAACAGTAAGATCAACACAAAAATGAATCAGTGCTAATATAAGCAAAGTCAATCACTTAGACAAGATCTCGATCAGATTAAACACCAACACAATCTCAGAAAAACTGGAGGCTGAGGTGGGACTGGAGAGGTTTGGGGGGAGGGGAGAACAAGCAGAGACCTAAGGAGGAGGGAAGTCCTAGCATACAATGACAGTGCCGGGCCCATCACTGCCCACAGATGGGAGTATCCTATGGTGAGGATGGATGCCTCAGGCCTTCTCCACCTGTGGATACTAAACCATTTTTCCAAACTTCAGACTGTGAAGTATAGTCTCAAGAGATGCTGCATAAGTTTTAATACATTTGGGCAACATTAGGAGAGATATAACCCCATATTAGCAAATTAAAGGCTCTGATAAGCTCTGAAGTAAAGAAATCTGTTTAACTTTTAACTCAATGTTCCCAAACTCATTTGACCATAGAACAATTTCTTTATGGAACAACCAGTAACATCTCACAGAACTAGATTTATCAAGATTCTCAGCCTTGTTCCTGTTCCTTGGAACCCCAGATTAAACAGTGAAATCACTGAACTAAATTTCTTGTCTCTGATTCCAGCATCAGAGATGGGCTTTCTGCAGAGCCTGCCTCCAGATCTAGAACAGGATGGTGAACTGACCCTAGAATCCCAATTGGCAGAACACTCAATTCTCCTTGTAACTTGATGACCTGGCACCCTGAGTTTATAAATTAATTGCAAGCACTCGGTTACCGCTCAGTCTCCCCAAACGGCTGGAGCCTCTCTCACGTTCTCCCCTAGCGAGTCTCACCTCGGGGCGTTTTGCCCTGTAGAGTGACATCTGGTAATGTCAGGAGACATTTTTGGTTGTCACAACAGGGGAGGAGGTGCTATTGGCATCCAGTGGGTAGAGGCCAAAGACACTGCTAAATCATACTACAATGTCCAGGGCAGCCTTCATAACAAAGCATTAATTGGCCCAAAATGCCAATTGTGCTGAGCTTGGGAACCCTATAAACTCACAGTCTTGGTCTGCAAGGCTGAGAACCTTGGTAAATTTATCAAAACAATAAATGAATACCACCCTGAAAGAAATATTGCCAACCAGCTATTAGCCTCTGCAGGGGGCATATCTCTGCTTACATATGCAAAAGGAGCCTTTCCTTTAATGTCTATAAGATATACAACCTGGGGCAAGGCCAGTCACCGGGACAGTGAACCGGTGACAGTGGGCCTCTCTGCTCTGTCCTCGACCTTCTTAGTTAATGGCCACATGAAGCCATTTCCACAGTTTGCCTCTCATTTGCTCAAAAATTAATGACAAGTTTGCGGAAGTAGCCAGGCCAGTGGGTACCAGGCTCCTCGGCTGCCTTCTTACCCTCAAGAGACCCTATTACAGGGGCAGAAGCAAAAGACTATGCATATCAGCGGCAGACTCCATCAGTGGGCTAAATATTATGATTATCATTGAAAACACAAGCTGTTAGGAAAGCCTTACAATTCTTTTCCTGAAGTCAAGACAGATTAAAGAACTCAGACAGAGGGGGCTCATGCTCCATAGAACCTGCAGATATGTGCAAAGCATGAGTTATGCTTTAGGGATAGCCCAAAAGCATAAGGAGAAAATAGGTTTTCTTATGTAAGCAAAAGGCTCCAAAATATGTATGTATCTGTGTTTACACAGGTGCCCATGTGTAGATAAATATATGGAAAAAGATAGATGATGAATAGTTAGATAGATGACTGATTAACTGATTGATAGAGATTCCAAAATGGCTGGTCTCTAAATGCTGCTCCTTAACTCACAGGTCCAGCTTTCCTTCCTATTTAATGAGACAGACACAAACAACCTGGAAGCCAGAGAAGCTGCACTCTGAGTGACAAATAAAAGGATTAAGCTCCTCCTTCTTCAGCAGTTACCTCATCCTCATCTGGGCCAAGCCTGTACTGCGAGGCAGACACAGTGGGAGCCCCATCCGTCACTCAAGGACCTTGAACAGGTTGGGGCAGCCAGACTGTCGCCATGGCATTAGCCTTGACCTTTGAAAGCCAGAGAAAGGACTCTTTCCAAGGATTCTAGTCCTGCCTGGGCCCTTGTGTAATAACTGAGGGTGAATGAATGACGAGTACAGAGAAAGAAGGGAGGGAAAGGGTTTGCAGGCTTCAAAAGGCACTTTCTTGCTTAAAAACTAAAATAGGATCTCGACAGGTGGGACTCAGTTGAGAATGTGGGGCACAGCTCTGGGAAAAGAGATCTTTGGGCCTCTACCCAGAAGGGCGAGGTTCAGGGGAGTTTTGAGGTGAGAGGCCCATGGGGCGAGGTGCAGAAAGGGAGGACCAGCAATAAAGGCAGCCCTTGTGCACTTCAGTTTTCCTTCAGCTAACACTGCCCAACCTGTTCCAAACCATTAGACCCCATCTGCCCCGAAAATAGGAGCAAGAGGAAATAATTGAGTCACCAGAGAAAGGCAGTTTGTGTGGTGAGGAGAAATGGCAAGAAGGAAGAAAAATTGAACTAGTGTCAAGAGACAGAAGTGGGGAGAAACAAGAAGACCTGGGCCACATTAGGAAAAAAAAAAGAGCGACCCCTACCCCAAGTCATTATTCACCAGGAACCAGTGAGAACACTTAGCTCAGCAGAGAAAATGAGGCACCGTGTTGTCGTGTACACACACGGCAGACCCTGGCTCAGACTCTGGTTCTACCACTGAGAAGCTGAGTGACCTCGGCCAAGGAGGTTTACTTCCCAAGATTCAGTTTCCTACTCCACAAAATGGTGCTAACAAAGCCTTCCTCCTAGGGCGGTGAGGACCAAGGTGGTTCAAATAAGGCAAGGGGTTCTCCGAATCCATCCATAAATGGTCTTCCCCTCCCCACTTACCCCTCCTTCATCCCTTCACCATGCAGAATTTATTTCTGAAAGGGATTCAACTCATTAGAATATACTAGTCTGTTTCTATGGAGACAGTAGACTGACACTAATAGAAAATTCCAGAAGAAGCCAAGTCGTTGGGAGAGATGGTAAGAGTCCCTTGCTCCTCAGAAGCTCTGTGACAATGAGGGACAATGGGGGTGAAATCAGGAGGAGAGAGATTTCCTCGGTAAGAAAGAGCCAAAATTGGTCAGAGAGAAAAACCATTATGCCTTTAACTGATTTTCCTGAGGGTCCAAAAGTCCAGTGACATGATTTAAGATTCACTAGCACCTACCTGGGATGTCAAGGGGCACTGGACACTGAGGGAGTTAGGACAGAAGAAGAGAAGCTCCTCCCACCAGGAGCTTGAGCCTGGCAGAGGTGACAAGCCCAATAATACCCTGGGGACAGTCCATAACAAAAGATGACAGAGTATAGTCCAGAGGCTTTTGATGGTGCCACACACACAGCTGCATAGAGTCAGCGCTAAAAAATATTTGTTAAGTGAATGAACATTCATTCACTTCAAAGCTTTCAGTCATTTGCCTGAGGAAAAGCTCTGTGAAGCCCAGTCTCATTTTCTGCAGGGGAACAATTCCAGCCTGTTTCAGGGAAAACAACGAAGCCTGGGGAGGAACCTGCAAATGCTGGAAACCCTGAGGCCAAGAGGTGAGCTGTCCTGTGGTTGTCCACTCAGCCCAAACTCCCAGACCACAAGGCTGCACCTGCTTAATCACATACATGACAGTTATTAATACTCTCAGGCCAGTGGCCAATGCCTTGGGTCTGCTTTGGTTCTGAGGGACAGAGAAATTAGATTCTAAGAACACCAAGAGATTCCAGGACAGCCTCGACAGGCTCAAGACCCATCCCCTGAATCAGGGAAGATCTGCTAAGTCTAACTCCTTACATGGAAAGGACATGACTTCCTTAATAGACTTAGCGGTGCTGGGCCAAGAAAATCTTTTTCTAGGCCAGGGAGAAAGGAAAGAAGACAGAAAGACAGACATTATTCTGAGTTTTTCATAAAGCTGAATGTATTTCATTTAAAGAGCCATCCTCTATTCTGAGACACGCCTGTCCTACTTTTTCTTGCCCATCTTAAGCACATCAAGTCCTTTCCAACCTCAGGGCCTTTGAACACGCAGCTTCCTCTCTCTGGACCACTTATCTCCCTTTCCATATCCGTTCCTTCTCTCCCACTGTCTTAGATTAAGTCTACAAAGAGGCCTTCCCTGAACATGTTACTGGAAGGCAAGCCTCCTCTCCTCACTCTCATCTTATCCCCCTGTTTTTCTTCTGAGCCCTTCTTACAATGTGCACTTATTGGTTGGCTTGTTTCATGTTGATCCCCCACCTACTCTAAGTCCCATTGGAGCAGAGGACATGCCTGTCTTGTCTGCCATTAAACAGCCATGACTTAGCATGGTGTTTAGAGCATACTAGCTCTCAGTAAATGCTCATTCAATCATCGAATTAAAATGTTCCATTTATGAAATAATTATAATAGTAAATTTATTTTTTAAATTCTTACTTGGTAAAATTAAAAGAGCATAACTCTAAGTTCATACCTTCCCCTTTTGGGGGGTGGGCAATTAGAGGGAGAGGAGAAATGTAAAAACTGTGAGAACCAACGCTTTATGGAATAAAAGTCATTGTATGGGGTCCCTCTGTTAAAACCACAGACCGAATTCTGAAACAGGTGCCTCCAAATGGAATGCCTATAAATACAGATCTAATTCCAGAGAGACTCACTTTTTCAGAGCTGTTTTATCTTCATTTCTCATTCACCAACAGTGGACACTAATATCACGGTTAGGGTCTTCTGTCTTCCCCTTTCCTTGCCAAGCACTTTATTATGCAGGTTTTAATTTTTCAACCCATATACATTCATGGGTTCTGATATAAATAAAAGCCCATGGATCCTTTCTTCAAATGAAGAACCATTCTTGATTGCATTAATGACCCCCCACTGTTGTCTTGATTTGGATGTTCGTATACTGAGTTTTCTTATACCAGGGTTCCCCTGTGCACTAGGCAACTCCCCATGGGCCTGGCGTGCCGATCAGTAATACACTGGGAGGACATATATCCTTGAAGCTACACAGGACATAATGCAGCTTTACAGTTCTCCATTTCCACCAGGCATTGCACAACCATGTAGGGCACAGACAGATACACATTATCAACCACCCCGCAGCTTGTGCTCTCCTGTGGCTACTCCCATCTGACAAGGTGATTGGCTATGGAGTACAAGGGCAAGACATGCAAAACAATGATGCCCTCTCTATGTCCAGGGCTCCATTTCAAACACATTCTTCTATAATCAGCCACTTCACCTTTACCACATCTTTGGGGATGAGGGTGACTGCAGATCATTTACCGGTAGAGAAACTGAGGCCTGGGAAATGAACTGGCTTACTGAAGACAGCGCTGAAAATTCAGCACAGATCAGGACTAGGAAAGTGCAAAGGTAGAAGAGCTCTGAGATCATGACATGCCCTGGAGGTGCAAGGCACTGGTGTTGTAGTTCTCATCATTAGTCATCTATTCAAAATCTTCTAGCATTTACCATGTGCCAGATGTACTTCCGGGCTCTAGGAGGTAGGTGTGTGGGGTGAGTACAAAGACAAATGATGCACGGTCCCTGCCCATCAAGGAAAGGGAAGTGTACTGGAGCAGTTGACCATCTCTTAAACAAACCTGTACCATACAATGGAATTCTAGAGATATGTGGCTGGAAGTCCAGGGGAGGATGGTCCAGATCCATCCTGTAAGAGGGAATAGGAGGAAATATTTGAGCTAGAACTTGAATGAAGGCTTTGCTGGATGAAGAAGCAAAAGGCCATTCCAGGCCAAAGAGGTATGACAGGTTATGAAGAGACTGTAAAGGTTGGTGGGATCAGCCAAGGCCAATTGGCCAAAGAGCCTCATAGGTCTTACCCAGGAGGGGAGACTTCCCTGAAGGCCACCAGCAGGACACATCTCCACTGGGAGCATTAAACAGGGTAATGGCATGATCAGATTTGGGTGTCTAGAGGACAGGTCAGGCAGTAGATGGGCTGGCGAGAGGCTGACAGGAGTTCCTGGGGGCACAGAGACCAGTGAGGAGATTTAATTGTTCAGGCAAGTGGCAGTGTGGGACTAAAGAGGGGATCTGCTCCCATCACCTAACCTTTCACCTGCAGAGTAAATAATAGTATTTGTCCTGCCTCCTCTACAGGGGCTATGATAAAGTTATCAGTAATAATGAGAAAATAATAAAAATAATAGCCAACATGTATTGAGCACTTTTATATTTTATTTAACAAAAATATAGCATTTGCTAGTTGTCAGGCATTGTTCTAGGTGCTTTACAAATACTAATCCATTTAATCCTTATAACAATCCTGTGAAATAAGGACTTTAATTATCCCCATCTTACAGGTGAGGAAATTGAGGCACAGAGAGGTTAAATAATTTACACCAGATCACAGAGAGGTAGTAACTAAAGAAGCTGCAATTTGCATCTGGCCCTGGTTCCTGTTCCTGGCTGGGCATGGTGTCCAGGGCCTCTTACTTGTTACATCCAAGCACTGTGGTAAGTGCCTTATGGCCATTGCTTATTACTTTTGTCTAATAATTCTATGAGCTAGGGACTCTTTTTATGTCTGTTTTGCAGATAAGAAAACTGAGACACAGACAGGACAGGTACTTAGCCCAAGGTTATACATCTAGTAAGCAGCAGAGTTGCAAAATGTAACCTGGTCTGCGTGACTGCGAAGTTTGTGTTCTTCACCACTCTCTCCATTCATTTTAAAATGATAAAAAATAAAGGAAGGGGACGAGAAGGAAACAGCAACCTGGAAGGAAGGCTAAACACTAAGAGTAGCAGACAAGTAAAGTAGGTGGACTGGGTTTTGCCTTGTGGGATTTTCCCACCCAATGCAAGCAGAGAGGAGAGAAGGCAAGTGCCTCCTCTATCCCAGCACCGCTAACTCAGCCTGGCAAACAAGTCAGGCCCTGTCAGCCAGGCAATAAAACACCCCCATCCCGTAGGGGTGAGGGGCTGCCGGCCTCAGCCCTGGGAACAGGGGTGGCAAACAATGATATCTCAGTCAGGCCCAGGCTTTGCTGATCGGTCCTGGCAAAAACAAGATGTCAGTTAGTAACAGCTGTAAATCCCTTTGACAGCCGCTCCCCAGGCCCCAAGCACATTCTGGGCCATGCTGGAGCCACAATGTCCAGAGCCTTCTTCTGCCACCTCTCAGAACTGAGAGTCCTGGCCTGGGGCCTGATCACGGAATCATTAATCTATAGACAGACTTCATAAGGAGGAAAACATGCAGAAAATTTTACAGAAGAAAACAGAGCTAAAAAATAAATTCACTAGGATTCAGCTGAGACCAAACCATCTAAGGCAGTGATTCTGAAGCAGGAGAGCAAGACCCCCAGTAGAATCTATTGGAGGCTCTGGGGGATGCAAATTGCGAAGGAGCGCTTAGGAGAGGCTGCGTATCACAGTGATCAAGGATCAAGGGCACAGACTTCAAAGTCAGATCCCCTGGGTTCAAATCCTAGTCTTCCCACTTGCTAGCTGGGACCCTGGGTTCAAGTCCCAGTCTTCCCGCTTACAAGCTAGGAGCCTCAGCATGTTCTATAATCTCTCCAGGCCTAAGTTTTCTTACCTGTCATATGAGGAGAATGACAGTACCTACCTCTTCAGGGTGTTATGAGGATTACATGAGTTAATATATATAGAAAGCTCTGCATACAGGGCTGTACACTGAGGCATTACTGTATATGTTTATTAAATAAGAAAAATGCTCTGGAGGAAACAGGAGACATCTCACTCTGATGGTGGAGGAGGCCATAATATCCAGGTTCATGGAGGCAGGAACTGGGAATGAGAAGTTTCCGTTTCTTTTAAAAGAGTTTAAATTGTTTAAGTTGGAAGCCTCTGATTTAGGGTCATAGGGAAAAATAGAAGTGCTATTCAACAACATGGCACAGCAACCACACTAAGGCACACTCACAGCCTTGGAATCCGGGGAGGGATGGATGGGGTAGTCCAGGAGCTCTAGAAACAACTAAGGTGTAGTCTGCACTTAAATTTTCAAACACCCAGAAATATCCGAAATCATCTAGCCCACAGTCAGCCCACTGAACAGGAAAAGAATCATGCTGAGGGCCATAGACGGGCCTTGTCCAAGGTCACATAGCTGGCTGGTGTGGGGAACGAAGCAGAAGTCAAGAGCTGCTGGAGCCGGGCCATCTTCCACCACATCGGCCTTCTGGCCTTGCTCCAGGAAGGCTAACAGCCCGGCGTCCAGGTCTCAATCTGGCTAAAGCAGTTGCCACCTTGGCCTTGCAGGGCCTCCTAGTGCGCCAGTCCCAGCCCAGGGTAATGCTGACCAGCACCTGCCACCAAACTCTGACAGTCCCTAGAGGCCTCAGGCCCAATTCCCTCTTTGGGAAGTGAGGACTCGGGGTTCCTCACTTCCTATGCTTTCACACCCAGAAGTGGCTCAGGCCTGGGCACTAGTCCAGAAAAAGCAGCCCAAGAAGTTCCACAATCTCACTTGTCTCGTCCAGACTGATTCCATGTTCCTGACTCAAACCAGCATCTCTGGCCCTGAAATCAGAGACAGAGCTAGTTCCAAGTTCCACATTAGGAAAATAGGTAAATCTCCAAATCTCAGTAGCTCAATGCAATTGAAGTCCTAGCCGTATGCAGCTATCCACACAGGAGTGGTTCTCCTCTAAGCAGAGATTTGGAGACCCCTTGTAACTCTGCCATCCTCAACCTATGGCCCCCAAGATGACAACTGGCTCCTTCACACCAGTGGAGAGGGAAGGCACTGCCTCAAGAGGGCTTCATGGGCTGGCCTAGAAGAGGCGCTTATTTCTTTCATCTGCCTTCCACTGGCCAGGATTTAGCCACATGGCCACATCTGTCCATAAGGGAAGCTGTTTGCCCAGGAAATGGAAAGAAGAGACTTTAGTGGACACATAGGCCATTTCTGCTACAACTGACCTCACAGTTGTGCTCTGAGGCACTCGATGGTCCTGATCCTGGTCCCATCTTAAGTGAGCAACTTGTTCTGCCCAGGTAGACTTAAAAGGGGCAGCCGATGGCCCTCTATATCCAAGTTGTGATATACAGGGGAAAGGGACACGGATGGACTTGGACCAGGCTGGGAACTCACTGAGAGTAAGAATTGTGCGGTGACTCCCTGCAGCATCCCCAGCATCCCTTGTACATGGCCTGTCACAGAGTAGGTCCCCAATATACTTGCTGAATAGGGAGAGGAGGTGAATGAGATATCTGCAGGGGAGCCAAGCATAAGCCATGTGGCAGGAACGCTGCGGCCTGGCTAACTGGAGCTTTGCACCTGGTATTCCAGGTCCACTTCCCAGCTTTGGAGGGCAGAGGGGTCGGGAGGAGGACCCAGAAAGGGACAGCCGAAGCCATCCTCCCTTCCATGCCTAGCTCTCACATCAGAGGCAGACTCGCAGATCACGTATGTGGAAAGGCAGAAGAAGCTGTTTCCATTTTATTTCATATTTGTCAGGAACTGTGTCCCGCAGATATGAGAAGCCACAGAAGAAACATTTCCTCCTTCCCCACTGTAGCATCTCAAAAGCAGGGGTCCAGGGAAAATGTTGGAAGGGAACAAACACTCCTGACTTCAGGGGACAGAAAGCTGCTCCCCCAAAAGAGGCCAGCACAGGGGAAAGAGCAAAAAGCAAAGACAGCTATTAGTTTGCTCTGTGACCTTGAGCAAGTGACAAATTCTTTGTGTCTCCATTTTTTCCCCATCTGTCAAATGGAGATAATAAAGGCTGTTCTGAAGTTAGAATGAGATAATCAACATTTAAATGGCTCTGGAAAGTATAACGCTTTGTACAGGAATATAAGGTGTTATTATCCACTCACCCTTCCTGCATCTCTAGCAAATTCAGATGTTTGATAACAATTACAGTCTTGGCTAGGGCTCCATCCTGACAAGTAGAAGCAATGCAGCAGCCTCCGCATTTAAGAGATGGGCACTCTCGGCACAGGCCTATGCCAGATACAGGTCTGGTATGTTCTAGGACACACACTCTAATCAAGGATATGTGATGTGTGTGTGAAATAATGAACTGTGGTCCATGAGGGACCTCCACTACGTTCATGGGAAGCCAGCTCTCACAGGCTCAGATGCAGACTGAGGGATACATAGTCCAAAAATCACAGAATTCTACAGTTGGCCCAGACCCCAGTCCCTGAGGGAAAATGAGCTAGTTCCAAGTAAAAGTAAAAAACCGATTCTATTTCCCATTGACCTGTGAAAGGCAAAACAGGTTGAGGTCTATCATCACTTATTCAGTTTGGGATCATCAGCAAATCATTTAACTACCCTGTACCCCAGTTTCGTCCTCACAGGAGTACAAAATGCACTTTGGTAACTAAAGACACAGTTCAAATGAAAGGTATTTCTTGCTATTGATGATCAAATTTCCAACCTATGAATCACCTGCAGAGTTCTCAGATTCTCTCGCACATGGATGACAGGGGTTCCCATTTTCTTTCTGCTAGAATTTAATTCACCGGGGGTGGGGCCAACCTGTCTTGCAGCCAACACGAAATTCTACCTCAGGATGAATAGGAGAGAAGACATCACTGAGATGAGACCGCAGAGAATGGGACACAACCTAATTCAAAGCCGAAACAAGAGCAAAGATCATTCTGGATTCCAGTCTGACTCTTGCAAAGACTGAGTCCCAGTTTCCGGATACCTGTCTTTCCAGACTGGTGACAGATCCTGCTTCAAGTCCCACTGACCTAGCAGAACCATAGGCTAAGGCCTGAACGAGGGCATGCAAGACTTAGGAAAAAGAAGGGAAAGATGAGAATGAAGAAAAACAAGGCATGTTCAGAGCCTCATTTTCTCATTACCATTACTGGGCATGTACTTCATCTATTCAAAGGGGAAAAAAGTTTTCTATCGAGAGTCTAGGGCAATTCTGTGTAATATTTCATTCTTCAGTCTCCTTCTCTTGCCAACTATGACAGCAGCTGTTAAGTACTATCCCTCCCACCAGCCCCATGGCATTTCTATGCCAGCATCAACTCAGAGCCCTTCTCCCTAGGGCTCCCACTCTTTCTCATGCTGCCGCATCCCCCAAGCTTTCACCTGGACATGCTTCTGTTCAGGTGAAATCCCTGGCAGAAATGGTTTCTGGCCTTCAAACAATGGAAAATTCAAAGAGGGCCAGAGAGCCCTTTTTCTGTTAGAATGACCTATGCGACAGTGAACAGAAAATGGAAAGCCAGACACAAGCTCCAAAGCACACATCTAACTTGATGCATCTGATGATTATAAAAGCTCAGCACCCCGGCTCAGAACTATCTTCAAAAAGCCCACGGTTTCCACCAGCCACTGCACTGGACAAACTCATTATCCTCAGCTCCGAAGCAAGACAGGAGGCTTAATCAGGTCAGCAGCATTTGATCCGAAAATAAGTATCTTCTTTTGACATTCGTGGATTATAGGAATTATATGTGATAAAGCTACCTATGTCACTATCATGTCAAAGGATATTCAGCTGAGAGAAATAATTAGTCAAATGCTATCAAACTCACAAAATGAAAGCAAGTCCACCCATCACACAAGAAGCCAAAGTCTTGAGGTTGGTCTGACAATGGAAAAAAACAAAAATTGCTAAGATTTTTCCTGCCTCTCTTCTTCTATTGAGCCTGTAACCTATACTCAGAGATGGCAGGGGATGGTATGGTGGGTTACACGCAGCCTCCTGTGATAGGTACATATGCCCCAATTTGTCGTCACTCCTATGTTTTTTGACAAGCCATTGTTTCCAGCTAAAATTTTCCACTCCTGGCCTCAACCCAAAGGTGAGTTTATTTTGGAAAGTCTGAGCCAAATTTTTCTGCAACTAGAGTTTTAAGCAGGTGAAATAAAGGTTGCTGCTTCTTCCCACATAAAATTATGTCTCAAGAGTGAGACAATAGTTCAGGTCCCTAGAGTTACACAGAGCCAAGTTCCATGGATCCAGGGACAAAGTCTACATTAAATGTGGTGTGAAAAGATGTGCCTCTGAAAAAGATATTGAGCAAGGAACTGAAATTTAATTTCGATATATCTAAATAGTGATGACAGTTAGGCATTTGTAAGCTTTATACTTCGCAAAATACTTCACTCCATTATCTCATCTGTGCCGCACAGCTGCCCTGGGGATAAAAGGAGACCCTGAAGGCACCCATCCAACACATGGTAAAATGGGAACAAAAGAGGGGTCAAGAATGACTGAAGGTCACACTATACATTAGTACGTAAGGTCAAGACCACTCTCTTGACCCTTGATCTTCCTAAGCCAAATTTTATAGCCCCATAATGGTAAGTACATAAGTTACAACAGAATTTTATTTATTTATTTGTTTGTTTATTTATTTATTTATTATTTATGCCTACAGCACCTGGTCTTCCTAGGTGGTCTCCCATCCAAGTACTAACCAGGCCTGACCCTGCTTAGCTTCCAAGAAGCCGACATCGGGCTTGTTCAAGGTCGCATGGCTGTAGACCATGGACTGGGTTGTGAACCCAGGACCTTCTGCATGTAAAGCAGACGTGCTAACCACTACACTATGGAACCACGTCCTACAACAGAATTTTAAAGTATAGCACTGAACTACATTATCAGTTCTTAAAACTTCGTTATCTTGTTATCTTATTTGTTATCTTGACAACTTGGAGGAGGAAGAGACTGACATTTACTGAGTATCCGCACATTCCAGACACCATACCAGGCATTTAATTCTCACAAAATTGCTACAGACTGGAATTGTGATGCTCATTTTTTCAGAGAAGGTACATGAGAAACCTAAATAGTGACAGGCGGGGTTAGTACTGAGAAGCAAGTAGGTCTGCTGGTAAAGGCCATGTCACCACCATACCACAGTGCCAGGTTCAGGAAAACCCAAAGACCCCAAGTCATATTTTGCACAGAAGAGTCACTTTAGGATTTGCTAACAAAAAGCAAAACTAAAGGCTTAACCCTACTTTCCTGTCACTCTTCAACCACCCAGTCTCTGAAGAGAGAGGGACATAGTCCAAAGGTATGGAATATTCGAAAGACAGAAAGAATGAAAAGGAACAATCTACAAACCAGAAAAGCAACCCCTACATAGCAAGCAAACCAGTAGTGTCCTTCAGATATACTACACTGAAGAGGCATATACAGGTTTTTTTTCCTATGTTTAATCCTAAAAACACTGAATGGAATTAAATGGAGGTAAAATGCTAATAATCTCAAATACTACATGCTACTCCCTGCCATGACTTCCTCGGCCTTTTTCTGTGCAGATAAGTATCATCCATGTGTCTCTGGGCCGGCACCAAGTAAATGCTCAATAAATGGTCGATAGATAGATAAATGGATGAACGGATGGACGGAATAATGATGTTGTCAGTAATAATGCCTCCAAATTTAGGTGGAATTTAAATCTGCACTGTTCCAATTATTTGATATTTGGAGACATATTTGTCATGTTAATATCTGTACTCCAAAACAAGTTAGCCCAGCTTTATCTTCTGTGAGCATATGGATGAGAGAATATAAATGTTTTGTTGCAATTGAACAGGCTGCATAGTTGAAGATAGTTTTCCAAAGAATGTGACAGAAGCCAATTATTGTCTTTTTTAAAACAAAACAAAATAAATATTCTAGGAAAGACTCTTTACAGGAACAAGTAGAGCTTTCTATTTAGAACAACAAAAGCAAATCCGAAGAAGGATCAGTTCCATAAATGGATGGCCCCCATCTGTCCTTCCAACAGGAGGAGCCCCGGAGATTCCAGATGAAGCTCAACCCTCCAGGAGCTTCCAATCAAGTTGTTTACTGGCTACAGAATAAAATTTAGGAGGAAAGGAAATGGCATTGGGCCTCTAACTTGGGAGGAGAATACAAAACAAGTCACCAGGGTTGCAAAAAATAATTACACGGAAGCTGAGGCCCCGCACATTCCACCTTTACTAAAGACAGCTAAATTGTAAGATTTTTGGTTAAGAATGGACTTCCTGAAGAAAAAAAAGAAAGAAAGAAAGAAATTCCTTCCATTTCCAGTAGAGTTTTATGTCTCGCTACTCTCTCAGTGTAAGCTTCTCAAATGCTCCTTCTGGGGTACCGTTTGAGAGACAATGAAGAAAGAGAATTGGACAAAGAGAGACAGTCCTTGCCCTGCTTTCAATAAGACAAGCTCTTCTTAGATATACTATATGTTCTGGGGTTCCCCTAGAGTTTTATTTTGATAAAGAAAAGGGTAGGGGAATCCCTACTGCTAAAAAAAATTTGGATACCACTGTTGCAGACCATTAGCTAAATCTCATTCAGTAGTCATTCAACAAATATTTATGAGACCAAGTACAGAACTAGATGCTTTAAATAGCCCAAATTTGGAAACAACCTAACATCCATGGACAGATGAATGGATTTTAAAAACGTAGTGCATATGTACAATGGAATATTATTCGGCCATAATAAAGAAGGAAATCCTGCCATTTGTGACAACACAGATGAACGAGGAAGACATGAGTGAAATAAGTCAGACACAGAAAGACAAATACTGCATGATTTCACTCATATGATTTTCACTCATATGTAGAATCCAAAAAAGTCAGACTCACAGAACCAGAGTAGAACATTGTTTTCTGGGTTTGGAGAAGTAAGGACATGTGGTCAAAGGGTACAAACTTTCAGTTATAAGATGAATAAGTTCTGGGGATCTAAGGTACAGCACGGCAACTGTAGTCAATAATATCATATTGTATACTTGATATTTTCTAAGAGAGTAGATCTTAATTGTTCTCACCATTTTAAAAAAAAGGTACATAGATAAGGTTATGGATATGTTAATTAACTTGATTGTGGTAATTATTTTATAATCTATATGCGTATTAAATTATCATATTGTACAATCTGAATACATACTATTTTTGTCGATCATGTCTCAATAAAGCTAGAATAAAATAAAGTAGAAAGAAAAGACCTACATCCCAGAAATCAGCCTTCAGCAGGCATAAAGCCCACAGCTCAGAATAAACACATCGAACAACCAACTAGGCAACTTACAGATGGTATCTCACTTGACTATCACTACAAGAACTGCTTATAATAGTACGAATTATCTCTATCTTACAGATGAGGTAACTGACACTGAGAAAAGGGAAATCACTTGTCCAAGAGCTAGGACTAGAACTCCAGGCCACCTGACACCAAAGCCTCCTTACCAGCTACTAAACCAGCTTGATCTCTGCATCCACCTTCAGGGGGTAACTCCCCATTTCAAGTTTACTCATCTCTGTAGTTGCTTGGTGATGGTGATTCCTAATTTTTAGAAACCAAGGGAGGAGGGAAGGAAATAATTTAGACTCATAGATGTCTCTAAGAATCCAGATGTTTTCTAAAACACCAATGTAAAAGATGAGCCTTTACCAGCCTGGAATTCAAGTGGAAATGAGAAGCAGCCTGGACCAATAAGGCTAATTAATTCTTCCTTCATCTGGGGCCATGGCAGGTTAACCTACTAGGTGGGCAAAACTTGCTTTCTTCACTGAATTATCCTTTCTGAAATGCCTTCTTCCTTATATCAGGCCTTTATTACCCTGTACTCTCTCCTTTTCAGGTCAAAACTGCTCCCCCAAAAGGATCTGGGCATCAGTCATTGACCTGTTAGTGTGTCTGTGGGTCACCGTGACCCACCTTCCAAGGCACCTGAATTTTAAAGCTCTGTCCTCTGATAAAGGGCTAGAGACCTCACCACAGGTGAACTGATGGGGCATTTTTTTTTTAACATACGGAAGTAAAGAGTGGATACCAATGTGATACACATATAAGGAAGCCCAATTTAACTTTTGCGTACTTCCAGTTTTTCCAAAAACAAAAACAACAAAACACACAAACACACACAACCCATAAAACAAAATGGAACCTGCCACTGTTTTCGACCCAGTAAGATAACAATAGTTCATTGAGCACCTATTATGTTCCAGGCCATGTTCTGGGTGTAAATGAACTACCTTCAATTTTCAACACAACCTTTCACTTTCCCCACTTCTTCACTGTATTAGTTTCCTAGGGCTGCATTAACAAAGAACCACAAACTGGGTGGCTTAAAACAACAGAAATGTATTGTCCTGCAGTTCGAGAGGCTAGAAGTCTGAGACCAGCTGTTGGCGGGGCCATGCTTCCTCCAAAGCCTCTAAGACGGGATCTTTCCTGGCCTCTTCCAGCTTCTGGCAACCCCAGACCTTCCTTGTCTTGTGGTAGCATAACTCCCATGCCTGCCTCCGTCTTCATATGGCCATCATCTTCCTATGACTGTCTTTATGTCCAAATACCCGCTTTTTATAAGTACACCAGTCATGTGGGATCAGAGCCCACCCTAATGGCCTCATCATAAATTAATCACATCTGCAAAAACCCTACTTCCACCTCATATTCTGAGGAACTGGGGGTTAGGACTTCGATATATCTTTTTGGGGAGACACAATTCAACTCATAACACCCACCTATGAGAGAGAATGATGACCTTAAGGTCCTACAATGTCCCAATCCAAGAAAGGTTCAGTTTCATTTCCTAGATTATCCTCAAACAGAAGCACAGACTTGAATATCTTGACTAAATCCATCACATCAAAAAACAACAGTACTATCCTTCTTGCAACTGTTCCCTCTGCTTCAGATCTCCTCTCCCTCCTCCACCCAACCACTCTTTCTCCTCCTTTACATCTCAGCTCCATCGTCCTGACCCCAAGGAGCTCTCTGACCTCCCAGACCAGGTCAAAACCCCCGACCACAGGATCTCAACACACCATCTTTCTCTCCCTCAGTGCTCTCATCACCTTTGCGATTTTCCATTTGTTCTGGGATTATCTGACAGATACCTCTCTATGCCATCAGACTGGGAGCCCCTAGAGGGCAAGGACCTCTCTGCTTTGCTCACAGCTGGATTCTCACCTGAGAGTAGCCCCTGGCTCTCAGTACGGTCTCAGAGGTTAGTCCTCTGCTACTTAGAAGGAAAACTCAGGTAGCCCTTTCATCCTCAGCCTCAAGAAGCCTGATTAGTTAAGTGCAGTTATCAACCTTGTGACCCACGTCTTCCACAGGCTGGGCCCAGCTACTTCACTCCCAACACAGCTCAGCCTATGCCTGACAATCACTGAGAACCAGAGAATCACCCAGCACTACCCCCTCAACTCCTCAGCCCCACTCCACACTGCATCCAGCCCTCGTCAGTGTCTGAAACCAGTGTCTTCACTCCCTACAGACATAAGAGCAGGCGACATTCTAACTAGCACTTTCCCAGGTCCCAAGAAGGGTTTCTACTTCACACCTTCCTCATGAGTGGGCAGCAACAACACTGTCTTCTCAAAGCCACTACCTGCTGAGGAGTTGATTTCTTACCTTTAACATTCTACCCAACTCTGTATACTACACATACCCAGTGTGCTTCTGAAGTCCTCTAAGACCATAAAAAACATAGCAAGCTTCCTTGGGATCAGATTTATACAGTCACCGCAGCTACAGTAAGCTTGTCCTGTGTATAGGTAAGGACAGCAGAGCCACTTCTACAGTGACCCAGCATAGGGACTGGCCTCTCATCCCCTACCAGCAGCCCTTCAACCAAGGGTCTCTGTGTAGTACCAGTGAGGAAGGAATCGGACCATTTCTTTACTCTTTCACTTTGTAATACATTAGAACTCATTCGTGCCTTCACTCAGCCAACCTTTACTGAGTTCTTACACTCAGTGGAACAATTTGAGACATGAGTTGACAGGAAAAAAAAAGAAGCTCATCTTGTTCCTATATCCTAGCATCTAAACTCGAGAGAGACATAGACAAGGAATGAGAGGGCAGTAGGGTCAATGCCCCAACAGAGATGAGTATAACGGGCTACTAGGGCATGACATCTCTGGGAGGAGGATGAGGGGAGATGTGAGGCAGAGTTTGCAAGAGGAGGGAAAGAAAAATATATTGTGGGAACACAAACCACACCACTTGCCCGCGGTGTAGGGTGTCCAACAAATAGAAATAGATAAAGCTAAAAAGATAAAACCAGGGGCCTGTTTGTAAAGGGCCTTGTAATTAGTTGACAAGGTATAATTTGTTACCACTCCCTTGAAAAGACATAAATTTTAACCTAACACTACAGTGAATTTTTAAATTCATGAATGTTGATTCCCTCAAAAGGGGAGTAAGCACACATACACCTCTACGTAATGCCTGTTCCATTCACCTCTACATATACAACCAGACCCTAAGAAAACCAGACAGCTCTCATCCACATGGCTGCCCTCGGTCACCTTCAGGGTTTTCTCAGATTGGCTATTTTTCCAGATGAGTTCCTAGGATACAAGCAGTTGGCATCACACCCACATACGAAAACCTAGATTTGAAAAACTGAATTTCATCCTCGTGGTTTCCTGCTTACACTGCAGACCTCCCTCCCCTTCTTGTCCTCTCTTTCCTCTTCCTTTTTCTCTTCTTTTATATTTTTTTCCTATGCTCCCTGCTGTTTGCAACAGCTGCTGAAATGCAAATATCTGGGAAGTCCATTAACTTACTGTTTACTTGAGCTCTACCTGATTAGCAGAGGTGCTGGGCAAAATCCGAGCCTCTCAGCCGCCCCCACCCCCACCCCAAGAAGCCGCAGCCCTAGGTCAACGTGGGGTGGGGGTGGAGAGTGGCATTTCCTCCAAATGGCCCCTTTCTTTCACTCACACCCCCAACTGCAGAGTTATGTTTTATATCAAGTCAGGTTACATTAACTTCACTAAAATAAGATTCTAAATACAATTTGGAATTCTGGTAAAAAAAAGTTTCCAAATTCACCTACCAGTAATCTGGGTACTTTAACATAAATCTATAAAGGAAATAATCAATTACAAAATCCTATTTTAAGCACTTGTCCAGAAGCTTGCCTACAAAATGAGTGTGGGCTGCCCATCACATAGCCAAACATTACATTTGCATGCGGCACCCAACAGAGCATTTGTGGAAAATAATCCAGCATTGGACCGATGTCCACTCTAACTGTAGCTGCCTGGAAACTGAAAAATAAGTCTACAGGGAGATGACACATGATCGGTAGCTCATTGGAAACATCTCTTTCTACTGTCAAAAGGCTGTTTGTTCTCCAGTCACTCTAGCTGACAATAAAGTGTTCAAGAGTTTTAATGTTCTCGATTACTTTCAGTGTAAAAAAAAAACAAATACATATACAATTAAAGAACCTAAGGACGAATACCACCTGCCTGTAGGAATATCTAGGTACTGATTCATCAAAAAGTAGCGCATCGGGAATTGTGGTGGTCAGCTGAGCTGGTCTGATCGTTCAGTCCAGAAATAGGATCCTCGAAGGAAGGATGGGGCTCTGAAACAGGAAAAAACTTCCAGTCAGCTCTTGGGAATGGAGGCAGGTGAGAGTCAAGGGCCTCCAGGTGAAGACGGCACTTGCACGGAAGCCATCTGAGGTGGGAGGTAGTCATGGCTAGGTGCAAAATGGGGCTGGAGATGCCACCTACATGGTGCCTACCAGTCCGCGCTGAGTAAAAAGAAGAAGTCTGCTCCCAGTTTGCTCTCCAAATTCTTCACTTTTGTTGGGAAAGGAGAGGGTTCAAGTTTCTAATTCTTCATTGGTTTGGTTGTTGACAGTAATTGTCCTTATCTATCCTGGCTAAAATGAAGAAGAAAATGGATTCTTACCCAAATTTTGGCCAAGACCAATAGAGGATCAGAGCACCATTAGCAGGCAGAAAGGGCAATGGCATCAGCCAGACCGCAGTTCTTCAGAGCTCAAAAACACCTCTCGGAACCACAGCAAAGCAAAACGTGGGTGGCCAGAGGGCAGGGTAAGGCCAGCGGGGAGGCATCCCTTGCCCCACCACCCAGGCCCTCCCCAGCAGACCATTGGCTTCAAAAGGCGAAACAAATCACTTGTCAGCTACATCAGAGCACATTATTTTGTATGGAGGCATCCTCCTGGGTATTAAAGCAAAATCCACCATTAATCTCAGGGGCTAACTCTCCATATCACCACAGGCATGAATGAGACAGTCATCAGAAAAGGATCTGCCTTCGGCAACATATCAAACATGGACCTTTTTGGCAGGTACAGAAGCCAAGGGGGAAAGGAGGTCCAAAACAAAAAGGAAGTGGGGTTCAGGTTCCCAGAAAGAGAACAGAAGATCTGTGGCAGGGCTGGCAGAGCAGAAGGGTTTGGGGGTGTTGTGGTCACATGATCAGACACGTGACCAAATGGTGAGTGTCCTGAACAGTCACTTCCTTGTCCTCATCTACACGGATTAGAGGTTCTTCGAGCTCTGTGATGAGTCTAGAAAATGATGCCAAGTGGCCCCTTCATCTGCCATGTGGCCCTGTGGATTCTCTCCCGAGGGCTATGGAATGTGGGGCGCAGGGTGGCGGTGGGGGGGGCGGACAACGGCAAACCCAAGATGTGAAATGGAGAAATCGGGGAAGCCAACAGGAGAGTAAAGACACACAAAGTATCTCAATCTAAACATGAAATTTGAGGACAGAGAGAGAATGGGTACATTCACTGCCTCCTGCCAAAATTCCCTCAGGTATCTGCAGAAACAAAGTATCCCTTTTGTGGCCCCAGCAAATCAATCGCGAGGCATTTCGGCTGCCATTTAACAGGGCCCCGGAAAGCCTTTTTCATAATTTAAAAAAGTAATTATTTTAACCACTGATGTGTATAATAAACTCTTGTCAGGCTAACATTAAAATCTGTTTCTTTTCTCTGCTCCCCGCAAGCCCTTGCATCCCGCAAGCATGGCACATGTTCTATTTTGTTATTTTAAGATTTCTTCAAGGAGCTCCATGATGGGCAGTTACCTTGTTAAGTGGCGGTACGTTTATCGAACACATATGCCACTTCCCTGAAGGAAAGAAGAGAAAGATCAGAATGCAGTCAGCCTCTCAACCTCCAGACTGGGTTCTCTTCTGTGGGTGGTTTCATTAAAATCATTGTGGAAATTGGAAAAATTCAAAGAGGAATATCATCGAGATCCTTAGGGGCTAAGGGCAACAAACCAATGTCCAAGGAAAAAGAAGAGAAAAACTGAAAAACAGGTTTTTCTCCCTCAAGCTGTACAATAACCTGCGTTCTGCACAGTTTGGAGAAATGAACCTAAGCTCCTGGGGAAGTTTCCTGACAGAGCGAGGAAAAACAGGAAGGAAGGACAGCCTTCTGGTGAGTTCCACAAGGGCAGGGAACGCGGCCAACGCATCTTGCATGAGGCCATTAGCGCTTCACAGCCAAACTGAAATACAAAGGAGAGGCATTCTTTTTCCAAAACAGCAGCTTCCTCATGTGACCCCTTTTCTATAATTTCCAGGAGCTCCCGGTCACTCTCAGGAAGAAGTCCACACTCTTCAGCCTTGTAGTCAAAGCCCTCCACAATCCAGGTTCATCCTATCTGATCACAATTCACTCCTAAGTACAATCCCCTTTAGTCTGGCGAGTCTCCTCATCGTGTCATAAGCATGCCACACCATTTTCAGCATGTTGGGCATTGATCCTAGATGCTATTGAATTTTTTTTTCCTATCTGTGCGAACCACCCATTTTTCAACGTCCCGCTCTTGTCTTCCATGAAGCTGTTCTCAACCACTCCAGCCAATGCTGACCTTGCCTCTCCTTTCTGAACCACAGAACTAACACCTATGAATTTCTCAGCTAACCCTTGTCTCCCCCACCTGTGTAGCACAGGCTCCAAGTCCCACGTAAGAACCATGAAGGCAGGAAACGCAACACTCTTGTATCTGTTAGCACTTAGCAAGGAACTAGACAGACACATCTTTGGTACCCAATAAGCAAAGCAAGGGGTTGAGGTCACACACTCCAGACTTCCAGATCTCACCTCACTCTTGTCTCACCTCCTAGATTCAGATGCAGATCTAGAAATTCAGATCTAGAGAGAGGTAGGGATGAGGGGAAAAGCATAGTTGTTCCCCTGGATGGTGACGGAAGGAAAATTGCTGTTTTTTCTAGGTTCAGGCTCCTATAACACTTCTGTTTTTCCAGATGAGACTTTTTGCTTGGCTTTACTTCTTGGGCTAAAGAAAGCCCATCTGGGATGTTAGAGCCATCCCTTCGTTTTGGAAACAGCCATAACATAATAAAGCCAGACAAACTATGGGGAAGTTATCAAGGTAGGGTATGAGCCTTCAGGCCCCATGTCAGTAGGATACAGCAGAGGTCAATAATCATAAAACCCTCTGTCCACACAGGTCAGCTTCAGGGAGGGCTGTGGAGTCCACTGCAAGAGCGACCTTCGTGAATTAAAAATCTCCATGTGATTCAGACTTCATTCACACAATGACTCTTTTATATTGTTCTCAAGATTCCTTTAAGAGTCTCAGTTAAGCTTCTCCTTCTCTCCCTGCTACCAATCCCACAGCCTGCCATCTTTTCTAGAAATGGGTTCATCAAAAAATCATCCTCTCTTTTCTGTGTTCCTAAATAAAAATTCCTTCTCTTTACTCTGTTTTCTCAGGTTACCATTCCTTCTCCCTTCTCCCTGCTGAACTCTTCAAGAGTAAGAGCCCATCCTCGCTGTCTTACCTCCACGTCACCCCCTTATCTCCTTAACCTCTTGAAATTTGGATTCTGCCCCCATCACTTCCCCAAGAGTTTTCTCACAATCAGCCTTTCAGACAAACATCAGCTGTCAGATCTAACAGTCTCCTTAATTTTCATTCTTCTCAGTTATCTCAAGGCAGGATGCAGCCCTCCTCTCGACTCTCTCCTCCCTGCCTTTCTGGCCTATGCCACCTCCTACTCCTGTCTGTCCCCCCAGGTTTAGGCCTTGCTCTGTTTCTCTTCTGCCTCTGTCCACTCTCTGTCTAGGTCACTTCATCTGCTCCTATCCTGTTGACATTCTGGGCTCCAGCCCAGACGTCTCCTCCAGAATGCCAATCTCAAACTTCTAACTTTGTGCTGGGCACCTATGCTTGGAGCCGCAATTATCTAAAATTCAACCTATTTACAAGCAAACTTATTATCATCCTTTTCTAGTTTGCTTTCCTCCCGAGGTCCCCATCCGGTCTCAAGGCATCACCATCCTCTCAGTCAACCCCACCAGAAATCTGAGGATCAGCTCTCCTCTGACCATTCCCCTCGACCCTTTCATGCCACCTCCCATCAACTCCTGCTGCCCCTGCCCCATTCCTCCTGATCTGCCCCTGACTTCTCATCCCGCCACCATTTCTGAGTTCAGGCCCTCCTGAACACCCTGGCTGCCTGTAGAATCTCTCAACTTACCTCCCATCTCCAGATCTCCAAACCTCCCCTCACGTTTCTAGCAGAAGCATCTTTCTTCCTAGGTAACGACCACGTGTGCTTTCATAGCGTTGCTCACATTCAGCTTGAAACGCCCTTCTCTAGCCACTTCTAACTAAAATTCACCCATTCTTCAAGGCCACATGCCAGGGCAAACTCCTCCAGAGCCTTTATAACATTAATTCTGCATCGTATCATAGATGAGTGTTTGGTGTTAGAGTGTGTCTATGTGTGTGTGTGTGTGTATGTATGTATGTGTGTATAGGTGTGTGTATGTGTACATGTATATGTATGTGTGTGTCCTCTCTTAGACTCTTACAGCAAGTGCTTGGGCCTCACTGATGTCACTGTCCTTTTCCACTACTTTTCCTACAGATTTGGGAGCTTCCTGAAACGAGGTGATGTCATAAGTTGAACTGTGTCCCTCTATACGATGTATTGAGGTCCTCACCCCCAGAACCTGTGAATGTGGCCTTATTTGGAAACAGGGCCTTTGCAGATGTAATCGAGTTAAGATGAAGTCATTAGGGTGGCCCTCTATCCAATGACTGTTTGTCCTTATAAGACAGAAAGAGGGAGAGGGGAGAGCCACGTAAAGACAGAGCCAGAGCTGGGAGTTCTGCCGACACAAGTCACGGAACACCTGGGGCTACCAGAAGCTGGAAGAGACAAGGAAGGGTTCCCCTAGAGGTTTCAGAGGAAGAAGAGCCCTGCCAACCTTGATTTCAAATGTATAGCTTCCCAAACTGTGAGAGAATAAATTTCTTTTGTAAGCCACCTATTTGTGGTACTTTGTTACAGTAGCCATAGGAAACTAAGACTGGTGGGAACTATGTCTTAATTCCTCTTTGTGGACTCTCAGTATCCACTGAGTCCTTGAAACTCATTGACTTCTTAGTGAACTCATGAACAAAATGAGCCATACATACCACAGGACGTTTTGCCATGAGTGCAGATTTTTTTAAAAAAATTAATCCCTTAGACTTGAATGTATAGTCATACTTAAACCATCATTTTATAAGACAGAATTACTGACTCACACTCACTAGAACCTCAGATCTGTGTTTTGTGTCCAGAAAGAGAAAGGGATAGGCTGAATGTAAGCCACCTGTACCCTCTTCACCTCACCTCCCGATATCTCACGAAAATATTGCAAAGCAGCTGGCTAGGTCTGCAGGTGTCCTCTCCAGGATAGCAAGGCGTTCCTCTGTGCAAAGCTGTGACCTCGTACTCATCAGTGCAGAGCTCCGTTCCACTAAGCTAAAGACTCAAATATCAGCCAGCAGAAATTAGATTCACTAAAAGGGGCACGAGGAGGAAAAGCTGATACAGACAGTGTCTCCTCTCACATGCAAAGTGAGGCAGGGCGTAATTATCAAGATGTCGATGCTGACACCAAAATGCTTTCAATTCAACCAAGTGGACACCTGAATGAAAAGCCTTTCAACGAATGAACAGGCTAGGAAGAAGGAAACTGAATTAGCCAGAGGGTTGAGTTTTTCTTGTTTTTCTTTCTTGAACAAACATTGAAACATTGTTTTTCTTTCTTGAACATTGAAAACCAACATGTTGGGGGCATTCCAGAAAAACCTCTGCGTGGAAAGAGGGGAGATACTCTCTGAGCCTGTGTCACTCAGTCTGTCTGTCTCCACCAGCGTCGTGCCCATAAATAATACTCATGAGTCACAATGAAAATCCACAGTCTCTCTGGGGACACACCAGAGCAGTAGCAGGTGCACCTAGCCCTGTTTCTGGGAGGAAATCAAATCAGGGGGGAGGAGGATGGCAAAACAACTATTCCTGCCACAAAAATGCAGATGGTTCACTCTTCCCTGTGCAGGTTGGAAAGGAGAACTGCCCATCCAGGCCACTGACGGACATGGCTCACTGGTTTCTAGAGGCCCTGCTCTGGCCTGCTTACAGCCTGTATATTCTCAGTCCTGAAAACTTGATGCTCTCCATGTAGCTGATTTTAAATAAAACTATTACTAAGCCATAAGAGAAGAAAGCCCAACAAAGTTCAGCTTTTCCCATGATGACCACTTTGAAGCCTCTTAGTCATTAAACATAAAATTCTTTCCAAAATAAATCTGCAGGGTCCCTACTTAGGTGGCACCCTAAGGTATGTGCTTCATCTGCCTTGGGCCATGCTGCTATTCTGAATTGTCCCTCTGCTCCAGTAGCACCCAGGCAGTCCTCAGTTGCCTCTCCACTGTGCCCCCGCTGCAACTCCGAGAGTGAATTAGTCTTGTCATTTGATCATTAGGCATAGAAGGAAAGTCATTTGTGCCCTCGACCTCCTTGATTCTATTACCTCCCTTACTTCCAGCTCCTACATGATGTGCTCAACCCTGTCTTTGAGGGGTTCCTCTGCAACCCAAAATTATTTCTGTAACATTTTAAAATGAAAAAACACCTCCCGCATGTATATATAGTTTTAAAAGGTAGTGAATTTTCTGTCTCAATTTTGATTTAACCTTTTACCAGGGACCCAAGAATAGCAGTTCTCATATGGGTAAAATCGACATTGCAAGAGGCCTGACCCAGTTTGATTAAATGTGCTTCCTCCCCCTCCCGCCTCTGCTGACATAAGGACCAGCAGCATTTCATCCCTCACCTTATTTAATATATGGCTATGATCAAGGAATGACAACGGTGGGCTTTTATCTCCCAGGAGGAGCAGCACATGTGATTTGTAACAACTATTTTTTCCTTACTCTTTTTAACCAAGATGTCAAAGTCATAGAAATTTAGAGCTGTAAGGAACTGAAGAGAAGATCTATAAAAATAAACTATTCATTGACAAGACATTAGTTAAATTAATTACCGAACGCGAATTACTATACTGTGGAGTCTTTCAGAAGAAGAAAGTAGATCGATATGAACTTATGATTACAATTTCCAAAATTGTTAAGTAAAAAAAGCAAGATGCAGGGCAGTGTTATGACATTTATCCCACTCGTTTTCAAAATACTTATGTATAATACGCCTATAGAATATTTCTTTAAGGATATGCAAGGAACAAGTGCAGTGGTTACCTCTGGAGAAGGAGCTGGGAGTCTGGCATAAAAGGAAGGCTAGCTTTTCACCATCTACCTATTTGCTGTTTGAATGCTTACAGTGTACATTTATTAATACTATAAGACATTTAAATACATTAAAAACAAAGCATAGATCACATTCTCAATTTTTGACAAGAAGAAAGACCTTAAAACTGCCTAATATCTTCATTTCACCAAGGAGGAAAAAGAGGTCTGGAAACTAGCCTGAGGGTGGCTGGAGGCTGGACCTCTGGCCCTTCAGTTCACTTCCTTCTGGCTCTTCCACAGTAACTCTTTAGTCACGGTCACATTCTGGTTGCCCAAGGTTACCTGAAATCTACTCCGCAGTTAAATGAGGCATCACTGGTCTTCATTTCATTTATATTACATGTTTAAACAAGGAATTCATGATCTGGGTTTTTTTGTAAACCAAACTCTCTTCTCAGTGTGCTATAACAGTTGTACTTAAATCACGCCCTTTATGAAAAGTAAAGAAATGATCCCTAAGCTTTTAAGTTTCTTTAACCTTGCTTTTCCTTTATGAGGTTTGTTTTAAACAGAGCATACTTGTGGCTCATTTGTGCCTGCAACATTTTGTTCATTTTTCTTTGTATTCTTAAGTTCTGGCCACATCAGTGCTATCTGCTTTGAAACTTGAGCTCCCAAAAGGTCAACACCGAAACTCTTGATTCTCTTACATTGTTGATGCTCAACCAATTAATTGTGGTTCCCATAGGCATTTCAGAAGCCTTCTAATATGATAATCTCTTCAGTTAATGCCCTTGACCCAAGGCCCAAGGTGCATTTGCCATAGGTACAATTTATAAAACTATAAGAACAAGTCATTAGGATATATTCTTCCAATCCAGATATAAAGCTTTATTTGAAATTCTGTTCCCCATACTTCATTTTTTTCTTAGCCAATGCAATACCTAAAGTGTTATATAAGTCAGGAAGATTCTAAATGCTTGGTCTCTTTCAACACAATCATTTGGTGGTTCAGACATTTTGCTATCAACAAAGCCCAGACTGATCCTCTATTTCTTATGCATAATGTATTCATCCAAGTTAAAGTCTCGTCATTCTGCTAAATTCTAGCCTCTGCTGTTTCTAAACTCCCAGAATAGTTATTTTCTTAGGCCTTATTTTGGGATTAAAGAGGAAAAAGAAAGGAAATCTAACAGTATTTTTTAAATGATATTTTTAAGAAGAACTTAAAACAAATATCCATGAATCCTGGCTTAACTTCTAGTATATACCCTTTTCTGGACAGATATTACTTATGACATCTTAATTCTAGGGCTTTCCTATTTTTTTGTATTAATTTTTTTTTACCTGCCCACCATTAATTACTTGAAAATATTTCCTTCTGGCCTCCAGCTGCTCAGGGACCTCCCTTAGCAATTTCCTTACCTCTAATTATTCTGATGGACTGTGTAACAGGTTGCATCATTATCTGAGTCATAATAATGTTGGTGTGAATGTAATGTCAAATCTGAGGGGTCCCACCTGCTGAGATCCAAGAAGATGGCCCTAGGGGAGCTTCCCCTTGACGAATGCCAGAAGGCCCGGAGGGATGACCCCAAGTGGTGAGGGGTGCATCAACCAGGTGCTCCATCTATCTCCCAGGGCCTAGTGCCAGAAAGGTCACGTACAACTCCCATCACACTTGTCTCCAAAGTCCTTCCAAGTGCTTCTAAATGGAGCACTTGGTGCCAGAGTAGAGAAGCAGGCAGGAACCTAACACAACTGGGCTAACTTTGCCCTGGCATTTCAAAGTGCAGGGCAATTACCTTAGAATTAGGACTCTTCATTTTTCTGAAACACCAGAATAATGTCTTAAATTTAGACACTACCTTTCTTCCTCTTTTAGAAACCTAGCTTGTTTCTAAGATACTCTTATATCAGCCATTTCAAGTGTCAAGAAACTAAAATTATTATTCTCAGACTACAGATAAGCAAAAGGAAACACAGAGTAATGAAGACATCAAGATGCTACAACGAATATTCTCGTACATATCTTTACACATATACATTTCTGAAGGACATTTCTAGAAGTAAAATTACTGAGTTAATGGGTATATGCATTTTTCATTTGGATAAAGATTATCGAAACATCCACTATGGAAATCACTCCACTTAAGGCTCCCATTATGCATGAATACCTGGTTCCCTCTATCCTCAGTGATCTTTTTTTCATATTTATCATTCTGATAGTTAAAAAAAAATAGCATTGTGGGTTGAAATTTTTTATATATTTAAGTTATTTTTATTTCATTATTTTGTCTAATCTGTTCTTGTCTTTCCTCATTTTTCCATTATATTGATCTTTTATTAATTTATTAGATCGCTTTATAAATTAAGGATATTAGTCCTTCAGATTTTATTGTGATTCTCAATTCCTTGTTTGTGTTTTGACTTTGTTTCTGATGGTCCATGAAGTTGTCATTGACTTAGGCTTCATGAGGCCTAGGGAGTTTTAGTTTTTGAAACTTAATATATCAATCTTTTTATTTATTATTTCCAGGGTTTGTGTTATACCTAGGAAGACTGTGCTAAAACGAGACTTTTAAAACTTCTCTGTTTCTTCTACTACTTTTATTATTTAAATTTTTGATCCATACAGCATTTATGTTGGCATAAGGAATGAGGTATGGATCCAATTTTTGTTTTTCCAGATGGAGACCCAATTGTCCCAAACTATTTATTGAATTGTCTATCATTTCCTTACTGACACAAAATGCTACCTTTATCTAAAAACAAAGTCTCTGTATATCCATGTCTAGTCCTGGATTCTATTCTGTACTATTGATCTTTCTGTCTATTCAAGTGTCAACACAATACTAATTAAATATATATAACATTGTTTAAAATATATAATCATCTGGCAGAGCTAGTTCATCTTAATTATTCTCACTTATTCTCACTATGAAGGGATGCTTTGCTTCCATTCTATTCTCTACCTGATTATTTTTCTCTAAAGTTGGTTTTATATATTATTTCATGCTAAGCCACCTTACTGTATCTTGTTTATAATAAATAGTATATCATTTAGTATATAAGCATATCGTATACACATGATAACTCCACCTCTTGCTTTCCATACATATACTTCATTTCTCTTGTCTCACTGCATCAGCTAGTATCTACAGAACAATGTTTAACAAAGGCAGTGGTAGGAGACATCCTTGTTTTGATGGCAGCATGACTCCTCTAACAACACATGTAATCTTGCTAGCTCTATGTTCTGAAACCCTTAGAGGAAGAAAAACAGGGAGAAAATCAAACTATCAATTTCTACTCAGGGATCTAGGTGAAATAGAAGCAGGGAAATTATAAAACAGGAAAATCTTTTCTCTAGGCCCCTCCAATTTTACTCCTCCTGCCAGGGTCCTCTGCTTGTCTTCTCCTCCTCTTTATTTGCCACACTCGATAGGGCCATATATGCGCTTTATGGATAACAAATACAAAACAGGACACTAAGGTCCCATTCTAAGAACTTCTGTGTGTGAGTCCCTATATTATTGCTGCAAAATCTCCCATACTCGACATTTTAAAATAAAAACAATAAACAAAACTTGCTAATATTTAATTTTCCCTTGAAATACTGAGTGGTCAGAGTTCTGTCAATGTTTAGGTAGCACTAAATTGCCGTAGCGGGACCTTCACACGCTCTATTATAGGTGCATTTGCCACAGCAGAGAAGTCTAGTCTACAGTGTATAGAATGTCAGCCAGTCTCGCTCAAATGCTACCAAGTTAAAGAAAGCCTCAGTTACACCTCACTCCCTTTAAAAGGCTTTCCCACATCACAGCACCCCATACTCAAGAAAAGACTGCTAGTTGCCTACCTCAATATCCATTTTCCCCTTATTCCTTAGTAATAAACCTCCTGAATGTTAGCTATGCCCATGACTGTCTAGAATAAAGACTATATTTCCCAACCTTCCTTAAAAGAATGTATGCTCTTCTCCACTTTCTCCAGGAATGACTATGTGATAGCTGGAGCTCTGTTGGCAGCCATCTTGGACCATGAGAACAAGGGCCACATTCTAAGAATGATGGAGAGAAAACCTAGATGGAGCCTGAGTCCCTGACAGCTTCATAGAACACCATGTCAACCCTGAACAAGAATTCTTACCCTTGAGAAAATAAAACATTGTATATTTAAACCACTATTAATTTAGGTTTTCTGTCACATGTGGACACACTTAATCCTAACTGACTGAAACTGATACATACTGACTAGAATATATACTGATCAATATATAAGGGAGTCTTAGGGCCATTTCTGGTGCTTGCACATTAGTAAGCCTTACCTTTCCCTCAACATTGTCCCCTGAGGGCAAAGACTTGTCAGTTCTATTTCATGCTAGTGCCTACACAGTCTTGGGGGACACAGTGGGCATTCAATAAATATTTGCTGAATGAGGAATTCTGAGTGACACAAAAGAAATGCCAGTTAGTCTTCTGTGCTTTAACATGGTGTTATCAAAAGCACAAGGGGGAAAAAACCTTTTTCTTACCCAAAGAAACCTGATAATTGTTTTGTTAACTTTAATGAACTCCCTGACACTCCCTTCTGGCACAATAGTCATTATTTGAATAACAGCAGTTAAGTCTCTTCTACTTTCAGGAAATGTATGCTTAGTGACTAACTAGAAGTGGAGAAAAATTATAGAATTCAAATGAGGGCATTCAGGCAGATAGACAAGTCTCACCTTTTTTAAAAAAAATTACTGTAATCCATGGTGACTATAAGAAGCTATTTAAACAACGTAGCATTTAATTCTGCTTCAGGTACAGAGCAAGTTTGCAAAAAACATTTGTTGAGCTTATTATTTATTTTTATTTTTTATTACATTTATTTTTCCTTAGTGCTCTTTCCTAATGTTTCCACACAGACAGACATTTTTTGATTATCTGAGAGGCAATAGCCAGTGTTTAGATTACGTGGGCCTTTTTCTCCTGGTCTCAGTTCAACACCGTCCTCATCTTTTGACCACGAAGCATGGGGAACATGAGGAAAAGCCAGGAACAGATACTCTAGCTATTGCCAAAGCCATGGCAGACGTCAATTCTTGCTCAGGATCTAACCTCTTCTTGCCTATGACTTTCTATCTTCTCTTTCTCCTGCACAGTGCCTATTGACAGGGCACTACCAACAACACAGATCTTATTTGTAACTTATAAAATGGTGTTGCGCACGGAGACAGAAGTCTCATGCATACATGCCTTGGGCACACAGACCATTCATGTGCATGTTATAAAAGGTACCACTTCCTCTGGCAGACCCAGCTCCAACTCTGTGTGCCCATTTGGTGAGAGAAATGAGAGTCAGGGTTCAGCCTGCACAGATTCCCTGACTAGGTACTCTGACTAGGTACTCTGATAAACAGCAGCTCAGCCTGGCCTTATAGCTCACATGCCACTCGTTTGTGTTACCTAGGAAGACTGTGCTAAAACAAGACTTTTATAACTTCTGTTTTCTTCTTTTAATATTTCTACTTTTAATATTTAAATTTTTGATCCATCTGGCATTTATGTTGGCATAAGAAATGAGATATGGATCCAATTTGTTTTTCCAGATGGCGACCCAGTTGTCCCAAACTATTGAATCATTTACCATTTCCTTACTGACACAAAATGGTATCTTTATCTAAAGACAAAGTTTCTGTGTCCAGTTCTGGATTCTATTCTGTACTGTTGATCATTCTGTCTATTCAAGTATGAAATCAACTTAGTAGGTCCAATTAATCTTTCTAAAATTTAAAAAATATGTTATTAAAATGGATCAGGTGTATCTTATGTAGTAAGGGTAAGTATTGTTCCATGACTCCTCATGTGTGTACCCAGTGTCACAAGGTGGAAAGTATTTTCTACTGTGTTCTAGCTCAGGTTTTTGAAAACCCAGCCTGATGCATGCCTAGGGGGCTTTTTTGAGTACATACAAGGCAGGCCTCATCTTCCCTACTGTAATCTCAGAATCATGCCTGCCTCTCCCTCATCGTATTGTGATTCCTTCACCAGAAGACAACTTCACTAAGGAGACTCAGATTTAAAAGGCAGATCTCCTAAAAAGAAAAGAAAAGAAAAGAAAAAAAGCAGGGGGAGGGGAGGGGATCCCACTGATTTATGGTCACGCTGGGGTCTAAATGGCTGACTGCAGATGTTCCTGAGAGCGAGTTTCAATGAAGTGGTAAGAGACCATCCCATTACTGAATGGAGAGGAGGGAGATGAAGATAGCCCCACTTACCTTCACAATTTTGCCCAGCTCTGGTATAACTTCTCACTCCCTCCCACCCCAGTTCCCCTAACACCAAGCCAGTTGTACTCTGAAGTTGATTATGGTGCTCAGTGACATGGAAGATTGAAACTTCTGACTAATAAGGCCTTGGGTTAACTTGTGGGTATAGCTTCCCACATTATTTCTGTCCCCCTAACACCACGAATGATTGATAATTGGCTGCAAATTTAGCTGCCCATCAATGGGAAACATATGTCTAGTCAAGGGATGGGAAAACAGGAACATCTACTATAAAAAACAGACACCGGGTCCCAGTTAAGCATGGCTGAGAGGGGAGAGAGCATTCAAGACTGTGAACTGTTTGTTGTTTTAGACTTTATTTTCTTGGCATCTGTATCCAACTCCAGCTCTAACGATTTGTTCAAGGTAAGAAGATGCCTCCTGAAACGGCCATGAATATTGCTCTCAGGAAACATTTACCCAGCTCCCATGAAACAATAAGGCTCAATTACATCCCATCTCTCATTCTTTCCAACTAGAGTCAAAGGTACCTGAGAGCAAGATCTTAAGCATCTTTTTCCTGCTATACTAAGCCCACGGTTGGGTTCAGAATGAACACTACCCGGCACCTTGCCTCTCAGGTATTCTTTCCTTATCTCGCTTCTTCCCTGTTTCTGAGAAAGGAGGGACTTGCAGGGACTGAATCTGAAAATATTTTTACCTCTTTGATGATTCCAAAGAAAGATGTCTCACCTTTCCTAATGCTACTTTGCTGGCTGGGGAAGAAAAATTGTTACAGTCTATGGGGGTGTTAATTAGAGTCAATTAAAATTCACCTGGCCTGTCCTGGCACTGAATTACCTTGTGAGACTCACTCAGCCATTATGAAAGTCAAAGAAGGATCCAGAAAGAAAGAGATTCTGCAGCGATAGGAATATCAGCTTACTTTCATGACTGAATCTTCCAGCCAAGCCTCGGCAGGCCAGTATCCATTCACTCAGGAAAGTAAAATCATTGCTGGATTTGTCAAGAGGATAAAATGCCCCAAGTTGCTGAGACCATTATAAACTACCCTCTAGTAAAAAACAAACAAACAAACAAACAAAAACAGTAACCACGTGAGGTCACAGATGTGTTAATTAACGTTATTGTGGTAATCATTTCACAACATTTACATGTATCAAATCATCATGTTGTATACTTTAAATATATACATTTTAGTTGTCAAGTATACCTTAATGAAAACTGGTAAAAAATTTAAAATTATCCTCTGTTAAAAATAAACAAATAAAAGATGTAAGATATTCCTTTTTTAAAGGGCAGAGAGATGAAAACTTTACAACTATGCACACATGACCTTCAGTGACCAAGATTTATCACATGCCTACTGTGTACCAGGAGCACCTCAACTCACCATCATGGAAAACTACAATCAGAAAGTCATCTGGAAGCCATTACCCCCTTACCACGACACAAGTGTCATTTCAAAAGTTCCTACTTCACAGTCTTAGATAGGCAACTTACACAAAATCGGTGCTCATTGAATGTTGGTTTTTTTTTTTTTTGAAAAAAAGAATAAGAAATCAAGTTATCAAGTCCAAACTTTATCGAGTTATACACTTTAAATAAATGAAGTTTATTGTATGTCAATGATGCCTCAATAAATCTGTTTTTAAAAAGTTCAGTCAATTTATAATTGTCTACATGAACAATACTTATATTTTTATAAATCAAACGCCCTTATTTCATAATTAAAACACAAATCAAGTTTGCTCCCCATAAAGAGCACTGGTAAAGAATGTGAATGGGGAGGAACCCCTCTATCCATACCCCTGGGGCAGTGTAGCTGCGGAGAAGAAACAAATGCATGCAAAGGTTACTAATAATCCAAGACAGGATGTAATAAGTGCCAAATGAGTGACTCAGACAATACATGTTATAGGAGTAGTGACTGCTGACTACATTTGATTAGGAGGAACCAAGCCATTTTGCTGTTTTAAATACAGGGTGTACATTCCTCCCCTGGTCCTGTGTTTGGATTCCCACGGGGCATTACTCATTCATGTCCACTCATGTGGGCATGGCAGTTGTGTCACCAAGAAACAACCCCAGTTTCTAGTGGCCCTGGTCTCACCCACAGGCAAAGGAAGGGATAACCAACAGAACTAGATACATTTTGGACTATAATAACCAGATGAAACTGCTCCAGGAGTCAAATTGGGCATTAACCCACGGGTACAAACACTAAGACCAAAACAGATTCGCTTGGCCCTGATTTAGGTGCATAAATTCCTACCTGGGCGCTCACTCTGAAAACTTCAGGACTTGGCTTATAGGTACATATAATAGGACTAATTTCCACATGGGAATTTAAAAAGCACCTGGCTAAAATATAGGATACTGCATTGCCCTAGATACTCAATCAAATTACTTCCTATCCTGACAAATGAAGAGTGGTTACAAAGAGTATAGCAAGAAAACACTATGTCTTTAAATGACATTTGTAGGTTATAATACCTAAGCTACTAGAGTTTTTAAATCTCTAACGCAGTGCCTAGAACTCCAGTAGGAGTCAATACATGTCTGTTGAATGAAGAACAAATATGCTATATAAGAACTTTAGAGTGTCAAAGACAACGCTCTAATTGTTTTATGTGTATTAGCCTATGTTTTTTTTATATATATATATAAGCACTTTGAGACAATTATATCTTCATATTTTCACAAGTTGTATAAGGCTGCTGGAAAGTCTCTATAATAAGTACATTTTTAAATGTTATTCTACTCTCATTCAACAGCAAGATGTATGTATCTGAGAGTATGTGAGTCCTGGTCTAAAGGCAGAAATGGGCAAAGCTTTATCAGCCTGTCTTTATCTTTCTTTCCCAGTTTAGCTCTCCATGTCCTGAGCATGTAAATAGCCCAACTTTAATATTTAACCCTGAGCACCATAAAACTATCAAAGGAGCAGGTTTGAGTCTAAAGGGCCGGGGCCAACATCCCTACCCTATTTATTAGCTCATATTTAGGATATCAGAAGCATGATCTTTTTCCATTTTCCTCCCAGTGGGGGAGAGAGGGGCATCCAGAGCCCATGCCACCCGCCTGGACACACGAAAATCTCCTAACTTAGAAAGAACAAATCTTGCCACTAGGCCTTCTAATATTGTTAGCACTCACCATTCAAACTCGAAAAAGTTGGCAACATCTAGAGGTTTATAGCCAACACCAAACCACCCCCCACGTGATTTATCTAGTGACTTTTATTGTTTTATTGAACAACCAGCGCTGAATCTGTGGATCCGAGCTTCAAATCCGTACCCTCGCCCTTCATCTCAACACAAACCTGTTAATCACTAATACCTTCTCTTTGCCTCTCTCTCAACAGTTATTGCAATTGCTCTCAAAATGCTCTATTAACTCAGAGAGATGCTAATCTCTTCCTTGATCTAACAGCATGGAGTAAAAATATGGGAAACAGGTAGAGCTTAGATTTGGAAAATAGACTTCTCGTGTCCTTGGCTCTAGGAGGACTTAACCTTCATGGTGCATAATCCTCTGGTCAGACCTGGAAGAGCTGAGTTGAGCCAGCCCTCCCTGTCCTTGCTGGCAGGAACCCAGATGAAAGAAGGTCAGAGGGCCTACAGAAGTCAGTTGACAAACCCATAGCAGGCCTAGCGTACACCCGTAGGCTCCAGGCTCCCTGCTGTTAGTGGTCACCAGCTCTCTTTTCTTCACTTAAGAATGCCACATATGCCCCAATGTAACCTATCTTTCAACACATCACTCAAGTTCCACTTCTCCCAAAAGGACTTCATGACTATTACAGCCCTTATACCCATGAGCTTGACCTTCTTAGATCTACAATGCTTCATTTCTGTATCATATACTTGACACTTATTTTAGACTTAGATCTCAATATATGTACATTTTATTTTCCCAACTTGATTGCAAATGCTAAGCACAGAATTTTCTCTAGGAATACCATCTTTTGCATAGTAGACATGCTGAAAATTGTGTGAATTAATATGGAATAAAGACAAAGTAGGTGCCTGTGCCTATGTAGGTCTTAGAGGAAAAAGTCTCAATCCCAATGGAAATGCATAATTAGGCTTCCGATATTGTGTTTTGCTTTTGAACCTAATGTGTGTGCCTGTAGTTCGGTGTTTACAGCAAGAGACTGTCTATGGAAGTCCAAGGGCGGAGTCTGTTGTAGCCACATTGCCATTTACTGCTTGCATATTTATGAAAAATTATCCTTTCAGGATGAAATTTTCCATGACTGGCTTCTGATCCAAAATAAGGGTGTTTCTCTCTCTCTTTTTTTTTCTTTTGGAAAATTTGAACAATATCCAGTCAGCCATGTAGAAGTTAGGCATTAGTGAAAAAAAACAATGACATGTTTTGTCTTTCAAAATCAATGTAAGCCTTTCTTTTGTGTGATAAATTATAAACCAACTAAACTTCAAAATGAGAAACTTTCCACTTGTCCAGGCCTCATCAAGGATGAACCTTGTTGATAATGAGATAATGGAATGAGAACAGAACAGAAACAATTGAAATAGGTAAATCTTCATTCTACTTGAATTGTTTCACAAATGTGTACAGATACAGCCCTCTTGCTATGACTTCTGAAATTTAAAAAATATATTGTATTTGTGAAATTTCAGTGTCGACTGAGGCTGAGGTTAAACTCAGAGAAATAAAATTAAAAAAAAAAAAGTTTCCAGATAATGCTAGGATAAATTTCCAGACAGTAAATAATTAAGTTATCTTGACATAAGAGTTCCCTCCAAATTTCCCTTAATATAGATATTCTTGCCTTCTATCTTCTCACCTATAAAATTTCCTTACCTTGTTTTAACACTCTGATTTACCCAAGTTCGTTCTGTCCCCTTAAAATTAGAAGTTTATAAACTACTGTACACCTGAACTAGCACGTGCATTTTTTATTCGGCGATGGCTGTTGCAGAGCATTTACAATCTGCAGACTGCGACAACACTGGAGCAATGTTGAAACCCTCATCCCTCACTAATGTTACCAAAATTATACATTACACTCGTAACAAATGTCAAAGTAAAATTTAAAAAACCTTAACACTGGCTTTTTTTTAACTTAAAAGAGACATTTTAAGAGTACTTTGCATAATATAATTGGAAAAGAACTGCAGTTGAACTTTGAACAACATAAGTTTAAACTACATGAGTCCACTTACATGCAGATTTTTTCAGTAAATACGTACAGTACTGTAAATGCATTTTTTCTTTCTAATGATTTTTCTTAATAACATTTTCTTTTTTCTAGCTTTATTATAAGAATATAGTATATAACACATATAACATACAAAAAATGTGTTAATTGACTGTTTATGTTATCAGTAGGCCTCTGGTCAATAGTAGACTATCTGTAGCCAAGTTTTGGGGGAGTCATTTGTTATATGTAAATTTTTTTACTATGTAGGGGTTGGCGCCTCTAACCCCATGTTGTTCAGGGGTCAACTGTACATTACATATTATGAACACATTTGAACAAAGATAGAGTATTAAAAGTTTAAAAAAAGAAAACCAAAATGAAATAGGTAAGAAAGACAGAAAAGCCAAGTAGGTAGACATTCCCTTGTTACAGCAAAGAAACAAAACTTTCCCCCTGGATCAGTATATGAACCACCAACTTGGTTGGTTGGGTCTTCAAAGATTTCTCAGACTCATGTAAAATAAGACTGATATTTACATTGTAGGAGTAGAGAAAAGGCAGGAAAAGCTACTGGTGTGCTCATTCCAGTTCCCAATATGGCTTTAGACCCTCCATAATATAATTCACATTTGAACTGTCCTCATTGCTCCTCATTTTAAACAGCTCTATCTATTCTGAAACAGAATTCCCCAAGGTGGATTTAAAGCAGCCATTGAGGACCACAGCACCTACAGACACTGTTCTTCTGAATTGCTCATCTCAGTAAAAGGCACCCAGAGACACCCCCATGCTCAAGCCAGAAACCTGGGATTGATGTTAGGTTCTAGCCATCCTCACCCCACATTCAAGCCACTGCCAGCTCCACTTCTTCTATCACCATCAGGCCCCTGCTGATTTCCTACTTCAGGCCAAAGGCATGTCTAGCTGGCTAACTAACTACAACAGTTCCCTAATTTTTTATCTATCTCTAGTCCATTCTCCAGGGTGATAAAATTCAAATCTGATCAGGATATTTTTCAGCTTAAAAATCCTCCACTGGCTCACCTGTTACCCTCAGGATAGAGCCCAAACTGACGAATTGCTATGCACCTAAAACGGCCCCTCATGATTCCAGGATTAAATCTTAAGGAAGAAAGGAGGAAAGGAAAAGGGAAGAAGGGAAGGAGAGAAGGGGAAGAATGGAGGAGAGGTAGAAAGGAAGGAAGGGATAGAGGAAGACACCAACTGACAAAATAATCTTACTCTTCCCCATGTCTCCAATTCACTCCCACTCACCACCCCACTTCACAGTGCAGTCACACTGAACTATTTTCAGTTTCTCCTTTCAGGTCTCTGCTTAACTGTCACCTTCTCACAAAAACCACCCTTAACCCCACAGGTTTTCGTTGGGCCCCTTTTAATGCTCCCATGGCATTTATCACAGATATTTGCAGAATATTTAATAATTGCCCATTTGCTTATCTATCTCCCAATTTGGGCATATGCCCTCAGATGTCAGGGTCCATATCTATCATGTTCCTAGTTACATACCCAGGTCCTGGCTGGAAGCCTGACACGTGGCAGAGACCACCTAAAGATGTGTCGAATGAATGCATGAATGATCTAGAAATTAGGAAGAAAAAAGGAAAAGATGGAGATGCTCGATACCTCCTTCCTTGGAGAACTAGTGGTGACTGACCTCAAAAGGACAGGAATACGCTGCCTTTACTTGTACCTCCTTACAACCTGGATTGAGCTCTTCAATTCTTCATTACAACAACCTTTCATCACAAGAGAACAATGCGTGTGTATGGTGGAGAATGTAAAAGCAGTCACTGGCACCACTTCTTGGCTTCCTCTGGTGTGTGGGGCAGAATTTGTGTAAAAATATAAGCATTATTGGTGTCGTTCTGAACTGCTTGTGTTAAGTGCGAAAAGTTTTTATATCTTCTAAGAAATTATTAAAATGTTTTAAAACAGATTTAAATGGTGTTATTGCACTTGTTTTAGTTTTTTAAAATCTCTTTCATAGATTATGACTTCAATCACTGTAATACTTGCCTTGTGAGGCAAATAATTATCAAAAAGCAGGTTGCTGGGGGAATCTGGACAGGTGAGCTATAAAATGTCAATAAAGCTAAATAACCAGCAGAGAAGCAACATGGGGGAGGGGGACATCCTGAGACTGGTAATAATTCTGGTAATAACCGCCCGCCAGTGAAGCTGAACTTCCCATGACCCAGATCTCCCCACTCTGGTAGTAAATAACTTCTCAAAAAAAACAAAAAGAAAAGTAAAATCAACAACTGGCATCCATTACCCATAACAATCATAATGCCAAGGCAGAAAATCAATCTGAAGAGGCTGAAGCTTCTCATGACAGAGCCTGGAGTAGAGGTAGTAACTTTGAAGAAAAGAAGCAAGACGCTGAGATACTTTCATTTCCATTATCAAAGTTTGCCCCCTCCCCACCCCGCATCCTGCCTGCTGAGGCTTCTTGGTGGATGGAGGCCTCCCACCTGGGCCCTCTGTAAGCTGAAGGCCAGCTTCCCAAAGTCCTGGGAATTCCAAGTGGCACTGGCTAACAAGCATAGGCCTGACTGTTTCTCGCATGACCTTCAGCCCAGCCCCTCCCCAACTACCCCTGCTCCCAACCTAAGATGATGAAAGATAACCATGCCAAGCAGACCGGCACTCTGAAAAAGAGCAAGATTGGAGGGAAATAAGGGGCAACCAAACCAGGAAACGCATCACTGAATTTCCCCAAACCACATGGACCTTAAAACTTGTCAGACCGGTTTAAAATTAGCCAATACCCAGGAGAATTTATTAAATGCAACTGTTATGATTCATAGAGATTCGCTCCAATTCTAAAATGATAAATGACAGTGAAACGATTGTATTTATTTTCCTCAAACTGGTCGCAATACCCCCAACTGCTCCTGAATAAAAGATAGGATGAAAGCATGAAAGCAAAAACTTAAAAACGGCATCATGTTTATCCACCGTAGGAAAAGGAGAGTTGAAAAGAAGTGAAGGCTTGATTTAAGGTGATAAGGGCGCCCCGGGTCTTCCTGGTCTGAGAAAACATTTTTCTGGAAAGGAGACACTTAATGTATGTCTACAAAGTGATTTCTCATGCTGGCCCTATTTTGTTTTGCAACATACAACATTCTGGACTATTCTGTTTATTTGTAATTTATGATGAAGTCCGGTCCCCGGGATTGGTCCACTTTCTCCCTGGTCAGCCCGCCTTAGAAACTCCCACCTCACCTCTTCCTTTCCTTCAATTTTAACCAACATTGGAATCAGGTATATGAATGACATGAAGAATTATTTGCCTTGCTGGGGCAAATGTAAATTAAGATATTGGATTTATAACAGGCATAATCCAAACACTAAAACTGTGCTACCAAAAATAATCAGTTCTCTCATCCACTTCCCAGACAAACAGTTCCAACTGCTTGCTTCATTTTGCCTTCATGTTCATCAGGGTGAGGCCCAGAACTCTCGTAAACTACTCAAGGGCACCTGAAGAGTGTCTACGGACTAACAAAGTCTCCTCTCCCTCCACTCCCTCAGGCAGTGCCCCCCTCTTTTCAGGAAGCAATCTCTCTTTTCCATTTGATTTTTCCATAAAGAAGCTGGAGTTTTATTTTTCCTTGGCTTCCAATCTGTGCTTTGGACAGTGCCATAAAATTCCTCAGTAATTTATGGCCTGTTTTTCCTTTAAAGTGGAAAAGCACTAATCCCACACAGAGCGGGGAGGCAAGCCTTCCAAATGTAAAATAATCTAGAAATATGTCTACTCAGCATAGGTGAGCTGGGTCTTGACCCATTGCTGAAGGTTTACATGAAGACTCTAGCCCTTAACAAAGAACATGGTCTCAGTAACAGCCTGGTCACAACTCCATATCTGGTTTGAAAGAGTCATCTGGACCAAAAAAACTCCTCTTAATCTGTCACTGACATCTGAAAATTCCTGGGGTAGAGATGTCACCCTGTGGGTAAAAAATTGCTTCTTCGACATCACTCTTCTAAAATGCCAGCCTGTATAACTCATTGTGTACATACACCTCGGTGTAAATGAGTTTATTGGCCAAGAGGAGCCCAGGAACCCTGACTGGGCCCCCAGCTCAGAGGGGCTCTCAAGTGGATGAAAACCTGAAATCAATCTTTGCCTCCTTGACGTTTTTTGCTAGAAGTCGGCCTCAACGATCATCACTCAGATCTTCACAAGTAGCTTTTCTACAATCTTTTCTAATAATCACAGGGAATGAAATATTAAAGTATGCTTTCACAATAGAGTTGATTGGTAGCAACAACCAAATAACAAATGACTTCTGAAGAGAAGGAGCAAGAGTCAAATTGCACTTAGATAATATTCAGCCTGACCTGGTTCAGGAAGGAGGAAGAACCAGGGGCCTCTGGCCTCAGCCCTTGTAATTCTATATGAACCATAACATTAGCTTTGCTACTGCTTTATAAATGCCACTGGCTAAAGACAGAACAAGTATGAACCAGTAGAATATCATTTAAAAAATCCTGCTAATAAGGGCCCTATTTGCACTCCTATTTTCACATAAAAACATTTGTCCAACTGAACTTCTCTTCTTTCTTTAGAGTCAGATGCCTATAAACAACACTAGGGATCCTATTTTTAAAAACAAAGGCTTAGCCTTAATGATAAAAAGATTAACAGAAATTAATAATGATCCTTTCTTGCTCACTACATCAGTCTTCTTTGGTCAACAGCTCTAAACATGCAGCATTTGCTTGGGAACCAGATAATGGGAGCCAGATTCTCAGACAGTACTTACCAGATGAGTTTAAGAGATGTAAGTATGGTCCCCAAAACAGTATTGCATGATCGAATGAGTTTGGGAACACTACTCACTCAATTGCCATTCTGGAGACTAATGGAAATTAGCATTTTAAAGGCCCTGAGAACTCCTGCACTAAATGTTTCATTTTATTTAATCCACTGTTTTCCAAATCTACTTGGTTTTATGGCATTCCTTTTTTGAGCATGTATAAACTATTAACTTCTTTTATTCTGCAGAACACATTTTGGAAAAGCCTGCTCCAACTTAAAAGGAAGTATGTTGCCATTGCCGTAGACCGAATTACAAAGGAAATGCATCCTGACACCTAGAGAATTCTGGAAGTGGGGGGAGCAACAAGGGGAATCTTTTTAAAGAAAATCATTCACTATCATGGTTTTTACCATCCATTTGACACATAAAGATCAACCCCTGAGAGAGAGTCAAATGGTTATCTCAACCAAACAGTTATGTTTCAACTTTTGTCAGCCCAAAGGGAGGTCTGACTGACCCATCTCAGTCAATAGCTGAAGAGCAAATTAAAAACATAAATGAAAAAAAAAATCAGCCTCCTTTACTGAACATTCTGGACATATGGTATTGGCATTAACTTATGATCAATAAACTGGATGGATGGATGATGATGGATGATGAAAGTGTGGTAGGTAGAGGACGGTTGGATCCAACGTGGTACAGCCATACAAACACCTTACTAGGAATCAGGAAACCTGTTTTCTCATATTTCCTTTGTCTTCACTGGATTTTTACTTTAATCAAATCACTTAAGTTCTAAGCTCTTATATTTTTCCATCTATACATGAGAAGTTAATGAATATGTTATTGGGTAGCTATTTTCACATTCTTTCAATTAAAGAAAAAATGTTCCATGGACCTTTCCCCCACCTGATCATCACTAAGAGAAAAAGAGAGAGAAGAGGAAGGGGAGGGAAAGAGAAAAGTAGGAAAAAAAATTAATTCATCTGAATGCCTTTTGAATAGAACTTAAAATGTATAAAAAATATATTGGGGCTAAGTGTATAATTGTATTGATGCTGATACCTTCTGGACCATGCCCTGGGTCTCCTGCACTCAATCTGTTTGGGAGAGGACATACCTGTGCATATTCAATAAATAGCCCAGTCCTAAAAACCAAGAGACCAAGATATTCATTCATCTGCCTCAGCTGCCAATTCATCACTTAACTTCCCTGACTCTTGTTATCCTCAAAGGTCAAATTGAGGCAGAACAGGTGTTTACTACCAAAAAAACGTGATGGGAGAATCAAGAGAAAAGGTACAGATTTCTGAACAAATGTATTAACATTGTGTGGTCCCATGAGGGGTGAGGTCAAAACACATTATTTTCCAAAGCCCCCACATTCCTGATCGAACAGTGCAAAACTGTCCTGTGCTGGCTGAAGTGTAGCTAGTGCTGGAGAAACCCACCATGCATCAGAGGGCACAAACTGAGCTCTCTAACCTTGAATTTCTGGCGGTTCAACTCAAGAACCCTGATGTGTCACTATCTGATACTGAATGCCATTTCTAGGGGATTCAGGACATGGGGGCTCTTGGAAAACATAAGGTATTTGAGTTTATCAGGTCATTTCTGCATCCTGCATTATTACAGATTTGTTCACTGAGGAGTAGTCAGGCAGGCTTTTCAAAACCAGTCTATACTACCCATTCTTCAAAAGCCACCTCCTCCCCAAAGCCTTTAATAACCTTCCCTTGGGCAATGATAACACATCTGCCTCTATGGAAATGTTTGGGTGAGCAAATGGGAAGCTTATTGAGTGCATAGAACCCTATCTTCTTTACTTTCTTATCTCTATCTTACTAGTGCTCATTAAAAGTGTTGAATTAGAAATTGTGTTCTAGGTCAATGTTTCTCAGATTTTTTTATTTTTATTTTATTTTTACTGAAACCCACAGTAAGAATTAAGATTATCATATAAATAAAACTCATATACATAAAACTGAAGCAGAAGTTTTATAAAGCAATATTTACCCTTACTGCATGCAATGGATTCTGATAATTTCAATATTGTTCTCTTCTATTTCCACATTTAAAACTGCTGTTTGAGATCTACTTAATTGATTTCATGACCTCAATTGATGGGTCCTCACCCATAGTTTGAAAAACTAGTCAAGATGTGCTATTATTCTCTTTTCTCATGTCTTTCTCCCTCAAAAAGAATAGATCCTCCAAAAAAGTAGACAAAAATTCTAAAAGTTCTTAATTTAAATTTGAAAAAGGTCAAATGATACTTACTTGCCTAAAATTCCATCAGAGAAGGCACATGGCAGCTTTACTGCATGTGGGCATCCACAGGGCTAACCTCTTGAGCCATCAGAGACAAGCTGCTGTCTGGATCTCAAATAATATTACTGTAATATACACATAGATAACTTAAAAGGGAATTAAGAGCATACATTATCTTGATTATATTTTGCTTATATACATTTTTGGTTTTTGAAAATACCACCTGCCAAGTTGTTTTCCACAAAAGGATCACTGATTTATACTTCCACTAAAAGGTTAGCTCAGGACCCAATTTCCTCACTCTGAAACAGATGTGATCAGTCTTTTCAAGTGGGAACTTCTCCCTTTGATAATGCTGGGGGCAGGCACCAAGACTTCCCCTTCAGAGCCCCCATTTGCCCTTCGCACATAGCAGGGCCTGGGCCCCAAGAGCAAGAGCACAGCTCTAACGAGAGCATGCACATGTGAACCTTGCGAAGGGTGCTCCGTCTGGCCTCTGAATCTTCTCCTAGCTCAGGGAAGGGCTTTAAAACACATTCCCGGGGGGGGTCTCATTTACTCTCCAGGCACTCAGGAGACTGTCTCTGTCTACAAAACTACTGTACATCCCACCCACAGGGGGACAGCCACATGACTCCATTTTCCTGCTTGTTTCTGAATCACTGTCTTATCTGTCTTCCTCTCTCTTCCCCCCTAAAATAGTTGGCTCTACAGTTGTCTGTGCACAGTCATATGATAAGCAGTGATAAAGAAAAAATTTTAAAGAGCCAAGAAAGGATAAGGAAGCTGAGAAAGAGACGTGTTCTCCTGCACACGGGGGTGGGCTTCTAAGACTCCAGTTTCCTAGAAACAAAGCCAGCAGATCAATTTTAAACCTTTAGCCCCAACAATGTGAAAGAGTGAGGCAGACTGTTTTAGCTACGAAACCCAAACACAGTTCTGTTAGGGACTTCGGGAAATAGGATCTGAGTTCCACTCTAGTCCCTACCAGAGACAACCTCTAGTCTCAATTTTCCCCTCTGTAAATTTTGGACAAGCCATGACCTTTCCCCAAATCCCAAAGTGGTTCACCATTACTACTTTCATGTGTATGACATGTTTCATTTCTCAGAGGTATGCTAAATGCGTCTCGAAACCCAGCGAGGTAGGCAGAGCCAATATGACCATTCCCATATTATAGCTGAGGAAACTGAAGTTCAGAGAGGTTAATTCCTTCCTCAGGTCACACAGTTCATTAGTGGTAGAGTTGAGTTGATAAAGAATAAGCCAGAAAACTGTGAATGTAGCACTCTGTGAATGTATACTAGCCTATAAATGCTCGAAAGCAGGCAGCAAATACAAACTTTGCAAACCACAATCATTTCCTATGTAACTCACTGCAATGAGAACTGCCATCTAAGGCATGCCCTTCAGATGGTAGGTAAGCAGCCCCCAACTCTGCAGCCCTCAGATATATAAAACCAAATCAAATGGACTCCGACAACATGATAAGTCCCAAACCACATAATCTACAATTTATTTTTTACAACAGAATTCTATTAATAATAATAGCTAACATTTTTGCATGCTTATCAGTGACAAATACTTTTCCAAGCACTTTCTAATCATTATAGTGTTTATTCCAAACAACAAATTAGATAGATATTATTGATCTTGTTTTATAGATGAAAAAAATGAAGCATCAGAGAGGTTATACACTTTGTCAAAAAGTAACACAGCTAGTTCAGGGGTGTAACCAGGATTACACCCCGCCTCCTCCCTCTACTGCAAAGCCTTTGCATTTAACCGTGATGCCAGGATGCCAACCACTTCAATAGGCAATGGCTAAAATGTATGTTTTTTGCTCTTTCTTTTAAAGTCAAAAAATACATATATATGTGTGTGAATATATATATATTACATATATACAGAAATAGATATAGATGTAGATGTAGATATAGATATAGATACAGAAATAAGATATATTACAGGAAACTGTGTTTGGGGAGGAGAGGTATATTGGAACTCTGTGCTTCCTGCTCAGTATTTCTGTAAACCTAACACTCCTTTAATCCATTTCCCATTTGCCCTGAGAATACTAGCCTGTGGCACTGGCAGCTATAGCATTTACCCCGAGATGACTCGCGGATTACAGTCCTAACATTACCTCCAAATTTTGCCACAAAATATCTCATTTTTATTATTATTTTCACATCACTCTAGTAGATCGCTGGTCTTTGGAAATGCTATTTATAGCATTCTGTTTTTAGTAGTGGTATTTCCATTTACAAAATATAGCAATTCTCGATCACTGAAAATGTCAAATCCTAGAAAATGTGGCATTCCTACGCATGATGTTAACATCGTCCTCAAACACTTGTTAGCCGAAGATTCATTTGATGAATCCTATTTGTGTATACATTTCGGTTACAATAGGATTAGAGACAAGTTCCATTTAGAAATAACTCCAAGAACAGGTTTTATATTTTATTTTAACATTGAAAACCAGTCAGATTTGCTTCAGCCTCAAAGAGCGTGTTTATGTAAAATTAAATTAATGCTGGCAGTGACCTGAACTTTTTTTCCTAAATGGGAAATGGGTCAAAAACTAGTCAATTTTTTAAAATAATGCTGAAATAAAAGATAAAAATCCTGTCCATATGTCAGTATTCTCCCTTGCCTTTTTCTTTTTCAAAGTACATACAAGTGTATGTATGTGTGTGTAATTTTTAAAATATTAAATTCTTCTCTGCCATAGAAGAAAGGAGAACACTCAAGAACAAATCTTAAGAGCATCTATTTATTTAGGTAAATATTATATTAAATATTAAATATTATCATTAATTTATTTATTTAATCGATCGAACATCTATTATATGCAAGGCAATATGCCAAGTATAAGCATAAAATGTCATAAGTTTTTACTGTCAAGGACCTGTTCCGCCCCTACAAGAGAACAGAGACAAAGGATATCCAACCGTCAACACTAGACATCGATCATTTTAAATGGAGGGCACAGACTGTAAATGTTACCAGGATTCTAAGGACCAAAAAAGCTGTAGCCTGAAAAGTTCTAGGAATGATGGCCCACGTAGGAGGGAGACTTGAGTAGGTGGTAACAGTATTCCAGGAATATGAACATGCAGAATCAGAATGCAAAGAAAAATTGCTTTGGAGGACAGAAACAAGCCCTTATGGAGAAAGTTCCTAGCACACACCATGTGGGATCCACTTAGCAGAAAATGGGAGAAGGGTAAGGGTATCAGCCATGCAGAGCCCTGAATGTCTGGTTGATGATGAGACTAGACACTATCCTATAAGCAACTGGGGTAGGAGGTGACAACTGTTGTTTCTGAGTACCTTGAAAGGGTATTTAGTATCCTTGTATAACTCTTGCACAAATCTGAATTCTGAAGAAGCAGACTAATAAAGAGACAAAAACCAATCCTAAAGCAGTCATCAAGAATTAGAACTAAGGCACTTGGAACTTAAATGAAATAGTATTTTCTAAAATGAAAAAAAGATTTTTAAACCAGCTAGGTGGTCATGGCTGGGGATTATACACTTTCTGTGGATAGAGCCCTGATAATCACCATGAGAAAAGGGAGAAGCTGTGGGGTCCTGTAGCACATAACAGGCCAATGGGATGGATTGGACTTCAAATGTTCAGGCAGGAAACTGCCTCCATCACTCCAGAGGCTCTCAAAGGGGGTCCCTGATCAAAAAAACATGTCCCCTACTTTTAGATAATGCTGGAATTACTTTAACAAGATGCTAAGCCTTCCATTTTAAAGTGACTGCAAACTTCCCTCCTCTGCCCGCAGAGGGACAGAGAGATGATCCTTGTGAGCATACGGTAATCTTTTCAAAAGGCTGGCTATTCTTCAATTTACTCCTTAGCAAATCTCATGTCCTCGTCAAAAGCGAAATCCTGCTCTCTAAACGGAGCACCTTTGTGCACTGCCTACATTGGGGCTGGGACAACAGACCAATCAATGTGCACTGCATTAGGGGCTGGGTTTGCAGAAGAGACACATGGTAGGAAAATGAAGTCAGATGCTTTGACTCAAAGAAATGGGACATACACCTGGACCACAGCAAATTGGGCTATAAAGAAGCCTCAGACCTCATTTACCACATTTGCCAATGCAGGGGATGTTCAGGTCAAAATGCAACATTGACTCTGCTTTTAAAAAATGCAAAAGGGAGCAGTGTGTCAAGTCCACCCACTGGGACTGAAGCCAAGCCAAGGGCAAGCAATCCACACTCTCCTCAACTCCCAGCGCAGGAGCCAAACTAAAAATGGCCAAAAGTAAAATTCTAATTCTGTGAACTTGGAATTCAGCAAACCCTGAATTCCTGTTTCCTACAGCTAGCCTATTTCAGAGAGAGGGAATTAGAGAATGGGAAAGGTTTTGCTTGAAAGTCCTCAGTTGGTAATTACTAAACAAAATCTTCAGACAGAAGCACAATTTTGCCTGAATCTAATAATAAATCTTACTTGCAAATATTTACTATAATAATTATTGCCATTTATTAAAAAGTTGTTAGAAGCCAAGCAGTTTTACATGTTTCATCTACTATTATAACTGTACAAAATAGCTATTATTCCCATTTTATAGATGACACTCGTACAGATATATTAAATAATTTGCCCAATATCATGCAGCCCAAATTAATAAAACTAGAATTTAAGCCAGGACTGACACCAAAGCCCACAGTATTTTATTTTAGATTTATGAAAATATTACATGAAGGATGCTACAAAGCTATCCTCTACCTTTATCAGTCCTATCAAGAAATAAACAAAAGAAAATTAACTGGAAATACAGCGTGGGAGATCGAGGTTTGCTCTCAGAAGAGATTTCCTTGATAATCAAGAGTTCAATATACCATAAGTGATTTTGTTCAACATTTTGCTCCAAGCAAAATTCCTAGAACACAGGAAGTATTCAATATATATTTGTTGAATGGCTGGCTGGCTAGTTGGCCGGGTGGCTAGATGGATGAACAGATTAATGAATGAATGTCCATTCTATCTGCTGTTCCCTTTCTTTGGATAGCTTGTTTTGATTTGTTTTTTGTTTTGTTTTGTTTTGTTCTGTTCTGTTTTGTGTGTGTGTGTGTGTGTGTGTGTGTGTGTGTGTCTGTGTGTGTTTTAATGAAGCAATAATTTTTGGATTGCAGTCCTACTTTAATCTCACTGGTTTCCTGATGGCCCTCATAACCCAAAATGCTAAAAATTGTTTGTCCAACATTTGTTACGCTCTTCTTCCAATTTAGAGGAGTTCCCTTCCTTATCTATCCAGATTCCATTTTCTTCAAGGCCTGGCCCAAAATCTTACCAAGAAGCCATTGCTATTAGAACCCACTGGAATCCCCTTCTCCTGTGAATTCCCACAGTTCCTCAATTTCACTGTCCTTAAAAAGATGTTAACACTGAATCCCTCAATGGCCCACTTGAGGAGGCCATTCCTTCTTTTATCTAATTTTTCAAAATACTAGTTCTACGGTGCTAATAATTTTTTCACAAATAAGAGCATTGTGCGATGATATCTTCATCTTAGAAATACGTGCTTACATACACAGGCGTACAAGTCCCTTTGCTATAGGCCATCTTGGAGATTTTAATATACTAATGTGCATTTGACTCTGTAATCTTTCCCAGCCTCTTTTATCACAGCAACCTGAAAATACTCTAAGGCTCCTTCCTCTTTGGATGATACTCTGGCAAACACTGATTGGTTATATGCTCCAGTCTTGCTGGCTGATTGATAATTCTCTCAGCTGCCTAAAATGGTTTAGATAATCATCAATCCAGAAGGTAGGAAGATGGATTCATAGACCCTGCATTCTAGAAATTCTGCTTGCTTGTTTGTTTGTTTTCAGAATATTCTTTGAGTAGGTCAGTGATACACAGAAAGCTCCATTTTAAAAATAAATGTATTTTTGTGAGACTTGAACACTAAGTAAAGAAGTAAGCTATCAAAAATTGCTTTGTGATTTTCACAACAATGAAGAAAGATGAGGATGGAACAAAAGCAGAAACTGGCAGTTTTTCAGTGGAGACAGACGTAGCTTCGTGGAAAACAATAAAGATGAAATACTATCAAGTGTTAGGTTGAGCAAAGTCAAAGCCCAGAATGCAGACAGCCAAGTCAGGACTCTTGTTAACACTGGCCTTACAGAGCATCTAGACTGTGCTAACTTCTGCTTTCACACATGTGGAATCTAAGGTTCAACATCACTAATTAATAGAAGTCACCTGACTCCCTGTTCAATAAATTTCCCAGAGAAAGAGAAATATATTATCCAATCCTAAAGAGGTAAGGTCTAGACATCCCCAGCTCTAAAAGGCTTGTAATAAGCCCTGCTTCTTAGCTGTAATTTTACATACCAGTATATCTATGTTATTCCTTGATTAATATTGTGTCTCCTACTAGATTACATACTCCATGAGAGCAAGGACAAGCTCCTGGCATGGTGACTGGAATATAAGGTATTCAATAAATATTTGCTAAATTAATAAAAAGATGGCTGGGACAATGAGTGAACGTATCACTTTGTCCACTGGTTAGATTCTTTAGTGGGTTCCAGCATCATTTTTTTTTTTAGCACCATACAGATGATGAACTTCTAAGAAGGGCAGAATCTAAGTCTGATTAAAGAATGCTGCCTATTTGAGCTTCTACAAGACAGATCTCAAAGAGTAGGCTTTTATTCAACCAAATGATGACTGAGTAGGTTAGGTTACATGGACTTCCTGAGTGGCTCATATCCACTGGGGAAAGACATTTTCTGTTCACAGATGCTTACATTTGTCTGGGAAAAGATGACTGGCACCAAGAGATGCTATAGTTTGGAGTGGGGAAAGGACATAAGCAAAATCAAAGTCCTTTTTCCTCAATGATTATTTATAGATTCACTCACCATGATTTTCCTAAAACCTCTTGAACCTGATCACATTTTTATTCTGATATACTTCCTGGGATCATTAGCTAAATGAGTTTACTCCTTGGTGGCAAATAAAAGTGACTTTTTGCTAGCTTCAAAACTACCTCTCTAAGACTTCAAGATGAGGTAGAGGGGACCAGGAGGGGATGCAGGCAGGAGAGGTCTTCCTTTCTGCACTTGGATTTGGTTACAGGCCTGTGTGTCTCCTCTTCCTCCCAGGCATAATATAACACAGCTCAATCATATTCCCTCTGCAGTTTCCACTCTGTTTAGAAGTCAGTGAGCTACAATGACAACAGTGTGTTCATGTCCTCTTGATTCTCCCAGTACATTAGACTTTTGGCCATTTTACATGGGTTCTGCCAGAAAACTAGATTTCGAACAGGTGCAGCCCTGCTAATTAGCATTATAATAGATGTAATTACTTAACAAGCCCATATATACCCAGAGGAACTTGGAAAGAAATGTGTTTTGCCGAGCGTAGATTTTATTTATGTAAAATACTGAAGGCCTGCTCTGGAGTTCTTTTAATCTTAGTAAAACCCCTGGAAGCTTTGTCTGCATGTGCCTCAATGAGCTCTGTGAGTTCAGGCGCTGAAATTTAAAATTTCACTTATTGTTGTGGCCAAATACAAAGGGTTTTGGACGTTAAGCTCTTAAGAGAACTTAAACTTGATTTTAAACTCTGCAAAGGAAGAACACATGGGCATTTTCCTTATCCCCTCATCCCAGCATCTTGCATGGGCCCTGGGCACTTAAAGGGTATACAGTTCTGACTTTTAGAAACTTTGGACCTGATGGAGATGCTCCAGCTTGGTGCAAATTGCCACAAGGAAATAATATAGCATTCTCTCATAAAAACATCTTCAGAGATCACACAGATTTTTATAAAGTAAAATATCTTTTTCTTCTTCCTTCTTTCAAGCTATACAAAAAGATTGTTTAAGAAATTGACCTGACTGCTTACCATACTGGTTTCCTCAAGTAGACTTCTTACTCCTGGGAGACTGAAATGATACCATACACAACTTTTGTTTTACCAAGACCTCTGTATTTATTGTAGTGCTAGATCGTAGTAAGTGCTAGGGAATACACGCTTGTTTGATGGAATTCATTCATTCATTCAACAATGTGCCAAGAACTGTTTTGGATGCCAGCAGTAAACAAAAACCTTTGCATTTACGGAACCTCTGTTCTGGCATTAGAGATAGACAACAAAGATAAATAAGAAAATATATACTATATTTTTATCTGAATATAGTATATATTCATTATCTGAATATGTACTATATACAGATAAAAGCCGAAGTGCAAAATGAAACAGGAAAGGAACACATGAAATGTCAAGGAGAAAGTAAATTTTACATAAGATTTCCAGAAAAGGCCTTACTGAGAAAGTAATATTTAGTAAAGACTTGAACCATGAAGGTAGAAATATTCTAGAAAGATAAAATAGCAAGTACAAAGACTGAGGCAGGAACATGGTAAATATTTTTAAGGGGTGTCCAATGGGCCAGCATGGCTGGGGGCGGAGTGAACAAGGTAGAGTTAGGCAATGGGGTCAGATAGGTCATAACAGGGGCCTGACCATGTTAGCCTTGTAGATTATGATGAGGACTTGGGTTTTTACTCTGGAGGGTTTGTGAGCAAAGTGACATGACCTTATGAAACTGGGGAAACCTTCTGGGAGGCTGTTGATATGATCCTGGTATGAGATGATAGGGACTTGGGCCAGAGCGGTGTCAGCAGAGGTATGGAAAGATGATCAGATTTGGGATATATTTTGAAAGTAGAGACAACAGATGCTGCTGACAGACTGGATATAAGGTGTCAAGAATGGCTTTTCTAGCCTGGGCAGTCAGAAGGATGGCGTTGCTATTTCTTGAGATGGAGAAGACTATGAGAGGCTAAGACGAGTGAAGGGAGAAATCAGGTATACAGTTTTAGATATCACTGAGGTTGAGATGCCCTTTACACATCGAATGGCAATGCCAAGAAGGCAGTAGCACGTATGAGTTCAGAAGCTCAAGGGCAGGTATGGGCTGGAATAAGGAATTTAGAGTCAACAGCATTGAGAATGTATTTAAATCCACAAAACTAGATGAAATTAGTACAGTAAAACCAGAACGACAGCTCCCAAATATCCCTGTTTCCAATTATTCATATGCTTCGATAAATAATTAACCTTTGACCACAGTGGCCACAATCCCTAGACTTCCCGAAATAATCTTATTTCAAGTAATTCTAATATTTTCAAAATGGCAATTTGTTACATGTAACTAAATTAAATTTATTTTTAGGTTATGTGAGACTTTTCACATCAATACATTTATAAAGCAAGGAGAAAAATATCTTTCACTGGATCTAAGTCCTGATTTAAGGTTCCAAAACTATGAATATACACATATAATTCTTCAAATATTAATATATTGTTAGAATACATTGTAGCCTGGCCCTTTACTAAGAGCTTTACATAGATTCCCCTTATTTCTCACAACCCTAAGAGGTAAGAACTATTGTATTCCCATGATACAGATGAAGAAGTAGATTTATAATAGATTAAAGAAATAGGTTAAGTCACATGCCAAAAGCACAGAACTAGTGAGTGGTAGAAGCATCCTGTGATTAGAACTCAGAGATTCCAGGAAAAGGGGCCCACTGAGGAGCTACAGAACTGAGGGCCTCAGATGTTCTCTAATTCAGCTTCTGGTCAAAAACACATAGGAGAAGCCGGACAGACAGACAAGGCCTGACTGCCCATGAGGCCTGAGGCCCTTGAACTTCAGGGCCCCAAAACCATGCAGCTATCTGTGATAGCACTGGGGCAAGAACTAAGCCTTAGGATAGCTATTAAACAACCAATTATGTACCAAAGGGAGCAATATTAGATTAGAAGGCAAGTTCATAGGAATCGGTGGTGAGTAGACTAGCATCAGATCCATGGAACCCCAGCTACCGTTCAAATTCAGGGTTCAGGAGCATAAAAAGGGTGCATCGATCATTTCCAGTCCTTCCACACCTCCTTTCAGGATCCTTCCCACCCACTTCTATTTAAATAATGATGGAGATTTTCAGAGATCCTCTAAGATTTCCCTAAAAACGTCCTGAAGATAGAGATAGAGACGAATATTGGGGCTCAAGTAAAAAGTAAAAGAATCAATATTTAAAACTATTAAGTAAATAACAGCACAGGCAATACTCAGATATAAGTCTTAAATTTGGGAAACTTGATCCTACCTGGTCCTTTCTGAGAGGCACCCTCAGTTTTAGCCACGCTTCCCTGTGCTCCAGCCCTGACCACAGACATTCTCTGCCTTTATTCCAGCTGAGTCCATCCATGCCTATGGAATGCTGCCCCTCTTGTAAATACCTCTATAAATGTTACCCACATTTCACACCCAATGCATGCCTCCTTCCAGGAACCCTCCAGATTCTTCTAGCTCTCCTAGCACAAGCCGCTTTTGAATTCCTTTAACATACTCATTTAGAACCTAATTGCTACTTAAGTGTCCATCTGTATCTAGTTAGTGCCATTTCCCTAGTGAAATGGAAGCCCCTTGAGAGTCACCAATGGTCTCTTTTACCTCTGGATTAGAGTACTTAAACTTCTCTGGTTGGATCTGAGCACCAAACAGGAACTGGGTGAATACATTTGAATTCCTTTGAATGAAGTATTCTATAGCAATGAGAGAAGCAGCTGTTTCATGCTCGCCATATCTCCTTACTTCAGGCCAGATTTCTTAGCCACACCTGAGAAAGGGTGTATCTCTTCATTAATGCCAGGTAAAGAACACAGAGGTCTCAGCCTGGGATCTTCTACCCAAAGGTATGATTCTTTAGGTGTCTCCTGGCTGACAGGAAAGGGAAAGGTGACTTTAGTCAGCCCAGGTGCAACTTGTCTGTTTCCAAGGGCCAGTCACTTCTGTGGATGCATGCCCACCTTCAGGCTGGAGGAACCAAAGCGGCCACAGCATCCTCTAGTGAAAACAATGCTAGATGAGCAAAGAGAACCAGCTCCACTACTTGATTCACCATCCTATGACTTTAGCCTTTCTGCAGCTTAAGTTTTTTAATATTTCTAATACCTGTCGTACTTAATTCACACATGCAAGGCAAAAGAGATGATTTTGAAAGCACTTTAAATTATCATGTGCAATAAAAACATTCAGGGACATAGCACATGAATCTGCAGGGAGAACAGACTGGGAGGCCAGGGGGCTTAGCTTTCCACAGGGCAAGTGGGGGCCAATAAGAGGTGTGGGCATTACTTCCAACACCCCTTTGCCTGTTACATCACCTTGGGTACCCACTTAGCTTCTCTGGGACATAATGTCCTTGTCTGTAAAATTTGCCTGTGCACTAGATAATCTGGTCTAGAGCCAAATCTTATATGCATTTGATAACCTTAGAGAATGATAACCAAGCAAGACCAGTGCCCAATGCATGCTTCACTGGAAGTGCTCAAAAGGAAGAACGGTGCCCTTATGTGCCCAGGGTTTGGGTGGGCCCCAGCAAAGCATCACCAGAGGCACTCAGAAACCTCCCCCTCCAACCACATCTGTTTTGTGGACATAAGCAGACCTGCTGTTCATCCTATCTGTTCTCGGACTCCTGTCCAACTCCCTCCTCTGCATACACATCAAAAGCCTCCATTTCTTCACTAACAATGTCATGTTTTTTTCCTTCTCCTTCCTATTCTAAAACAGCAAAACTTCAAAACCACTGGTTTTAGTGTTTAGGTCTGTATCTGAAATTAGTTATGCCTTCAGCTCCCCGTCAGACACACTGTGCTTTCCTGAGTAAAAGTGGCCACGTGTGTAAAGGACATAGGGAATGAGTGAGAATTCTGGTGGTGGGAGGGAGGCAAAGGTAAGGAGCACTGGTGAAATGGAATAGAATGGAATGGCACTGGGTTCTCTGAGATTCCTCAAAGGTTTGCCTGCTTCCCCAAGTATAAGTCACAAATCTCCTAGGGTTGTGCTTGGTGTGATATGTTGGAGCTTCCCTACAAGCCATGTAACCATGGTTTCAGGCAGGCTACCTCACAGCCCTGAACATAAAGAGAACAGGTTCTTTCCTGTTTCCCCCTAAAACCTCATCTCCTTGAAAAATTGTAAGGTAATAAGCCAAGGTGATTCATATGCAACCTCTGACCCTAGGGCAATCCTGAAGTTATTTGTTCTCAAATAGAAGGTGATTTCTCTACATCTCTCCCTGAGAAGCAGATACCTCTCTTTTTGTGTGGATCAAAGAACCCCGAAAACCTATGCACCCAGAGCCACACCTGCTCTTGGTAGAAACATGAAACAAATCTGAAAATACAGAAATCCATTTCCTTGTTAACACCATCTCTCCAAGAACAGCTAAAACAGGGTTGCTTCTCCCTGCTTCTCTGGGTGCCAAGGTTGAATGCATTTGGCTTACAGTGCATGAGGCAAGGCCTATTTCCAAGTCCCTAATGTTCTGAAAATGTAATCAATTAACACAGTCTCAGACTTAGAAATGGTATCTCATTGCAAGGTATCTTGAAAATAAAAACAAGAAAACAATATAACTTTAAGCAGGTTTCAAAGCATTGATTTCTAATTACAAGCAGAACCATTTTTGAAATACAACACTCATTCTGGAAGGGTGGGCAATACACTGGGCAAAACAAGCTGAGCTGACGTTTCTTGGACCCTGGAGGGGACAGACATCCTAGAGAACACATTTTTCTCTCTGTATATTGGAAGATGAGCTAACTACCATCCAACAGAATAGAAGCAAGCTAGCTTCCTCCCGGAGGGGAAAATAAAGCAGCTTCTTACTCGGCTCCGCAGGACAAAGCCAGGACGTGCAAGAAGGCTTCAGTCTAGAGCTCCACGTGCCTCTCCAAGGACAGAGGAACCCACCCACACAAAATCACACACAGCCAGCCCACCACGCGCCTGCGGAAGACGCCAGGTTCTCCGCCAACCTTCAAGCTCTGGAGGCTCAGGGCTCTCCCAGCCTGCAAGCTCCCCGTAGCACCCGCTGTCTGGAGGGGGCAGAAAGCCAGACCCTCTTTTCAAGTCTCATCTTCTTTGCTCCAGTGCCTACTTCTCCCCAGCTACGAAGTAGACTATATTTCTCCAAGGTAACTGAGACTTACGTACCAGATGACAGTAAGTCCCCGCGCCCCACGACCAATGGCTAAGGCCATTAGTCTCCCTCCCCCCACCCCACTTCCACCTGGACCCCCAGCTGGGCTCCTGGACTGGGAAGCGCCCGACTTACCCAGTCCTCGAAGTGGCGACTCCCGTTCTGCAGCAGCTCCTCAAACTGGATGGTGCAGTTGGCCACGAAGTCGTCGTAGCCGATGGGGGCATCGTGGAAGACGGCCAGCTCGATTTTGCGCCCGTTGCACACATCGGTAACGAACTCGTCGTGCCAGGCCGGGCTGTTGGTCTTCTGCTTGGTGGCGGTTTGGCCGATGCGCGAATCGTCCACGTTGAGGGCGATGTAGGGGTCGAGAAGGAAAGTCTGTGGCCGGGGTCCCACTGCATGGCGCAGCGACCAGGCTGTGGGCTTCAAGCTCACGGCCTCGCAGATTTTGATCTTAAGAAGGCCATTGAACACTACCATGGTCGGGGCGGGGAGTGGGGGCCGGGGTCACTCCGTCCGCCCCGAAGGCAGGATGATGAACCGACGCCCCGGCGCTCGGAGCCACAGAGACTCCTGGGTCCCCTGTCGCCCCACCCCGCACTCTCCCTACACCTTGTAGCGTTGCGCGATGCCGCGGGCGATTCTCAGCGAGTGCATGTATTTCCTCGCCCGGTTCCTAACGGAAAACAGGGAGGGGGGGAGAGCTGGGGGACGTCCGTGTTTGGAGCAAGTCTCTCCCCCCCTACCACCAGCAGCACCTCCAGAAGAGGAGCTGTCGGCTCCGCTGCCAGCCGTGAGGGCTGTCTCGCCGCCTCGCTGGCTCTCCGGGTCCGGGCTGCAGGGAAGCGGGCGCCGCGCCCGGCGCTTACCTACCTTTCCGAAACATAATCCCCGGGAAATTTCGGCTCCGGGAGGGCGAGGGGGCGGTGGGACGGGGCGGGGACGAGAACCGGGGGCGCAGATTTCAACCCGGATCCTCTTCGCACACCCAGCGCCTGCCTCTGACCGCGCGGGGAGGAGGATGGACCCAGGGATGTTCAGTCTATCCGGAGGGATGCATGTCGAGAGGAAATGATCCTCCTCGGAGCCAAATTTTTAAAAATCCACAAGCCTCACAGCCAGCCCAGCCGCCGCCTCTTGGGCAAAGCAGCGCCGCGCCGCAGTCAGCGATCCGGAGGCGCCAGGAGCCCGGAATCTCACATCCGCGCGGGCTCGGAGTCGGGGTGGCCGCCGCTCGGGCTCGGGGCGCAGGCCGGCACCGGGCGGTGCGCAGCGCCGCGGCGGGGCCGGGACTGCGACTCCGCGCGGCCCCACCTCCTGGGCGCCGGCGCCCGCCCGCCGCGCTCCCAGCGTCCCCGCTCTCGGCTGCCGCTCGCTCGCCGCCTGCCCGCGGTCTCTCCCCCTCGGTCCCTTCTCCCTCCGTCGGTGTGCGAGCGAGTCTCCCTCCCTCTAATGCAGGAAATGCGCAAAAGACGTCAGAATGTGTGTGTGTGTGCGTGTGTGTGTGTGCGCGCGCGTGTGTGTGTATGTGTGTGTGTGTATGTGTTCGTGTGCACGCGCGCGCGCGCTCCTGTGTTTAGGGAAATAGAAAGTTTTGCCGGTTGGGGGAGCAATACGGGAAAAGTGAGCCGACGAGAGGACGAGCGAGAGCGGGCGAGCCTGCCCGGGTGGCGGCGGCGGGCGGGGGAGCCGCGCGGGGACCGTGCGTGGGATCCCGTGGAGTGGCGGCGCTGGGGCCCGGGCTGTGGGTACCTGGTCTTTGCTCTGCACCGGAGAGGAGCGAGCGGCACATCTCTCCAGAGCTCTGTGGCCAACAGTGTCTTTTGGAACAGCGGGTGGGGGAGTGGCGGGGGTCGCACGGCTGGAGAAGACTCGGGACCCTCCCCTAGCCCCACCCTCACTTGGGCTGCGGCAGGCGAGGGCAGCCCGCGGAGTATTGGCCGGTCTGTCTGTCATTCTGTCCAGAGACGCTGGGCTCCGCGGTGGTGGGGGAGGGGTACAGGGAGGGGCGTGCAAAGCTCGGTGTGTGTTTTTACACATTTATTCTCTTTTTTGTTTCTTTGGGGCCATCTCCCCTTTGAGATCTGTCCTGGACTTCTCAGGCTGCGAGAACTTGTTGACAACTGAAAGCTTAGTAGACCACGGCTCCATTTGTTTATTTTTTACAAAGTGACTTCATATTTACTCTGGACCTTGTCTGTACCGTTTTGGGGGACATGGCTCTGATCAGCGCACTGACAGCATCTGTCCGAGCTGCGGGAAAACGGGGCGCGCGCTTCGGGCGGTGGGGGGTGGGGGGACGGGTGAGTGGCTGTGTCCGTGCTAATTTCCTCCGTAACCTTTAAACTCTCTCTGGCAGCCGCCGCGGCGGCTGGTCACGTGAGGCGAGCCCTGGGCTGCTGGGGAAGAATTTCCTTCGCCGGGAGACGGGGACCGGGAAGGCGGCCCCGCCAGGGACGGCCCCGCGCCGTGGGACGCGGACCTGGGAAGGCTGGGCGGAGAGCGCCGAGGGCCCCGGCGCTGCCCTGGCTGGAATACTCGAAGGACTGCGCCTGGAAGAGGTCATCTCCGTAACCTGCGAAGGGGGGTTGTGCAAATGGGAAAAGAAAACCTCGGCCCTCACTCGTGTGCCAAGTCAAGTTAGGGAGTTCGTAGGAATTGTGGTAAGCTGAGTGTTTATCTGGCGGGACTGGATAGTGTAAAACAAAATGTAAAACCCACCTCTGGATCACTTTTTCTCAGTGGGAAAAGGTTATCATTGCCTGTGGCTTAAGGAAAGGAAGGAGGCAGTCCCCTGGAACAGTATGATAACTAGTGCAGCACACAGGTAGCAAAAATTATCAGAAAAGTTCCAAGGCAGCAGACTGTAGCAGATCCTCTGTCTCCTAATGCCTGCAGTCGCTGCTCTCCCAGAGTTTACAAGTAATTTCTCTAATTCTACTCTCAACCTACTGAATGGGACAGCTGAGTAGAAGGAGTGTTAAAATGCAGGCTTAGGGACAAAGGAGATGGTTTACGCAGAAAGACAGGATATAAAAGTTATGCCTTTGCTTGACCACCCCCATCAGCTGGAGATTATATTTGAAAACATGTTTGTTTAACAAAGCACAAGTGGGATGTCTCAATGCTATTTAATTTTTATTTATTCGATCATCAGAACTTTTTTCCTCTTTGCTTTTTATTTCCACCATTCTGTTCTTAAACTTTCCCTTCCTTCACGGGGCATGTGATGGAAGGCAATGGTGAATATGGCTTTATCTTCTGAAAATGCATTTGGGAAGCAGGGCCAGCACTATAATGAAATGAATGAGATACTTGACGAAGAGGCAAAACTTAAAGGGTAACAATAAACTCAATAATCAAGATAAATATTTTAATGCAATATTTTTTAAAAATCAAAAGTAATGTAAAAATCCAGCACGAACATAACATCCTAATTTTAAATATTGCATTAAAATATTATTTGTATTGCTGAGTTTATTGGCACCCCTGAAATTTTGTACCCAAGACGAGTGGTGGTTCACTGTAACCCCGACTCTGTTGGGAAGTCTAGAAAGGCAAGGATTTCATGAAGTTAAGGATCCTTGAGTGATCTGCGTTTCACACCTAGTCTTTCTCTGAGTGAGATCTATCTTACTATGCAAACATAGAGATTGAAAAACATTGGCCAAAATCCTTCAATGTGTTAAACAGGAGATGAGTTTAGAATTATGGATACGCTGAACTTGAACTTTTTGCATGAGATCATATACTCTCCCATTCCAGGCAAGGCTCTCAAATAGATTAAATAAGGTCTGTTGCCAGTAAGTAGGCAGTCTTAAAACCAATAATCTACAAATTTCCAATGCTGTTTCCTTTTAATCTGAGGAAGGTTTCAGGAAGACAGCATCGGCCTCTTAACAGACTGCTTGTGAATAATCAGACTGCAATTCTCAGGTACAACCAATACCAGTGCGACCTCTCTTTTCAATGACAAGTCTTTCTATCTTGGGTGGTGGGGGAGTGTAACTACAAGACTTGGACAAACTGCCTGTTTTGTATTGGATGAACATTTAAATAAAAAGAAAGAATGCTGGTACTTTATATGCAAACATTGCTGATTTCCTGCCTTTATTTCTTCTTCATTTCTAAACAAATCTCTTAATCTCCGTCCTCTCAAACTTGGCTAAATGAAAATATGTATTCTCCAGGAGCACCATGGAGATACCAGGTATGAGGCTGTTTAGAGAGAACCCTTAAATTTACCTGGGTGGTCTAAAATAACTCTTTGTTCCAGATTTCATGTGAAAAGGAAAAGGAAGCCCTTGCAGGGAGGAATGTTTAGAATGAAAATTTCCAACCAATAATTATTGTCTATGTCATCCTTCTCTCGGCCCCTGCATATGGTCCTGAAAGACAGAACAGTCATTGGCATAGACATTGAGTGAAAAGCCCTTTGGGTTCCAACTATGGCTTAGTCATTTTGTGATCTTTGGGACAAGGAAGAGGAAAGGAAGAAAAATGATATAAGGATTTGAAAAAGATGACCAAGATGGTGCTCCTTTCCTTTTAAAATTAGTGGTCATGGGGAAAAGGACAGAAAAAGCAGGAGTCCCCAGGGCAGTGTGATAAGTGCTGCTGTAGATGTAGGAGTGCACCAGCCTCTTGGAGAGCACAGAGGAAGGATCAGCCCTTCACCTGGAGTTGCCTGGGAGTCCACCACCCACAAGGTCTAGGCTTTCCTGGAGGAGTTCCTCCAGAGGCAAAAAGGAGAGAGAAGAGCTTTGGAGGCAATGGGAACAGAGTGTGCAGAGTGCAGGTAGGCGAGAGCATGGCTGTTTGAAATGAGTAAGTGACCACCTGTACCTGGCATGTGGCAGGCAGTAAAAGAACGTGAAATGGGTAGGACCATATAATTAAGGCCTCACAGAGCCCGCAAATGGGTTTGAATTCTTTTCTTGAGAGACACTAATCATTCTAAATTGTGGCAGCTGCAGAACTGGAGTTAATATTTTTAAAAAGCAATTTTGCGGAAATGGATATATTTCTCTTCTATAATTTCCCCCCAAAAGACTCACCCCAAAACAGATGCTAGAGAGATAGAAGATCCAAATCTGAAGATGATTTATACTCCATCTGATCAAAAAATGAAACAGTCTGAGGATATTGTTTAGATCGGCTAAAAGAAGCAGGGAGGAGGCGCCAGAACCTTAGACTAGCATATTAATATTCATGTCCTTGTTGCTGTACTGGTCGTTGCCATTTACAGAATGTTAATGGCTTCTGCAAAGGCCTGCCTGGTCAGGATCTGTCAGACATTCCGCACATGTTCCGTGGAACAGAATTCAACCACCTGGGCCATAGGATAGAATGTACAGCTCCATAAAAACCTTCCAGAGTTTTGTCAGTGTGGCCCTGCCCCAGCCTAGCCCCAACGTGAGTTCCAGCCTCACTTCTAACCCCACACCAGGCCTACTCTTTTGTTGTTGGCTCGCACCTGCCTGCATGTCTTCTTATTTTGGTCCTATCTCTTCTCTGAACTCTGTTGCAATGACCCAGAGACCAAGCTTCACTTACACCCGCACAGAGGTGGAGGGATCAGATGGAACAGTGTAGAGATTTAAGATGAATATGGGCAAGGGATGGCCTGGTGCCCCTCCTTCCTCAGTTATCTTGACCATGCACCTCACTCCCTCAGGCACCATATAGAAAATAACATCACATGCCACATCTTCTTTGGTCCTGATATTGGATATTGGCCTGCATCTTGGGACTTTTAAGTTCATGAATCAATCCACAAGTCTTTACTAAGTACCTGCTATGTCCAGGATCCTGGGGCAGGTGCTCTAAGGAGGACAAATAGATCTATGGATGATTCCTACTCTACTGGGAGAGATTGGAAGAGCAATTCACTCAATTATTTATTTAGCAGTCAGTATTGAGTGCCATGTCATTTAGAGCACAAAGGAAACAGATGATGACACAATGACCCTTTATGAGTCTGGATGGGCCAGAATTTGCTGCTGTAATAACTCTCCAAATCCCAAGGTCTTAAAATAACAAAGATTATTCTATAAGTCCATGGTGGGTTGCCTGGAAGCTCTGGTCCACATAACACCATTCTCGCTCCTGTATAGAGGCTGACAGAAAAGTTACACTATCTGGAACATAGCTGGTCATAGGCAGAAAACAAAATTTCCTGAAGGTCTTACTCAGGCAATTAAATAGTCCACTTTTAAGTAGTCACTGTTATCCATCACCTCTGCTCACTAGTTAGCTAGAACCAGTCATGTGGCCTCCCTCTCCTGACCACAAAGGGGCTGAGAAGATCTCCCATCCACAGTGGTGAGGAGCCTGGAATATTTGGTGAGTAGCACTGAAAACTGACACAGACCCTATCTTCAAATATCTGGTGCAGAAAGATAACTCAAGGTAGTTCAAAGTAAATAACAGACAAATGTCATGGTCAGAAAGTGCTGTAGTAATTTAGAGGTCACAGTGATCATAATCAATGGCCTAGGCTACTGCATACAGAGCACTTCAGATGACATGGAGAATCCTGCCTATTATCAGAACTAGCAGCCACTTAAGCTACTTTTTCCTTTTCCTCAATATGTCCAATCTCATAGGACCTGCAGGTCCTTCAAGAGATTCAGAACCAAGCCAGCACTAAGGAGGTATTTAGACGCAACAGAACTAAGTAAAACCTTTTGTTACATACACCCTGCAAGATTTGAGCAATCACCTGGCCTGTATTCTTTATTATGATTAAATTCCTCCATTAAATGAGGAAACAGACCGAGAAGTTAACTGACATGTCATACAAGAAAAAAAATTTTAATAATCAAAACACTGATTAGAGGTCTAAATCCAACTCTCACTTCCTAATTTAATTTTACTGATTTGTCTACATTGTCGTGCTGGAACCAATGCAATGCCATTTACTGGTAATAACTCCAATTATATTTTAATTCTTTGGAAACAAAAAATCCAAGGTCTAAGTTTGTTTTAATTTGTTGGTTCCGAATTTAATAGTCTTCACTGCAGTAGGACATCATAAACTTACAATAATTCTCAGAGGACTATGATATTGATAGAGTTCTTCTGAAGTTGTTTTGGTGGTATGTGTCTTTAAAACAAAGGGACTTTGTTGTTTCTCTGTTTTGCATCTTCTCTCCTAACACCAATTGGATATATTTACAGCATATGGTTTTATGATACCTGTACCAAGTGTAACAGCTGTTTCTGCAGGCTCCCTCTGGATAGCTTATCAATTAGTAGAATGACTGATATGTCTGTTCGGATTAGGTTACACATCTCTAACACATTCTGGACATTTGGTTAATCCAGTTCTACTTCTAATTTACCTTTCAGGATCAAGATACTAGGGCTCCAGGGCAGGGAATGGTTCTTTTTGTCACAGATATCAATCATGTGGGTATAATAAATGTAAAACCAGAACTGGTTAAACTCACAGGATCTGTTGCAACCAGTACGTGATGCAGGGTGGCAAATCCTTCCCTCCTGGGAGACCCAAAACCTCCATGGACCAGGTCTTTATTCTCTTAGCTGAAGCTGTAGATTCTCCTTCCTGAACACTCTCTCCCCTTCCTCCTCACTTCTTTTACAGCTCTTACCTCTGCCTGCACTGCAATCTATGTATTTGGTACCTGTCTTAATTCTGCCACTTCTCTGAAAAGTCTGTTTAGAGACGCAGTGACTCATCTCCATACTTACTCTCCAGTATCTTAGACATAGTAGGTACAATTTTGTGTTCTATAAATATTTGTCACAAGGATGGCACTTTGAAATAAGAAGAGTGTAACAAATCTTGTTAGTTACGCCCTTCCTCGCTCAGATGAGCGCCTTGGCGATGGTTGGCTCACTGAATGCCACCGCAGCTGGGTACTGTAGTGAAGTCACTGAGCTGCTGGGGAGTGTGGAGACTGCACCTCGGGGCCCGCGGCCACCGAGCCCGGCTTCGCGAGCCTACAGTGCCCTCTGGCGGGCCTGGGCGCGCCCAGCCCGGTGCTCCCGCGGTTCTAAATGCATCGGCTTTTCCTGCTCCCCACCAACTTGGGCTACAAACACTAGGAGCGCTAAGATTACTTAGATAAGTCAAGGGGCAAACTATGGCGTGGGACCATTTATCCACATGCCCATCATAAGCAGGGGGCAAATGCAGTCAGCAAATGCATACCTGCTATATGAAAAAACTGTACTGTCATTTAAAAAAAAAAAATGACTAGCCCTCAAAGTGAAGAATTCTAAGTGAAGTTGCTACCACTGCATTAGAGCAACAGACTATCCATTTGCCAGTTAGATCGATGCTGGGTTCAGGAAAAACAGATGAGGGAGATGTAGTCTGGGTGTTGAAGAAGCTAGAATTCAAAGGTAAATGGATGTTAGGAGCCTCCAGAGAGACCTATCCTGCCTTTTTCTTGATTTAGACTGTGGGTCAGTTCCTGAAGCTGAGGTAAGGGTCGTGAGAAATGGCCTAGGAACCCCACTGGATAAGTCATCCCAGCATGGGAAATATTGGGAGCAGGAGGGGATTGGGGCCTTCTTAGAGGTTGCTCCTCTAATTCCAGCAGATAAATGGACTTCTTCTGGGGGTAGGGGGTGGGAGAGACAACAGAGGCCATCAGCAGGGCTCTCTCAGCATTTTCACCACCAAACCCACAACCACTTAGGAAGGAAGAAAAGATGAGCATTACTGCCCCATCACCTGCATAACCTGACTGGGCTCGTGTGCAGTGCCTGTCGCTTCAGCACAGGGCAGTGTAGGGTCGAATCCAGCTTAGAAATTCAGGGACTTAGTTCTAGGATCTTGGGCAAATTACCTTCCTCTGAATGGGCCCTTGTTTATTCAGATGTAACAACAAGGGGGTTGTGACAACTACCTTAAGGAATAACAATGGGTATTGTATTACAGGTAGGTACAGTACCTGACACAGAGTAGTTCTCGAGAAATTCCCTTGTATACTATGCTCAGTCAGTTCCTAAGGAACTTTTTTTTTTTAATCCTTTCTATCTCTAGCACTGATAGCTCCTCAAGGTAGCCTTTTAACCACGTGGCTCTTGGATAATGGGGTTTTGGTGTGAAGGGTCCAGGCACACAAAGAGATTCAGCTTGGGCCCAGCACCCCACTGGAATGGCCCCGAGACCAGGTCTGGGATGTTCCAGACCTGCTTCTTTCTACAGATAGAGGACTGCAGGAAAAATTCAAGGAACTTGAATAAAATATAAATAATAAGGAAACAAATTATGTGGCTAACCAGCTTCTCTTGCAGCCATGGTTGAGTTTTCCAGCCAGTTAACCCAACTGGAACCCTAATTTATGGGTAACTCTACCTCCCCCCTACCACCTAGTGGCTATAAAGTAATAATTATTTATCTCTGTCTCAGAGAAGAAACTGAGATGGAATGGCATTGAGCCACTTGCTTAATGTTGCATGGTTGGCAAATGACAGAACCATAACTGTAGGTCAGCTTTATGCTCTTGCCACCTGGGACATGGCCTCCTGTTTCCTGTCCTTCAGCATAGAACTGACACACACACTACTCTATTAGCTCGAGTTCCTACCCTGGTTCCCTCATCTCATGAGAACCAGTGTTCTTACAAGATGGAAACAGTTCAAGAACTGACCTTGCCAACATTATATGTAGCGTGTCATTGTGGTTTTTCTCTAGCAAGAGAGACAGAGAAGTGGCGAATGTTTCCCACATTTTCCCTTGGTGACATCCACATGTTCTGTGTTTGCCTGTCACCAAAGAGCATGAAAATTCAACAGCAAAGTGAATAGGATATACAGAAGGCAAGGTATAGAGGGAGAGGCATTTTACAATGTATTACAATGCAAGTTCCGCTATTTGTTTCTTAAAATACTAATAGTAGTAGTAGTAACGATAACAATAATGATATCTAACAACTTTCGGTTGAGAACTATGTGCCAGGTAGTAACATTTAACAATTCCTTTAATCACCAAAACAACCCAAGGAAGTAGATATTACCATATTTCTTCAATTTTAAGACACATTTTTAAAATCACATTTTAGCATTTTATAATGTCAGTAGAAAAAGTACTATGCCATACTATAATTGCAGGTGAGCTTTTTGTTGTTGTTGTTGTTGTTTTTATCTCTCAGTATTACATACAATTTGGGCACTTTTTACAGATGAAGCAACTGAGGTAGAGAAAAGCTAAGCAATGTACCAAGGGTCTCACTGCTAGTAGATAGCAGAGCCTGGATTCAGGCACAACTGGTCTATCTAGGTCCAGAGCACATCATTTGTTGGTTTGTTTGTTTGCTTGCTTGCTTGTTTTGCAATCTCAGGCATCCTGCAGACATCTCCCTCAATAGCCATTGGTCTGTCTATCAGGAGCCGGGCTCATGCTGACCACTCTGTGAAACAGGATATATATCTTTTCATTCGTAATGATTTTATTTCAACTTATATGTGTAACAATGATTCTACTGTGTCTCTCACAGAAAACTCTGAATTTAGAAACTGCCTAAAGAAAAACGGAAGCCAGATTAAACCTGGCTGATTGGGCCTGGGGTGAGAGACAGGCACCAGATACATTTCCGAAAAGAAAATCTGCTCTTGTCCCTGCTTCATAGTTCTTTGGACTTGATTAAGTTACTTTCACTTTCTGGCCTCAATTTCTCCAACTATAAAAAGAGGACTGTCTCAGTTCCAAACTTTTCTGATGGTGCGTCCTTAACATTTTAAACATTTGAGCGCACATCCTCAATATATGTATCCTCTTTTTATTTTGTTTACAAAGTGTAAAATGTATGTGTGTGTGTACATTTCTATGAGTTTTAACACATATATAGACTTGCACAACCACTACCCCAATCAGAATACAGAACATTTCCGTCCCCCCCAAAAATTCTCGTGGTGATGAGAATCTGCTAGAGCCTAACATTTCTATCCACCTGATCACTACATCATCACTACAGTGTTGCTTTTTCCAGGATGTCATATACATGAAACCATATCATGTGTCACCTTTTCTCACTTTCACTTAGCAAAATGTTTCTGAGCTTCAATCATGTTGAGTATATCAATAGTTTGTTTCTCTTTTTTTTGTTGTAGTTTTTGCTGGATAGTGATCCATTGAATAGATGTGCTATGTCTTAATTAGCCATTCACTCATTGAAGGGCATGTAAGGTGTTTCCACTTTGAGGTAATTATGAACAAAGCTGCCATAAACGTTATGTGTAGGTTTTTGTGAGCATAAATTTTCATTTCTTAAGGGTAAATATCTAGGAGCAGGATTGTTAGATTACATAGTAAACATATACTTTATGAGAAACTGCCAAACTGTTTTCAGAGTGTCTGTACCATTTTGCATTCCCACCATCAATGTATGTGAGTTCGGGGTGTTCCTGCTTCCTCACTAGCTCTTGGTATTTTCAGTTGTATTTGTTGCCGTTCCTTTTAAACTTTAGTCATTCTAATAGGTTTATAGTGGTATCTCACTGTGATTTTAATTTGCATTTTCATAATGACTAATCATGTTGAGTATTTTTTCATGTACTTATCAGCAATCCCTATATCTTCTTTGGCGACATGTGTATCAAATATTTTGCCTATTTTTTAAACTGGGTTTTTGTTTTCCTACTGTTAAGTTTTGAAGTTTATTACGTATTTGAGATGCAAGTCCTTTATTGGATATGTGATTTATTAATATATGTTCTCAGTTTTAACTTGTCTTTTAATTCTCTTAAGAATGGCTTTTAAAGAGTTTTAATTTTGATGAAGTCCAATTTGCCATTATTTTTCTCTATGGATCGGTTTTCTGTCACATAGAAGAACTTTTTGTCTAACTTAAGGTCACAATCCTCTATGATTTTTTAAATAAAAAAGTTATACTTTTTGGTTTTACATTTAGATCTATGATCTATTTGAGGGTTTTATATATATATATATATATATATATAAATATATATAATATATATATATATAAATAAATATATATATATATATATATATATATATATATAAATTATGCCCTTAAGCGTAGGTTGAGGTTCATTTTTTGTGTTTGGATATCTAGTTGTGTCATTTGTTAAAAGGGCTATTCTTTATCCATTGAATTGCCTTTAGACTTTTGTCAAAAATCAGTTGATCATGAATTATACACTTTAAAGTTATTATAAATTTTATATTATATAAATTTTATCTTAGTAAAACTATCTTAAAAAACCGATGGACCATATCTGCGAGGACCTATTTCTGCACTCCCTTATTTTATTGATTCCATTGATCTTTTTACCAATACCACATTGCTTTGATTACTTAGCTTTAGATAAAGTTTTAACATCATGTAAGGTGAATCCTTTAACTCTTTTTTTTTTGTTTTCCAAATTATTTTCGCTATTCTAGGTCCTTTGCCTTTCCATCTATATTTTAGAATCAGCTTGCCGATATCTACCAAAAATCCTGCTGGGACTTTGCTATTGCATTAAATCCATAAAATCAATTTAGGCTCAGTAAGCTTGACAGGTAATATATAGGACATCCAGTTAAATTTAAATTTAAGTTAAAAAAATAAATTAATATATAGCATAATAATACCCCAAACATTGCATAGGACATAATTTACTAAATATTATTCATCATTTATTTAAAATTCAAAGATAGTTTGACACCCTGGAATATTATTTTTGAAATCTGTCAGGGACTGCTTTGAGAAAACTGCCATTTTGACATTTCCTCTGGAGGGAGAAGAATTACTCCTTACCTGCAGGTCACAGGTTCAAAATCAGCTGAGTCAGATGTGGCTAATTTCCCTGCAGTCTCCAGGCTGATTTAAATGCAGATCTCTCGGTCTTTCTTCCTCTAACTTCTTGCCAACCCATTTTCAACCATATCTGGATAGCCTATGATTTTTCTAAAGAGACATTCTGAGTTCTGAAAAGAGCTTTTCCCCTGGTGCTGTGAAACCTCAGTATTTTTAAAATACTGAGTGGCAATGTTTGGTTATTTGCCTTATACAAGGTAGGTGTCTTTTGAAAGAATATTTAAAGAAAGATCCAGCTGCAAATCATTCAAATGTCTTCTCTCATAGCCTCTCACATTTCAGAAGTGTCAAGATAGCACAGCACATGCAGAAGTGATAAGTGCTTTTCTGTATCTTCTGGCCAAATGCCCACAACTTGGTATATTGCAAGTGGTGGACCAATGTGCATGGTTGGGATTGTTTTGTTCTACTATTGATGGGAGGTTATCTGTTTCTCAGAGGCTGGATCTTCCCCACTTCCCCAGCCCCAGGAGTGAATTCTTGATCAGTATGAGATGCTAAGCCAATCATGGGATATATAATGCATCCTCTTTGCCTGTGATTAGTTGAAGAATGAGCATATGACATAAAACTATACAGTAAGAGGTGGGAATAGGGGAGTCTTTGGGGGGAGCTTTTGGGAAGAAAATATTGAAAAGAAACCATTCGTTGGTAGTACCTAAAGTACCACTATTAGGGTTATTTTTCCTTTTGAATTAATCATTGCCCTTTTCTTTTTGGTCTATATGATATTTATAAGACAAATGACCAAGAATTAGTAATACCTAGACTCACATTGTTATGAATTAGTTAGTCAGCTCTCTAAAAGGGTTTAGGTGATGTAGTGGGTTGCATGGTACCATCCTTCCCCCCACAAAAGATATGTCCATGTCCTAATCTCTGGAACCTAATCCTTGGAACTGTGACTGTTACTTTATTTGGACAAAGGGCCTTTGCGGGTATAATTAAGTTAAAGATCTTGAGGTAAAGAAATCATGCTGGATTATCCAGTTGAGCCCTAAATTCAGTGAGAAGTATTTTGTAAGAGGGAAGCAGAGAGAAATTGAAATACATACAGAGGTGAGGTGATGTGAAGACAGAGGCAGAGATTAGAGTGATGAGGCCACAAGCCAAGGAAGTCAGAGAATGCTGACAACCCCCAGAAGCTGGAAGAAGCAAGGAAGAATTTTCCTCTATAGACTCTAGAGGGAGTAAGGTCATGTTGACACCTTGATCTCAGACTTCTGGCCTCCAGAACTGTGAAAGAATAAAATTTCCGGTGCTTTAAAATTCCCAGTTTATAGTAATTTATTGCAGCAGCCACAGGAAGCTATGACAGATGGCATGGACTTGCTGAGTGTTTATATGAAACAAAGACCCAGAAAGGAAAGTCTTTGGGTCACGATAAGGAGTTCATTAACTCTACAAGAGTCGGCCTTTCTTCAGAGCCTCAGTCTTGACCATAAGTGGGCTAGTTAGTTTGTGCCTTGATCCATACTCAAAGACAAACATAACTCCTTCTAGCCACACATATCATCCCAACCCTGGCTAGAGATGTTGTTCCTTGCCTTGGCCATGTGTCTTTCAGATGTGTGCCCTGTGACATAGGAAGTCAGATGAAACAGTACAATAGATTGTTCAGTACAAACGTATCTCATTCCTGAGTTGTACAACTCAGAGAACCCTGTCTCACAAAGAACCTTCAAGTTTCCATATGAAGAAAGACATATTTGTTAGATTCACTCCCCCAGGTGACCCTGCCCAGGTAACTGACATAGTCAGAGACTAGTGAAGAGCTAGGAATAGAAGTTTGGGGCAAAGGAACTAATGTTTGTTGTGCAAGTACTTTGAGCCTGGCCTTGTGTTAGATATTTACATACATAGTCTCTTCAATTCTCACAAAAATCACGTGAGGTAAGAGTAGTCATGTGCCCATGATTACACAGCTTGTAAGTGACAGAAACAGGATTCAGAGTGGTCTGTTTGACTCCAAAGCCCATGTTTTCTACATACGAAGTTGCTACTTCCCTGTGGAAGTTAGAAAAGGCTCAAGATTGAAGGCAAAGGATGAGTGAAGGAAGCACTGGATTCATGCTTCTCTGTAGCTCCTCCTCCACAAGCAGCAGAATGTCTCCAGAGTCTCTGGAAGGGAGCAACCAACCCTCTGATAAAATAGGTCTGGGCTAATTGTTAAGGAAGAAATGCCACTGTGAATATGAAAAGACAGAGCTTTAACATGGCTCACTGGATACCTGAGCTGCTTGGTCACTCTGGGACCACAGATCATTTGGAAGTGAAAAAGTAAGACTAGTTGCCTGCCTTGGGTGTGGGGGGCATATTTCAACCCAGGTCTGGTGACCAGTACAGGTGCGAGCGGAAAGTCTATTCGAAAAAGGAGGCTGTTCTCTTGACTTTTCCTATTCCGCTTCCCCTATACTTCCAGCCCACCCTCCCTCGGCCTGTAGAACACACTACCCTGTAAAAATTATGCTCACCGTGTTTGAACTGGGCCAGTATCTTTCAGGGTGACATAACTAGGAACAAAACCAAAGCATCCCTTTCCCTCCAATACTTACAAGAAATTTTCCTGAGAGCACCAGCTAAAGTTTTAAGAGAAAAAGGTTAAGCTTGCCATAAGGAACATATGTTTTTAACCCCTAGTTTCTTTATTATCACCAATTTCTCTCTTGCACCCCATAGTTGGGGAAAATCTTGCTTCCTTCTCACTGCCTTCTATCTCCCTTAGGAGAGAATTTGTCTTTTCCAGTAAAGGAAATTGTCCAACTGTCCAATTTTCAAATCGAGCAATCATACCCTTGTTTCTTCAGTTTGGATCAAAAGAGGCAGGTGGAAGGCTGTCTCTGGAAAACTGTTCCGGGACTGCACATTAAGACTAGTCTCTCCTTCACTAGTTTGTTTGCGCGAATTAGCTTTAAAGTTTACCAAAAACTTCTCTGGTCACTGCCCAGCAAGACCTGTTTATCTGCAGCTCAACTTTCCTTGTGACATTACTTTTAGGACAGGGATGAGATCTAGGTTCTAAGTCCCTGCCTGATCAGTTACCAGCTGTATGATTCGGAGTGAATCACTTAACAACACTGAGCCTGAATGTCCATGCGTACAAAAGAGGTGAGTCATTCCTGCCACCTACTCAATGCGGATCTCAAATAAGGGAAGGTATGTGAAAGTACATTGAAAACTCTAGAAGCCAGTGCAGATGTAAATAATATTGTGAAACCCCTTGCCCCACCAGGATGTTAGCTGTCACCTCATTGCTCAGTGTTCAGCACTGGTCAGAGATTCTGAACTCACAATAGCTTGTAGTTTGATGTAGAGAGAACAACTTTTTATATCTATTTACACTAATAACTCTGAGCTGTAAACAAGTATCCTAAAACAGGATACTATACCTCTATACCTCGGCGGAGTGGGAGTGGGGGTTGGGGGGGAGGGTGAGAATGCCTTTGGATGTCCCTAGACATCTTTTGTTCCTCTGTAGGAGCCTACACAACAATATTTCTGACAGTACCATCAAGTATCAGCTGGGACCTTCTGTTAACTCTTCTTAAAGGTCCCCTTCTCATGTAGGTCACTTATGACTGTTAGACAATGCTTCTAACATAAATGAGAATCTAAACCTACCTCCACCATTATTTTGCCTACTGAAATCACATAAAGAAGATCTGCCAATTCTTCATAGGCTGGAAGAGCCTTCCTTTATTTCTTTTTCAGATATTTCATTGTTAGCATGTAGAAATGCAACCGATTCTGTATGTTGGTTTTGTATCCTGCAACTTTACTGAATACATTGATGAGTTCTAAAATTTTTTTTGGTGGCATCTTTAGGATTTTCTATATAAAAGAGCATAATATCTTCAACAGAGATCAGAAATCCTTTCTGATTTAAATGGCTTTTATTTCTTCCTCTTGCCTAATGGCTCTGAGTAGGACTTCCAGTACTATATTAATTAGGACCAGTGAGAGTGGGCATCCTTGTCTTGCTCCTAATCTTAGAGGAAAAGTTTCAACCTTTCCCCATTGAATATAATGTTAGCTGTGGGATTGTCATATGTGGCTTTTAATATGTTGAGATACATTCCTTCCATACCCACTTTACTCAGAGATTTTATCATGAATGGAGGTTGTATTTTGTCAGATTTTTTTCCCTGCATCTATTGAAATGATCATGATATTTCTCTTTCATTCTATTAATGTGGTGTATCACACTTATTGATTCTCATATGTTGAACCATCCTTGCATCCCGGGGATAAATCATATACCATTGATCATGGTATATGATCCTTTTGATGTGCTGCTGAATTTGGTTTGCTAGTATTTTTGCATCTATACTCATCAGGGATATCGACCTGTAGTTTTCTTTCTTGTAGTGCCCTTATCTGGCTTTGGTATCAGAGTAATGCTGGGCTCGTAAAATGAGTTTGGAAGTGTTCCCTCCTCTTCAATTTTTTGGAAGAATTTGAGAAAGCTTGGCGTCAATTCTTCTTTAAATGTTTGGTAGAATTCACCAGAGAAACCATCTGGTCTATTTCTTCATGATTCGGCTGTATGTTTCTAGGCATTTATCCATTTTTTAGAGGTTGTCCAATTTGTCGGCATATAATTATTAATAGTAGTCTCTTACGATTCTTTCTATTTCTACAGTACCAGTTATAATGTCTCTTCTTTCATTTCCGATTTTATTTGAGTCTTCTCTTTTTTATTCTTAGTTATCTTAGCAAAAGTTTGCCAATTTTGTTTATCTTTTCAAAAAGCAGCTATTGGTTTTGTTGAATTTCCTTAAAACAGCTATTTGGAATTCTTTATTGGGTAAATTGCAGATTTGCATGTGGTTGAGGTCGGTTATTAGATTATTGTGATCTTTTGATGGTGTCATGTTTCCTTGATTTTTCATGTTCCTTGAAATTTTGCTCGCTGTCTTTGAGTCTGAAGTAGCAGTTACCTCCTCCAGTCTTTACTAACCTCTCCAATGTGTTCAAATTTGCATTATTATTTTTTTTTCTTCAACAGTGTGCTAGAACATCTCCATTGGAAACCTGGACTTCCACAAAAGCTCTCTCATCTCTGCATAATGGCCTAAGACAGTGTTTTCCAAGGGCTCCCAGACCATGAGGGCGGGAGCCGGTTCACAGGCCACTGTAGAGTCCACAGCTGGAACCACGGTTCATATGCCCATTACCCAGTGCACAGGTGGGTGAGACTCCTCCCAGGCCGCTTGGTGTGTGGTGCCAGGTCCCACAGCCCCAACAAAGGCACTTTTGTCTAATTGCCAAATTGTTGTTTGAGGGGTGGGACATGACAAGGGATGTCTTAGCCATGTTGTTGATGGCACTCAGCTGAAAAATACTTGCACACGGAAACCAGGTCCTCATCAGACTTCTCTACTCTGGACAAAAACACATCGAGTGCATTCCACTTGTGACAGGACTTCAAATCCTAGTGCCCTCCTAGGTGTCCTTCTTGGAACATACTTAGATTTTTCAGTTTCCCTTAACATGTATATATTGGTCCTTTATTGCTATAAAACAAATTACTCTAGAACTTAGTTGCTTAAAGCTATAAATGTATATTATCTTCGACCATTTCTGAGTGTACAATTCAGTGATTTTTTTTTTTAGTATAGTCACTAGGTTATGCAATCATAACTACTATGTAATTTCAGAACACTTTCATTACTCCAAAAAGAAAGAAATTTAGGAATCCAGGAATGGCTTAGGTGGGCAGTTCTGGCTCTGGGTCTCTCATGAGGTCCCAATCAAGAGTCAATCATTTGAAGGCTTGACTGTAACAGGAAGATCTTCTTTTAAAAAGCCTTGTTCACATGCCTGGTGGGTCATTGCTGAGTTTTGGCAAGAGGCCTCAGTTTCCAGAGGCTTTAGTTCCTCATGTGGATTTCTCCATAGGGCTGCTTGAGTGTCCTCAAAACATGGCAGCTTACTTCCTCCAGAGGTGGTGATCCGAAAGAGAGACCAAAAGGGAAGCCATATGTTTTCTGTTCTAATATCAGACTCACACACTATTCTTTTCTCCTTATTCTATGGAAGGTCAGTTACTAGGCACAGCCCACACTCAAAGGAGGAATCTGGCTTCACCTTTTGAAGGGAGCAGCATCAAAGTGCTTGTGGACATAATTTAAAACCATCACTATGGTTTCCCAAGCTGGCCACTATGGTGAAGATGAAGTATAATCAGTACAATTTGCTGTCAGACTATCACCTCCAGATTTTCATCTTTTCTTAATGGAATTGTGGCACAGTGGTCATGTACATAGGCCCTGGAGTCAGATAAACTGAGATCAAAGCCTGGCTCTCTCCTTCCTAGTTGGGTGCCCTTCAGCAAGTTTCTTAACCACAGGTTCCTCTTCTGTAAAATGATTACAGCCACTTACAAAGTTGTTGTGATGATCCTGGAAAAGCTTGGACTAATTCTGAATGAGTTCTCAGTAAGTTTTAATGAAACCCAAGATGGCATACTTTCTTAAGCAGCCATTTCAGTCTATGATTTATGGGCTCATAGCCCACTTAAAATTGTAGTTTTCTTGTTTTCACCTGATCAAACTGTGAAGTCTGGTCTTGCACACTGAATTTCTGTAAATACTTTTTAAATTAATTTTTAGATTAAGATATAATTCACATGCTATAAAATTAATTATTTTAAAATGTACAGTTTGATCCCCTGCCAAGCAATAATTACTTTCTTTCTCTATGGATTTGCCTTTCTGGGTATTGCATAAGTGGAATAATGCAACATGTGGCCTTTTGTGTCTGTCTTTCCCTTAGGATAATGTTTTCGCAGTTCATCTATATTGTAGAATGGGTCAGAACTTTATTCTTTCTAATGTATGCATAATATTTCATTGTATAAACATACTACATTTTATTTATCCATTCATCAATTGATGGACATTTGGGTTGTTTCCACTTTTGCCTATTACAAATAATGCTGCTATGAACATTCATGTACAAGTTTTTGTATGAACATATTTTTCAGTTCTCATGGATATATATCTGGGAGTGGAATTGCTGGATAATATGGCAACTCTGTGTTTAACTTTTTAGAAATCACCAAACTTTTCCACAATGGCTGCACCATTTTACATTTCTACCAGCAACGTATGAGGGTTCTGATTTCTCCACGTCAAAAATGACTTTTTTTACTTGTTGCAATCAAAATAGAGGAGTTCAAGGTAAGCTTTATCGAATTTCTTTTTATTGATTTCAGGCATTTTTTCCGTGCTTTGAGATGATTTTGAACCATGGTTCTCACAATCTTAGGTTTTTATTTGATTTATTGATCAACATGTTGTATAGAATTGTCAGCTTGATAACAATCCACATTTTTCATCACTCCCACAAAGATATTATGAAAGACATCAGATATTTTGCTTACATCAACCAATTTTCCAGATCATAGTTATAATATACAGTTACATAGAATATAACCAGATTATAGTTAAAATGTAATTCATGGACAGGAACTTAGGAATCAATAAATGCAATTTCTTTATTTTAGAGAAGGAAAAACAAAATGAGGTGATGTGCCCAAGGTCAGTAGGTAGTGTCAGAAATAGGACTTGAATCCAGTTCTGTTTTTCACCCAGTTATGCATATTGTTCTTCACAGTACATCAGGTGAAAGAATAGTCTTTTGACTATTGACAGGGTACAGTCACTTAATTTGCTGGCAAAGCAAGCATCTCTTTAGTTCTTTCCTTCACACCACAGCCACAGCCCAGCTGTGGCATAACAGTTCTAGCAAACCTATCTGGTTCCTTCTAGTCTCTTCTTTTTAAATTAAAAAAAAAAAAGGATAGCATTTTTAATTTTTAAATGCTTATAAGCCATATTTTTAATAATGTATTTTAAAACTCGTAAATGGAAAACTTTACTAGTCTGTATTTCCTGTAATCTAAAATTTCCACTTTTGTAAAAATCTTTTACCCCATCTGCAATCACCTCTTTCCTTCATTTAACAAAAATTCCCAAGAATGGTTTTGCACATCCGTGTTCTTGTTTTAGTGCTATGGCTTGTATTTGTTCTGACTCAGATACTTTAACTCTTGCAAACCTATATTCCATCTTACTATTTTTTTTCTTTTATGGAAAACTTGAGTTTTTCTTCATGATATTTGTCCTACACTTTCCAATTGTAAAACCTTTATCCTTGGAGAAGAAGCAAAATAAAAGTTATTGTGTTTCTTCATTCGGCCATCTGCAGTTTATTCACTATCTTTTCCAAAGAACGTCCTATTCCTTGCCTTTTCACTTTCTGACTTAAAATATACTCATTAAAGTCCTCTTTTCACAGTTCTCCCACATGAAAAAGGGGAGGAAATGCTTTACGTACTGTTATGAAATAAGCTCCAAAATATATTGTCGAGTGAATCAAGTATAACACAGAATCATAAACATATCTTTTGTGTAAAATTAAAAAAAGAATATAGAACATATTTGATTGATTCTAAAATGCACATATTTTTATATTTTTGATGTTTCTGAAATTAGAATTCATTGTACAATAGATGTGAAATTATAGTTTAATTGGCAGGGCTTTTAAATTTTTCTTTTGTAGTAGTAGAATAATATAGTGTATATAACATATACTATGTAATTATATATAATAGTATATATTTATATAACAAATAATAGAGCATGTTGCAACCAATGGCATCCTAGGTTTGATAAAATATATTATTTCATTTGATTGCATATGCAAAGAATTTTCTCTGGGGGAATATGCAAGAAACTGGTAAAATAGATTGCTCAAAGGGAAGGGTACTAAGTGTTTGGGGAACCCAGGTGACAGAATTTCTATAGCATTCCCTTTTGTATCTTTCACATTTTAAATCATATAATTATATTAACAAATAAAGCTTTTGAAGAATAAATTCAAATTTAAACGGTACAACCGGACATGAGTCTTCTTGACATCACAACTTTGTTCAGATTTGTGCAAAGTTTTGTGTTTGTTGCTAGTAATGGTCAGTGAGAACCATGAAGGCAGGGCTATGCCACTGCATGCACCACTCTTCACCCAGAGTCCAGCATGGTGCCTGGACAGGCACTAACTCCAATTGATATCACCCTTTCTCCCCAGGCTTTTGTTATTTGTAAATCATCAACTAGAAGTTTGTTGGTTAAAAATAAGTTCAATTTAGCTGTTACCCTCATTGCTTCCCTTACATTTCTACTGAATTGTTATGATATTGTTCCATAAGACGAGGTATAAATATATCAGGTGCCCTGCTTTTATTAGACTTTGATTTCCAGCAGAACCTACTAGCAGCATCTAGAGAGGCGAGGAGACAAACAGCTTGAAAAAAAAAAGAAAAACAGTTTAATTGTCACTAATGTATTTGGCAAATATTAGGTTACCATGATAGCTCACACATGATGTTTGCCAAATGGACCAGGGGATAACTGCAATGAGTGACTAAGATATTGATGGGTTACGCGTGTCATTAACACAGCATTTCTAATTCATTCCTTTGATGATATTTAGAAATGCAAATAGCCATTTCCCAGACCACTCTGAATGTTTTATACACACAAAAATAATATTAAATCTCAAGTAAGCAAAATCGATCCTATCAATCCTGGGTGGTAAAGAATAACCAATAACCAGTGCAGAACTGAGATATCAGGCCTATTCCAAAAAGTTTAATACAGAATAGAGGTAGAATTTTCAGGACCAGAGCTTTTCAAGTTGATAGAGATGGGATTCAAGCCAGTACTGGTTGGGTATGGATAAGAGCAGGTTCCAAGGTGATTACCATCAATTCCTGTTGTCATTTGGGGTTCCTCCTTATCCGCAGGTTGGTGCAGGTGAAGCAAACTTAAAGGTCCAGCAATAAAATTAACAAGTTTTGCTGGTTTGTGTGTTGGAATACAAATACAATACTTCCTAGAATTAGGACAGAGCTAATTTTATATAAGTTTACTTTCTAAAAAGATTGATTATTTAATGTGCAACTAACAAAATATTTTCTTGTAATGAGAACTTTTAAGATCTCTTAGTAACTTCCAAATATACAATATAATATAATATTGTTAACTATAGTCATTATGTTATACATTACATCCCTAGACCTTATTTATCTTACAACAGGAAATTTTCTCTACATTATGAAACAGTCTAGGGACATTATTTTTACTATATCTTTGAATATGCACTGTTACATATCCAGATTCTGTCTCTCTGGACTCCAGTTCATCCAGCTTATTTACCAGGAGATTATGTAAAATATTTACAACATTAAAAAATAGTTTAGGGTAATTTGCTATGCAGAAATAGATAACTAATACATAAAGATTTAGTTGAATTAGGTATATAACTATTTTGCATATAATTTTTTTTTAGCTCTTGAGGTTTGTGATACATTTATTTAATTGTGTTCTGTAATTTTGGGTGAATTACTCACTCTCTCTAAGCTTCAGTTTCATTATCTTAAAATGAGGATAAATATATTACCTATCTGCCTCAAATTGTAATTTTAAAAAACAAACAAAAAAAACTCCCAAGGTATATAAAGTGCTTAGCACAGAATCTTACAAATAGTAAGCAATTTGTAAGTATAAGCTATTATCAATTAATAAACTATACCATAGTAGTTGGTGTGGCTAGCAGTAACTATGAATATCTGGTCTACCTTTTTGAAGGGCAAGTTTAAGGTTGAACACCATAAAACATTATATTTAGAAACCATATTTCTACAGCTCAGTCCTCTCAGTTTTCTAAATCAAGTGTATAGTAAGAATGGGCTCAGTCTTTCTGTAATGTGAACACCCATCAGAATCACCTGGTGTCCTCACACTCAAGTAGACACTACCTTAAACGCATTCAGTTGGGATTTTGAAGGCTATGGGCTAGGAATCAGCACTTTAAAAAAAAGCTCTGATGGTAATTATTATGTGCATTATAATTCGAGAAGTACTAGCTAATGATTTCTAGAAACAGGCCTGAAAATTATAAGACTTATAGACCTGGGTCTCCTAACTGACAAAAGCTTGTGACAACAAGTTGTTATGAAAGGCCCTTATATGGGCAATACCTATTCTGCTAAACTCCCTAAATTGTAGGATCTAACAGGAGTTTTCTTGGTAAACCATTTGAATTTTCTTATATTCAGATCATGGTCCCATCTAAACAAAATATCTAGTTATGCCATATGGCTTAGCTAACTTTCTATTTGCTAAAGCCCTTTTCAATTTTAAAGCATTCTTTTAGGGTAATAAATTCATGTATCTTAAGCTCATATTTTTATCATCATGAAATTAGATCATTTTCTACAAAGTATGTTTTCTGTTTGTAGTGATGTTGGTTTCAGGAAAATTCATGTATGTAATAATGGTGTTTTTGATACCATCTGTTAGCTAGCCTTTGTGGTAGTGTTTTCTTCATGGTCAGAGAAGGAATCATTTTTCTGTGTGCTATTATGCTGGCAGCTGCCTGTGATAACTGACAACTCTTAAAGCCAGTGTCATATTTGATAAAGGACTAGTATCTACAACATATGAAGAACTCTCATAATTCAACAATAAAAAAAATCCAGGTAAAAATCATCAAAATATTTGAACAGATACTTCAGCTAAAAAGATATATGGGTGACAAAAAAACACATTACATTAGTCATTAAGGAAATGCAAATTAAAACCCTAATGAGATACTCTGAAACATCAGTTAAATGGCAAAAAGAAAAACAAACAAACAAAAAACAAAAAAACATGACAATATCAAATCCTGGCAAGGATGTGGAACAACCAGAACTCTCATGCATTCTGGTAGGAATGAAAATGGCACAGCTGCTTTGGAAAACAATTTAGTAGTTTCTTATATAACTAAGCACTCACTTACCATATGACTTAGCAATCCTGTTCCTAGGTATTTATCTACCCAAGAGAAATGAAAATATATGTCCACACAAAAATTTATACATAAATGTTTATAGCAGCATTATTAATGATAGCCAAAAAGAGCAGGGGGGCACTAAATGTCCATCAACTGCTGAAAATATAAACGGTGGTATATCCATGCAATGGAATGCTAACTGGTAATAAAAAGAAACAAACTAGTGATACATGCAACAACATAGATTAATCTCAAATGCACTATACTAACTAAAAGAAACCAGACTCACATAGCTATATACTGTGTGATTTTGTTTATATGGTACTCTGGAAAAGATAAGATTATTGAGACAGAGAACAGATGGGGGAAATGGGGGAGAAGATTAAATACGAACGGGTACTTTTTTTAGGTGATGAAAATGTTTTATGCCTTGATTGTGGTGGTTATATGATTGTATGCATTTGTCAGAATAAAAAAGTTGAATTTTACTTTATGTAAATTATACTCAATAAACTGGACTCTCTCTCTCATACACACACACACACACACACACACACACGGACATAGATTGATTTGATACACGATGCTTTTCCAAATTTGAATTCCACTTAGTGTGTGATGTTTCTAGTATTAAAATTCTGACTATAGGCATTCTGGATGAGTATTTCAAGTCAACCATCTGCAGGATAGTTCTAGTTCATTAAACTGGAAAATGGGCCAAAAGTACTACAGAGTACTAGTTCTGATGTATAGTCTCCAGACATGGCTCCCTGTAGTGATGAGTAAAATAATTCTGGCCCCTCAATGCTGCATTTCATCTATTCCTTGGAACTCAAGCAGCTATGCCATCATTAGGATCCAAATGAGCCCTCTGGGATTTCTATGTTTGGATCTCAGGCTATATAATGAATATTTGAGACCTTTAATAAAGCTGGTCCTTGGACACTACTTGAGGGTGAGGAACTCACCAGGAGAAAATTTTGCAATATATCTACTCATGAATATAACTGATTATCTTTTAGCCAGTGAATTTGCCAGGCAGGTAATGAGTGGAACAGTGAGCCATGTAATAGATACAGTATTTTATCTATGATTCAGAATTTCTTTTTTCTTTATCTTGCTTTTAATTGCATTCTTTACAAAGTACTTTTAGGATTTGTAAAAAAAAAAAGGAAAAACACTGCAAGTTTCAGTTTTAAGCTAAAGATAAAAAATATATTCTAATTTAATATGTAGGTCCCATAATTTTACTTCATGTAAGATAAATTTAACTGTAATGCCTTCAAATGATGCCTGAATATTCATTTCCTTGAAAAATCTGTACAATTAACTTCCTTAGCCTTAACCGATGCCTCCTCAAGATCCATTCAATGTTTTTCCAAACTCAGTATTTTAATTCCTTGAACCTTTTTTCTTTTACACATAAGACTGGCAAACTTACTCTGGACTATTGCTTTGGAATTATGCTGCTGCTCCCAGCCAGACTGAAAAAGTAACAGGACAGGCCAAATTTGGGAACCCATCTACCAGCCTGTTCTAGCTCACTTAGCAAGAAGCCCCTTTCTCATCTGGGAAACGGAAGCAGTTCTCCGTCTGTTTGCAGATCTTTTATTTTTACAGGAAATTTCCAAGTTCCTAACTGAAATATTGAAAGAAGCTCATTGAAGCTAATGTATGTTACTGTTTAGGATTGAGCGTTTCTGATAGTGGGAAAGTAGATGAGCAGAGCTAATATGCAAATTTATGAAATAAGGCCCAATTTCAATTTATGCATTCTCTGATCTGAAACAGACTCTTTTGCCTTTGCTAGGTGATTAACTCTAAGGGACAAAATGCTTGAATTCTAAAAGTACATTTGACTTTTTAAATGGTAACCCACTTCTGTGTGGTGGGAACTTTAGATTTCTTTTCTAGTAGATTTTTCTTTACTTTAGGCACATTCTTCAGTCCAGGCATTAGTCTATTGTTTTATTTAATACTTTGAGTTGGTGGTATGTGAATACCTTTAAGAGTACTGGGTTTAAATCCCAAATCTGCAATTTAATAGCTGATGTGACTTTGAATAAGTTATGTAACTTCTCCGTACCTTGGTCTTCTCATTTATAAAGAGGATAATATCAACATCTGATTGAGCTAATATGTGAGTTAAATACACAAACACATGTAAAGGCATTAACTTAGTGCCTGGCACATAGCCGATGATCAATGAATATGTTATTACTTTTCTTACAGTCTCCCTGAGGAGATAGAACCCACAGGGAAAGAACATGAAAATATAGACAATAACATACAAATGGTAACATAACAATAAATATCATACGAGGAGTTGTATGTTTTAGAGCAAGAAAATAACCTCCAAGCAAATCCAAAACATGTTTTAACTACTCCCCCCAAACCCTATTGCATAGTCTCAGGTGGATGTCCAGATTATTCCAAGCTAATCCCATGAATTTCTTGGAATTCAGCACTTAAGCTCCAAAGGTAAACAATAGATTGGGCAAATGTCTCAGAGAGAAAAGGCAGTTTTGGTGGGGAGCTTGCTTTATGCTTAGTGATTACAAATATCCTTTAACAGCTTTCAGTGAGAGTGGCTCTCTTGCAAAATTCCAAGGGAATTGTTTTCTGGACCATCTTACTTCCCTTTGGAGTAGGTTACAACCTACATTAATTTTAAAAGACCCCACCCCAACTTTTATTTCCCCCAGTTGTCTGATGTTTTAAATCTTACTAGGTTATTTACTTTTGTGCAGTCCTTTTTTCCTTCCCTGGTTGAAAAGCAAATATCCCTGGTGGAAGAGAGGAGAATTAAGGTCCAACACTCTGCTGGCCAAATCCCTACTGTCATCCTTATTGAGTAGTGTGTCTACTACCACACACAACCTAACCCTTGATGCTAGACTGTCTTGTATGGGTCTCCATCTCTTGTGACTATATCTAGTACCTAGTCTTGTTTGTAAATTCCTGTGGGCAGGAATTACGTCAAAAGATTTTTTAGAATATTGATTCACCTTGACCCTTTTTATCTCCTACATTAAACCTGTATAGCACAATTTGACATCAAAAGTAGGTGAACAGTAAACAGTAAATTACTACAGCTCATTATGATGACCTGATTTACCTTTCAATAATCCCGGACTGTAACACATTCTCTACTATTCTTTCAGAACTAGAAATTGTGGAGCAGACTATGATTGTGGCAGACAGTTCTAGACCTTCTAGAACCACTGCAAAAGGCAACATGAGACTGTAAATTAAGAAGAAAGAAAATCTCTAAACAATTTCAGAAACCGATCCTTATGTATCCAGGATCATAGATATCGAACAGGCTACGTTTAAAAAGTCTTATTGCCTTCACGTTGGAAAAATTATCCAGAGAAATTTATGTTCACTTTGCATTAATCTGCATGTAGCAAGGCTCACTCATGGGTGATTTCAATAACTTACTTGACTCTTCAGTACCGTGTCCTTAGAAATGAGTCATTAGCATAGAAAGCTGCTTCTTGGAATTCTCTGAAACAAATCCATGCAGTATTGGTCTGCTAAATTCTAATCTAGACTAACAATAGCCTTTAAAAAACACATCACCAAAAAACAAGTCATTTTCCATTTCTCCTGAAAACTAATTTTGAGAAAATGTATTCAGAGCAGAGGAAATGATTGCTGGGGAGGCCTTTATAGCTTTTAAATTGGATTTGTGAAAAAAAGTGGGGCTTAAGAGATGGCAGTGAGGTTGATGTTGGGAGTCATTGAAATAAAAAGGAGCCACTTTTGTGTTTTGTGGGAAGAGAAACAGAAATGCTGGATCTGAGGCGGTTCTCACCTAGAATACTGTTATTAGCACTTTCAAAGAATCTGAAAATGAAATAGGGCAAGTGTTTTTCCATTCTTGCCTAGGAAGATTAGGTAACTGAGACTTGCGTTTGCCTCAGTTCAATTATTTACTCCTAATTTGTATGAGGTACCTTATCATGTAAGAGGTAAGACGGAGCCGTAGGCAGTGAAAACAGGTTCAAAGACATAGTTTTGCCCAAATGCACTAGGAAGTTCCTGAAAGAACCAGGTTTCCAAATCTGTGAACTTGGCAGTGTAACAAGCTGTCTGAGGGACCAAAGTAAGAGAGTGATGACCGTAGGGCTAAACTCTTACATTAAAGCAGAGTGAATCTCATGGGCTGTGTGAGGGTTTACCAGAAGCCCTTATAAACTTTGGCTATTTTCATAAGACTGAAGTAAAACTCTTATCTTTGGGGCTTAGGAAATAATGAAATACGCTCAAACACCCTTATGGAAGTTAAATAACGACATTTAAAAACTGACCATAGAAAGAATGAAGCTTGACAGTTTTTCATTTTTCTACTGCAAATTACAAATAATGTAAAGAAATATTCCTGATTGAATTGAAAAGAGGGTACATGAAGAATAAAGCGGATTAAGAGAAAGAGAAAGAAAAACACGGAGACGGGTACGCATTTACAGACTCTCTGGCCCCACCTCCAACCGGATCCGCCGAGATATAGCTCCAGCCCCACCTTAGCACTCCCAAGGGACCCTCTCTCTAGCCTCGTCTCCGTCCAGCTTGGCTCCGCCCTGCTCCTGGAGCAGCGCTTTTGTAGCCAGTCAGGGAGAAGCGAGGAGGGATTTCCGGAGTTTGAAAAACTTCCGGCGGGAACCGGAAGACGCTGTCACGCACGCAGACTCCCGGGCCTTCCGACACGCCGGGCGGGAAGGTGAGCTGAGTGTCCGCCTTGGCGGTCTTCCTTTGGGCTCGGGTCAGCCCGGCAGCCGGGCTCCGGTGTTTTGGGGGCCATTTAAAAAGTATTGAGCGTTCATTTTGGAAATAACATCCCTTTTTAAAGTGACAAGTTTCATTACATTATAGTGTCTGCGGTCTCTGTCTTCATACCTACATCCGAAAAACCCCTCCTGGCTGTCGTTTGTCAGCTGACGCGTCTTACTCAAATTGCAGCTCTTAGCGCATAGGGGCAGACAAAGGAAAAGTACGAGCAAACCTCGATTGTTTTTAAACCTCAAACTTTTGGAGACGAGAGGAAGCACCCTTTGATTATCAGATCGTGGCTGAATCAGCTGCATTCTCAGCAGTGAGCCAGACATATAGGAGGCGCTAAATAACTTGAGTTCCCACTCTAGGCAACTTTCCTCGAACCTCCCACAGGATGGCATGTAATTGATACTATTTTTGTGGAATGGGGATCGAGCCTAGTCTTAGTGTTTGGGGCTCTGAATTCTAGTCCTCCTCATGCCACATTGGTCTTCCCTTTGAGTAAACCATTTAACCTCACTGGATCTCAGGCGTCTCATTCACAAAAGAAAATAGCAAGACGGTCTGATTTCTGCGGCTCTTTCCAGGTCTAATATTTTGTTTTTGTTACTCCATCGGGCATATATGCTGACATTCTGAGCACTTGTTGGTAACCTCAGGAAAACTTTAGGTGCCTCTTAAAAAGCTGTTCCCCTCCGTTCTCCTTAAATTTTCTAATTGTGGTTTTTCCATTTTTAATTTAATACTTGTGTGTATGCAGGTTTCTCCACCGCCTCCTCCTGATTTTCACTTGCTCCAGTTTAGTGCCTTTCCCCTTAGTAACATCACAGAAACCTCCAAGTTACTAATTTTGAATGTGCTCATGTGCTCATAGAGATATGACAGCTTGGTAGGCTAGAAAATCTCAAGCCACTAAGAGTAAGAATGTACTTCTGTACCATCATTTTTTCAAGAAAACAATGAGTGCCATGTGTAATTTTGCCTAATAGTGATGGGGGAAAATGTGTATTCTTCTATAGAGACCAAATATATTCTTCTGTTCATTTAATAAATAGTTACAGAGCAGCTATTAAGTGCCAGGCTAGTGTAATACAGAATTGAATTAGGTTAATATGATTTCATTCTTCATGGTGTTTACTGCCATGAAGTAAGCATGGGGGATGCAGACAATAAGTAAGGATAATTATAGGTTATGTTATATAGTACTGTGTAAAGGAAATAAATAGGGTCCTGTAATAATATATCTGGGACACCCATTTTAAGCCTAAAATTTTGTGCTCTGAGAGATGAGAAGGAGCCAGTTTTTTGAGGAGCAGGGATAATAGTACTCCAGGCCTAGTGGGAACCTGGGGTGGGAACGAATCATACTTGTTACGGGACTGAAAGAATGTTGTGACTATGGCTGAGGAGCTACAGTGAGGGGCAGATGTGATTAGAAATGTAGGTGGGGGTCAGTCTTGCAGGGCACTTTAGAAGGCCATGGTAAAAAATATGATTTTAAGTGGAGGATGAGAAATCATTGAATGGATTTTCTAAATGATCTTTTGGATTGGTATGTGGAGAATAGGTTGTAGGGACAAGAGTGGAAGCAGGGAGGCCAATTAAGAGACTGTTACAGTAGTCCAGGTAAGAGATGTAGGGAACTACAGACTCTGGAGATCATGGAGATCTGAGATATATTTTGGAGGAAGAATTTATGTGACTTACTAATAGTCTGGATGAAAGAAAAAATGATTTTCAAGGCTTTCACTTGGCAAACGAAACTTTGGAGGATGATGGATGTGTTCATTATCTTGATTGTGGAGATGTGTATACATATGTCAAAACTTATCAGATTTGTACACTTTAAGCATGTACAGTTTTTTGTATGTCAATTTAGCTCAATGAAGCTGTTAAAAATTTTCCAAGTTTCTGGCTTAGCAAAGAACCATCCATCTTAGGTGGTTGATGGTACCATTTACTGAAATGGGGAAGACTAGGGTAGGAATGGGTTAAGTACTTGATATAGATATTTAAAACCATGGAAATGGATGAAATTTTGCTTAATCTAACATCCTGTGATATGCAGTGAGGGACGTTGGAGGAATGGAGATAAACAGTACTTGAGAACATTGGTTTTTAAACTGGAATATGCATACCCCTAGGAGTATACCTGGCATAGACAGTTTTTAAGAAATAATTTCTAGGTCTTTAGCTTCTGTACATACTCTAAAACTTATCTGCCTGAAATTGGCCTATGTGTTCATGCATATTCTTCTCCACCTCCCTTTTCACATTTAATATTTTTTTCTACTTGTTAAAAGACAAATTTACATCCTACTCATCTTTCAGTGGTATAGCATTGTCTCCAGAGTGCCTAAAAGGGGTGTTTTGAAAATTTTTTTTCTTTTCAGGGAATTCTTTACTGGATAACCAAACTTTTATGAGCCTCCCAAGGGTTTGTTTATACTTCTTTTCAATACATTTCTGTTAAGGCTGAAGCGTGGTTAGAATTGGTGCATGGTGGTCTGTGTGGGAATATTCTGAATTTAGGTCTGTTGTAGAATGGGGTGGTGGGAGTGGATGATCTGGTCGGGTTGTTTGTTAGGGAGCTTATCATCCTCAGGTTTTTATTCTCGGGCTGGTCAGATTCTCCACAGAAGAGCCTTTCCATTTTCCTTACCTGGAGGATAAGTATTTGACTGGCAACTATTTGGGAGCTTAGTGGGAAAAGAGGACTGGTGGTGAGGTGGGGGGTTTGTGTTTAGCATTCAGTCTGTATGGTTACCATGTCCACAACTGTACTTGGTGTTCTCTAGTCTAGAGACTCTGTTTTACCCTCTCCGGAGGTTAAACCTCCATACGTTTTTCTGGTGCAGTTAGTTGCCTGATACCATGAAGTGGAGTAGGGCATCTAGAGATATTCCGTTGCCTCAGACAGCTTACTCCTAGCCCTTATTCCCTTCACTCTTAGTTCCAAGGTATTAGGTACTGCTTCCTGTGATTTTTTTTTTTTTTTTGAGTCTCCCGCAGAGTAAATTGGTTTGGTTTTTAAATGGTTCCCACTGCTGACTTGGGATTTTAATTTTTATGTAGTGAAATCTGTTAATCTTTTTGGCTTTTGGAATTTTTTGAGTTATGCTTAGGAAAACCTTTACTTCCCCACCTCAACTCAAAATTATGAAAATAGTCTTCTTTATTTTTTTTGTAGTTTTAGTTTGTATATTTTAAATAATTAGTGTGGAATATATTTTTGTTCACAGTGTGGCAGTGGGACTTGTTTTACTCCAGAGAGATAGCTGGTTGTTTTAACACCACTTATTCAATAATCCATTTCTCTCCTGGTCTGAAATGCCACCCCATCATACACTAATTTCCTCTGTTTTTGTATATATATTTTTTTGTTTTATTGTGGCACAATACATATAGCACAGAAATCACAAGTTACCTCTTCCTTTATGATCAGTGTCTGAAAGCACTCATTTGAGGAAGGATGACCTGCATAAATGTAAAGTTCCAAAACGTAGGTGAAGGAAAAGATGAAAGATTATCCCATCTACTTCCTAGGGACTTCTCGTTTTGCTCTCCTGGTTTCCTCTTAGCGCTCTTCTTCCCAGTAGCTCTGTACTGTCTGGACTGAGTTAAGCTATAGCAGCCAGGAGAGCATACTCTCTTTTGTGAGAGCCCTTTGGTATTTCTATGAGGCATTTCTCCAAGTGGAAGTTAAAACCAGAGGTGTTATAACATATACTGGTTTAGGAACTTGTTTAAAGGATTCTAAGGATGTCAGAGTCTAAAATAGTTTTTGTGGTTTGACATACATTGTTTAGCTAAAGTAAATTTTACTTCCTGTGTCATGTGATGTCTTTGGTTATTTGTCTTAATTTTTTTAGAGCTAGGTCTTTGAATTTGATAAATATTTAGTGGCGTTAGTGATTGTTTTACTTAGATATTGTGAACTTTTATTTATAAGGGAATGGAATATCTTGTTTTAGGAATAATGTGGCTGCTTATTCAGTCAATCAACAGTACTTATTTGACTGTCAGTTTTGTAGATGGACTTCTTTATACTGTAAGAAGATATAGAAAAGGAAAACTATTTCTTACATACTTTAATAATAAGACTTTATAATTTAATAAAGTCCTTTAACAAAGGACTTCATAATTTGCTATTTGGTAAACAATCAAAAACACTTGCTGTATACTCAAGCGTATAATCCTAAAAAAAAAACAACTATGAATTGTCACCCTATAGGAGCTTACATTTTTCCAAAGACGGTCCACACTCATTAGGCTTTGGAAATCATTGGAAGAGTATTAGCAGCTATTATAATTGGCAGCTATTATAATTTGGAAATCATTGGAAGGGTATTAGCAGCTATTATAATTGGAGGGGAAACTAGTGTTTGGGCTTGTGCAGGATCCTTTTTTTCCCCTTTTGGCAAATTCTAGCAACAGAGCTGTTGGAGGTCTTTGCATGGCACATCATTTTGTAGACAAAATAAATGATCAGTCATTTAAGTGATTCAAATCATGCTGATTTCATGTTCTGTTTCTTCCAGATGTCATCATTGCCAAGAAGAGCAAAAGTAAAGGTCCAGACCGTAGTTTCCAAAGATGAATTTTCTTCCTTCTCTGAGTTGTAAGCATATTTTTATGGGGGTGGGAGAATGATGTTGTTTTGAGGAATTAATGCAATCTTTTACTAATTTCTCAAAAGTCATTTGGGTTGAAGAAGGCTATCATTTTCAGACATTCATACAACAGGTATTTATTGAACTCATGCTGTGTCTCTGGTTCTGTTTAGGTATTGGTGATAAACTATTGAACAAGGAGAAGAAAGTAACCAACTAAAAATATAATATTTACACTGAAATGTAAGCTCTATGAAAGCAGGGAATTTTTAATATTGCTTTGGAGCAAGGTTTCTAACCTCAGTACTATTAACCGGATGATTCTTTGCTGTGGGGGGACTGTCCTTGCATTGTAGGGTGTTTAGCAGCATCTAGTGGTCTCTACTCACTAGATGCCAATAGCATCCTGCAACCAACCCCCTGTTCCAGAATGACAAAAATGTCTTCAGACATTTGAGATGCTCTCAGTGAGAGCAAAATCGTTCCCAGTTGAGAACTTCTGCTTTAGAGCACCATAGTCGGTGCCCTAAAGATATTTGTTAAATAAATGACTTATTAATGTTAGGCAGTATTAGTACTATCAAGAAACACAAAGCAGGGAAAAGGGATAGAGAGCATGGTGAGTGGTTTTAGTGGCGGAACATTTTGGATACAGTAGTCAGGAAAGTTCTTTTGGAGGATGTATCAAGAGATCTAAATGAGATTTGAGAGTGCAGCTTGCAAAGATCTGAGGAATGGGTGTTCCAAACTGAAGGAACAGCAAGTGCAAAGACCCTGAGGCAGGAATGAGCTTAGAGTGTTCAGGGAACAAGACCAATGTGGCCAGTCCAGAATCATCCACGCAGAGAGGGACTAAAAGTGAGATTGGAATGGGTAAAATCTAATAGGCTATGACCAGGTATTCGGCTTTATTTGAATGGGTCGGGAAGCCACTAGAGGGTTTGGGGCAGGGATATGGCATGATCTGGTTACTTTTGTAAAAGATCGTTCTGATTTCTTGATGGAGAACAGACTAAGAGTAAGGATAGAAGCAGGAGGATCAGTTAAGAGACTGTTACGGAAGCTTAGGGTACTAGAAGTGCAAGTGGTGAGAATTGGTCTAATTTGGGATATATTTTGAAGGTAGAGTAGACAGGCTATGCTGATGGATTGGATTGAGGGTATGAAGGAATGATGAATTTGGGATCAAGTGTGAGGCTGGTAAATTCAGGAGTTCTCTTTTGGACTTGGTAAGTTTGAGATGATTCCTAGACATCCAATAAAAGTGGACATACAAGTTGGACTCAAATCATGTTAGAGATATAAAATTGAGATTGCTGTATGTTCAGCTATAGAATGAGATAAGGTCATCTAGTAAAAGAGTGTGGAGAACAGAAAAGAGGATTGAGAACTAAGTCTTAGAGGATCCCAGCATCAAAAAGTTGGGGAGAGGAGGACAATTAAGCAAAGGGTCTAAGGAGAAGCTGCCAGGAAAGTAGGAGGAAAACGAGAAAGTGTGAAAGACTTGCTCTAAGGCGTGGGTGCCAGATGCTGTTGAGAGGTCCAGTATGATTAGCAGTAAGAGTGGTCTAGCTGTCTTAGAACTGCCTCATTATAATAAAATAATATCTGCACTAAGTTTGTCTTCATGATAATTAAAGCACTTTTGTGCCTGTCATGTAATCTTTGTAATATTCCTGTGTGAAATTAACATGATGAGGCTGCGGTGGAAAGAGGTCCTTCTGCTCCGTTTGATGAAAGCGTGAGGAGTAGCACCCTGGTTTTCTGATTCCTTGGTTTTCTAATTCTCATTCTTTTCAATTCCACTGCTATTGTGTAATGTTAATCTAACGATTTTCTGTTTGTTTTTTTTTTCTATTCTTAGGCTTTAGTTAGCATCTTTCTTAGAGACTATCAGTAGCTTGACCTATCATAACTATACTCTCTTAGAGCATAATTTAGGTAAGCAGTCACCCAGTCAGGTTTTTGCCTCTAGGCAGAATTTAAAACATTTAAAACACCAGACATCTTTCACTAGTTTCAGTGAAGGAAGTAGTTATCCTTCCCACCAATATTGACCTTTTACTTTAGAGGTAGAAATAAAATTAACTAGGTTGGCAGGAGCATGGTCTTCCTTTACCAGAGTTCACATGGCTGCTTTTTTCCCGCTGTTGCTGTGAGCTTGATTCTTAGGTTGTTAGAAAAGTACTGCAGCTGTACCTTACCCATCTAATCAGGAAACAGATCCATTCCATGAAAAGAAAAAAGGGTTAATTCAAACAGTTGGAAGGGTCTTGGTGTTAGCCTTTAGGTAATTGAAGGTGTTTCCTAGGGCCATTTTCCACTCCTTACATTGGTTTGAATAACTTAATACAATTTAAATGAATTTGATTAGCACTTAGGAAATTTAAGTGCTTTTTGCTGTTAAAATGGAAAATCTCACAATGACTGTGGTGTGATATGACCCAGTAAATTGCTTAAAGTAATAAATGATTTCCTATGTCTTGAGCGTATGTGTATGTATTTATCTGTTAGGCGAGAGGAGAATGGCAAGACCTGTGATTTACAGCATATCGGGGTATTTTACAGTGGTCCCTAATTGTTTGTTTCAATTTTTAGCAATATCTGTTCATAGCATGTGCTCACATCACTCCATTTTATATTAAACACCTCTTACCTTATTCTTTTTCAAGAAACATATGTCTTTTTTCTTTTTTTTTTTTTTGCCTTTAACGTTCAGCTTCATTTTTCCTGGAAATTTTTGTCAATTTTACTCCTAGATCGTCGGCCTCTGAAGAAGATGACAAGGAAGATAGTGCCTGGGAACCCCAAAAGAAAGTCCCCAGAAGGCTGAAGCAGTCTGTTCCCAAGGAATCTAAACCAAAGAGGTTGCCCCGGGTGAAAAAGAACACCCTACAGATCAATGATGGCTCAGAAGGTGTGGCTGTTAAGGAGGAGCCGGTAGGTGCTTTCACCGGTACAGGGGCACTGAGTGCTTTCCTAAGGGTGATGTTATTTTCTCTTTATATATAGTAGGACAAAGCAGGTAAATGACAAGGACTGCAGGGCCATAGTATCCTCTGTCATGGGTTTTAATAGTATTTACCATCTGATCCACTGTGTTGGAGGGGAAAGAATATTTATCAACTTGCATACTTATGTATCTTGTCATAAGCACCATTGTGAATTTAAAAAACAACAATAAAGCATAGGTTTTTTTGTATTACAAAAAGAGGCATTTCCAAAATTGTTCACTGTGGTATTCCTTTAAATAACAGCTTCCCTAGTACATCTAAAATATTATTCTTTTAATACACAATGGATACCTGACTTAAGTCCAGGGACACATTTATTGTATATAGTAGGGGACATCGTTATACCGTGCTGTGCCCCTGGATAGGGTTTTGAATCAATCTTTTCTTCTATTATCCAACAGCTGTGTTTCTTCATTTTTACACGCAAGCTTTTCACTGAGCACAATTTTAGTGGGTGGACAGGCTTTACCTATAGCTTAGAAAGTATTGACTTCTGTCATCTTGTTGGCAGAATTTGGAGGTTTTTCATTTATGGATGGCATAGCTGCACTTAATAGTAGATTGATTTCCTAACCCAGAAAATATCTCTTCTTTCATGGTATTCGTGATTCTTTGTGTAGAGTTCAGTGGTTCTTTGTGTAGAGCTCACAAACCCTTTGGGAATTTGTTATGAACCTTCTCTTCAATAATCTGAGTACAAAGTACACACGTCTATCTAATTTTTTAAGTCTAGTTCATGGGGTACAGCTTAGCAACCTTTGTCATGGTGATTTCTTGATCCTGCTAGTGATGCTTGGTATATGTATTTTTTTAAAGAGAAAAAGAGAATTTGAATAAAAGTCTCTCACCTAAAAGACATCTTGAGGGGGTGGTGTAGAATTTCTTTCAGAACTGCCAAAATTCACATGTTTTACAGCTCAGTGAAAGCTCATGGATCATAAGATTTGATTTCATTAGGTTTGGCATTTTGCTTTGTTGTAACCACCACTGAACAGAGTATTTGAAAACCCTATTTTGGATAGAGCTAGAATTAGTAACCTTCTAATAAATTTAAAATCTGTTTTTAGCAAACACCACACACAAAATTCATCATCATTCTGTTTCTTTCCATGTTCCTGGCATTTATGAACCTACTGGTCACTCTTCTTTAGTCATTGAAGACTTAGCTCCTGCTTCATATCTTACTCTCTGCCATCTTCTGTCATCATTCTTAGTGATTTCCCTACCACTTGGATGAGCCATCTAATACTCTGTATTTTTGGTTCTTTAATCTCCTCACAGCTCTAGTGACCTTTTCTTCTCTGTCTTTACCATCGATCTCATGATCTCAACCTGAATCTTGTCATCCCCAGAAAGTGTACTACCGCTGGCATTTCTTTTTACAGTCATTGCACTTTTGTACCACCATCTTCTATTCTTCCAGCTCACTTGTTCGAGTGCCCTCACTGCCACAATTTTGCAACCTTGTCACAACTTCTCATCAGTAATTCTCAACCATAAATGCACATTAGAATCACCTGGGGAACTTTAAAAATGCCAATACTTAGACCCAGCTTCCAGACCAGTTAAATCTAGAAAGAATTCTGGGCTGGGCCTGGGCATCCGTGGCTTTATTTTCTTAAAGCTCCTCAGGTGATATTTATGTATAGCCAGGGCTGGGAACCAATTGCTAACCCTTTGAATCCAGCACTCTATCACTGTTAGCCCTTTTCTTTTCTACCTGTCTAACCCAGATTCTGTAATTTACCGTTTAAATCACTTTTTGTTAAATACTGTCACCGTTTTTGCTCTCCTTTCCTTCAGTGACACATGGCCGAGCAAACCCTGATGCCAGGTGGAGCCATCATCTGCCTACACTGATCAGACTGTTACTGGAAACAGTCTTACCAATGACCTAATTTGTTTTCATTTAGATTCACAATTTCAGGCCTCAAAATTGCATCAGAAATACCTGGTAGACTCATTTTTTCCCAGCAGGTTTGTTTTTCCACTTTTTTCTCTTTTTACACTTCCTAAATTCCTTTATTTTCTCTCACTCTCAGCTGATGACATTGCCTTTTATGCTGTTGAGAATATATGAAGTGTCTCATTTTCTCAGGACCAAGACAGCTATTTTGCATCCATCTTCTGTCTTATTATAATGGAGGAACGGTCATTCCTTCTGTTAAGGATTAGTCCCATTTTTTGGGCTTTAGATCTCGTCCCCTCTTGCCTTCTCAAGGTCTCTGTTCCCTCAGTCATCCTTTTCCTTTTCTCTTGTCAGCTTTTCTTCCATGGGCTCAATTGCTACAGAGTATAAAAATGCTCTTTTATATCTAATTTTTAAGAAGCCTCTTCTTGATTCCATATCCATCTCCATTTACCTGTCAACCTCACATAGTATAACACAAGGCCAGATTAAGGCCAAGGCCTGCTCACTGATTAGACAGGTAAAGATTCAGTGAGCCACATTTTGGTTTAGATCGTTTCTTACTTACAGATACACCAAAAAGAAAAATGGTCAAATTCTTCTTGGAATCCTGGGTGTAGTTATAGGCTACATAATAACCATTTGGATTGTTAAGAGTGATTTTGAAAATCCATGAACGCAAAAGAAAATGAACCTTTTTTTATTTTTTATTTATGCCTATAGTACCTGGTCTTCCTAGGTGGTCTCTCATCCATGTACTAACCAGGCCTGACCCTCCTTAGCTTCCGAGATCAGACATCGGACTTGTTCAGAGTGGCATGGGTGTAGACCATGGACTGTGACGTGAAGCCAGGACCTTCTGCGTGTAAAGCAGACGTGCTAACCACTATACTATGGAACCACGTCCAAGAAAATGAACTTTGATCAGTTTGTCAAAGATTCAGATTAAATAGGAGGAAAAATATTACCACGGAGGCTTATTAAACATTGAAGGAGGCTACAGAATCTTAGAAGCTTCAAAAATGGAGAAATATTTTCTTATATTTTTGATAGTTTTGATCTGTGTTTCCCAAAATTTTTGGTCTTTGGACCCCTTTATACTCTTAAAATTTTTTGAGACCCCCCAAGGAACTTTTACATATGTGTGTTATATCTATCTATTTATTGTATTAGAAATTAATGAGAAAATTTAAAAATATTGATCAATTTAAAAATACTTATTACATGTTAATGCAAATGACACTTTTTAATGAAAAATAAATATATATTTTTAACAACAAAAAAGTAGTGAGAAGAATGACATTGTTTTACTTTTTTTGCGAAAGTTCCTAATGTCTGACAGAAATAACAACTCTATAAAGAAAACCCTTCCTCCACACAGATAACTTCCCTGGTATTTGGAAAATGGAGTATGGCTATTTGAAAATAGCTTTTTCAAATAATTGTTCTTATTTGATATTATACCAAGCTCAATAAGTGGTAGTTTCTTAAAGGTTTGTTCCATTGCGGAATCTTGAACCATATTAATGAACTTTTTATATTCTGTTACATTAAAACCCGTTGGTCTGTGTTGTAATTTGGATGGATCTTTTACCCATTCATGACTTTTTAACATGTATAGGGTCATTTGGAAAATACTAGTTCACTTATTTGTGCGTATCTTTTAAACATTAGTACCTTTCATCATACAATGTCAAAAAATCACATTTGTTAATTTAACCACCAGTCTCATCAAAGTGTTGGGGAGCTGTCAGGCTCACAAATTTTCTAATTTTTACTTTAAAGCCTAAATTTTATTATTGGTCCAAATATCAGGTATTTCCTCGAAGCGACAGTTCTCACTTACTTCCTTTATGAGAAAATGTCTGCGAGATACCCAAGTCTGAATAACCATCGTTTTTGTCAGTCATTCTTTCAAGTAAAAGTGGTGTTCTATGGAAAAAGAAGCTAGGTCAGCTCATAATTCATATGATTGCACAAATGCTTTTCCCCAAGACAGCCACTGCATATCAGCAAGCATTGGTATACAGCAGTACTTTATGTGTACTAATCCTTTCAGTACAGAGTATTTAAAAGGTATATTTTCAAGGATTGAAATTTTAAAAATTAATAATTTTTACTGCTTAATTCTTAAGTGAAACTGACATCATTTTATTGCAAGTGTGCGGCAATGAGGGGAACAGTGATTGCTAGTACAGCTTGGCGCCACTGCCATGGTTTTTGCTACCATTGCTCTTGCACCAGGAGCGCAAATGTCAACATTAGTGAAAAAGGCAAATAATGTCTTGGCATTATTATGAATATAGCTTTGCCCTCCCAGACCCCTGAAAGAGTCTCAGGGTCCCCCAGGGATCTGTGAACAACACTAAGTAGCTAAAACTTACTGAAGATTCCAGAGAAGGTATCTTTAAGTGTCTCATTAATGATTATTGGCTTTTCTTTCGTTCCTCTTACTTTAAACCTCTCACTTTTAGTCACTATACTTTCTCTTAATTTTTTTCATCTGCTTCTTTTCCCTCTCCCACGAGGTAGTCTAGGTGTGGTAGTGGTATTAATGAAGGGGGTATTAGCAAATGTTTGAGTGCTTACCATTAGCTAGGCAACATGCTCAGCATTGCACTGTGTGAACTTAATCCCCATAACAACCCGTTGAGGCAGGTGCTGTTGTTATCCTGATTTTATAGATGAGAAAGCAAAGGCAGGAGACCATAAGTGACTTACTTATGGTCCATAGATAGTAAGTGATGAAATGGGTTTCTAAGTCAGAATCATGATATTGTCAGCATTTCAGAAACCAATATATCGCTCATGGATGTTTTTACATCAGCCATGCTCATAAGAGTGATGTATAAAACCAGAGTGTTGGTTTAATAATAGTTTGATCTAGTTATCACAGAGACTTGAAATTCTTATGACTAGTAATGTCTCTTGGAGGCTGAAGTAAAGAAGGAATTAAATAATAATCAGACAATTACTTAATAAACCAGGACTTAGAATAGGAGAATTAGGTAAATCCATTCATTTTGGTTTATTGAATGCTTGCTGTGGCCTAGTCACTAGGCTTGTCACAATCAAATGACGATTAAATGTTTTAATTGCATGAATCCGAGGTAGTCTGATATATCCATCTCACAGGAGTGCTGTCTTACCATTGGGAGCAATATATCCAGAATCTGTTAACTCAGCTTTCTACTTCCTTGTGTATCACGTCAAAGAATGCCCATCATAATTGCTTTTCACAGTTCTCCTTTTTCTTCTCTATGGCTGACAGCCTTCTGTATGATTGACGCATTCCTTCTTTAGCTATATCAATTCATTTGATCTGGTTATTATCAACTATTAATGAACCTGGGAGTCATTCTATTTTATTTTTCATATAGACATATCTTGGCTTTTTTTTTTCCATATAGACGTATTCTGGTTGTCATTCTATTTTTATATCTCTGTTTTTATCCATTACGTTTCAGCTAAAAATATAGTACTCAGAAGATTATTTAGTATATATCATTTCCAGATTTAGGTGGTGGTGGGTGGGCATTAGGATGAGTGCGTGCTCTTTATTGTAGTAGTTGCCAGTATTTTCAGTAGTCATTTATATGTGCGTGTATGTATATATTTAGTTCTGTGCAGTTTTATTACATGTGTGGGTTTGTGTATCCACCACACAGATCCTTGTGGTTCCATCAGCAAAAGGACCTAGTGTTACCCTTTCATAGCTACACCCATCTCCCTCCCCCGACCGTGCCCTGTTCCCGAGCCCAATCTCTGACCACTGACAACCACTAATGTATTCAAGAATGTTATATAAATATAATCACATAACGTGTAACCTTTTGAGATTGGTTTTTCCTCCACCCAGTAGAGTCTCTTTGAGATTCTTCCAAATTATTGTGTAAATAATTTGTTCTTTACTACTGAATAATATTCCAGGGTAATTGGTTTTTATCTTCTAATTCTCATGTGTTCTCTTTGTGGTTTGATAGAATAGTTCTGTGCCTATTGCTGATGTTGCTTTGGAAGACAGAAAAAATAAATTGGATACTGTGCAGACTCTGAAAACAGCAAAGACCAAACGGAAAAATTCAGCTCAGTCACCTTCAACTCAGAGGACCAAAAAGCTGAAAGTTAATGAAACCAACAAAGCCAGCAACTTCGATAGTGGGAGTAACAGTACAGATATACCATCAACAAGCACCATGTGGGAAGGGGCATGCAAGAAGGAAGAGAGTGAAGATGACTGTGCATCTGGTCAGCCCCCTTTAAAGAAAATGAAGACTGAAACATGTCCTCAGGGACAGCCTGTCATGTTCCCAGCAAATGCCGACAATATTATAGAGGAGGTGGAAATGAACTGGGACATAGTACAGGTATGTGCAGTCTTTTTCTGTCACTTTAGTTCTCTTGATTCTTTTCTTTTTCACTAGGATAAGCATGTCACTGGCTAATGGAAGGATTGGGAGTTTCCTATTCTCTTTTCAGTTTTGTCATTGATTTCTGGAGGCTTTGGCCACTGTTCTTTTCCTGGATACAGTATTTTGTATCATAGCTTTTTGTCATCAGTTCTTCAGCTAAGAGCTGTGACCTCAGGAAAGGTCTGTCTGTCCCATAGTGTTTTAGTGAACATATGCTATACAGACAGATTGTACCAACATATGGGGCCCTCAAAGCTTTATTGTTAAGTTTTCACTTTGAACTTAGACTGTATTTCTCTGTAAAAGCAGTGCAAGTGATTAGGCCTTTAGTTCATCTATTTAACATGTAGTGTAATGTTATACTATGAACAAGACCTAGCAGTTCCTTAAAAGAAAATTCTGTCTGAATTCAGCTTGAGGTACCATAATTATATCTCTGACTACAGGGGAAATCGGATTTCCCCCTGTTTCTTTTGCCGGCTTTTGGGGTGGTAAAGAAGACAAGAGTAACACTTAGTGATTCTCAACCCTTTGTCTGCCCTAACACACTCCGAGAACATTTCACACTAAATTATAACAGTGGCTCTCAGGGTAGATGGGGTTGACCCCCTTCCCTTTTGGCTGTCCCATGGGAATTCTGGTGTGTACTCCGTCCCCTGCTGTGACTTGCTGCTCTAGAGCCCGAGACCCCTGCTGTATCTTAATACTACTTCTCAGTCTGAGACTGTCTGTGTTACCCTTTTCTTTAAGGAACTTTTCTTTTTAACCCATGCTGCCTTTTCTTTATATTGGTAGAACATTGCCAGTAATTTTTAATTATGATTTTTCTGCGCTCTCACCCGCTAAGGAATACACTGTTGCTTCACAGCTTTCTTCTCTTGTTCCTGAACTAAATAGTCCAAAGTTTCTTAGAGAAACAGAGTATAATTAGCCTCCTTTCTATGTCTTTTTATTCATTTAGGCCTATGAGGGAATGTTTTAAAAGGGTGATTCATGGGCTACCTGCATCAGATTCACCCTGAAGACTTTCTTAAAATGCAGAATCCTTGGTTCAGACCACACCTACAGGGGCCGGTGGACATGTCCCACTTCCCTTCTCTTCCCCTTTGCTAACACTTTGAAGCTTATTTCTGTGATTGACATAGATCCATCTCTGGTAGTTGACAGTGAGCAGGAGGGAGAGAGGAAGGTTTCAAAGACCCTGAAGTCTCTTAAACTGTGGTGATAAATTATTCATTGTTAAGTCAAGGGCGAAGTATTCTATGATACTTTGCTTCATACTCCTTTCTCTTAATTTTTGTTACAGAGAGAGATAAAAATGGCTTTGTCTTAGCCATTTGTCTCTTGGTTACAAGTAATAGAAACCTACTTCTAATGAGCTTCCCTTCCCTCCCCTCCGTTCCTCCGTTCCTCCGTTCCTCCGTTCCTCCGTTCCTCCGTTCCTCCGGTCCTCCGTTCCTCCGGTCCTCCGGTCCTCCGGTCCTCCGGTCCTCCCTCCGGTCCTCCGTTCCTCCGGTCCTCCCTCCGGTCCTCCGGTCCTCCCTCCGGTCCTCCGGTCCTCCCTCCGGTCCTCCGGTCCTCCCTCCGGTCCGGAATGGGAATATAGATTTGAAGGAGTAGATCTCCACTTGGGGAGAATGCCATTTTGTTGGAGGTTTTAGACACCAGAGGGCAGTATGAAGGCACCACATCTCACTTATCTGCAAATAGGATTCAGGAAGAGAAGTGAAGGCTATTTGATTAATTTGTGTTTTTACCTGAAAAAAATCATCTTGCTTTGCACACAAATCAAATTTTTTAAAAGAAAATATAGGTTGGGACTTTGGGAAATTTACTTAACTACTTTGAGCCTCAGTTTTTGTATCTCTAAAATAAGAATAATACCTCTCTCATGTAGTTTAATATTGAATATGTAAAAGTGTTCAGTGTTTAGAACATAATAAGCCCTATACAGGTGTTAGCATAAAACAGCAGTGACAAAAAGTGCCTCTCTATTTAAATATTAGAGGTGAAAAAAATCTTGAGACTGTCTTGCTTTTTACTTTACTCTCATTCCTATTCGCTAGTTAACTATAAAAATTATTAAGGTAATAAGTGTGAATGGCTTAAAAGTAAAAAAAAAAACAAAACAAAAAACTACAGTAGTTCCCTGCCTTACCCCTACCCATCCCTTCCCTAAGTTGTGCTCTGTACTTTTAATTCTTTTTGTTATTTCTTTGTTCTTTGCCTCATTTTTCTAAGATACAGATTGCTGGGCCCCACTCCAGAGTTTCTGATTGGGTGGATCTGGGCTGGAGTGGGGCTCAAGCATTTGCATCTCTAATAAGTACATCAGTGATGCTTTGCTGCTGGTTTGGGAACCACACATTGTGAACAGATCTCATTGGCTCATAAATATTAGCGGGTGACGGGCATTGACTCAAGAGCTGAAACCGAGAGGCCCATAGACTAGTGGTTACTAGTGGGGTGGAGGAGGAAGGGGGAGGTAGACAGGGTAAAGGGGGTCAAATATATGGTAGCTGAAGGAAACTGGACTTTGGGTGGTAAACACCCAAATATATATTGGGTAAACACCCAATAGAATATACAGATGTCAAATTATAATATATACCTGAAAATCGTATAATCGTATTAACCAGTGTTACCCCAATAAACGTAAAAAAATCAATTAATTTAAAGAGCTGAAACCAAGTAATGAATGAGCAGGTCAGTCAATGGCTTAATAGTGACTATAGGATAAAGTTCATACTCTACAGAATTCATCATCTAGCTCCATCCACCTTTCCATTTCTTACTGCAACACCCTTTATATGTTTTAGTGTTACTGAACAGATACCACCTCTAAAAACTGCCGTGGTTTCTCATCAGTGGCTTTTGATATGCTAGTCTCTCATTTTGGAATTGCCCGGAGATAGCCTTCATATCTTGTTGCTTTTCCATTGCTTTAGAGTTAGTTGTTTCTCCCCTGTGCTCTTAAAACAATCAATATATGCTTCTCTCAGAGTCCAAATCACACTGTATATTAACTGTCTTCCTGTCATCTGTCTTTCTCTTGTTAGCTCCTCAGGAAGAGGGATTTGTTTTTTTACATTTTGATTATCACTGGCTTGGTTATTGGCATATAATATGAATTAAATGTTTGGCTAAATTAAGATAGAAGAAATTGGATGATGTTGAGGCCCAAAATGATTGCTTATATGTAGTTTTGTTATTCTGAATTTCAAGGAGCAAATTTGCATAAGCCTCAGCATATACTCCATTAACATGTATGATGCTTCTGTATTTGTTAGGACCTAGTTCTATCCAAATGTGGGTCTGGAGTCCTAGCTGTCTTGGGCCTTTTTCAATTAATAATAGCTAAGCTAGTTTATGGTAGTTGATGCTCATGGGTTGCTCTAACAATCACCCAGTTCCAAAATGATGAGCATTTTGGTTGTTTTCACTCATATCTGTCTTTCAGAAGTTGGCCTATTTTTCAAGGATTAGCTGAAATGCTACCCTTGCAGCAAGCCATCCTTGATTACCCCAGGGAGATCTTTCTCATCTCTGAAAACGTTATACCACTTATTACCTAGCACATACTGTTTTATTTGTACTTGTTTGCATTAAGACTTATCTTCCCTTTTAGATTGATAACTCCTTGAGTACAGTGAAGTTGAGACCAACCTTGGGAAGGCATTTTAAAACTGTGCTACCGTGGTTGGACTTTGACCAGTAGGTAAATGAGAGTCATTGGAGCTTATGTTCTAAAGAAGAAAAAGAGAAAAAAGCAAAGGACTTATTATACCTGTGTTTTAGAAATACAGTCAGTAGTAATGCAGACAGCTTTGATAGGAGGCATAGAGAACAAAAAAACTACTCTGTGGTTCAGATTAAAAAAAAAAAGAAAAAGATGATATTAGCAGAAAGGGAGCTCCAGGGGAAGGAATGGACAGTTCAGAAGTTCGTTTTGCTTCTTTGGGGACAGATTAGATGGGCATGATAGAGAACACACAGTGACACTGAGGACATTGATTAGAGTGTTTTTGGTTGCAATAAGAGAAAACCAAAATTGAACTTAGCTTAAACAATAAAGGTTTCCTGACCTATGTAACAGGAAAGTTCTGTCAGTATACTGAAACAGTCTCTCTATGATTATTTTAGCACTACCATCCTCAGCTTCAAGATTCTGCGTACAACCTGTATTTCTCCAGGGGAAGAAATCGTACCTTGGTCCAGAGTTCCAGCCCAGATCTTGAGCTTCTTGATGACTGGACTAATTTCTCTGGCCACACTGACAGTTGTTAAATCTAAAACAACTGGTTACTTGAGCAAAATGCTATGGAAGTGGTTGAGGTCAAGTGCTCTCAAGCCACATAGCTCCTTCATATGGGGAGGTATTGTTGGAGGAGATAAGTTTCTGTGGTAGAAGATGATGATGTTGACTGGAATAGGAACTAGAAAGAGGTACAGGTTTGAGGGAGAAAATGCTGAGTTTGATTTTATAGGAGTCAGGGAAGATATCAAGAAAGAGGAGCATTTCCGAATGAGGGAGCAACCTCATAAGGCCTCAAGAGGAAAACAACTGGGCTTGTTCTAGGAACTGAGATCAGGCCAGTGGGGCTGGCTTTTAAGGAAGGTAAGACTGGATAAGATGAGGTTGGAGAGGGAGGTCGATTTTGGGGGGTCATGGTAAGGAGTTTGGATTCTAAATGCAATGGGAAATCATTGAAAGATTTTGACTAGTCAAGTGACATGATCCAGTCCACATTGTGGAACTTCACTCTTGTTACTTTATGGAGGGATTACAACAGATGAGATTGGAATGGATGCAAGAATAGTTAAAGGTTATCGTAGTAATCCAAGCTTGAACTAGACTTGGAGTTGGGGAAGAAGAAATGAAGAGCAGTAATAGACTAAAGAAATATTTTGCAATAAGAGTTGACTGGTTCTTATGATGGACTGGATTTAATTGATGAAGGAGACGAAAGAGTTAAAGACTCTTAGAGTTCTGGTTTCAACTGCTCTTTCAATGGACATAATAAGGGTTAACTGGAGGTGGAATAAGTTTGAGAGGAAGATCATTTTGCAAATGCAAGATTTGAGGTGCCCATTAAGTTTTCAAGAGAATATGTCAAGTAATTGGCTAAATGAGTCTGGACTCCTGCAGAAGAGAGCCCGGGCTGGAGATGCGAGGTTGGCATCTTTGCCAGAGAGTTGATATTAACCCATAGGAATGGGTGATAAGATGAGGGCCTCAGGATTTAAGATGCCCAGAGGAATGAGAGTATCCTCAATGGTCTCTGGAGTTCAGCCATTTATTTCATCTGTAGTTTTGAAATTCAGTCTATTTTATATATTGACAATTTTGTTAACCAGTTGATTATGATAATTCTTTAGTCATTTTTCTATTTATTTCCTTCCATTTTTGGCAGATTTTGCATATCAATATTGAAGTAATAATAAAACTTACACATTTTGTGTTTTACTTTGAAAAATCTACTTAGGCTTTGCGAACAGTTACTGAAATTGTATATCTCTATTCTCCACCCTGACTTCTTTAAACTTTTCCATTTACGTGTACATTTTGCTGAAACCTATAGACTTGTTTTATTAAAGAATTAACTATTTTGAATATGTAGTACTACATGTGTATGATAGAAAATTTGAAAGATACAGAAGGATCTTTCTGTCCTAACTCTTAGCCAACCAAGTACCTTACCCAAAAGTAAGCCATGTTCCCAGTTCTTGTGAATCATTTCATATCAGTTCATGTAAGAGTAGTAGCATTGTATTCTACTCTCTGGGCATATCCTAATTTATTTACCAGTTCCCCATTATAGACTTAGGTTTTGTAGACTTTTACTATGCTGGAAACAGTTCTTCCCAAAATTGCTATAATAATATTCTTTTCCTGAGGAATAAACATATCAGGATAAATTCCCAGGAACGGAATTGCTGGATCAAAGACTTTATATATTGTAAATATTGATAGATGTCAAAATCCTCTTCCTCCAGAGGTTGTTCCATTGTACTTTCTCACTAGCAATGATTGAAAGTGTCATTTTCAGCATCACTCATGCCAACACAGTGAGTTACCAACTCTTTGATATTTATGGCCAATCTGGGTGTAAAAAGTGCATATCTCAATGAGTCCTATAAAATATGAATGACACAGAGTGGTTTTGGTTGGATTTTATTAAATTAGTGAAATGGCTATTTTATGATTGTCAATCTGTATATGTATCTTCTGTAGTTTTCTTCTTTTTTTTTAAACCACAGCAAGTAGTTTCTAAGTGCCTGGAGAATTTAATGAGGTGCTGTATTTTAAACTCTATGTTATAGGTATTTAATTTTCAGGATTTTAAGTCACTAAGTGTTCTTAATTTCAGGTTTTATCTGAAAGAACTAATATTGAACCTTGGGTTTGTGCCAACATCATTCGTCTCTTTGATGATGATAACACAATTCCATTCATCATACGTTATCGAAAAGAGCTCATTAATAACCTTGATGCAGATTCCTTGAGAGAAGTTCAACAAGCCCTAGAGGAGCTCCGGTAAGAAATCTGGAAAGGGATGAGCCTAGTATAAGGAGAAAGGGTATGTGAGCCAATGAGGAAAAACAGTGAAGAAATGAATGACAATATATTTCCACAGTTTCAGTGTTTGGTTTTTTTTTGAGTTATTGTTATCTAGATTTGGTCCTATCTGCCAGAGGAAGTCAGCTCTGTTTGACTTATTTAAGGGTGTACAGAGTCCCTCTGCTGGTATGTTTATGCATAGCTTGGGCATGTATCAGTGAAAAGGTGGTTCACAGTGAAAGTCTGTGCCTGAGAGTTTGACGGTCATCTTCTCTCATAGAGGACTGTGTATGATGGCAAAATTAGGACTGCCAGCTGGAAACTCAGAAAAATACATTTTAGTCTAAATCTTCAACAGTTTGCATAAAACTGCCTTCTTAATACTATAAAGTCCCTTAATGGAGAGTTCTTTAACAGTACAGAGTTTAGCAAGAAATATGTATATTTCTTTTTTTTTTTTTTAAAGGGGATGGTACTTTTACATTAGTGGATTATAGATTTTGTATGATCGTAGATTGGAAAGTACCCTTTAAAAAAATTATGCCTCCGGACTTATTGTAATAACTTAGAAATACACATATAGAAACTATAAAGACTATAAAACTAAATTAGCAAAGTTTATAAAAACACTGTTCACCATTCATGCATTTATTGCTTGTCTCCTACATGCCAGGTGCCATGTTAACTTGTGTTCTTCAAGTCTACAAAAAGGATCTGTTTAAAATTGGATATAATACTACTATCAAGCCATTCTAGAAGTTTTACCAGTTATTTTTACAACAGCCTAATAGGCTTCCTGTGATTTGGGGGAACTTGCACCTCACTAACTTTTCCACCCCTTTTGTTGAAGTTCTTTTAATGCCAAGAGAATTGAAACGTTAATATGTGAAGAGTTATATTTCATTGAGAAGCAAAATCAGTTAGCCAACCCAGAAGTATAAATGACTAGCTAATCAAGTGGTCTCAGATTCAGATCTTCTAGGACCAAGCTAGTATAATCAAGCAGTAAGAGGTAAGAACTGGAGATCACAAGCCCTGTATAAGGGGGCCTCTGCTTATCTCCAGCAGATTACTGACGTGCAGTATTGTCTACTCAGTTTGTGGGACCTTCCTGTTTTTGAAAAGAAATTGGTAATCAAGATTTTGAAACTTCTGAGCCAAACAAAACCATCTACAGGCCGCATCTGGAAGGCCACCAGTTTGCATTTTCTGAAGTAAATTTTGTTTGTTTGAGGATTAGGTAATGTAGAAAATCTCAGGGTTTTGAGATCCGAAATTGAGGAAGTGTTACAAACAGGCAAGAATAGTTAATTTTAAAAAGTTTAAGGTATCCCAATAATATTTATGTGTGGGGGACATATAGAAGCTTTATGTCACAATTATTATTATTATTTTATTGTTATTTTCCTTTTTTTTTAAATAAAAAACACTTCTACTGAAAGAAAGCTCCATTCTTATATGAGTTGAGGAATGTTTCTCGAAGGAAATGGAGGCATTTATTGCAGCTTAGAAGATCTTTTTATGTCATATAGAGATTTCTTTTTGATAATGAGATCTCTTTTTTCTTAACCTTGTCATTTTTAAATCTAGAGCATTGGCTTTCAATCTGTTAATTACTACCCATAAATGAGTAATAAAACCAATTTAGTACCTTATTAATACTTAAAAAATATGAAATAGAGAATAGAAAATATATGAGTACAGTTTGTATGCTAAAGGTAAATATTGTTTCATGAAACTTTCAATTATATATATGTGTGCATATGCGTATATATACTGGGTTGCAAGGTAAAATATATTTCTTACTGCTGGTCACTGTTAAAGTGAATTAAAGAATATGATAATGGATAGCAAGAAAAATTTCCTCTGTGTTCTCTAAAGACGCCTCTCTTCTTATATGCAAGCCAATAAGACATTGACCTTTTGTCAAATGACCCTGGTAGGCTTCAGTCCCTAATAACAGTCTTAGGTTACTGGGACTATAAAAGACACAGGTTGTAATCTAAGGACTGCATATTCTTCTTCTATAATTTAGAATCTTCTGCCTTTAGTTTTTTTTGATAAGTAGATTTTGTTTTCATTAATTATTTTTAATAATTCATATCACATCTCTAACTTTTGCCTATAATTTAAACAATACTATTATTAAGCAGATCCTATAAATAGGAACAGGTAATGAAATAGGAGAGGCATTAAACAGTAGGATTGCATATTCACAGTGAAAAATATCATAAAGTGGTAGAATAACTGTGCTCTGCCCCTGCCCTTGCCCCTACCTGTGCATTAATCCCTGTACATTGGTACCCAGAATCAGCTTTTTCTCTATGAAATCCTGTTTTTTTCTAGTGAAACCATTATGGGTGCTATGTGTACTCTTCCTGAGCAGTGATACCCACTAGCAATTAACATACAACCCATGATTCTTAAACTGAGATCACTATGAAAGACATTATTGGAATAATTGGTGAAACATATATGCTGAGGTCTGAAAATTAAATGATAGTAACATGTCAATATTAATTACTTGATTTTGATGGTTGTATTATGTAGGAGAAGATTCTTTCTTCTAGAAAATGCACGTTAAAACACTTGGAGGTGATGGCAACTTATTTTCAAATGGTTCAGAGGGGAAAAAAGTTTTCTTTACCTGCAACTTTTCTGTAAGTTTGAGATAGCTTCTAAGAGAAAGTTTTGCTATATAGGTATTGTATATTACAAAAGTTTTTATTTTCAGGGCTGTTGCAAAGAAGATTCGTAGTACAATTCAGAAAATTAAGAAGGAGGGGAAGATGTCTGAATGCTTGTTAAAAGCTTTGCTGGACTGTAAGAGTTCTGAAGAACTAGAACATGTGGTAAGCAGCCCTTTTTATCTTTTAATGTAAACCTGAGTATATTATGATTTGGGTCTACTTACAGTTAAAGAGGACCTGGAACTAAAAAGCTAAAGTTGTTTGTTATCGTTATTTAGTTAAAGATAACATTTATTTTTTATTCAATAACTATCAGATGCTTATCTGTGCTAGGCACTTGGGTTTACAAAGATGAATAATACATAGCCCTTGTCTTCAAGGAATTCCCAGTCAAATAGAGAAAAAGGAGAGTAGGTTGTAGAAGTGTGAAGCTTAATCGAGAATGCTGAGCTGAAAACCTGAATGTGAGCATCTTCAGCATGTAGTTGGTATTTGGAACCACGAGAATGGGAGATTTCACTCAAGGAGAGTTGGTGGGGTAGACAGGTCAAGGTAGACTGTTGAGGAATACTAACCTTTGAAGTGCATATGGGGAAGGGAGAACCTAAGAATGAGACATGGAAATAATAGAAAAGTATAAGGATAATCAGGACACAGTGATAGATAGTGTGGAAGGCTAAGAAAGAGTTTTAGAAGGAGGTAATGATCAATCGTTAAATGATTAAATATAGAAGAGAGATTTGGCTAGATACGGACTGAAAAATGTATATTTATAATCGGAATCTTTGAGGACCCTTGTGGTACCTCTTTCAGCAAGTTGTGTGGAACGAGAAGCCAGATAGTGGCAGGTTAAGAAGTGAATGTGGATTAAGAAGTAGAAGCATTGTGTGTTGACAGCTTTTAGAGGACCTTACAGTACTTGCCGTCCAGGCACTGAGTTTTCAAAATAAGTGAATTGAAACAAAAAAATAATTTTAAGCATATATAAAAGTATAAAGAATCAGAAAAGAACAGCCATCTTCATACAGCTAGTATTATCTAGTCATTGTTAATTCATCTCTGAAAGAAAAGGTTGACATAGGATGTCTTTAGCATTTTCACTGTGTCCTCCAGTTTTGTATCCTGATTTAACTTTTACTTTTTGAAAACTGAATAACGTGATATGTTTTCTGACTTTTTTTTATAGTCAGCTCCATATAAAACTGGGAGCAAAGGCACCAAAGCCCAAAGAGCAAGGCAATTGGGATTAGAAGGGGCAGCCAGGACATTACTCGAGAATCCAGGGGAGCTCAATCTGCTGTCTTACATTCAGCCAAATGTAGAAGGTACCTGCTTTAAAGACATCAGCTTTGTTTCTTTTTTTAATTTGAAAAACTTAGGTTAAAAAATTTGTTTCATTAGGTAATGACTGTACAATATAGCATATAAAGAATGAATAATTCTTACAAAATAAATTCCGATATACCTTGTGCTTAGCCATTCAGCTTTCCTCTTTTGATGAAGTACCTCTTCTAGACTTTTGCCCGTTTTCTATTGTGTTGTTTATCTTTTTCTTATTAATTTATAAGCATTTTAAGATATTCATTTTCAGTTATGTGGATTGTAAATCTTTGCCAGGAATAATTTTTTTTTCACTTTCTTTGTGCTGTCTTTTGGTAAATAGAAGGTCTTAGTTTTATTATAATTTATTAATCTTTTCAATGTATTAATCTTTATTTTGAAGATAATTGCTTTTTTTCTTTTTAAAGAAATTCTTTCACATCCAAAGGTTATAAAAATTCTATATTGTCTTTTAAAACTTTTATCCTATTTCTAAAAATTTATTGCATTATAAAAGTCATATATACTTTAGAAAGAGTTTCAACTGTTCTGACTCAGATAAAGTATAAAGTGATGTCCTAATTTCACACTTCTGCTCTGCAGGAGTAAAGTGTTTGTCTTTTTCTGAAAAGTATCTTCCTATCCTTTTGTGTATGTGCGTGCACAAGAGAGAGTGTGGAAGGGAGTAAGGCAGAGCTATTTCTAAGAAAAACCCCAGCAAGGTGATATCTGATACATGTCAAGATGCATTGGTTTTATTGTCAAAATGAGGGCCTGAGAATGAGAGCTTTCCAAATAAGATTGGCTTTTTTTCAAGAGCGTTCTGAGAGTATTTAATGGGGAGAGTGATGTTCTGGTAATTCCTACTCTCAATCTTGTTTCTGTTGGCCTTCTGTTGATTCTATAGGCTGGAAGACATAAGTGTCTGTAGGGGGCAGTATCTGATAACAAAATCCACAATATGTGCTAAACTGTAGAGAATCACAGCATACCATAATCTGTTTTTGTTTCAAATAATTCAGCAAATGTGAATTTGCTATTAAAAAATTTGGGTATGTGTGTCTGTAAAAAATACATATATCTGTGCATATACAAATAAGCACATCTTAACTGTTTTGGAAAGGTCAATAATGAAAATAAAAAGCAAATTAGTATTATTTGAATATAGAGATGGGTTGAAATGAATAAAATTCAAGTTTGTTTAATTTTTTAATGTGTATTTTTAGTTAGATTTTCAAATGGTTGCAACATGTAATATTTTAATAGTAGCTGAGACTGTATAGCCGTGCATTAAGGGTGGCCACGGTGGGAACTATCTGTGTGCAGTCGTGGTATGTTTTATTAGAATCAAACGTTTTCAGAATGTTAGACACATAAAGGTTTATTGTTTATTGTAATTTTTCTCTTATAGTTGATTTCTTTTTCTTCTACTTCTTACCTCCTTGGGTACAAAGTTATCCTTAGTTAACACTCATACCGAGTTCCTACTGGACATGCTTGATAACCATATTTCTTTTTATTGACATATATAGTGATGCTCCTGGACTACATGATGGTGGATACTTGGTGATACTTCTGATAATGGGGATAGGTCAAGGCCCAGAACAGTCATAGTAGTACTAACACACATGTCAGGATTGCTTGCTTTACTCCCCCTTTCTTTTACTCTAATCACAAAGATAAAGAATTATAATTCCAAACAAGCTAGATACTGCTTTTTAAAGTTTACTTGGAATGTTTTTTCCTTTTTTCAGTCCCCTCATCCTTTATGCTATTCATATACTCATGATCACCCTCAATTCTATTACTGTTTTTCTAAAGAAGTATTTTCATCATTCCCATCATTCCTTAAAGAAATGTTTAAGAAACCAGATATTTCATTGGTCTTTTTTTACCCAGTAGAGGACTCATCTTACTTTCTTACTTGCCACCGGCCAAGAAGTATTTGGTCTGAATAAAAGAGATATATATATTATGGTACAAATGGATTATAACATAGAAGATATAGAATTTCCCTGTGTAGTATACAAGGAGAGTAGCTGGTTGTTCTATTGTATATAAGAAGAAGTGGCCTTAGCGCAGATAATGTGAAAAGAAATGTTGGCCCTTCAATTTTTGTTATACTTGTAGAGGTTTGAAGAATCAACAGTTGGAAAGCTTTCACTACAAGGCAAAGGATATGATTTTCTGGTCTGTGGAACTTATTTTCCTGAGTTCACTTAGGTACTAAACTTTTGGAACTCCTATTATCTTTGGCTGCATTAAGCCCCAAAGATCAGTTCCCTTTAATGAGAGAAAGTGCTTCTTCAAAACACACAAGACTCTTCCAGTCTTTTCACTCCATAGATGGACTAAGAAGGGAGTATGTAATGTGGATGAGCTTCCCAAATGACTGATAATTTCTACTACCCATTGAGAACCACTGCTCTATAGGTGGCTTGGGGCACCTCCCTAGCAGAGGTTTTTAAACTTTAATGAGTATCAGAATCATCTGTGATACTCTGTAAAACAATAAAATCCCATACTCTAGGCATTTATAGTTTTAACAAGTGTCTAGGGTGAATTTATATTCAGGTCCTTAGACTGTACTTTATAAAACATTGCTCTAGAGCTCTAGAATAATTTTAATTACATAAGATTTACAAATTGTATTCTCCCAAAATGACTGGGGCTTTTCAAAGGCCTTTGTTATTATAGCAAAATCTATAATTTTCTCTTTATGTTCTCTTTTATTAATGTACATTTTCTTAATGTAGATTCTGTCTTTACTACTGACTTGTCACCATGCTGCCCTCATTGAACTTAGTGTAATGATGCTGTGAGATGTTTCAGAACTCCAGGAATTTGTGGGTAGTGAATGGTTTTACTTAGATGAAGACTGATCTAGGGAGATAGCTAACATGAGAACAGACATTTTTTGACTGCTTACTATATGCCACAGCTTTTCTAAGTCCTTTACATTGTCTGCTGCTTCTCAAAGGTAGTTTGTTCCTGAAAATTCCTTCTTAGAGAAATTCTCTTAAAATGTAAGCAATTCCTATTTTAGTGGCCAAATTTCTTTCTTTAAATTTCTTTAAAATAAATGTAATTACTTCAGGAGTTAAGGTTAGTTATCATAAAACCCAACAAGTCATTTTCTCTTTGTTAATTACTCCATGAGTCTGTCTTTCTCTTCTCTTTGTCTTTTATATCTAGTACTCATTAAAACTATACTCTCAGGAAAACATGCTTATGATACTCAGTACTATATTTGTGTAATTCAAGCTTTAATGCAAGAAAAAAAAAAGCTTTAATGGAAATAAAACAATAAAGACAAAAAAAATAAAAGCAATGCAACTGATATCTCTCAATATATAAGTTGATGTCATAGGAGCCATAATTTACAAGACTCACTGCTGTAAATTACCAAACCAAAAGCACTTGGAAGAACATAACATACCATTGATAGACAATTCAACTATGAAGATGAGTAACCACATAATGGCTTTTGTTTTGTGCTTATGAGACTTGAAAAATTCAGATGGGTCATTGAAAATGTGAATTAATGCCTCATAAGCCAAAATAACAATATGAATAAAATTACTTGGAGAATTTTTGTGACTGGAGTAAAATAGGATACCTTGGGATGTGACCCAATTAATACATATTTTCCATAACATACTTAATCTTTGTAAATACTTCATGAAGTAGGTACTTATTATTAGTTGACTTTTATAGGAAACTGAGGCACAGAGAGGTCAAGTAACTTGCCCAGAGTCACACATTTGGTAAGTGGTGGAACCAGAGCTGCCTTTTTCACCTCTAGGTTATGCGGTATGTGGTGTTCTGATATTATTACTTTTGGAGATTTGTTTTGGTTGGGAGGAGAAGCTAGTTACTGCTATGATATTTTTTGACTTAATTTTGTCAATTTAAGGTTTTATTTTGATGGAATAAATTTATTGTGATTTAATTGTAGACTTTAAATCTAATCTGTAGTTCTTGCTTTTGTTTTCCCTTTTACTTAAAGGGCTTTCAGCACTCCAGGACATTGCAACAGGAGTGCAGCATATTTTAGCAGACATGATTGCTAAAGACAGAGACACACTTGACTTCATTCGGAAATTGTGAGTTACTCTTTTATAGTTTTCTGCTTTGTGGACTCATGCTGTTAAGGGCGGCATGGTTAGTGCTAAGACCAGTGTTCATTAAAAATTTTATTTTCAGACTTTTTTTTTAAGTAGCAGAACTCTTTGTTCAAACAACAGAACCCTAATATATAAAACAGATAAAGTAAAATTGCTTTAATTGAATTCTGGGCAGGAAGCCTGGAACTCTGCCTGCTTGTCTTCCTTACACTGAAGCACCTCAGTGGAGGGCTCTGAGGAACACAGTTAAAAACCACTGCATTACACAATACATGCTAGAGAGAAATTTAGAGTGGGTGGCATTGTTTTTTAAACATATTGCGATATAGGTACTTAATTTTATATTATCTTATTTCTGGTGTTTACCAGTGGTAGGCTAACTTGAGAATGTTTAATATCAGGTATGAATAAAAGTACTGACCTCAAAGTGAATTTTAACTGATGGAGAGCAGCTTATCCATGGTATCACAGTCTCAGTTTATAAGAGATTAAAACCCTTCGACCTAGACCCTACTTTGGTTTGTGGATTTAATGCCTCATTATAATAAGGTATTACTTTAAAATCTCATTTTTATATCCTCTGTCCTTCCTTTTTGGCTGTGAATCAGAAGAGAAGACAGGGTTTTGCCAAAGGTCTGCTCTCCCATTCTCTCCACATCTCTAGCTGTGTGAGCTGTGCAGAGGAGAGGAAAGGTGGATATGAATCAGTTGGCTACTATAGCTTGTCAGGGTGTTTGTTAATATAAGGTAGAGAACTTTTTTGTTTTCTCAGTGATCCTAGCAGGAATGAGTTAAAGTAGGAGAATTGCCTAGGTTTTTAAATGTGTTTTTATAAGTAATCATACTGTTGAAATTTCGTCTCCAGTTTTATACATTGTCATTTGGAAGCTGTCCTGACACATTTTACTTCTCTTCTTTTTAGCTTTTAATTGGTTGTGACTGGCTGACTCAGTGGTTAGAGAAGGATGATATCTAGACCAAAGTTATTGATTTGAATCTTTGTAGATAGTTTTGGCCTCTTGTATAACTGCAGATGGTATGAACTCATTGAGACCTTTTATGGGAGACTTGGGTTGACACAAATAGATCTGTAGGACCTATGCTAGTTAGGCATCATTTAAAAAAATGTCATTTGGTAATGCCGTATCTTTTTTGCTAACCTTAATCCATATAACATATTTCTTTACTACATATATTAATAACTACTTTTTTAAAATATCTGTGTATTTGAACAGGTGCCAAAATAGATATATTTCTCTCCAGTCATCTCTAGCAAAAGTGTCCTCAAAAAAAGTAAATGAGAAAGATGTTGACAAATTTGTACTCTACCAGAATTTTTCGTGCAACATAAGAAATATCCAACATCATCAGGTAAATAAGGAAACTGCTTCTGCATGCTGATAGTAATAATAATAATAATAATAATAATAACAATAATAATAATAAATACTTTGTCTTTGCCTGCTTCCTTACTTACTAAGGAATTAAAGAATTTTAAATCAACTATTTTCTTTTTTTCTTTATATAAATTATTATAATGTTGTCGTATTCTTTCCATTTCACAAATGGGGAACTCAAGACCCGGAGAAGTTAGTAAGTGACACTAAGAATTATTAGCGTAGCTGACAGTATATCACCTCAGGTACCTTGACTTTCTGACCATTGACCTTTCTTATTAGACTCTGCTTCCAAGTATGCTCAATTCTGGATCTTGTCCGTGTAAAATACAAATTAGAGATACTTGATTTAGAATAAAGTATGAGAGATCTCAGTTATAGAAATCATAGTCATTATACCTTAGTCTTTTAATTTCATTTTTCAGTTTACTAATTTTTTTCTAGTTGTAGTCATAGGCTATATCTACATTGTAGAATGTGGCTTTTAAATTATAAAGGGGGATAAAAGACATTACAAGCCAGAAATACAATACTGGCTTTTATATTAACCTATTAGCTGCTTTTACCAGTGTTCTTTAGTTCTTTGTATGGCTTCGAATTCCATCTAGTGTTTTATCATTTCAGTCTGAAGGATTTCCTGTAACATTTCACATAGGGCAGGTCTAGTGACAAACTTCCTCAGTGTTTGTATATCTGGAAAATCTTAATTTCTCATTTTTTTAAAAAAAATTTTAACCAGTAAAATTCATAAAACTAAACTTTACTGTTTTAGTCATCTTTAGTGTACAGTTCAGTAATGTTAAGTATATTCACACTGTTGTTCATTTTGCAGAACTTTTTCTTCTTGCAAGACCGAAACTCTATACCCATTAACCATCTCCTTTATTTTGGAAGGATAGATTTTCTGGATATGGAATTCTTTGTTGACTTCTTTTCTTTCAGTACTTTAAATATGTCATGCCACTGTCTTCTGGCCTCCAATGGTTTTGCGTAGATTCAGCTGTTAATCTTACTGAGCCCTTGCACGTGATGAGTTACATCTCTCACTTAATTCAAGATTCTATGGCTTTGGTTTTTGACAGTTTGATTATAATGTATCTACTTGTGAATCTCCTTGAGTTTATCTTTCTTGGAGTTCATTGTGATTCTTGGATGCATAGGTTGTTTTTCATCAAAACTGGGAAATTTTTTACCATTATTTCTTTACTCTTTCTGTTCATTTCTCCCCATCCTTGGGTCTTCTGTTATACATATGTCGCTTGATCATGTCCCACAGGTCTCTTAGGCTCTATTCTTTTTTTTTCCTTCTCAGACTATAAAATCTCAATTGACCAGTGTTCAAGCTTGCTGATTCTTTCTTCTGCTTGTTCAAATTAGAAATTGAACCTCTCTAGTTAATTTTTCATATCAGTCATTGTACTTTTCAGCTCCAAATTTCTATATGGTTCCTTTTTATATAATTTCCAACTCTTTATTGACATTCTGTAGTTGTTGAGACAGAGTTCTCCTGATTTCCTTTAGGTCTCTGTCTATGATTTCTTTAATCTGAGCATATTTAAGACAATCGATTTAAAGTTTGTCTAGTAAGGCCAGTGTTTGCTTCCTCAGGGATAGTTCCTATTTATTTCTTTTTCTTCCAAGAATAAGTCATACATTATTGTTTCTTTGCATAACTTGTCATTTTTGTTAAAAACTGGACATTTTGAATATTACAAGTTGGCAACACTGAAAATCAGATTTGCCCCTCTTCCTAGTGTTTGTTGTCGTTGCTGTTTTGAGTTTTCATTGTTTGTTTAGTGATTTCCCAACTATTTTTGTAAAGTCTGTAATTCTTTGTTGTGTGTGGCCACTGAAGCTTCTGTTCCTTTAACTTAGTGAACATTTCATTATTTGACAGCGATTTCCTTAAATGCTTGGAGCCAAAACAAAAAACAAACTCACCTAGTCCTTGCATATGGGCTCCGTGTTGGGGCATTCCAATGCTTAGCGAGGCAGTTTAAAACTCTGCTGTAGCCTCCACTTTCTCTTTGCATGGAGCTCGAAGGGCAGTCAGAGGTGAAAGCTCAAGGTCTTCTCAAGTATTTTCAGAGCATATGTTTAGTTCTGAGCATGCACATGTCCTCCTAGATTCCCTCATATACATAGGAACTTTTAAAATCTTCTTTTGCCTCAAGTATCTCGTTTCCCAGCCTTTTCCTTCCCAGTTTTTTTGGTCTGTTATGTTGCCCTCACTGTAATTCCTTGTCACTGACTTTTATTCCTTACTCCTTGAGACTGCAGCTAATACATTTGCCTTTAAATGCTTTCAGCAAAAGTGTTTCCTGCTACCCAGGAAGCTGCTTCTGTCCCAGGGAAGCTCTGACACAGGCAAAACAGGTGAGCCCTTGAGCCAATTCCTCAGGGAGCTGCCATGTAGATCGAAAAATACAATCACGAATTTTTAAGAATAAATACCTTCTTGCTTTCTCTGGTATTAGCAACTTACACAAGAAATATAAGCTCTTATCTTCATAGCCACTGCCAGGATAGAGAGTAGGGCATGGTAAGTGAGTAAGTTAAAAGTACTTTTAACCAAAAATTTGCAGCTTCTTTCTCCTTTAGAGTTCTTCTGGTTGTTGTAAGTTTTTGATTAGATTCAAGTGTTTCGAAAAAGTTGATTCTGACAATTTTTGCTAATTTGTTACTTTTGAAGAGGGATGGAATTTTGGAGTTACCTACTCCACTATTTTGGTAATTTCACACCTAACCGCATCTTTAAAGTGTGATATGTATCCCCCTTGTTATATTCCAAAACCAGAATGTGCTTTTAACATTATAAAGTGTCCTTTATCTTATTTAATGCTTTTTTAACTTGAAGTCTATTTTGGTATCGATTGCAGCTTGTGTTTTCTTAATCTCTATTGATTACACCCTTGTTTTAATCAGCCCTGCATCTATATATGAAATGCTTGCCCTTAATCCTTTTGCCAAAGCTTTCCAGCCTTCTTTTAGATGAATGAAACTTATATTCTAGTCTCCTGTGGAGTTGGCAAATTTTTTTTGTAAAGAACTAGAGTGTAAATGTTTTAGATTTTGTGAGCCAGGTAACTTTTGCTGCAACCACATAACTGCCTTAGTACCATGAAAGCAGTCAGTCATCGATAATACATACACTAATGAGTGTGATTGTGTTTTAATAAATTATTTTGTACAAAAACAGACTAGATTTGGCCGATAGGCCCTAATTGGCTGACCCTTGCCCTTGTATGTTTCTCAAGTTTATATGTGTACAATATTTTTTGAGTTCTGATGCATTCACGCTTGTGTCCTATGACCTTGATACTTAAAGGACAAGACAACTTTGCTCAGTATAATATTCTTTTTTCTTTTTAAAGATTATCACTGCTAACATGTTTATTTTCTTCTTGTCATATTCCTTCCATAAAGCACATTTAACTACCCCTTCTTTCCTTAATAAGGTTTCTTAAATGTATTGCTCTTCCATTGCCTGCTTTGTATATTGTTTTTGAGATACCTGATTCCAGTCTGATTCTCTGTCTCCTAGAAATGCTGAAGATGTGGGTATTGTGTGGTTTTATTTATTTTCTTTATTGATTTTATGGGTGGATGAGGAGAATTGGTATCAGGAGACCATTAGTGTTCTCTGAACCTGGAACCATTTTTTAAATTTATTTTTTTCTCCTATCTGCACTTTACTATTATAAGGAGAGGATAATGAAAAAGACTAGAATGTGTTACCTTTTATGTGATATTTAAATTCATCGTTAAAAATGTGATTTTTTAAACTTATGATGGTACAGACATGAAGAGAGTGTGTGTGTGTGTATGCGTTTGGTGTAACATAACATGAAGAGTCCACTTATTCCACAAATATTTCTCAAACACTTATTATATATTGTCATCTATATATAGATGATATTGTCTCTGCTCTTGAAGATTTGAAATGTTTTGCTGTTATATCTAAAGTTGTCAGTTTTACTTTTGAGCATAGTGTATTTATTACATCAGGTGAAGTGAATACTTTTGATAATTTGAAAAAATGTTAGAAGAGTGAAAATTTACTTGCCTAGTTATAGTTTACTGAAAGAGCCTAATGAAAAAGACTTTTTAACAAAACCAATGGCTAAGTATACTAAAATTACTTTTGCAGGATTTTGTTGTCATATTTTGTCTCCCTTTCTGTTGATTTAATTTCATTGCAACTTTAGAAAAAATGTGAATACTCTCATTCTATTAAAACCTAGCAATTTACAATAGCCAAGATATGGAAGCAACCTAAATGCCCTTCAACAGACAATTGGGTAAAGAAGTTATGGTTGATATATACAATGGAATATTACTCAGCCATTAAAAAAATGAAATCCTGCCATTTGCAATAACATGGATGGACCTAGAGGTTATTATGCTGAGTGAAATAAGTCAGACAGAGAAAGATAAATACCATATAATTTTACTTATATGTAGAATCTAAGGAACAAAAAGAACAAACTCACAAATATAGACAATTTAGTGATGGACAGAGGGGAGGGGGCATTGGGGGACTGGGAGAATGAGGTAAAGGGTTAAAGAAGTACAAATTAGTAGTGGTCAAGATAGTGGTCATGGGGATGGGGAGCACAACATAGGGAATGCAGTTAGCATTTATATATTGGCCAGGTGGAAAACCAGAGGAGAGAAGGTGCAATGAGGAGGATTGTTTTATAAACTATAAATGTCCAAACAATGTGCTGTATACTTGAAACTAATAAAATTTAAAAAAAATCTAAAAAAACAAAACACCTAGCTTTTCTAATATCTGCTTGAAAATATTTTGGTCTCTGCATTTTAACTAGTGTGCTTAGTACTTGTGGCCTTCTGAGTTAGTATGTGGTTGAATTTAAGTTTATGATTGACACAGGCTTCTAGGTGTGATAGTACTCAGACCTGAAAAAGTAGAACATTCTAGGAGTGTTCATTCTGAAAAAATAGCCCTGTGTTTTAAGAAATTCCTGGTTATTTTGGCAGCCGGAATGATGATATGCTAGCTTATGGAGATAGCTTCCTAGTGCCTATGGTGCTGAGGCCTCATGTCCTCAACTCTGAATCCTGCTTTTCAGCTTTAGCAAAGGTAGCCCCAGGATACAGCACCCCAGACTACAGAAGTGAAGGAACATGATGAAAGACGGTGGTAAAGGAACAATAGTACCTGGAACTCCTTCTCCAAATACTGTGGGAATAGCTGTTTTAGCTGTCTACAAAATTGATTCTTCCAGCTGCATCTTTTTTCCCTTCAAATTGGCCCTTAGTTTGCTCCTTTCCACCATATGAATTTGTAACTTGGCCTTCACATTCTCTCATGAGGCTTTATATTCCTTTTCTTTTTTGCAGCTTTCACTCATGTTACACTTCCTGTGTCTTTTCTACTACCTATTTCTCATTCAATTTCAATGTCATTTCCAGGAATTCTGTTTTATCCCTCTACTCACTTTCAGCTGTAGTTTCTGACCCAAGTTCTGTTATTTCTGTTACTACTTCCTTCCTTCTGTACTACAGGCCCTCTTGTGTCAGGACTTTTTGTGAGTTTGTCCTTTGAATTTATTAGGTATGGTCAAAAAGATTAAAAAAAACCCCAATAATGTATTTTGATCTAGTAATGTACTATTGATATAAAGAGAATGAAATAACTCTTCCTCCCATATTGTTGTACTCTTCATGAATGCATTTATTACAGATAAGTTCTCATATTTAGAATTTTATTTACTATTCATTGCTTCTTTCAGTATGTCTAATATTGAAGGCCTATTCAGCCCAAACTAAAGTTTATTTTGTATTAAAAATTTATTTTTAAGTGATTATTTCAGCCAATTTCATCTTAGAAATTTATCAAATTAAACTTCGAGGAATTGTTCTGTATTTAACATTTTACTTTAGCTTAATTTTCTTAAAATGGCTTTAAAATTTATGGAAATTAAAGTTACAAAAGGATTTATACTTTTCCTTTTATACTTTTTCATATAAATGTTGAGAATTTTTTATAGTAGAATCATTTTTTGGTAACTATTAAGTTAAATTATTTTAAGCTTGTTTCACAACATATAGGAAGTCTAAGTTTTTGTTAGACATTGTCATTGAAGTATGCTAAAATTGTTAAAATATCAGTCTATGTCCTGTAAGGGGAGAATTTAATTTATTGAGCCCCCAGTTATTAAAATTTATTGATGGAAGGCCATTATGAATTATTGAAAACTATGAATATATATTAAAGCAATGCTGTTTCTTTAATTTTTAGTATATCAAATATATATATAGTTAGTTATGAACTAGACTAGAAAATATTAAATAGGGGCTCTTGGTGAATTTGATTAAATTATTAGGTTGACTTCTGATTATAATAGAACATCTCAATATTTGGTATTATAGTATTTTAACAAAGGAGTGTATTTTGTAACAGCTTTGTTGAAATACAATTCATACATCATAATTCACTCTTTTTTACTGTACAGTTAAATGGTTTTAGTATATTCACAGAGCTGTATAACCATTACCACAATCATTTTTAGAATGTTTTCATTACCCCAATAAGAAACCATGTACCCATTTGCAACTCCCTGCCATTTCCCTGCAAAATCCCCCTCACCCCAAGCTCTAGGCAGTGAACTTTCTGTGTGTATAGATTTGTCTATTCTAGATATTTTCATTTAAAAGAATCATACAATTTGTGGTCTTTTTGCATCTGGATTCTTTCACGTAGAATAATGTTTACAAAGTTCATCCATGTCATAATATGTATCAGATCTCCATTCCTTTTTATTCCCAAATAATATTTTATTATATGCATATAATATATTTTATTGATTCATTCATCAGTTGATGAACATTTGGGTTGTTTCTACTTTTTTGGCAATTATGAATAGTCACTACGTTTTCACGTGGACATGTTTGCATTTCTTTTGGGTATATACATAGTAGAATTGCTAGGTTAAATGATAACTCTGTGTTTACTCTTTTGAGGAACTGCCATATTGTTTTGCAAAGTGTCTATCTACACCATTTTACATTTCTACCATCAGTTTATGAGGGTTCCGATTCTCTATATCTTTACCAATATTTATCCATCTTTTAGATTATAGCAATCTTAATGAGTATGAGGGATTTCTCATTACGGTTTTGATTTGCATTTCTCTAGTGACTAAAAATGTTGAGCATCTTTTCTACTTATTGAATATTTCTGTATCATTTTTTAAAAAAAGTCTCTAGATATTTTGCACATTTTTAATTAGATCGTATCTTTTTATTGTTGAATTAGAAAGAGTTATTTATATGTTCCAGATATAAGTGATATGTGATTTACAAAACTTTTGCCATGTTATGTTTTCTTTTCACTTTCTTGATGTATCCTTTAAGGTACAAAAAATTATAATTTTGATGAAGTCCAATCTGTTTTTTTCTTTTGTTGTGTATGCTCGTGGTGTTATATCTAAGGACTTAAGGTCATGAAGATTTTCTCTTATATTTTCTTCTAAGAGTTTTTTTATAGCTTTAGTTCTTATGTTGAAGGATATGGTCAATTTAAAGTTAATTTTTCTATACGATGTGAGGGAGGGTTACAACTTTATTCTTTTGTATGTGGCTATTCAGTTGTCCCAGCATCACTTTTGAAAAGACTGTATTTTCCCCATTGAATTGTCTTGGCATCGTTGTCGAAAATCAATTCACCATAGATGTATGGATTTGTTTCTGGACTCTCAATTCTGTTCCATTGATCTATAGGTCTATTCTTATGCCAGTACCACACTGTCTTGATTACTGTAACTTTGTAGTAAGTTTTGAAACTTAAGAATTTTATTCCTTTTGATGCTATGGTAAATAGAATTTTTAAAGAATTTTTATTGCTAGTGTGTAGAAATTGATTATCCTGAAACCCTGCTGAGCTCTTTATTAGTTCTAATAGTTTTTTGGTGGATTCCTTAGGATTTTCTTTATGTAAAATCAAACTCTCTGAAACTAGAGATAGTTTTACTTTTCTTTTTTAATCTACATGCCTTTTATTTCTTTTCTTTTTAAATTTAAGCCAAATTTCCCTGTCTCGAACCTCCATTACAGTGTTGAATAGAAGTGGCAAGAGGAGACACCCTTGTGATCTTAGCTGGAAAGCATCTGGTCTTTCACCATTAAATATGATGTTATCTGTGGGGTTTTTGTATGTGCCCTTTTATCACATTGGCAAAGTTGCCTTCTATTTGTATTTTGTTGAGCGTTTTCATCATGAATGACTGCTGGATTTTGTCACTCTTTCTGCATTTATTGAGATGATCATACAATTTTGTTTTTTATTGGTATGATGTATTATGAGAATTGATTTTTTTTTTTAATGTCAAACCAACTACATATTCCTGGAATAAATTCCTCTTGATCCTGTTGTATAATCCTTTTTATAAGTTTCTGAGTTTAGTTTACTTATATTTCCTTGAGGACCATTATATCTATATTCAGAAAATATGGTGGTTTCTATTTTTTTCTTGTGATGTCCTTGTCATCTGTTGGTATCAGAGTAAATAGAAAGAATTAAGAAGGGGTCCCCCCCCACCCCCGCATTGTATTTTTTTGGAAGAGTTTGTGAAAAATTGGTATTCTTTAAATGTTTTGTAGAATTCAGCAGTGAAGCTACCTAGCCCTGGACATTTCCTTGTGGGAAAGTTTTAAATTGCTAATTCATCCTTTTGTTGTAGATTCTTTTAGATTTTCTACTTCTATTTGATTCTGTTTTGGCAATTTACGTCTTTTTAGGAATTTGTCCATTTTATTTAAGTGATCTAATTTGGCATACAGTTGTTCATAGTATACCCTTACGATCCTTTTTATTTTTGTAGCATCCATGGTAATGGCCTTTCTTTCATTCTTGATTTTGGTAATTAGAATATTTCTCCTTTTTCTCTTGGTTAGTCTAGTGAAAGGTATGTCAATTTTATTGGTGTTTTCAAAGAACCAACTTTTGATTTTGCCGATATTTTCCGTTGTCTATTTTTGTTAATTTTTCACTTATTTTTATTATTTCCTTCATTCTGCTTGCTTTAGGTTTGTTTGCTCTTTTGTAAGGAGTGTTTTTAATGTATTTTAAAATAATTGCTCTTTTAATATATTAATTAAGAGTATAATCAGGCTGATCCGAGTTTAAATTCTTCCTTTTCTACTTGTTAGCTTTATGATTTGGGACAACTTGGTCTTGGAAAATTATATAAAATAAAGACGATAATTCATACATCATTGGTGGCCTTAAAGATTAAACAAGATAGCATATTTAAAGTACTTAGATGGGCTTGACATTTAGTAAGTGTTATTTATCTTCATTTCTTTTCACAAATATAAAAAGTATATCCTTCTATCTCCAGATGATCATTAATTTTCAATTAGTAGAATCTGAACTGAAATTTTGATCATTAGATCACCAGAGTCTCTTCCAGTGAATGTCATAGGCTTTGTATTTGCATTTTATTTTTTAAAAACTTGAAAATAAGAAATGATTATTCTTAAATATATTTTTGGCAAATAAATAATTGATATAGGTCTGGATAATCACCTGATTTGTTTTAGAAATGTCGACTGCTTAAATTGATCATTTATATATTTTATGTATCATCAGTTTTTGCCATATATGTTTGCACTCAGATTCTGGCAATTAATCGTGGAGAAAATTTGAAGGTACTGACGGTCAAGGTCAACATTCCTGATGGAGTTAAAAATGAATTCTGTAGGTGGTGCATCCAAAACAGGTCTGTTTATAGATTTTTATAGAATTTCTTTTGTTTCTAAAATACCATACTGAGATCTATATGTGCTGATATGGAAAGATGTCCATTGTGTAAAAAAACAAACTAACAATGACAGACTATGGATATAGTGTCTTTTTTATATATTTAAAAAATAAATATATGTATTTAAGTAGGAAATAACTGATAGGGTAGGGTATATAAGAATTGCTAGTAGTGGTTATCTCTGGAGAGAGGGACTTTTACTTTAATAAATTTCTGTATGATTTGAATCTTCTATAAAGAGCAGGCTTTCTCTTGTGAAAAAATGAATTAAATATATACTGTATAAAACATATCTAAAATGCATTATTAAGGATAATTGAAACAACTTAATTTATTGGATATTACAATTTCAGCCCCTAAACATATTCTGTGTAGTTTACCTAAAATATTTTGTACATTAAAGATGATTGAAATAAACATTAAATTTATTATATATTTCAGAGAAATTTTCAAGCTTATGTAACTTTTTATTATCTATTTTCATTTATCAAGGGAACCTTTAAAAATAGTACCACATGTTTGTATGACACTTTTAACTTAATAGTTATGACTTTTCAGCATGTATTTTTTTCCTCACAACAATTTATTTGGTTAGTAGAGCAGATTTGTAGCTGCCAATTGATGAATAAGAAAACCGATGCAAAGAGGTAAAGTGTTAGAAGACGTAGATTTTGTATGTGCTAATCACTGACTAGGTCTGTGTTACCTTTGGTTAGATTGCTAGGAATGCTTTTTGAAGAGCTGGATGAATTGTTCTTAGAGAAGAACAAGTTATGTGTATTTTGGGAATTAGCTCTCTTATCCAACATAGTTCTGCATTAATTCATTGGAAGCTAGTTTGCCAAAAGCCAATTCCATGAAGGGTCAACTTGCTGAATGATGAAATGATAAACCAAGAACCTATCAAGTAAAGCAACCATCTAAATGTTAATCAGTAGGTTAATTGCTTAAACCAGTTATGTTATTTTCATACAATGGAATTCTGTGTAGCCATTTTGAAAAAGTTGAGATAGAGTTAAAGTTGAGATACAAACATGTCATATTAGATTAAAAACAATTTATAATTAGTATTTACAGTATGATTTTAGTAAAGGCAAAAAAAATCTATGTATGTGTAGGAAAATGTTTGAAAAGGTATAGTGTACTCTTCAGCTCTGGTGTGAGATTTTAATTTTCTCTTATATGCTTTTCCATGTAGTTGTCATTTTCCAAATGAATGCTTATTTCCTTTATACATAAGTAAATTCCATTAAAATAAAAAGGAAATAAATACCTAGAAAAAATCCTAGATTTAAAAAATTATATTACGAAATTACATAATTTTAATTTAAGATATAATGAAACTTTAAAATAGTTTCATAAGAACAAAATCCTAAGAAGTGGTTATATCTGAGTTCGAATTCAAGTTACATCACTCCTGTCTCACACTGTGACTGTGAGCATGTTACTTAATTTCTTTGTCAGTTTCATTATCTTTTAAAATGGTGAGTAATATCTTTCTCACAGATTTGAGAGCATTAAATGGTATTTCATGTAATTGTGTGGCCTTCAGTGGTATCTATAATTACAGAATGGTGGGATTATTATGCTAATTTTTTTTAGAAATGTTTTTTATAAATAGATCACAGTAAATTGGGGACAACTTCTAGCTTATTTTTCTATGAATATTTATAGTACTTAATATCAGAATCTGTCTTAAGTGGTTAAGTATTAGTTGTGCTTTTAATCTATTATCTTTATGCCAAGTAAATGTCAAATAATGTTTTTTCTTGTAGTGATTTAGTTACTTTTCCTTGGCTTATCTTTTATTTTATTCAGTTCTACTCCAATTAAATAATTAGTAATAATATTTAACCTATACTGTTATACTTTATATCACAATGGTATAGTGATGTAATTTTCAGTCATGTTCTAGAAGTTTCTCTTCATATAGATAATTGAAGAAACACTTCTATGAGAACTAAACTGAACCAAAAGCTAGTTAAAATACTTCTTTGGGAACTAAAAAACCATTCTCAAAAAATGTTTTTTCTTTTCTTGTAAACACATTTGAATGATTTAAGATGTTTTCTTGAATCTTTCCTCCTCCTCCTCTTCCTCCTCCCCGTCTTCCTTCGCCCCCGCCCCGCTCCTCTTTTCTTTGTTTCTACTTCTCCCACCTTCCACCTCTCCCATGTAATTATCCATTCAGGTTATGTGCTAGATGTTGGGGATCCAGTTGTAAACCTGATAAATATACTCTCTTTGGTGACAATGTAGCTTAATGAAGAAGATACTGAGCAAATGGTTAGGAGTGAGCTGAGGTTACAAAGGAGAAGTGCAGTGTGTCCCAGGAGTTTGTTATTGGCATCCTTAATGTATCTGGGCTGGATGCCTACATTGATCAGAGACAAGAGAGGGAGAGGAAGCAACAAGAAGTCAAGATTGAGGCACAGGCCAGATTATACTTAGCTTTCTTAGGCATGCTATGGATTTTGTTCTTTATCTTTAGGTTGATGGGAAGCCAATAAAAGATTTAAACAGAGGAGTAGAGTAATCAGTTTGTATTTTAAGAAGAGCACTCTGGCTGCAGTATAGAGAACTGTTTGGAAGGACCAAGAGTAGATGTAGGGGCAAAAGATGACGGTGACTTGGACTAGGTGGTAGCAATAGGAAATAGGTCAGCTATGAAGGGTGAAATTGAGGCATCCTCAAGTATAAAATAGACTGTTTAAGGGAGGGGAGCAAGGAGAGGGAGCTGAGCAGTCATACCAAAGGAGGATCTTGAGTTTAAGGAAGACTATTGGGGCTTCCTGAGAGACTGGGTAGGTAGTATTAAAGATTCGTTTTTTTCCTATAAGCAATGGGGAAATCTTGGTTTGGCCTTAAAGGGAATGATCCCAGTAGACATCAAATACATACACTAAAAAAAAAAAAAATCACTTCATTAGGGTCTTCTTACCTCAAAGGACTGTCTTCCTAGCATATTGTCCCATGACCATGTTCTCTTTTCCAACTAGCCAAGCTCCATAGCATTGATGTATAAGACTCTTAATGATGTGGTCAGTGCCTTATTTTCTAGTTTATCTACCCAAACCACCCCGTCCCGCAAGTCCTGCCATTTTATGCCCTAGCATACTAATCTACTTACAGTTTTGAACTTACTATTCTCTTTCATGCCAGTAAATTTTTACATATACTACAGTTTTTTCCCAGAATGCTTTTATTCCTTTGTTTAATTTAATTATTTAAACCACAATTTATTTTTAAAAATCCATCTTAGGTGTTTCTTTTGGGAAGTCTTTCTTGACATTAGGTTCCCCATATTAATAAAAAAAAATAACAACAACAATACGTGTCCGATTCATATCCTACTCCTCCCTACTTCTCATTCCTTCAGGTAAAGGTGACAGTAGAGAGTAACAGGCATTTGGATAGAAGGAAGGATATATGTCCTGCCTAAAAGCATTGTCATTCAAATTAAAAGACAAACAAAACTCTATTCTCCTCAATACCCCTTTGTGGAAGGGATTCAGTTAGTTGCAATTAAGTAACTTTTGGTGTATCACATTATAAATGCTTAAATGTTCATTGAAATTTTCTTGCTGAGCTAAGTAAGTAAGGGAGATGAGAGAATTCCTAGATCTATTAATAGTTAATTAGAAACCATTAATACCTAATTATTCAAGAGCCATTGAAGGGCAAGGGCAGAGATACTGTAAATGGATGAAAACACAGAAGGTTAGGGCTGAATTAATTTGTTATTATAGCTTGTATTTTCTCTTACTGTTCTTTTTCCAATGTCCACTAACAGTCTGTTCTCTCCCATTTATATTCATCAGCATATGTTCATGTATGCAGATATACTTGGTAGAGCAGTACAGTCTGAGCAATGGTGTAAGTTTTACTCAAGAGTAACAAGAGACAAGGGGGAAAACAAGAGTTTCTCCTTTGCTCAATCTACTTTAACTCTCAGGAAGAAATAAAGAAATGGGAAAAGAAGGATACAGTGTTTGTCTTGGCTCTGGCTGCCATAACAAAATACCATAGGCCAGGTGGCTTAAACAACAGAAATTTCTTTTCTCACAGTTCTGGAGGCTGTGAAGTCCAAGATCCAGGTACAGGCTGATTTGGGTTTTGATGAGGGCCCTCTTCTTGGCTTGCGGACAGCTGCTTTCCCACTATGTTCTCACTTGGTAGGGAGAGGGAAAGACCTTTCTGATCTCTCTTCTTATAAGGGCACTAATCCCATCATGAGGGGCCTACCCTCAAGACCTCATCTTAACCGAATTAAGTCCCAAAAGCCTGTCTCCAAATACCATCCCATTGGGGGTTAGGTCTTAAACATGTGAATTTGGGGGGGACACAGTTTAGTCCATAGCAGTGTTTTAGTAATTTTTGGTAATTTTCTTATATCTTAAGATTTTGACTATTATTAATAAGGTTTTGGAGACTCTTCCTCAAAATAGGAAAGTTTCCCTTAAGTTTTTTTTGTGACCATGGTTACTAGGTTTTTAAAAATAAGAACTCCAGATGTCGTAGTTAATAATTTCCAGACATCACAGTCTCTCCTTACAAATTATGATACTTGGGCTTCAATAAAGTTTCTCCCCTTTTTCAGTTCCATTTCCGCTCCCCTCTTCTAGGAGCTCTTTCTTGGTCTCATTATTAATTAGTACATCAGTTTTCCTTTTCTTTTTTGCAGGTGGAGACCACGTAGCTTTGCAAGGCCAGAGTTAATGAAGATCTTAAACAAGTCACTGGATGATTCCTTTAAACGCCTTATTTATCCTCTCCTCTGTAGAGAGTTAAGGTATGCATCTTGTCTAATTTTGTATACCGTTCATTATTATGTGTGGTAATAGGCCTATTAAAAGAAAGTAAATATTTGTTGATCTATTAACCAGTACAAAGAACTGAGTCACAATCAGAGTTTTAAATTTAAGCCTAAATTTCAATTTGTAGAGGCATTCACATGCATAGATCACAAAACATAGTTCTTAATTATGATATACTTTTCAAATCTTGACCACTTAATGTGTACCCCTTCCAGTTCTGTAATACTCGTCTTGCAGTTTGACAACCAAGCTAAACAAATGGTTTTATTGATGAGAGTTGGCTTGGGAGAAACAAACTAAGAACTTAATGGAGAAGTTAGTTGGAAGCAGTTTTTAGAGATAGGAGAGCCAAAAACAGCATAAGGAAACCAGTGGAGCACATGATGAATTTATTACTATGAAGAGAAAAAGCTAATGTTTTTCACCCTAAATGGGAGTTGTTGGATGAGTAATTATCAGCAGTGATGAGCAGATATTAAGAGATTATTAAAGTGATCATGTAGATGGACTAGCAGAACTAATTACAAAGGACAGCAAAAGAGGTGAGGTTCAGAGTTGTTTTTAGGGGAAGAGATGGAAAGAAAAGTAATGTCAGGAAGCAAAAACGCTCTTTTCTTCTTCTCTGTAGCCTTTGTGTTCGTAGGCAATTTTTAGAAATCAGCCATTTCTTTATCTATTTCTTCCTATGTGCTATAGATTTTCTTCATTTTCACCTGTTTATGGGTTTCAGCAAGGTTTACCTGGGAAGTGTAGATTTCTAGTTGTCTCTTCAAACCCATTAGAATTCATAGCAGCCTTTATGATGTGTGTCTATTTTTCTTTTACTGCACCTGGCCATTGACTTTGGAGGTGTTTAGAGCAGGGAGTGAGGAGGTGCTATTAAAAAAGACACATAGTTCTTTTGTCCATCTTCTTGTCAAAGTAATTCATTCTCTTGATTTATCCTTTTTAGCCCAGAAGCCCCTTAATATTATTTCTTTCGGGATCATTTCATTTCAAGCCTGTGTGAAGTAACATTTTTTCCTTTTGAGTGCTGGGGCATCAAATTTAAAAGTAAAGATTCTGTTCTTAATGAAGGAAAATAGAAAATTATTTAAAATTTTATTTCCTTTTGCATATTTTTCCTTTATCTTGTTTTTTCATGTTGCATATAATTTCCAGTGGCACATTGACATTTTTGCATGTATTCGATTTACGTAGCTTCACTGCTTGTGGAGTAATTTCATTGAGGTTTAATAAAAGTAGTTTAGTGTGGGATTGTTTAATGTATAATCCTCTCTGACTTCTATAAGCAGTGGCAAGCAAGAGCACTTTCCTTTTTTTAAAAAAGTGCTTGTGGTTAAAAAAATATCTTACTTCATTTCATAAGCTGGTTTGCAGACAGTGTCTACAGATACATCTCTTGATAGAAATACTGTAATTACCTGAACAGCAGTTGAGGGGGGAAAGCTCCCAATGGATTTTTTTAAATTACTTTAATTCTCTAAAAAATTTGTCCTAATGTAGAAAAATTGAAAGACTTTGTAAAACACAAAGAAAAAAAGCACATAATTTCACTACCTAGAGATAACCATCATAAAACAGACTTTTCTCCCTTCACGTGTATGTATTAAAAGAAATCATATAGATTATTGTTATTTTGCAGTCATTTTTTTCATTTGACTATCGATGATGGGTAGTCTTCTTCTGCATTTCTTATTTCTGTGACTGTTGTGATCATTCATCCCTACCTCTTCAATCCATCAGTTACCAAGTGCTATCTATTTTACCATCTTTTATTATATTTTGAATTTTACCACCTCTTTATCACCATGGTTACTAGGGAATAGCTGGATCTATCCATGGTCAGTTCAGGACATCATTATTTCTTGTCTGAATTACTATACTAGGGTCTTAGATGATCTCTGACTTGTATTTTACAATATGTATTCCACATCTTAAAATTTCCATTAGATTATCTCATACTCTTCTACTTAAAATTCTTGAATGGATCTTCTTCATCTGTAGGATAAAATCCAAACTCTTTAGAAGAAGGTACATGACTCTGTGATCTGGTTTCTTTTGGCCTCTACAACCTTATGTCTTGGTATTTCTTTTTACTATAGCATATGAAATTACTTGCTTTTTCTATAATGAGCCATGAGCCTTTACATATACTGTTTCTATTGCCTGGAGTATCTTCTCCATGTCTTCCATCTACTCTCCCTACCTTTGTCTGCCTGATTCTGTTACTTATCCTTCTTGATTCATCTGAGAAGACATCACTTAGAAAGTCTTTCTAATTTAGCTATTCCTCCCTTGCATTTCCATTAATATAACACTAATCATTGTTATATGCTTTCTGTTTATTTTTCTGCTTCTTCCATTAAACAGTGGTCTTCAGGGCAGGGATCTCCTCTTTTCAGCTTTGTATCTCTCACACCAATAATGGTGCCTTATATAAGACAGACAACAAATGCTCGCTTAGTAAGTAATGTTAAAAGTCAAGATCTGGAAATACTTACAATGACACTTTTCATGTTGCCTGGCTGAATGCAGGGAGAATGGCTGTGAAATGTTAGAGATGAAAGAAAAGCCTTAAACTGAATTAAGCCAGAAAAGGAAATATTAATTAGTCGTGTGTGCCTTCAGATATGTAAATAATTCTACCTCAACAATGATATGAAATGTGCTTTAAATTGCTTTTTTACTCTCAATTTTCTTGTGGCCAATGACATACATTTTTTTAAACCTGGTCTAATAGAAAAGACATACCCTTTATAATTTCTTGTGAATTTCAGGAGAATAGTTTGTTTTGTTAAGTAAACGAATGGTGTAAAACTTAGTTTACAAATGCCTTTAAGTACATTATAGACATATATTTTTATCCTAGAAGAAGTTTTAAAATTTCTAATAACTTTTAATAATGTCTCTAATGTTTCTAATAACTTTTAATAATGTCTTTAATAAAATTAGGAAATTATTTCTATGAGTCATGGTTCTAGACTGGTATTAGTATCTGTGATCATATCACTGAGAATGACAAGGGGGTAGATGTGGGGGTTGGAATAGAGTAAGAGGTTAAGATTGAGTTATGTATTGGTGAAGGTATTAATGACGGAGGAGGCTACTTATGATTTGGTAATTTATCACTCTAATTATGCGTTTATATTTTTAATCAGTTGATAAACTTTAATATGACATCCCACGTGATGTCCAAATCTTTACACATTGTGACTCTCTCATATACACAGATGTGTATATATATAAATTTTGTATATAAGGGAGATCAGATAAAGATGGAGTACAGGTAAAACAAATAGAAGGTTTTATACCATAAAATTATTTATAGTCTCTCATATTACTGCAATTAGCAAAAATAGACTCTATAATTTTGTATATGATGTTTGTTCTTGTAGTCATTTTGTTATAATAAAAGTTCCTGTGAGGAATAACCGTACAAAAGGAATTCTGTTCTTTTTCTGGAAGAAAATTTGACTTAATGAAAGACTAAATACATTCTCTGTTTTCTCTTCTTTTTCTGTTTCAAAAGAGCCAAGCTAACATCAGATGCAGAGAAGGAATCAGTAATGATGTTTGGACGGAACCTTCGTCAGCTCCTTTTAACAAGCCCTGTTCCAGGGCGCACTTTGATGGGAGTGGATCCTGGTTACAAACATGGTTGCAAATTAGCTATAATTTCTCCTACCAGTAAGCTTATCTTTCAGCTTTTTATATAAAAGTTGTTTGGTTGGTCATACGTTCATTTTATATATTCATGAGGATTTGGAAATAATGTTAATTTTCAAAGCTTAGAAAATAGTTTTCTCACATACAATAATGTGGGAACCAGAGGTTCAAACTTTATATCGTCTTATTTGTTGACCAAAATCCTCAGCATGTTGTCATCATTTATGCTCTTCCCTACATCCCAATGGAGAGATGGAAGATGAACTGGACTTAGACTTTAATAACTCTGTCACCTCATCAATTTCTATTTATTGTGATACATTTAGGTATGATACATTTTAATTCTGTATATATCTTAAATACCACAAGACATTCTTATTGCTTTGTCCAGTGAATTTTTTTCTATTACTCATATATTTACGCTTTCTGTTACTCTTCTTTTTTTTTTCTGAATTTCTGTTTTCATTGAGATCATTTTCTTCCTGCCTAAAACTCGAGGCAGTTACCTTTAATGTGAATCAGCTGGTGACAAATCATTTCGGTTATTGTTTTTCTGACAAAGTTTCTGATTTGCCTTTAGTTTTGAAGAATATTTTTTGCTTGGTATACAGTTCAAGATTGACAGTGCTTTAAACATGTCATTCCATTTTGGGTTTTTTTTTTTTGCGGGGGGCAGAGAAATGTTTGTTTTGGCTACTATAGTTTCTGTTGAGTCAGCTAAAAATATAGTTTCCTCTCACTGCTAAGATTTTTCTTTGTGGTTTTCAGAAGTTTTCTTACAGTATGCTGAGTTCTGTGTATGTATTATTTTCATTTTTTGGCTCGAATTCTGCTTGGGGTTTGTAGAGGTTCTTGCATCTCTTTCTGGAATTCCAGTTACATGTATATTAGACCTTTTAACTTCCTCTTTCTTCTGTAGTCTGTTCTTTTGTTTTATTTTCTAGTGCCTGGCTTTAAGTTAATTAACTTTCTATTCTGCTATGTCTTATCTGCTATTAAATCCATGCATTGAGTTCTTTAAGTTATTATTTTCTTAAGTTTTGGAATTTCCATTCAATACTTACTAAAAATAGATTACAGTTCTGTGGTGAACTTCTTCATCTTTTAACTTTTTTTGAGCTTTTCAATTTTTCTTATTTTTACCTTTTATATCTCTTAAGGCATTTACTATTATATTTATTTGTTCTTTTTCTTTTTCTTTTGGTTTAGGTTTTCAATTCTGAAGTAACTTTTTCTTTCATATCTAGGACCTTTCTGAGTTCTCTTATCTCATTTCTGAGGTATTCTAATTCTGATTTCTGATATTCTCATTTTCCATAATTTTTTTTGTTGCTTGATTTTATATATTGGGTTATGATATTTCTGTTTGTAAGCAAGGACATCATACTAGTCTTTTATTTCTTATTTTAAAAAATAATCATTCTGTATGAAATTTGACTATGATTCTTTTCTGATGGTTAGTGTTACATAAAATTGGTATTCCTCAACTTTTAGGATGGAAGGCTAGATCATGAAAGGTTTTCTAGCTGTATATCTTTGTAACTATCACTTCTGTTTTTTTCCATATTATTGAGAAAAAAGCTTTTATATCTATGTGGATAGAGAGATAATCTTATACTTTCTAGAACCTGCTTCCCTGTTGCCTTCCCTCCTTTTACCTTGACTTTTTTTTTTCCTTTGCTCATACTATCCTTACCTTGCTCAATGTGGATATGATTTGCAACAATTCTCAGTGTGGGGTTTTGTATAAAAAAGAATATTCTACTTTTGATAGTTTCAAGAGTTCGTAGAGATCAGAGTTTTCCAATCCTTTCTGAACTTACTGAGCAGCCTTTGTACTGATCTGTAAACTAGAGTTTGCACAGATTTTTCCTAGTTTCAGTCCTGTTCTCAGATGCACCTCTAGTGATTTCCACGGAAGTACTTTTTGACATTTTTAGACTTTTTCTGATCTCGGGTTTATGAGCTACTCTGTTGCTTCCCTCTGCTCCCTCCCATAGAAATACTGATTCCTGTTGGCCTTGGTACTTGTTAGTGCATTGTTTTTACGTGCTCATCTTTTGGATTTTGTGGGGATACTTTGTTATAGATATAGTCATAGGTTTTTGGATTTGCTCTTCTAGTTGCTCTCTTTTTATGCCATGCAATTTTACGATAAATAGGAAGAATACTTTATCGGTGTTTTTTTCCTGCAACTATTGAGCTGTCATATGGCTTTTATCTTTTCCTGTGTTTGTATTGCTTACAGGATGATTCTTTTTAAAATTTTACACAACACACACACACATACACGTCTTCAGTCCTTTTGGTGAGCAGTATTTTTCCAAGAATTTATTCATTTCATTATTTAATCTAAATTAACACGAAGTTGTTTCTGGTAGTCTCTGCAGTCTAGCGTTTAAATCTGTGCTCGAATCTCTAGTTATATCCCCTTTTCATTTTTAATATAATTTATTTGTGTTATCCTTTTTATGATTGGTATTGCTAAAAAGTATGTGTTTTTAAGTGATTTTTAATTTTAAACTTCAGTGGTCCTCTCATGTTTTTTTTCCTATTAATTTCTGCTTTTAATTTTATTATTTCCTTCAGCTTTCTCTGAGATAATTCTGTTGTTCTTTTCCTAACTTCCTAATTTGGTCACTCAGCTCATTATTTCTATTCTTTAGGTAGTTATCCTTAAATATTTAAATGTATTTTAGCTGAAATATAATCTAATACAGAAAAGCCTACAATTCATAAATATGCAGCTGAAAAAAAACTACACAAGGTAAAGACATTTACGTATCTACAACCCAATGAAAAAATAGAATAGTATCACAATGTGTCTAATATATGGCGAATATTCAGTAAATGTTAGCTTTTACTGTTATTAATGTTGTGTTATTAAATACCAATTATTTCTCATTTAGGTGTCATGATATTATCTAGTTAATAATGTTTTTAAGTAGTGAAATAGAGTCCTTATAACTTTGGAAGTAACAGAATTTTAAAGTGCTTAGGGAGAATCCGATTTAGTAAATAGGAATGATTCAGACTACATTTTAAAAGAGGAACCAGTTCATTTTTCTGTTTCATCTGGCTTAATCATTGGTGTGTTATGTTTTGGAATTTCTTACAAATTAGCTTATTCTTTTCATTTTTTTTCTAAGGTCAGATACTTCACACTGATGTGGTTTACTTGCATTGTGGACAAGGCTTCCGAGAGGCAGAGAAAATAAAGAGGCTTTTGCTGAATTTCAAGTATGAGAATAACCTTTTGAGTACTTCAGTGGCTCAGCCAATCAGAGATAACTTTGATGCCCCTAATTTGGAGGGAGGGGTAAAGGGAAGTGCCTTGGTGAGAGATAAAGAACAGTGTAAAACCATGCTGGTGCAAATTGCTGGAGACCTCTACATTTGGAGACTCCAGAGGAATGCTCTTCCCTTCTACCATCATCACTAAACAAAGGTGGTAATATGAGCAAAAGTGAGAATTTAATTCTTCTATTGGGCCTATACTTCCTCCTTCCCTCCCTACTTTCTCTTCTGGGTCTGAGGAGTAGATGTGGTAGTAGTTAGAAGCTTCAGAAATTATTTGACAACATATCACATAGTTCAGCCATAATGTTTTTATTATGGCTTAAAATGCTCCAGAGTTCACTTACTCATGTGTAAGTTTAGATGGGAAGAAAGCTGACTATTCTTGAGATGGTGTGACAGTAAAATATTTTTCCACTGCCTGCTATACCAAATGCAGAGGCATTGTCTCTCATTCTACATAAGTTTGTCTCCGTTATAAAACGGTAGAGAGGTTGCTTGGATATATGAGAGAATACGAGCATCATAAAATAGTAGTTGTGCATTCTGTACATTTTCTCCTGATTGATCTAGAGCATGCCTTGAGCTCATCCAGTTTCTCATCCTGTTTCTCCCTTGAAGCTGCAGCACAGTGGTGATTGGAAATGGAACTGCCTGCCGAGAAACAGAAGCTTACTTTGCTGACCTGATAATGAAAAATTACTTTGCACCACTGGATGTTGTTTACTGGTAAGGATGTTAGGAATGCTTGTTTTCTTTGAAAGGCAAAGGAACTTCTAAAGTTTCTTCTGTGATGTTTTCTCCCTTCTTTTTTTAAGATAGACATATCATTGGCCCCAAAACCTCCTCTTAATGTTCACAAGAGCTTTGCAGGGCAATGTAAAGTGTCCGTCTCTTAGAGAAAGTTGTGTTTCAGTATCCTGAAACCTCTCACAAAAGCAGCAAATTAGGGCCTACTTAGTTTTATGGCATTTTCCATACATTGTATGAGAGCACTAATTAACTACTGACTAATATGTAGGACTGTGGGTAACTTAGCTTTCTCCCAAAGTTTTGATGCCTGTGAATGGGTGGCCTCCACAACTGAGAGCCAAAATAAATACCACAAATTAAAAGCATTCCTTTCATTCACCATTGTTTCCTCGTTTTCTCCTTGGACCTCAACTATCCATGCTTACCTTTTCCAAACTACAGTAGAATATTAAGTCCTAAAGGCTTTAATTCTAGGAGAGAAGATAGTTATACTGGCTGATATCTAGGGGGAGTGTGCAACATCTGTCTCCCACTACTTTTCGAGGAATCTGATAACAAAGTATAGCTCCACTGATGAGTATGTGACCGACAGGATCAACAGAACAACAACAACAACAACAAAACCCAACACAGGAAGAAGAGTCCTAAGATTCATTTAGATTGGGCAGAAGAGAACGCCCTTGTATTTAGTGTGGTATTCCGTGTGCCAAGAGTTTAATCAAGATATCAGGAAAACAAACTCAGGGTAACCAAAGGGAATTAGAAGGTCAGGGACAAACTGTAAGTGCCATGATGAATCATGGTTCAGGAAAGGACCGGATTGAAAAGTCCGTCTCAGCTTTTTTCCCTCTCCCTCTTCTTGTTCAAGTTGGTTTGGGGAATATTGTGGATCTTCCCTCTTCTGGGAGCCGCACACATGCACCCATTCCTTTTGCAAACCTAACACCTGACATAGCCTTCAGTTCATTTCAGACAACTTCTCTGATTTCTTTTTAACCCATTCACATTAATTTGGTATAAATATCTTGGGTACATTTATAGTGATTATAAGTAGAACTTTCAAATTATTAAAAATAATAAATAGTGAAGTCATCTGAATTTGCTTATAGAGTATCCCTTTATTGAAATTCCAGCAGTGTTTTGTAGTAGAAAAAGGATAAGAGCTTTGGAGTCAGACAAATCTGGTTCATCTTTTGTTGTCACTCGTAATTTACTCATAATGCAAGTTTGGAAGAGTTACTCTGCCTCTCTGGGCTTCACTTTTCTTCATCATTAAAATGGAGAATGCTTTTTTTGCTTTCTGTAACATTTCAGTTTTCTTCATTATTTTATGTATTAAATATTAAAACTTTCTTTTGTATTTGTCTCTCTTTGTGTTTCTCTTAAGAGTTACTTTACTACATTACTTTATATCTGTATAAAGGAACACTGTTTTTTATGTTAGTTTATTCCTTAGCCATAGTAGACATCTTTCATTGTTTATAAGTAGTTTTTCGGTTGACTTTCTAAGATTTCTAGGTATATGGTCATATCATCTGCACAAGATGATAAATTTATCAATTTCTTTTCAAGTTTTATACCTTTTGAATTGCTTTCCTTGTTGAATGGTATCATGCAATGTCTTTGAAAAGCTATTTAATAATGATAGTGAACCATTTTTTTTTCTCTTCTACTTGGATTAGATTGCTTCTAGTGTCTACCTGAAGTTTGTTACTGCCTTTTGTATACTTTAAAAAGATCATTTAAAGCAAATAGTATTTACTTGTGAGTGTTTATTGATTACTATTTTATTAAGTTTTAAATTCAAGAATGAAAGGTAGTATTTATGCTTTTTCAGAATTTTGCTATAATCTATGGGTTTTTTTTCCCTATTTTGATCTATCAATATGCTAAATTGTAGTAGTTGATTTCATACAATTGAAACATCTTTGCAATTTTGATTTGAACTCCATTTTGTTGTGGTGTATTATTCATTTAATGTACTGTTGGGATGTATTTGCTAATATTTTATATGTGCTTTAAAGTCTTTAAATAATACAAATACCTAATCAGTGTTAAGAAAATCAGCTATTTGATTTCATCTTGTTATTTCACCAGTTCAAGGTACCTTTATGAGGAAACTAAGTTTTGTCATATAACGCTTTAAGTAGGCAAATATAGAAAAGAAATTCATTTTGCTTCCGAATGACCTTGTTTATTAGGATAGTGAAAGAATTAGAAAAGAGAATGAACTGAGAAGGTATGATATGTAATAAAAGAAAGAAAAGGGAAGGAGGGAGTAGTGGAAGGTTGGGGTTACAGTTTTTGAGGTTAGATGTTTACCAAGGGGCTTGATCATTGAAGGACAAGTGAATAGACAGATCCTAGAAAAAGGTTTGGTGCCGGACATCTGTGGAATACATATTGGACCTCTTTCTTCTTTCATAGCAGTAGGATATGAACCATTTAATGGAAGGAAAATATAATTTAAGGAATCACAACTTCGTTACTTGAAATAAGTTGGTGTACCTTCAAGAGTCTTAACTAAATTGAAGGGAATAGTTTGAGCCTCAGAGGGTTAACTAATTTGTGAAAAATCTTTTGCCTTAAAATTTAAAAAAATCATTTCTTTAAAGATAATTTTTTTATGATAGATTGAATAGAAAATATAGACATGATAAGATTTTTTAGTACCTAAATTGTTATTTATATTTTTGAGCATATTTCTAGATTGTTCTTTCATGTATGTGTGTGTATTATAGAAAGGAACTCACAGTGTATATATTTTATAACCTTTCCCTTACTTAATATATTGTTATCATCTTCCCATGCCATACTTTACAAAATCATTTAAAAATACTACAGATACAGGCATACCTTGGAGATATTGCAGATTTTGTTCCAGAGCACCACGATAAAATGATATTATAGTAAAGTGAGTCACACAAATATTATATGTAGAAGTTATGTTTATACTGTACTGTAGTCTTTTAAGTGTGCAATAGCATTGTCTAAAAAACAGTTTACATACCTTAATTAAAAAATACTTTAGTGCTCACCATCATCTGAGTCTTGAGCAAGTCATTATCTTTTTGGCAGTAGAGGGTCTTACCTTGATGTTGATGGCTTCTGACTATGGCTGTGGCAATTTTTAAATTTTTAATTATTTATGCCTACAGCACCTGGTCTTCCTAGGTGGTCTCCCATCCAAGTACTAATCAGGCTCGACCCTGCTTAGCTTCTGAGATCAGACATCGGGCTTGTGCAGGGTGACATGGCCGAGACCATGGACTGTGGCTCCACTGGGGCACGAACCCAGGACCTTCAGTGTGTAAAGCAGACATGCTAACTGCTGCACTATGGAACCATGTCCTGTGGCAGTTTCTTAAAATAAGACAACAGTGAAGTTTGCTACATCTATTGACTCTTCCTTTCAGGAATTACTTCTCTGTAGCATGCGACATTTTGAAAGGAATCTTTTTTCCTGAGCAGTAGGTCTCAACTGTGGGCTTAAAGTACTTAGTAAACCATGTTGTAAACAGATGTGCTGTCATCCAGGCTTTGTTGTTCCATTTATAGAGCACAGGCAGAGTAGATTTAGCATAATTCTTAAGGGCCCTAGGATTTTCTAAATGGTAAATGAGCATTGGCCTCAACTTAAAGCCATCAGCTTCATTAGTCTCTACAAGAGAGTCAGCCTGTCCTTTGAAGCTTTAAAGCCAAGCATTGAATTTCCCTCTTTAGCTGTGAAAGTTTTAGATGGCATCTTTTTCCAATATAAGGCAGTTTTGTCTACACTGAAAATCTGTTGTTAAGCTTAGCCACATTCATGAATTATGTTACCTAAATCTTCTGGGTAACTTTGCTGCAGCTTCTACATTAGCACTTACTGCTTCACCTTGCACTTCTGTTAATAAAGACTGCTTCTTTCCTTAAATCTCATGATCCAACCTCTGCTAGCTTCAGACTTTTCTTCTGCAGCTTCCTGGCCTCTCTCAGCTGTTATAGAATTGAAGAGAGTTAGGGCTTTGCTCTGGATTAGGCTTTGGCTTAAGCGAATGTTGTACTGGTTTGATCTATCCAAACCACTAAAACTTTCTCCATATCAGCAATAAGGCTGTTTCAGTTTTTTATCCTCTGTGTGTTTATTGGAGCAGTACTTTTAATTTCCTTCAAGACTTTTTCTTTGCATTCACTACTTGGCTAACTGGTGCAAGTGGTCTAGCTGTTGGCCTTTCTTGGCTTTCAACACGCCTTCCTCACAAAGCTTAATCATTTCTAGCTTTTGATTTAAAGTGAGAGATATGCAAGTCTTCCTCTCATTTGAACACTTAGTAGCTATTTTCAGGTAATTAATCAGCCTAATTTTAATATTGTTGTGTCTCAGGAAATAGGGAGGCCCCAGGGGAGGAACAGGAATGGCGTCAGTTGAGCAGTCAAAATACATGCAACATTTATAAATTAAATTTGCTGTCTCATATGGGTGAGGTTTATGGCACGCCAAAAACAATTGAAATAGTAACATCAAAGATCACTGATCACAGATAACCATAACAAATATAATAATAATTAAAAAGTTTGAAATATTGGGAGAATATTTCAAAATGTGACACACATGAAGTGAACACGTGATGTTGGAAAAATGATGCTGATAGACTTGCTTGACACAGTGTTTCCACAAACCTTCAAATGGCAAAAAACATAGTATCTGCAAGCACAGTAAAATGAAGTATGTCTTTATACTCTTGTATGTTGTATTTTGGTCATTTTTTGTTGTTCAACAGCTGGGTTTTTCTAATTGTCACCATTTTCAGCAAAGCTATAGTAAATGCCCTTGTGCTTAGATCTTTGTACATACTTTTCTGTCTTTGGAATACATTCTAAGAAGTGGAGTACAGGTTTAAAAAGGAACCTGCCACTTCTCCTAAACTGAAAAATGCTTAAATACCAAACCCAATCTATTTCTTAGATTATTTCCATACTACATTTCTTTCTCTTATCAACACGTGGCTAATTTGAGATTCCGTTATTTAAAAGCATTTATATTACTGGTACATATAAAAGTTCATATACAAAGGGAAGAAAATAAAATATTTTTTTTGTGTGTGAAATATATCAGAACATACAGCTGAAGAAGAGTAAACTGAACGGCTTCATTAACAGCTTTTAGGCTCCACATGTGATTTTTTTTTTTTTGTAACTACTGTCTTGAATTGTATGAATTGTTGCTTGTTTGAGATAATTAATGTGAAAGCTGCATATTTTTAGAGCTTTTGAAATACATTGCCATGTTGTCTTCCAGAATGACTGTGCCAATTTATATTCCCCCTTGCAGTTTCTTCTCTTCCATTTCTCTGAGACCTATTTGTTCTATCATTTTTGTTTTAATTATATAGTTGAAATCTCTGCAGCACTGCTTATTAACTAATTATATGCCCTGGACAAATTACTTAACCTGTTTGTATTTTAGTTTTATCTATAAAATGGAGTAATAATAATTCTCATCCTAAAGAATTATTGTGAAGGTAAATGAATTTATATAAAGTGCTTATACAGCATGTGGCTCATACTTGCTATTATTAATGAGGTCAAATATATTTTTATATGTTTGCTGACCATTTCTGGAATTTTTTGTGTATGTGTGGGTGGCTTGTTTGTGTCCTTGGCTTATTCTTTTTTTTTTCTGTTGACGATTTTCATCTTGCATAATGATTGGTAAATATTTTTATATATTAATGATTGATCTGTTTGTCATAATTTTTGCAAATTTTGCAAATAGTTGTCCCCATTTTGTGTTTATAGTTCAAGTTTATTTTGTATAGAATTTAAAATTTTATTTTTTCAGATTTATCTGTCCCTTTTTCTATGGCTTTTGAATTTTGTATTGTCTTTGAGTCTAGAATATTAAAAAGTATTGTACAATTTTGTATTGTACTTGAGTCTAGAATATTAAAAAGTTTTTGTAGAAAATATGAACTTATATCCAAGAATATTGGGGTTTTTTTAATGCAAATACCTCAAAACTTTTCTTTAAGTCTTCTGACTTTTCTTTCTGAAGCCACAAAACCTCATTATCCTCTCAATTACTTATATGGTTGCTTTGAAGCTTTATTCTCTATGAAACCAAAAATTAACAAGAGAACTTAATCTAGACAATAGAAACAGTACAAGGCTGTTAAATAACCTGAGAATAATTTTGAAAAAAATAATGGATGTTGATTTTTCCCATTTTTTTCTTAAGGCCTTTACTCGCCGACTATGGTATTTTGTAAACAGCAGAGCCACCTGATTTCTTCCCTTCCTTTTCCTCCCCTCTGCTCCTTTTTTTCCCCCTTTCTCCTTCCTCATTACCTTCCTCCTCCTTTTACTTCCTTTTCTTGTTTGGTTATACCATATTTTAGTCATCTGTTGTTTGACAACTGGGCTTTTTTCAATCTTTGATGTAGTTTTAGTTTATTACACAGACATATACTATAATTTCAATATTTATTTGCAGGCATGGTTAGTATGATATTTGTAATGACCTTAAGGACATTATTGTGACCTTAAGGACAAAAGGGTTTTCTGTTTTTAATTTTATTATTGACAATTCAATATGAAAAGTTTTGATATGTTGACAAGAAAATAACATATCACACTGTTTATTGTTTCGTTTGGGCATTAGGCAGCATTTTATACTGCTTTCTTTATTCTACTTATAATTAGGATTCTTGAATCTATAGGGTGGTATCTTTTAGTTCTTCAAAATCTTAGCCATTATTCTTCAAATATTACCTCTGTCCCATTCTTTCTCTCTGTTCTTCCTCTGAAATTCTAATTATATATATTGAGCCTTCTCACTCTTATCCTCCATGACTTTTAACATCTCTCTTTTCATCTCTTGTCTCTCTGGGCTGCTTTGTGGTTGATTTCTTCAGGTCTTTTCTCCAGTTCACTAGCTTTTTCTTTACCTGTCAGACCCAGTCATTGAACCTTTTATTTTAGTTATATTATTCACTTCTAGAAGTCCTATATGTTAGTTTTTCAGCTCTACTGAAAGATATATAAGAAAATACACATATTTAAATTTTTCAATTTTATAAGTTTTAATATATGTATACTTTCAAGAAACTATCACTATGATCAAGAAAATGAACATGTACCTATTACCCCCCTGAATTCCCTTGTATTCCTTTGTAATCCACCCTTCCTGTGCCTTCACACCCCCCCCACCCGCAACCTCTGATTTACTTTCTGTAGCTGTAGATTAATTTACATTTTCTAGACTTGTAAGTAATTGGAATCATACACTATTATTTATTCTTTTGCTAGCTTCTTTCATTCTGTATCATTATATTCGGATTCATCCATGATGTTGCATGTCAGTTTGTTCTTTTTCTTACTGAGTAAAATTCCATTGTATGGTTAAATCACAATTAGTTTATTCATTTACATGTTGATGAACATTTGGATTGTTGCTGGTTTGGGCTATTACAAATAGAACTGTATGAGCATTCTTTTACAAGTCTTTGCGTGGACGTATGCTTTCGTTTCTCTTGAGTAAATAAATAAGAGTGGAATGGCTGTGTTGTATGGTAGGTATATGTTTAAGATACTGCCACGCACGATTTTCTAAGCTAGTTGTACCATGTTACCTAACCACTAGCAGCGTATCAGAGTTCGTTTCTTTAGATTCTCTTCAATCTGCTTCGTATGGTCAGTCTTTGAAATTTCCCTATCCTAATGAATATTCGGTGATCTCTCACTGTAATTTTAATCTATATTCCTTAGCAATCAATGATGTTGAGCATTTTCATTTGCTTTTTTGCTTTCTATATATCTTCTTTGGTAAAATATCTGTCCATATATTCTTTCCATTAAATAATTGGATTATTTTTCCTCCTATCATTCATAGTATTTTGTATTCTGAATGCAAGTCCTTTGTCAGATACCTGTTTTGTATATACTTCTCCCAGTCTGTAATTTACCTTTCATTTTTTAAACATGGTCTTTTGAAAAAGCAAACATTTAAAATTTTGATTAAGTCCAATTTATCAACTTTTTTATGTAGTCTTTCTTTTTGTATCTTATTTAAATAATGGTTGGAGAAACTAAGGTCATTATGCTTTTCCTGTATGTTTTGTTTTAGAAATTTTATAGTTTTAACTATTTCATTTTGGCCTGTAATCCATTTAAAGTTAATTTTTATATGTGGTATGAACTCTTTTTTGCTTATGGCTATGGATTAGTCAAGCACCATTTATTGAACGATTTTCCTTTTCCCATTTAATTGCTTTGGCATCTTTGTGGAAAATCAGCTGAACATATACATGGGTATTTATTTCTGGAGTCTGTTCTGTTTAATTGACCTATATATCTTTAAACTAATCTATGCATCTTTAACTAATACCATCAGTGCTGATTTGTATAACTTAATGAAATGAGATAGTATGAGCCCTTCAATTTTGTTCTTTTTAAAAATTGTTGTGGGTATTCTAGGCTCCTTGAACTTATACATAAATTGTAGAATCAGCCTTTCTACATATGGGCCAGCTGGGATTTTGATTGGGATTAAGTTGACTCTACAGTTTAATTTATAAAGAATTGACATCTATCTATTTAATTTTTAATTTCAGTTATATTTTTTCATTTCTAGAAACTATATATTTTCAAGTCTGCTTGATCATTCTTATAGTTTTTTGTTCCTGAATATCTTTTCAAACATCTTTTATTTCCTTAAGCATACTAAGCATTGTTATTTTACAGTCTGTGTGATCATTCTGGTATCTAAAAATCCTTACAAGTCTGTTTATGCTAACTGTTGGTACTTCTGGTTCTGCTCTGCAGTTTTGTGTTTTCCTTTCTATCCAATTATTTTTATTGAAAAGTTGTTTTCATGGAACTTTATCTGTGGGAATTCATTGAGGCCTGGATTGATAGTGAGTTGCTTCGAAGAGGATTTGCATTTGCTTCTGCCAGGCTCCTGTAGACACTACCAGTTTGAGAATCACTTAAATTAAATTCTCAGCTTGAGACTTTTTGTTGGCCACCCAGGTAGTGTGAATTTAGGCTGCAAACTAGATAGATGGCTTATGGTTCCATATTTTCATCAGAAATTCTCCCTGTGACAAGGTTTGAGATAGTCCATTTAATTTGCTATATCCTAGGAGTAGGCTATAGTGAGTTTATTTCTCTTAGACCCTTAGACTGGGGCGTTAACCCTTTGGGATGTCAGCTTTAGAAGTGTGTGGGTTGTTGGGAAAATCTATTATTAACACCTATCTTAAGTATTCTCTGGGTTTTGTCTTCTCATCCTCTAGTTCTATGAAGCTCTTTGGGGCCATGAACATAAAAAATAAAATTCACCTGGTTCAGCAGATGTCCTTAGGCGAAAGTCAGCTTTAGAATTCAAGGTTCTCACATTTACTTTATTCTTTTTAGCTTGAGTATTTCTTTCTTGCTGATTCACTGATGTGTTTAAGATGTATTATATCTAGGATTTTTAGTTGTTTTCAATAAAATGTTTATCCAGGTAGTTAATCTTCTATATTACAGGTAAAGAAGGTCACTACTTGATTTTCTATTTTCAATCTACTTTAAATTTAAAATTTGATGTTTTCAGATATCAGACATAAATTGTAAGGGAAAATTAGACGATCATTTTTAATCATTTCAATTTGTACTTTTGGATTTAAAATTACTTGTTTCTTTGCTTTTCCTCTGGGTATGAATGCCTATTGAAACATGTGCATGACATTATTCTCTGCCAATTTAATATTCTTTTTTTAAAAAGCATATTGAAAAGAGATTTTAAAAAAATCCAGGAAAATATAAAGAGGAAAATAAAAATAATTTGTAATCTCACCACTCAGAGAATGGTGTTAATATTTTTATATATTTTGTTTTAGGTTTTTTACTTATATATTCATTTATTCAACAAGTATTTATCACATAAATATTTAATTGAATGAGGTAGACTCAGTAAGATGCAAGAAGGAACAACTTTTTATTTACTATCCCACTCCTTATTCAGCTCATGTTTAGAGTAGTCTTTTCATCCCTGGCTGAAATGATGGACAGGTCTCAGCTCTTTCAGTCCCTCTTAGTTATTAAAACAGTCTCATTTCAGCAATTAACATATCTTCTCTAGGGCAATAATCAAAGCTCCAAACTTGATATAAATTAAATTCCACGTCAGGTCTGTTTCACTCTGGGAAACCTGCTTTACTCGGGTTTGCAGGTGGCATGGTTAGCTTCCGCTTCCTCTTTGTTTATTTGTCTTTCTTCCCTACTCACTAGCTGAATTTTTTGATCCTTGCAAGTTTAGTCCTCAGAATTGAGAATAGGGAAAAGGAGCATAGTCTTACAAAAATGGGGACAATTGCAATCTGAGTGTAGGACCCTCTGGGTGGCCTAAATACAGTTGCTGATTTATTCTTTCATGAGGTGTTTTTGAAGAACTTTTTGTTTGTTTGTTTTCTGGAATTTTCCCCAACCGATTCTTGAACTGCAATGCAGTTCTTGTGGCAGATATACTTGGCAAATACCATCCCTAGCTGACCAGTTTTGACTCCCTTTCTCCAGAGCCAGGCTTAAGGCAGGTCATTCTTGTCTTGGTTACTTCACTACCTTGTCCTCTTGGACAGAATATCTTTAAAGCTACCTTCTGTAGCTGGCAGGAGCTGGTGCTCGCCCTCTCTCCCCCTCCCTCCTCCATTCCTCTTTCCCTTCCTCTCTCTCTCTCCTCCCCACATCTCCCTCTCCCTCTCTCTCTCTCTCTCTCTCTCTCTCTCTCTCATGTGCATGTATTCTCTTTCTTATGTCATGCTCACGTATTTGTCCCAGGGAGGCCCCTCTCACTTGGCATAGGGTCTGCGGTACCATCCTCCCCCTGAGATGTTGGGGTAACAGGAGAAATGCCATAGCATTCCAACAATATTCTTAAAGAAAATCTTTCAGCTCTTTAACTTCCTCCTGTCCCTCTCCTCAAACACACATGTATTTTATAGAATGAAGTTGAGTGATTGCCAGTGCTGGCAAAACAGGCTTTTGGGACTTCAGCCAGAATGGAAGCCTGTGCTCCCATACAATCAGCAAAGCATTGTTATCACCCAGACTATGTGGCAGGCACAGTGCTGTGTGCTGGGAGTAAGAGCCATGAGCAAGACAAAGTACCTGCCTTCTCGAAGGTTTATTCTAGTGGAGAAAACAGACAAAAAGATAAATGCATGTTTATATGTACTATGTTAATTAAAGATGAATTCTATTTAGGGAATTAAAAGCAAGGTAAGGGATAGTGACAAGTGCAATTTTCAGATAGTTGTAGTTATAACCATATTTATTTCTTAGTGATAGGAATTCTATTTGTGTGGTATGGTATATGACATATATTTTAAGCACATCACCTAAGCTGAAGTAAGGTGTGCTGAATTTGTCCTTATTCATATCATCTAGATTCACTTCCTCATCCTCAATTTTTCATGTCACATGTCTCTCTATAGCTATATTTTTCAAATTGTAACCTTGCAATTTAATTGGTGGAAGGTGAAATCAATATAGTGGATCCCAACCAGCATTTTAAAAAAATTTAAATGCAATAGGAAATACAATTTATGTCATGTAGTAAGGCTAAGTATTGTTTCATGAATATTTGTTTTGGTTACATATATGTATTGTGTACTGGGTTGTGATGTAAAGTGTATTTCTTTATTTTATTTCAGATATATAGTACATTGGTTAGACATTTATATAGTTTATGAAGTGATCCCCCCAATTACTCTATTACCCATCGGGCTCTACTTACAACCATTACAAGTACTGCTGACAGCATTCCCTATGTCGTACTCCCCATCCCTCTGATCATCTCTCAACTAATTTTTTAAAGTGTTTTTCTTATTGTAATGATGGTCAGAAAAGTTTGAGAAACATTGCTTTATGCACTCCCATATCTGAAACTCTGAAAATGAAAAGTTAATAGATAAGATTGTAGTAATCCCTAATGAGAAGTTAGAACACTCAGCATTATAATTTAGACTACCTTATAAAATTGCAAAAGATCCTCTTAAGGAAAGAGAATAGGGCAAGAGTTCTCAGAACACACTGAGATATGTGAGCTGGACTAATGTGCTCTACCAGTAAAATTAGGAATGACAGTCCTTTCCAATTCTTTGGGAAAAAGTTAAATTAGTGGGAAGAATTTTCTCAAATTTCCTGTCAAAGACAACTTTCCAAACACTTTATTAATACCGTCAAAATTTTATTGTAATCTTTTTGCAAGGTAAGGCTTATAGTAGGCTAATTCAGAGATGCACTCTTGGTAACAAAATTTTATAGAATGAAAATGTCATATAAGATAATAACATTGGGAAAAAAAGTTTGAGTGACCAGTTTGCTAACTCTTATACCCATTAAAGTATATCAGAAAATGGCTTAAGCTAAGCGTTCTATCAGAAATGCTTATATATTTACTAGAAGAAGGTTACAAATTACGCAAAAAAGATTCTTTGCCAAAGTTTGGATCAATTTTTATTTTATACAGATACATTCTTCATAATTTTTAAATGTTTGCTTGATTTGATTTATCTCTTGTGTATTTAATCACGTTATTTAAAATGCACATATTTCATCATGTTCTGAATGGAGCACGTTGACTTCCAGGGGCTTTGCCACTAGAAAAAGATTTGGAGTTAAAAGTAAATCAATTTGTATTTACTGGGTGCAAACTTTCTGTCAAGTGTGGATTTTATAAGGACATATGCAAAGCTGAAAAAAGTATAAATCACCAAGGATATATGTAAGAAAAGATCTGCCCAAAACACTACTGGAAGACTAAAGCTTAAATCCTGAATTCCCTCCCTTAGCTGCCTGCCTCCAAGTGCTAAGCATAGCATAAACTGTTTATAATGATTACGTTAGAAAAAAGAGTTGGAAAAGAGATCCCACTGCTTATAGATAATGTCATCATCCTAATCAGTGGCTAAGAGAAAGTAGAATTGCTCACTTCCTTTTGATTTGTGAGATAGAATGATTTGGGGGCTGAAAAGATAGACTATAAACATAAATGAAAGAAAACCAGAATGTAACTAAAATAGGGAGATAGTAAGAGAACTTCTCTTTCTTATTTTATCTTCTGGCCTAGATGAAACATTTTTTCAAGTTCCAGGTGAACTTGTGAATTAAATTTTGGTACCACTGTTTGTAAAATTGAGAAATCGTGGAAGATGGACAGATATTATTTTGATGTTCCAAGAGAGAAATGAGATAGGTTATGCAAATGACCGTTGAGTGTGATCTTCATCAAGCCAGATTATTATTAAATGGTAAAAAGATGGTTTGTGAATACTTAGGAAGGAACAATAGAACAGTAACTACTGGAAATCAGCATGCGTTTCTTAACAAAACATTTTGGTCTTATCCCATTTCATTTTCTGTTAGGAAAACTGGACGGATAGACACATCTAGCTATTAGCACATTTTTTGATAGTCTCTTGATAACCTCATGGAGAAACTAAAGAATTAGAGATTTGGTTATGTTGCTCTCAAAAAGATATTGATTATCTAATGGATTGATGTCTGATATGTGGTCTCTAGGAGCATACCACAGACACTGTATTAGTTAACATTTTAATCAATAATTTAGTAAAGGTTTGGAGGCATGCTTTTCAGGTTTGTGGACATTGAGGTGTATTAGAATCAGGATCAGAAAAGTTTTTGAAATACTTAAGTTGTTGAACCTAATCTAACAAGATGAACTGTAATAGGGATAAAGACTTTTGTAATGCTAGACGGAATTTTCCATAGAGATTTTGATGGGATGATGTCTAAGGTTTCCTTGTAATCTGATGGATGGAGATTCTATCAGGATAACATGCAGCCAATTGCCCATGTCCCAAACCACCTGGACCTAATTTGTTTTGCTTTAAAAAAGTTTATTTTCTAATAAATCAGTAAGCTTAGCTATACAACTTAAGCTGTATCTAGCTATGTAAAGCTCATAATTGTGTGAAGTTAAAATATTTTATGTGGAGGAAAAGTTGTCTTTGTATTCTGACTAGTGCAATAATTTCCATTTTAGGTGTGGAATGTAAAATCATTTTCTTTGTATTTAAACATACTGCCTTCTCCATCTAGTTTCTAGTAATGATGGAGGCCATGAATTAGCCTTGGAACTTGGTACAGCCAACATTATTTTTTGGATGTCACTTTGATTATTATGCTTAATAACAAGTTAAGGTGATATACTATTTGTCTCACTTGTTTCTACAGTAGCTTGAAAAAATGTGCTGTGATAGTTTAGGATTTTGTTGCCTTTCACCTCTTGATATTCCTCCCTCCGTTTCTGTGACTATTATAAACACTAAACTCTTCTTTATAAGGCTTTCTTTCTGGGATGTTTATAACTTTAAGTAAATTTAAAAATAAAATTGTTTTATAACCAATATAATTTATGTTCATTTTTTTTGAAACGGGCAGAATATTTTTAAAAATATATATTTAAATAAAACATAAGGAGGTGTGTTGGAAAGGAGGCATAAGGAGTGAATAATTATGATGTGTATGTGTTGGGGGGAGTATTTGGTTTTAAAATACTGTTTGGATTCTCAGTTTGACACTTTTTGATCAAAATAAAATGTTTTACCAGTTTTTTAACCCATGTGTTTCTGTATCCCTAAGTGCAATTTAAGTATATAGGAGTTACCCCAACACTCCCCCACCCCCTTTAACCATAGTCCCTCTTGCAGATCTCTGTTTATTGACTTAGATTAGAATTGGCCTAGAGCCCAGTGATGGTCATTTCTTGTTTTCAGGTTTTTGGTTACAAATCTGCTTTTGTTGCCAGATCCAATAAAGATTCTTGATTGTTTTTGTTAGTTTTATTACAAGTTCTTGCCAAAGATACAGTGTATTGTAACCAAAATAGATGTTCTGTTTAGACAAGTGTATTTGCTGTAAAATAACGTAAAATATAAACAATAGTATGTTCAGCATTAATGTGTTTTACATAATCTTTAGGAATGGAAGAAACACCTTACTTCGAACAGTTGTTTTACATCTTTTCTCTGTCTCAGCTTGTGTATGCACAGTCTTACACTCCTAGATCCTCCTCCAAACTAACATTTTACTGTGATCTTGAAAGTAAAGTGGAGTTCACCAATTTTGTACATACATAGTTCTGTTATTTCGTAAAGTACATACATCAGATAAGTAGTGTTTTCCATCATAGAGACATCATCAGTTGAGTAGAAAAAGATAGTTTTTAAGATTCTAATGCCTATAAATAGGTAGGGGAAATAATTACCCATCGATCTTTCCATAAATGCTATACCTGGTGAAGTTAGGAACCCTATTACAGAGTTATAATATAGATCTCTTGAGACTTTAAGTAACCATCTTTGTGACTAGGTCCCAGTGCAGTCTTGATTTGTGCTAAATTCTTCATTGTAGTGAACACAGGCATGTAGCGAATACAAAATGAATATATTTATATGGCGTAATTTTAGCTCTGTTTTTGGTCACAGTTTCTAGAATATATTAAATGTGTAAGGGATGAGACTGCATTATCAAGAAATTACTAATGGAATGAGTTTTACCTTGAGATTGTTAACTCTTTGGCCTGTTCTTATTCATATTTTCCTCTTCTCTTTGGCATTAAACAACTTACTGTTTTTTGTCACCTTTAGCCAACACTTTTAAAAATCAATTTATTATTGGGGAATGATAAAGTTTTCTTTTTATTAGAACTGTTTGAGTTGTACAGAATCACTGTGGTTCTGTCTCTCATTTCAATTGCATTAGAAGAATTCAGAATTGCTAGAATCCTTTGTTGTTGAGATCCTTTTCATTTGGTTATATTGTACTTGAAGATTTGGGGGCCAGAAATTGATATTTGTCAATAGGAGTTCTTGAATCCACCTTATTTGTCTTTTCTATATCTTTCGGGACGGGGGACTCTTTTGATTCTAATGTATTTTATGTGGCTAAGTCTTTGTATTATGCTCTCCTAATTTATTGAAATACCACTCTCAAGTTCCCCACATCTGTATATTTCTAAGGTTACACCCAGCTTAATTCCCATTACTTTTCTGCTTCACAGCACTTGCATTTTGAAGGGACCCTAACATTTGGGTTCACATTATGATAATTAAGTTTCAGGGGAATAGAGGATAAAAGATGTCTCAGGTCTAGTTGCAGAATAAAGTTCAGAAGCACTTGTAAAACTTGCCTGATTGGTAGGTAGAGGTGCTTTTATTTATTCACTACTCAGGCAGCATTAATCTGTATTTCATCAGGTACCTACAGTGCTGTAATTCTAGATGTGCCCTTGGACTTGATTTACTTCAACTTCGTTTTCTTTATTAATGTGCCATGAAAGAGGTACATGAAAGATAGCCAACATCAAAGTACCTTTTAAAGTAAAATGGTTGATAGGAATTCCCTGGTATTTAACACTGTCTATCAAATGTTTCAGCTGGTTTGCATCCTTTTACAAGCTATTGCTTGCTGCACTAAAAGAAATTTAAAGCAGTTGTTTCAAGGTGGGGAGAGTCAGGGACACGGTTATGGTGGTGGTGGCAGTGGTTGGGTGGTATTAGCCAAAGAAGAGAGTAAATGAGAAGGTAGGAACATAGTATTATTTTTTAACTGTACTCCTCCCAAGATGGTTTGTTTTGTGTTTTGGTGGGGGAGGGAGGAAGTTTTTAGTCAAATGTAGTGCATATGATTAGAGTGAGGAGGTAGTCATCTTGGTTATAAGAAGATTGAAGAGGGTGGCCAAAGAAAATTCATCAAACCTCTGTGAAAGAAAGAATAAAAGACAACGTCACTATCTTATTCAGAGGTTGTTTAACTACTTTAACTTCACAACCTGTTTATTCTTTTCCGAACCATCTAAGAAAAAGCTTTTAAACACAGTAATATGGGAAACTGAGTCTTAAGAAGAACAAAGGAAACAGGACTCAGAGAAGGCTTGCCATATGTACTGTGGAATATTTATTTCCCTGTAAACACATGTTTTAGGGGCTATTGTCTCTGTTCTAGGCCGAATATATAGGGGTAGAACTTGTAGCTCTCTTTTGAAGTTCTCATTCCTATTTGGTGGATGTTTCTTCCTCTTACATAAGAAAAAGTATTTAAAGGCTTTTTTTTTTTTTTTTTTTTTTTTTAGATAATCACAAGGATTGTGGCTCTTTTCCTATTGTCTTTACCATAAAACTATCTTAATCTGAATAGTGAAAAAGAGAAATCACAGAATATTTTAGAAAATGAAATGAACTTGCTTTCAAATTTATACTTTATTTTTGACTTACTAACATAACCTTCATTTGTAGAAATCTTTTAAAATCTTTTGTAATAAAAACATTTTTTGTAATTAGTATTTGCTATAACATATTTATAGTGTTAAAATGATTTTAAAAATACCATATCTTCATATTCTGTAATTTCATTTATACTTACCTGCTTAACTAACTTTTATTCATATATGGTGGGAAAATAAATTTCAACCCAGACTTGGCCTTGGTGATTTATTGAACTAAAGTCTTTGGACTGTAAAGTATAAGAAATCAACTCTACAACTGACACAGAAGAGGTTATGTGGGGAGTGAGCAGTGTCTGTGATTAAGGAAGGAGGTGGGAAAGGTACATCTTTCCCATTTGTTAATATAGGAAATACGGAACTTCTTGCTGCCATTGCCATACCATATATGATCACCCTTTGGCACAGAGACCTCTGGGTTGAGAGAGTTGGATATTAGGAAATAGGTAGTAGAATGAAGGCTGGAAGATGTGTATCTTTACATTCATACCACAGTTTTCTTTAATTTCTTTCCCCTTTCCCCTTCACAGGTAACAGCATCTTCTTTTGCTTATTTGTTCCTTTAATAATTTGATATGACCCATTAAAGTTATAGTGAATTGGGAGACAATGAATGTGTGAGACTGCCTAAAATGTCATCAAGTTCTTATTTTGCAAGAATTTTAGTTTTCCTAAGGCAGAGAGCTGTGGAGTCCTTTGTTTGACAGAGTGAATCATGCTTTGATTTTAGTTTATTAAAGATTCTGAGGTTTTGTGTATCTGGTCTAACTAGGACCATAGGTAAAGCACATGAATTGGCCTAATATTGTATATTTAATCATTCAGACATAATAACTATAAGTTAGTCTAAAGCTTGATTGCTAAGGGTAAAAACATAGCCAAGGATCGTAAATGATACGTATTAGCTACTTAGTGATAAGCAATTTGAGCTTGCAAATGAGTCACCAGCTTCACAGTTGATCAGTATATTTTTAACTGATTGTTATGGTTACTTCATTACCCCATTTACCTAAAAATCTTACTATTCTTCAACACATTTTTATTTTTCCTTTCCACATAATGATTTTCATGACTCTAGGACTACAAGAGACCACGGGAAGTTTGATGGACTACCCTCCCAACTCACAGTGGGGTTGAATTTCAGATAGTACAATGGTTTAAATCATGATGCTGCCATTATTGCTATTATCATATTCCACTTCTTATTTTAAATTATCTCAGTACTGTATTGGGGACATCTCTGGCTCAGAATTCAGATGTTGGTCTGGCCAAAAAACTAAAATCTTGAAGCCTCTGTCAATGTCTTTAATGTATAGAAATACTTGTTATACATTATAACAAGTTTCTATTCAAACCACATGCTCTAATTTCTAGGATTCAGTGATTTCCTTCTCTACCAAGCCCTAGGCTTATTTTGAATTAAATTTTGAATATAAAATTCACTGATTTTATAAGAAGAACTTGGATACCTATATTCTTTCTTCTCTCTGCTTCTTTATTGGGGTGGGAGGCCCTTCCTTTCAAGTCCTTTGGAAGAGTCTGTACCTGATTCTCAATATGAAATGCTACTTTTAGATGGTTTAGATTTTAGTAGTAAAAGTCATAATTAAAATTTCTGGCAAGAAATTGCTCTTTTTTCTATTTCAATAAATTTTTGTTGGATTCAGAAAGACAGCAAGGATGTTAGGGACCCCTGCTCAAATTTTTAGATTTGGGACTTGACATTTTTCTTATTCATGGTTTTTGGCAGGGAAATATGAGAAACGGATGAAGAAAGCTAGGAACATGTTAGGCTTTTGAAGCATCTTAGATCTTTTCAGGTTTGATTTTCTTCTATTCTTCATTTTCTTAGGCTTTTTTTTTTTTTTCGTTTTCCATCTGGTTGCCTTTCCTTAGTTAGAAGCAAACAGGTTTGTGTTAAGTGGAAAATGTAAAATGATCTGTCTTGTTGAATTTAATATCTTGGGGAAAGTTTGTCTCCAAAATCTAGTGTGTGTACAGCATCTTTTTTTTATTATTATTATTACATGGAAGTAAAATATTTAATTAAGTTCCCTCCACTGTTAGAAATCTGAGATCTTACTGTACTATCACAGTTACTTTCATCCTCACCAAGTTATTCAGGTATTTTCTGATTATGTTGGATAATTGTCTTCTCCTTTGACTTAGAATTCATTTACCCATTCATATGCAGCATATTCAACAAATACTTATTGAATACCGTGGTCTGTGCTAGGCACTGTGGAGTGAAAGATTCATAAAATATTATCCAGTGGCCATTTTATGTTCAATCCAGCAGCATCCTCTAGGCTGTAGCTCATCTGGACTCCTTTTCACTTTCATATAATGAAACTAAATAATCTTATTTTTTACTTTTGGTAACCATTTTTTTCTGTGCATTCTTGGCACCTGTTCTTTACTCTTAAACTTAGATACTGTCCCAAATATTTTCTTCCTTTGTCTTCTCTATATATTTTCTTTTACTTATAATTTCTCCCTTCATTTCTGGGACTTCATCTTTTGCATCAGTGTTAGTTCTAATTCTATATCCTAGTCTCAAGTTCTCTCCAGAGATCTGGACTCCGATTTCACTGGTTTGCTGTCAGTCTTGAGAATCCCTGTGGTGCCTCAGATTCAACCAAACTTAACTCCTTGCTATAGCTTCCAAACCTATTTTTCTTCATGTGTTTTTTGTTTTGTAAGCCCCTCTTTCACTGATGGGCTAGCAATTCGCTTGGGCACAAAATTGGTAATCTTTGATTTCATATTCTGCTCCATACTCTATTCAGACTGCCATGAAATTCTGTTGATTCTTCCTCTGGAATGTTTCTCCTATTTCTTTTCTTCAGTGTCTCCTGTTTGTCAGTCTTCTTTGAGATTTTTAAGCCTTTCATGAGCTGGCCTAAAACTACTTTTCCAATATAATCTTTTGATACTCCCTTCTCAGTCTAATATGTGTTCATCATTCAAGTTTTTCTAATCTCAGTCTGTGCAGTTATATTTATGTTATGCCACTGATGCCATTCATTAAGGAATCATACAATTTAAAAAATTATGCATATAATCAACAGTTTATTCTGTGTATTCATTATAAGAATTAGCAGTTATAATTTATAAGCCTATATTTTTAAAATTAGCTAAAATAAATTTTTAATATTTTGTTTTGTTTTTCAAGGTAGCCTCATTTATATCTTCCCCTGCTCTGCTTCTATTATTTGCAATAAAATGTTGGTTCCTATTTTCAGTGGATTCCATTTAAGTGCCCTTTCCCCTCATATGAAGTATCCTGTGATATCAGTAATTCTTTATGCCAGGTAAATTGGAATATTTGTTCTTTGAAATGTATGGCTTTCTTTTTTTCTACCTATTTTGCAGTTAAAACAGGCTGTAGAGCCAGGTTCAAATTACAGCTTCATTCCTTACTGTCACAGTGATTATAGTCAAGTTAATCTCTCTGTCCCTTCATCTTTTAAAGTGAGGATAATAATAGTATCTACCACAGGATTTTGGTGAAGATTAAATGAGACAATACATTTTAAAATACTTAGAATAGTGCTTGGCACATAGTATACAATCAATAAATGTTCGCAACTGCTATTTTTATTGTAACTACTAAAAGTATGAATGATAATAATTATTATTGTTCACACTGTTTTCTTCCCTTGGAATACCCTTTTTTCATTCTCTGCCTATCACTATCCTACCTGTGCTTCAGAACCTGTCTCAGGTGTCACATCCTCCATGAAATTATTTTAAGTGTCTGTGGTTGGAATTAAGCTCACCTTTCTCTGTGTTCTCATAAAACTTTCTGTGTACTTCTACCATGACATTTAAAATATAGTCTTCTTTATACTGTATTCATTTGTGTAGCTGTTATTTGGATAATTGTTTATGACTACGGAGGCATTGTTGTTTGTTCCTTTAAAAGAGTAGCTTGTTCATTGTTTTGCCCCTGTTGGTACTCAAAACTTTAAATTGATTTAAAGCTAATTAACCTCTCCCCCACCTTCACATATATATGTGGAGAGTATGTAAATATACTTATGTACATACACAACCCTTCTGTGCATAAGGCCCCCTCCTAAGGGCTATGGAAGATACAAAAAATAAAGGGTATGCTTTCCAGATTAAAACTAAATGTTATCTATACATTTATAAAATTTTTTAAAAAATACCACACAAGCAAAAGAGAATATAAAATTTAAATAATAGTGACCTGTGATTAACAATAGTAATGATGATTAAATAACCTGTGTCCTCACCTTACCATTCAGCTTAAGACATACACACCATTGTCACTACTTTTTGAAGCCCCGTCTGTTTTTCCTTCACTTCTCCTGCCTTCCTTCCAGAGCTATTCACTATCTTGAATTCTGTGTTAATAATTCCCTTGCTATTTTGAGTATACTCCTTTATATAGCTAGAATCCTACTACACGTATTCTGTGAGTTGCTTTTTTTTTTCTCGATTATTTTGTAGATTCACTCATTTTGATATATGTAATTGATTTATTAGTTTTCATTATCACATTACATAATTATACAGTATTTTTCTATTTTATAGTTGATATTTGAGTTGTTAACAGTTTTGTTTGTTGTTTGTGGAAGTCTTAATTTATTTATTTTGTTTAATTGACAGCTGTATTGAGTTATAATTCACACCATACAGTTCACCCATTTGAAATATACAGTTCAGTGAGTTTTAGTATATTCACAGATATGTGCAACAATTACCACTGTCGATTTTAAAACATTTCATCATCTTAAAAGGAACCCCATACTCCTTAGCTATCACTCCCTACTCCCTCCCTTCTTCCTTTCTCTCCCAGCCCTAAGGAAACACTAATCTACTTTCTGTCTTTATAGATATCCCTCTTCTGAACATCTCATATGAATGAAATCATACCACATGTGGTCTTTTATAACTGTCTTCTTTTATTCACTTGGCATAATATTTTCAAGGTTCATCTATGTTGTAGCATGTATCAGAACTTATTCCTTTTATAGCCGAATAATGTTCCATTGCATGGATAGACCACATTTTGTTTATCCGTTTCATCAGTTGATGAACATTTAGGTTATATCTACTCTTCGATCATTATGAATAATGCTGCTATAAACATTTATGTACAAGTTTTTGTGTGGACATATGTATTCATTTCTCTTGGGTATATAATTAGGAGTAAAGTTACCATGGTAATTCTATGTTGAATTGATTGAGGAACAACAGATTGTTTTCAAAGTGTTGGCACCATTTTACATTCCCTCCAGTGAGAAGGTTCTGACACCTCCGTATTCTCGCCACACTTACTATTTGACTTTTTGATTGTACATATCTTAGTGGGTATGAAGTGATGTTTCTTTGATGACTAATGATGTCTAGCATCTTTTCATATGCTTATTGGCAATTTGTTTATATTCCATGGATAAATGCTTATTCAGATCCTTTGCTTATTGTTTATTTAGATTATTTGTGTTTATTATTGAAGTGTAAGGGTTCTTTATAAATTTTGGATACAAATTCCTTACCAAATGGATGATTTGCAAATATCCAGTTCTTTAGGTTGTCTTTTTACTTTCTTGATGATTACATTTGAAGCACAAAGTTTTTTTTTGTTGTTTTTTTTTTTGTTTTTTGGCTTATATAAATATATATATATATTTTATTATGGTGACATTGGTTAACAAAATCTAGTAAGTTTCAGGTGTACAATTTAACAGTAAGGCATGTATATATATTGCAACAAAGTTTTAAATTTTGATGAAGTCCAGTTTTTCTATTTTTTTCTTTTGTTGCTCATGCTTTTGGGGTCATATGTAAGAATCTATTGCCAAATCCAAGGGCATGAAGATTTGCTCCTATGTTTTCTTCTAAGAAAGAGTTCTGTAGTTTTTGCTTTTATACTGAGGTCTTTGATCCATTTTTGAGTTAATTTTTTTATATAGTGTATGTAAGGTAGAGTCTGATGTTCTTTTGCATATGGCTATTCAGTTATCCCAATAACATTTTTTAAAAAGACTGTCCTTTCCTATTGGATGATCTTGGCACCTTTGTCGAAATCAGTTGACCAGGGATGTGTAGGTTTATCTCGGTATATTAAGTTCTATTTCATTGATTTATATACCTGTTTTTGTGCCACTACCACACTGCCTTGATAATCATTGCTTTATAGTAAGTTTTGAGATCAGGAAGTATGAACCTTCCACTCTGTTCTTCTTTTTCAAGGTTGCTTTGACTATTCAGAATATCTTGGAATTCCATATGAATTTTACAAACAACTGTTAATTTCTACAAAATCAGCTAAGATTTTGATAAGGATTGTATTGAATGGGTAGATCAGTTTAACAGTGTTAAGTCTTCCAATCCATGAACATGTAATGTCTTTTCATTTATTTAGATATTCTTTAATTTCTTTCAACAATGTTTTATAGTTTTCAAAGTAAAAGTTTTACACTTCTTTTGTTAAATATGTTCTTAGGTATTTTATTCTTCTTGATACTATTGTAAATAGAATTTTCTTGTTTCATTTTTGATTGTTTATTTCAAATGTCTAGAAATAAAAGTGAATTTTATAATTTATCTTCTCTCGTACAACCTTACTGAACAATAATTCATTCTAACAGTTTTTTAATACATTCCTTAGTGTGTGTGTGTGTATATATATATATATATATATATATATATATATATATATACACATATAAAATCATGTCATCTGTGAGTAATTTTACTTCTCCCTTTCTTCTGGGTGTCTTTTATTTCCTTTTAAAAATCATTCATTCATTCATTTATTCATTCATTCTTCATTTTGCCTAACAACTTTGGCTAGAACTCTCAATACTATGTTGAATAGAAGAGGCCAGAATAAAAACCTTATCTTGTTCCTGTTCATAGAGAAAAGCATCCAGTTTTTCACCATTAACTATGATATTAGTGAGTTTTTTTACATGGCCTTTATTTGGTTAAGGAAGCTCCCCTTTTTTCTCTCTTTTTTTTTAATGTTTTATCGTGAAAGGATGTTGGATTTTGTCAAATGCATTTTCTTTGTGTCTGGAGGTGATCATATGAGTTTTGTTTTTAATTCTATTGCCATAATGTGTTACATTAATTGACTTGCATGCTGAACCAATCTTGCATTTTTGGAATAAGTCTTACTTGGTCATCTTGATTATTTTTTTTTAAGTTGCTAGATTTGCCTTACTAATAGTTCGTTGAGAATTTTTATATCCATATTCACAAGAGACATTAGTCTGTAGTTCTCTTGTGTTATCTTGGTCTGTTTTTGGTATCAGGGTAATACTGGCCTCATGGGATAAGTTGAGAAGTGTTCCTCCTATGTTTTCATGAGGAATTGGTATTAGTTTTTATTTTTTTAATGTTTAGTAGAATTCAATGGCAAAGTTATCTGGGCCTGTTTTTTCTTTGTGGGTAGTTGTTTGTTTGTTTGTTTTTTTAAACTAATTCGATATCTTTGTAATAGGTCTATTCAGACAGTCTGTTTCTTGAATTATTTTCAGTAGTTTCTGTCTTTTCAGGAATTCATCTAAGTTATCTAATTTATTGGCATACAATTTTTTCTTATTTCTTTAAAATCATTTTTATTTTGGTAAGGTTGGTAATAATGTCCTCTTTCCCCATCTGATTTTATTAATTTAAGTTTTCTCTTTATTTCTTGGTCAATCTGGGTAATGATTTGTCAGTTTTGATATTTTCTAAGAGCCAACTTTTGATTTCATTGAATTTCTCTGCTGTTTTTCCCTTTTTTATTTCATCAATTTATGTTCTAATCTTTTTTATTTCCTTCCTTCTGCTTGTTTTACGTTTAGTTTGTTCTTCCTTTTCTGGTGCCATGGATGGAAGGTTTAGTTTGATTCGAGATCTTTTTTTTTAATGTATGCATTTACAGCTATAATTTTTCCTTCAAGCACTCCTTTAGCTATATGCCATAAAGTTTTGTATGTTATATTGTCATTTTCATTCATCTCAAAGTATTTTCTAATTTTCCATTTGATTTTTTATTTTACCCTTAGTTATTTAGGAGTATATTATCAATTTCCATATATTCATGAATATTTCAAATATCTTTCTGATTTCTAATTTTATTCCATTGTGGTTGTAGAACATACTTTGTATTGTTTCTATCCTTTTAGTTTTTATTTATTTGTTTATCACCAATACTGCTTAAAATTTTTTTTTTACTGTGGTAAAGTATATATATTACTTATCATTTTAACCACTCATAAATGTATAATTCAGTAGTGTTAAATATATTCACAGTATTGTATAATAATCTCTACTGTCTATATCTAAAGCATTTTCACATACTCAATAAAACTTTGTCTCTATTAAATAATAATTTGCCTTACCACCTTCCCTTGCCACTTCTGATAACCTTTAGTCTCCTTTTGTCTCTATGAATTTGCCTATTCTAGGTACCGTGTATAAATGGAATCATGTAATATCTGTCCTCTGTCAGGCTTCTTTCACTAGCATAATGCTTTCAAGTTTCATCCATGTTGTATCATATACCAAAATTTTATTCCTTTTTATGGCTGAATAATTTTCTACTGTATGTATATGCCCTGTTTTATTTATCCATTTATCTGTTGGTGGACACTTGGGTTGTTTCTACCTTTTGGCTATTGTGTGTAATACAGGTATGAACATTGGTATACAAATTACCTGTTTGAGTCCCTGCTTTTCCATTTAGATCATATGGTGGTTTTAACTTTTGAGAAACTGCCAAAATGGTTTCCGTAACTGCTGCACCATTTTACATTCATACCAGCAATGCATTAGAGTTTTTATTTCTCCACATTCTTATTAACGCTATTTTCTCTTTTTTCGATTATTGTCATCCTAGTAGGTGTGAAGTGGTATCTTATTGTGATTTTGATTTCATTTCCATAATGACAAATGATGTGGAGCCTCTTTTCATGTGCTTATTGGCTATTTATATCTCTTCTTTAGAGAAATGTTTAATCAAGCCCTGTTCTCGTTTTTTAAAATTGGGTCATCTGTCTTTTTGTTACTGAGTTGCAGGAGTTCTTTATATTATGGAACAGGTGCTCTCTTCTGCTGTTCCTCTAGCTCTCTGCAGCCTTTTGGCTGCATCCTCTTGGTGGATATGGAGATCTCGTAGCTGTCATCAGAGAGACCAACAGCAAAAACTGCTCTTTGGCATTGTACACAGCTGTGAGTGTACTCTCTCAGAAGGTTTCCTGGGTTGGAGGGATATCTCTTTCAGATGCCTCTCAATAAAACCAGATTCATAACCTGAGCAGATATACGCCTGCAGCCTGACTCAACCCAGCAGTAGCACAGAAGTACCACTGGGGCCACAGAGCCGCCTGCCATTTTCTCTGCACTGCCTACGCTCACTGCTCACCACTTGTTGGGCCCACCCTGACTGACAATGAGAAACACTTTCTTTAGACTAGTAATTGTCTGGGATGTAATCTTCCATTCTACTTCTGTCCTTTCTGCATCTTATGTTTTAGATATATCTCTTTTAGACATGAAAGGCAACTTTATAAGGTGGTTTCAAGGATTAAATGAATTAACGTATGAAAGTATTAGAAGAGTGTTCCACCGCTATATATAGTAGAGCCAGAGTCCACCTCTCTGAAGAAAAAACACATTAAAACTAGGCATCAAAGATTTTCCAGAGTTAAAATTCCAGGGAAAATGAATACACAATTGGAAAAAAAAAAATCACATTTTCTATGTGCCTGAGTCAGCAGAATTAACAGAATTTCCTTTTGAACCAGCAAACGTGCAGTCGTTGGAATTAATCGCATAAAGAATATAGTGTACATATGTCGAATATATTTAAGGAAATAAAAGAGAATATGAGAAGGGAAGGAGGACCACAATGAAAATCATGCTTAATCAAAGATAACCTTGTCAACTCCTTAAATGGCCACCTGGGCCCTTGGAAGTGCAACAGGCCAGACGAACTTTCTTTTTTACTTTGGTAAAGGCCTTTCTTTCCCTGGGCCAGTGGAGGCTAGGGTTTAGTTTGAAAGGAGTGAGGTGTGAGGTGAGGAGATGGTAAGGATAAAGGGATACCCATATTGTGGAGTTTAAGACCCTTGAGTATGGGCATATAGGAAGGACTATAAAGTTGTTCCCTTTATCTTTCTGGGAATAACTGATATTTTTACTTATGTCTATTTGAGGAAAGTAAACATTTTGTTTTCTTTTCCAATACCCTTCTTTAACTAGGATCTATCTAGTCCTTACCTCATTTTTCAGCCATGTTCATTTTTAGGAGCTCACACTGAGAAAGCCCAAATCTGTTTCTATCTGAGCAAAATGATTTCAATGGTTTTTTTATTTGTACAAACTAAGAATTATATGCTTTGGCATTTTTTTAATTGGCTCATTAATGAAAACAAAATAATCAGATATTCGTGTTTAAAGAGATTTAGTTGTTTGAATACAACTGTGTCCTTTATAGAGAGAAATTTCAGGTCATTATTCTGTAAGCTAGACTTTTCTAAACTATCCTTTTATAGTCTGTTGAAAACATAAAGAAGATGTTCCCTTGGTTGATTCTTCAGAAAGCCCCAGGCATGTTGTAAAAGTGTAAAGTGGAAGATAACTACCTACCTTATCCTTAGCTGTGGTTTCTAAGCAAGATGCTGTGGATTAAGGTAATGAGAGGCATGACCTGCAGCTTTGAGGCCTCAGGATCCCTCAGTTCTTTCTTCCCTCTCCCACTCCATTCACAGACAGCTGAGTTGACAAGTGCTGCCAGCCTAGGTTGGAAATTACTGGACAATACTGTTCTGTCATTCATTCTGCTGAAAATAATCTCGTATAGCTGTGCTCAAGTAAGTTGGGAGGTGGTGTGGATAATTACTTAAATATTCAGGACTGCATGTAAGAGCCAGAGGTGGAGAAAAAGTATCACAGTGATTAGCGAGTGGTGTGGTGAGGTGGAGTCACTGCCTCCTTAGGAGGTGGTAGGCATAGAGCTTAAGTCTAAGAGCACAGACTTCAGAGTCACACAGTCCTGGGTTTGAACATCAGCTCTACTCCTCGCTAGTTCTCTGACTTTGGACAAGTTTCTTAATCTCTCTAAGCTTTAGTTTTCTCATTAGTAAAATGAGAAGAATAATACTTGTTTGTACTGTAGCGAATATAGTGCATAGCTCAAAATAGTGGTTAAGAATATGGGCTCTTGAGTCAGACTATCTATGTTCATATTATAACTCTGCCACTTTCTGGTTGTATAAACTTTAGCAAGTGACCTAACCTCCCTGTACTTTAGTTTCCTCAGCTGTTATATGGGATAATAATACGGTTGTTATGAAGATTAAATAAATTAATACATATGTACCACAATAGTGTCTGACCCTATAAGAGCTAACACTCAGTAGCTAATAAGTCTTCTTTCATTCTTAAGTGGTTTCACACTTTATGTACAGAAGCTTGTAATTTTATCTACTCTCTCGTTCTCAGATTCTCACTGAATTTGCTGTTCTTGAGCTTAAAACATTAAGTGTCTCAATCATATTGCTCAGTGGTATGATTTCTCATGAGATACAGAAATTCCTTTTAAAATTAAGAGTGACATCCAGTGATAAAAGGTCTGAATAAGGATATCTGATGAAGAATATGGTGTCCTGGCTGTTCATAATCTAAGACAGGCTTGGAGTTTTCAGTTGAAAATGCTTTGAAAAGTGTTAGTGCTATAAAGTTTGAAGGTATAAGGAATTTTTTAATAATTTAAAATGGTTTAATGAGAATTGGAACACTTCGAAAAGTATTTATTCCAGTGAGGTGATGAAAATAGATATTTCTTCTGGAAACTTTGACTCAGACTACTCATTGAGTATTTGTTTATTTGTGTATTTGTTTTCACTCCATTCCTGGGTTATGTAAGCATGTAAGAAAATTATTTTTCTGCCTAAAATTGTAGCTTGAAAGCTAGGTAAACTAAGTCATAGTTAAATTATCTGGGTTGGGATGTGTTTCTGAATGGTATTTTTGCACTTTAGGAAATGACATGTGATAGTAACTTTTATTCTTTTTCTGTCATAGGTGAATTGCCATATATATTACTTGTGAAATTATATATCTGTATTACTTGGTGCTTCTGGTTATCCAGGATGCTACCTCAGCACACCAAATTATCCCTGCTTATTTGCTTTGTCAGTAGGTCACTGCTATGTAGAATTTGATTTCGTAAATTGGAGAATAATTCTTAGTAAGAATTTCAAATAGTTTGTTCCTTTGTTAAAAAAAAGTTGTTACTCCAGTCAAAAATCAGGAACCTTGCCTTCAAATATTGACTTTAGGAGTTTTACTTTGGAAGTATTTTTACTTTATATGAATCACTTTGTGTTATAGTATGTAGCATTTCTAACTTAAATCATGATGTACTTCTTTTATAGATTAATGAAAGTAGATTTTAGAAAATTTAGTAAATTTTCAGAATTATTTAATTCTGACTTTTTGAAATAACATCCCATGGTTTTCCTACTGCTTCTCAAGTACCTTTACACCTTTTCTTATTTATTTCTCGCAATAACCACTTGGTTGTATTATTTGTATTTACAGCCGAAGAAACCGAACTGCAGTCTGATATGGATTAAAGACTTAGTGGAATGGGGACTCAAATCCGGATTATCTGATCTTAAATCTCATGTTATTTTCAGCAAACATGCTTTTGCACTTCTATTATTTAAACATGGCAGGTGTTTATAGAAAGTTCGATTTTAGGGAATAAATGCCTATTTTTAACACTTTTGAATTTACCGTTTACCTTTAATTGTTCATTTGGAGATAGTGCGGACAATAGCAAAAATCTTCTGAACAAGACTGATTTCTTTCAGATTAATTAATGTTCATTGACTTTTTAGCATTAAGGAGTTTCTCTAAATTATACATTATACAGTAATGGAAGCAGAATACTCTCAAAGATCTAGTCCAACTCCTCATGCTCTGAAAAGGACCTGAGGCTCAGTGGTCAAACCAGCCAAATTTTGTTCTTTGTGGGCCCTAAAACTTTCCAATAGTTTGTTATTGAGGTAGAGAAATGCCATACCTCTTGGGAAAATTTTCCATCTTCTTCAACTTTTAAATGTTTTAGAATTCAGTGTGAACTAAATTTGCTAAGTTGAAACTGTTTCATGAACTACTCAGGTTTTTGGGGGATTTTTTAGGGAGCATTCTGGAAGAGTAGAACTTTCAGGGGGTAAACTAGTCCTTGTTATATAACTAAACTACATACTAGTGATAAGTTCTCATCAATACCCAGGTAGTTTTTGAGCCTGAAATCTCAGCAGATGACAGGAAATAATCACTGAAGGGTTATTTTTGGCCTAACATAGTTTTATATGATGAAGAATGTGGAGGAAGAATGAGAAGATACCTTCACTGCTTGTGATGTGCTGTCCTGTGGATATGACCTTAGTAGAGCAATGAGTTTATATGTTATCGAAAAATAGTGGTATAACCAGGAAGGAAAGAGTTTGAAGGTAGGGCTCGATTTCTTGCTTTTGTAGGGGAGGAAGAACTTATCGATTCTCTTAAGGTTCATGGCTGGGCCTGAAAATTAAACTGAGAGAAAAGCATACAAATTTATTTAATTTAAGTTTTAGATGACATGAGAGACTTCATATGGAAACGAAGACCCAAAGAAACAGTTAAGCCTGAGCATTTTTGTATTAGGTTTGATGAAGAGTGCAAAGTTGTGGAAAAACATGATAGAAGACAAAAAGAGTATGAGCTAAGAGTGGTAAACTGGGGACACTTAGCAAGGCCTATACGTTTAAATTTCTCTTGGCCATCCTTCCATCTTCAGAGATAAGGATGCTCCTTTCCTCCAAGTGTAGGATGGACTCCTCTCACATGAATGACTTATGACTTGCTTTGGGGGACAAGGGGAGGTCAGAGAGTCTTTTCCGTACCTGCCATTTCTCAGATTCCTTCAGCTTAAATAGTTATTCTGTCAAAATGGCGTATTTTGAGGTGACATATCCTGATTCCCTTCACTTTCTGATTTTGCTTCCTTTTAGTTGAGGGGTAATTTGTGAATGGTTTGCTTGGTTCTTCTCAACATTAGGTTTTTACCTCTTCCCATTTCCTCCAACAACTTAAACTAGAAGTAGTTTAAAGGGGGACAGACCTTTCTTTCCTCTAACAGTAGTTCATGGAGGTCCATGTTTCCATGATTAACATAGATATGGTACAGGCTTATGCAAATTCTAAACACAAAATCAAAAATTAAAAGCTCATAATGGAAGGGCTGGTCAGTTCCTTTACCAGTGAAATTCTTTGCATTGTAAAGATTTCACTTTGTAGTTCTTTTAGCTTGTGAGCTCTCTTGTTGCATTCAGAATGCATTTAAAATGGAATTTGACTTATGAAAATTCTGGTTAAGAGCAGATTTTCATAAATTCACCTACACATAAATAGAATCATTGCTTTTTTGTTCAAAGCACAATTTGGTTGTAAATTGGAAAGAGTACTTCCATAACTGCTCTTCATATAAAAGCCTAAATTTGGTGTGACATAAAATTGTGTGATTCTTTGACGTTTAAAATATCTCTTCAACAGATAAGTATAAATTAGTATGTTGGTAGGATTATCCTACATAGATTCAGAGTTTTTTTACATTGGGTTAAGTGATGAATACTTTCCCTGAATAGACCAGATTGAAAGTTTCTAAGTCCAGAATTGTGGTTAGCAATAGGGCTCTGGAAATTAAATATATTCAGGTTATGCAAACGTATGTAAACTAAGGAAGTATAGTCTATAGGTAGAAAAATGGGGGAAATGAGAGTCAATTATATGAACATTTTTGTTTCTTTAAACAGTCTTCTGCTTTAGAATTGTACTTAGAAAAACAATGTTTTAGCTATGAAAACCTCTTTGTCAAGACTCAGGTCTTGACAAAAGTATGTGGGTCTGCATGCTGCTTTGCATAAGAGATGGATGATAGTGATGGGGGAGGAGAGAAAAGATTCAAATGTATTTCAGCCTGCTTTGCAGGATAAGGCAAAGCGAAGCAAATAGCCATGCTGTGTGTCTCAAAGGGCCCTTGTGTGGGTATTTCAACTTGAAAGGGGATTAGCATTGGAAGTCTGTGATCATGTCAAACATTTGTAATTGAAGGTGGCTGTTAAAAATAAGTCTTAACATAACTGGATTCTAGCAGTCTTACTGCTGATGAGATAAGTGGAGTGAATAGGAAATGATCTGTTAGTCATTGCTTGAGCCACAAAGCCAAGAAACTTAGTATCTGGGAATGGAGACTTTAAAAAGCAGCAACATTGGGAAATGTTTGATAATTCAAATCAAAGAGGCTTTTTGTGAAAGGTGCAGAAGGAATATATACATGGAAATATATATCATTGAATTTTGTTTTTTAACATTGTCCCTTGCCACAGTTAATATGGAACCTTTGGATTACCTTAGCAGCCACAGATCAAATGATTATTGCCACACTGTAAGCCTAGGTAACTTAAGTACATGCCTCATGTAAACAGTCTTATTCTATGAGCCTATTTGTCCTGGTGCCTGTATTTCTGTCCTTTGAAATCAAGTTTGAGAACTTTTAGGAGAAGTTCATGGACAATCACTAGCCCTTTCCAGTAGATGAACATGACACTCACTTCTGTGGGTAAATTACAAATGTTGAGATATATATATTCATCTGGACTTTCAGTTGAAAAAGATACAGTATGGTTGGCTGCCAAAGAACGTCTGGTACATGTGTGCACTTACGCTGCTAATGAATAATCGCTTCTACAAGGAGTGATACACAGCTATTGGAAAACAATGAAATGAACAAGAAAAAAAAATTTAGAGGATTTTATTTGCTCATCCAGAGCAAAAGAGAAACATTCAATGATTAGTGGTGGATTTTATTTTCCTGAAGCAGCTTCTGCAACTTGAAATTCAATCGGTTATTGTGCCAAGGGATGGGTGCACTGACCTTGTCAAAAGAGTGAGCAAGGATTTCATTTGACTGTGGTTTGTTTGTTCACAATACTCATGTATATCTAGATCTCTAACCTTGGCTTTTTATAACTGTAATCCTAGGCAGTCATTCACTATGAAAATACTTGTGTTTCTCTTTTTTCTTTGTATTTGTTCATTTGAAAAGCCTTTCAAAAGGAATTGCAGCCTGCATGTGATTATAGCTATCAGTAGCACTTAAACTAACTGCTGAGATGAAACTTTTCTTTTTGGACACTGCTAATTTCAGATATCAATAGAAAAAGAAAAATTTTTCCCCATTAAAAGGCCTGACTTTACTAATTGGTAGCTGCTCTTTGGGTTGAGCTAGATTCCTTAGGGACAGAATTTGATAGAATAATTTTTGACATTTTAATTTGACAAGACACAATTCAGGGAAACGACTTAGACATGTGCCTGAAGTGAAGTCTTCTCTTGCCCTGATTGTGATACTCAGTGCAGGGAATGCCTTTGAACATCTGCAGCACTTTGTAAACCCGATGATCCACTTAAGAGGATATTTCAAGCTTCTTGGCAGGTGTTTTCATAGGAACTTTACCTAAACTACTTTTACACAGTTGAAAGACTTTTTTCTATAGATAAGATGTAGGGGCTAATACAGTAAATTCTAACCTTTGTGACAAAAACACAGCTTTCATAAGGACAATAGGTTTAGGTAAAATATAGAAATTTTATGTTTCTTTGTTCTTTAATTATATTATAGTCTACATCTTCTTACTCAGAGTATTATTTGCTTTAAAAATTTGCCCCTGGCATTTGAAAATGGTAGAATAGACTAATTTCAGATTCAAATTATTTTTTGTGCTATGGTATATCTCTATATAATGGAAAATTTACATTTTTAAATGAAGTTTAGGCTTGAAGCAAATATAGAGTATACATACAGTATACATGCTAATTTATTTCTGAAAAAATTTATCTTAGAAATTTGTGTTTCACCAACTCTATTGGGGAATATTTAAAGGGCCAAATTGAAATTGAAATGGATGTTTGAAAGGGATCTGCTGATAGAAGCCTGGTTTCTAAGTCTGGGAAATAGGTTGAAAGAAAAGGAAAAGCGATTTTCAGTTTCTTCGTTGTATGTATGTGTGTTTCTAATAAGTGAGTTTTTGTTTTTTAACCACTAGATAAGATTAGAAATGGATACTCTCAAATTTGCTCATGATGATAGTAATTTATTCCAGGTGAGGAAAAGACATTCATTTTACCACCAGTATAGTCCCTGAGATTAGAGTGGGTAGGTATGGAAAAGTAGACTGCTTAGGCTTGATTGTTTATATTCTGTTACTTCTTTACAAGCCATTATTGGTTTGTATCCTACATATTTTGGTGAAAAATATTTTAGTGAAAAAAATACTTTTAATGGATTTGTCAGTCATGTGTGTGTGTGCTTGTGTGCTAGCTCTTGCTCTTCTGAAAACATTTATCTGTCTGCTTCCTTTGCCTTCTCTTTCTCCCTTTTTCTTCTCCTCTCTCATTTAAATATGAGAAAAAGTTTAATATCTTTCCTATCATTGTGTATGAATGCCTTTGATTATAAATAATTTGTTTTATGAAGACATGATTTGAATCATTTTTATATCTATTTTTTGGTAAAATCATTTATTACTTTTAGCATTTCACTATTTATAATTGCTAATAAAGAAGAAACACCACTATTCAGTTTTCCTCTAAGAATGAAAAAGTCAAAGTTACATAAATATATGCATATTTGGATTTGTATGCTAACATCTTTTGGTTTTTGTTGTTTTAATTTTCATATGAAAATGTTGTTGGAATATGACTCCAAGTGTGTGATGCGTTACATTAATATTACTTTAGAGAGTTTAATTTTACTTATAATTGTCCTAAGTTTGAGTTAGAAAACTTGAACTTACAGGAAAAATTCCTTGGAGTCCTATGATAAAAAATACATTTCAGAACAACATCAAGTTATTTAAAATTTACTTTGGAATGGAGACTTCATACTTAAAACCAACCTAGGGGAAATAAAATAATTTTGAAAGTTCTTTCAGCCATTGTGTAGAGTTACTGTTGGAGGTGAGTGCCAGCACTGGGGAATCAGGAAGTCTGTAGTTTAAATTCTTCAGGATCAGATTATATCGCAGATTTTCTTTACACGTGGTGTTAAATACATATTAAGTGACAGCTATAACTTTCTTTTCTTACCGTTGGGACTCTCAAGAACACAGCTTTAGTTTTCTTCAATTTGTGTTCTTTTTATATTTCTTTTTAAGTTATAGTGTGACTAAATATCTGAATAACCCTTTAACTTTCTTTTAGTATATTGTGTTTTTTATATAAATACCTACTGGCCAGGATTTAAGAGTTTGGGTCAGGAAACTTTCTTATGAAGGGATTGGGGAGATGTCGTTACTTTTAGGTAAGATTAGACCAGGAAGTTATGTTTACTCATTTGTTAGTTTTAGGGTCCTTTTCTCCCTTGCTTATGATTTCGTCTTAGCATTAAGCACTGTTGAGATAAAACACATCTGGCAAAAAGGGCCCAACAGTTAAGATTTAAAATTCCCAGGAATACCAAAAAAAGATATTAAAAGCTTTTAGAGCTTTAAAGTGAGAATTGACTGCGTATGGATTTATTTTTAAGTTTTAGAGAATGTTCAGTGATTTTAATAAACATAATCTTTTGTGCTTTGGCTGAATCAAAGAGGTTTCAGTGAGTGTCTTTAGCCAACTAACAAAATTTAAGTATATTGGTTTGTATTCTTGGTTTTTTGTGGAGTGAAAAAACTGATGGTTCTTTACAATGACATTGAAAATCTGAGATATCTATATCTGGCTTGTCCTAGTTCTGCTTGTATTTTAGTTCAAATATGTACCAAATCCAATTCCAGTGCAAATCTCATCCATCTCATGGGTCTGTTTACCATTTTCATGACAGCAGCATCATACTTTGTTTTTACTAATACTCATCTTTGCTATACACCAAACCTCTTGAACACAAATTAGTTTTTATCCATGTTAATGAAAAAAAACAAGTCCTTCTATTTTTTAATGGGTAAAACAGAAAAACCTGAGCTGTTGGAAAGTCTGGAATCAAGTTAGCAAAGTGTGTAGGAAAAGACAGTAGACATAGAAAATAATCGTATCAAAATAACTTGTTTTATAGAAATAGAAGCCTGCAGACTAAATGGTGAACAAGAAATTAATTTAGAAAATTTTACTTTTATTTAATATTTTATTTTAATTTATTTAATTTTACTTAACACATTTGAGTTTCAAACTGTAGAATATATGTGTAAGAGTACTTAGTCCTTATATGAATGTGGGTCTGTGTTAATTGATATTTACTTTTATCCTTTCTATGCTGTGTATGTTAATTGACCTTAAAATAAGATCAGAAAATACAAAGATGAGAAATTAAGCAATTTCACAGAGTTGAAGATTAGTACTTGCTGCTTTTTTAGAAGGCAAGACAAGGATAATACAGATTCCAGTGAATTGTTTTAGTGTGAAAATAGGTACAAGTGTATGGCAAATAAATAAATTTCAGTGAAATAGCCACAGGGAGCAAAAATGTTATAGAGAAAGAAAAAACAATTTCTTTGTGAGAGAATTAGAATATTATGCTTGTTCTAGATGCTTCCAGAGGTCCTCACAAGGACACTATATTATTTTAAAATATTGCTAACTTGAATCCAAATGAAGTCCTGGCTCTTGTTTGTGCTTTGTCTTTTGAGATATGGGAGGAAATCTGGTGTTTTGGAGTATCTATCTTTGGCACAGTGATCCCTTTGTACATTCCAATAAAGTATAAAAACCTAAATGGTAATGAATTTTTTTTTTCCTGTGGCTGAGTCATATCATTAACCATGTAAGTCTCAGCTGAGTGAATCCTAGTTTGTTTAGTTTCTGTTTCAATTTCATCATGTTATGTTAACCTCTGGAACAGAAATGCTTATTGATTGACCTTCACAAACAACTTTTAAGAGGCTCCAAGGCTTCTTATTATCAGGGAAAACCTGCGAAGAGATGATTGGAGGGAGAGGAGTGGGCGGAGGGATAGGTATCTAAAGAGAAAGAAGTCTGGCCTAACAGTCCAGTGGCCAATTTTTTCTTTTTAAGTCTGGGTTTCAAATGATCTTGGTCTAATTTTATTTAATTCTTTGATTCTCTTTTACCCCACAGATAAAATAAAGAGGGTACTTATGATCCTGACTTCCTTATAGGAAGTTATTTTGATTAATAGATCTTAGAGCACTTTCAGAAAGTATAAGTATTATGCAAATGCAAGAGATTCATATTATTTATTTTCTACTTGTAGATGTAGCAAAGCATTCTATGGCCATTGTCTTTTCTGCATAGGAGGATTTAGTCTGACCAAATCTCAGACACATAGAATATGAACAGGTGCCATTGAACTCAGTTATTTTCCTTTTCGTGAAAGCCTTGAGTTGAATGTTTGTCTAGGTGACTAATCCTTGGCACCACAGCTTTGTTCTGATAGTGGCATCTGGCACTAGATTGATTTAAGCAAGTCTGAGGTTTGCTCTTTTCAGAATGTGCTCTCTAGGCAGCTTCTGTGTGGCTCTGACATGACCACATGCTGCTGCTGCTTTTCCTGCCTTCTAGCACCACATGTGAGGCTAAGGCATTCTGACACCTGCCATTTGGAACCTTTACTTGCTGAAAAATGTCAAGATTTTCAGGCAAGATGAAGACAGATATAACTGATCATTCTTCCCTTTCTCAGGAATAAGCTGAGGGCATTTGTTCACAGATGGATGAATTGCCAGAGTTCTATTTGTTTTGAGAGAGCCCCAAACAGGTTTTGTACAGAAGATTTGGGTGTGTTTGTTTATATTTTCTTATTCTCCTTGGTACCTATTTGGTGTGATACAAATTTGCTGTTTGTATAAGCAAAGCTTTTAGTAATTTTAGTAATTTTTTATTTATTTTATTTTTATTTTTTTGCATTTCACTAGATACATAGTAAGGTTTGGGGGGAGTTCTTTTTATTACTCGTTTTTATTCAGAACCTCACTAAGAAATTGCAGATTTTTGAGAATGAGCTTCTGTTATGGTCATATTGCCATGCAGATGCACACACTGATGACTGTCAGATCTTAAACTGTCAAGAGTAAGACCTCCTGTTTGAGGTCCTTTACTGCTTCTCCCCTTTTTTCCACTGAGCCATCCTACTATTCTAGGACCAGAGGACTGATTGGTAAATAAAGGTCAGGAGAAGTGGTAACCAGATGAGTTTGTTCCCCCTAGTAACTGTATCTAACCGATAGAGGAAGGGACTTGAACTCTGGTATAAAAGAAGGCTTAAAAAACTTATTATTTTATTTTTCTTATTCTTCCCTTTCAGTCTTATGGGTAAATTATAATTGGTTGTATGCTACTGAGTAAACTTTTTCCTCTGTTTCTCATCTCATGATCTTTATCTTGGAACTCAATTTCAGTGACATCACAACATCACAGAGATGATGATAGCCTAATTTGGTATAATTTGGGCGAGATGTTAATGATTCTAGTTATTTTGAATTGCAAAAAAAGGAAAGAGGTTGGATGAGTTGCCCTATAACTTACTTAATTGGGAGCCAGACTATTTTGAGAGACTGTGGATCACATGTGAAACTATATCCTCTAACATCTTTTTGAATAGCTCCTTAAGTGGCTTTAAGTGGCTCAGTGGAAAAGCAAGGACAGGTAACAGGATTGTTACTCGTAGTGTCATTTATGAAGACTAGTAGAAATACAAAGTACATCTCCAGCAATTGGAAGGCAATGAAGGCAATGAAGCTTTTATGTTATCAACAGGATCCATGAATTGGAACATAAATATTTAAAAATATTTTACGGTGGAAGCCTGATAGTTCTTTAGTAAAAACAAAAAAACTTCTTGCTTCAGGTCCTAAGTTAACTTGAATTATATAAAGAAGGATTTTTTTTCAAATTTAAATGGATTTTCTTCATCTTTTAACTAGATCCTTTCAATTGTTATAATTTTTCCATAGATGCACAGAATGTGTTTTTTTGGTCCTGGTTGTAGAAATGGTGTTAATATGCTTCTTTATCTTATGATTTGCTTTTCTGGCATTGATAATCTTCAGGGAGTAAACATGTAGTATTTTGGGTTTCACCTTGGAAATGAATAATCTTAATATTGCTTCTATTTGAATCATACATATCCTATATATCTTTGAGGTATGTTTCATATATTTGCAAGTTACGGTCCTACAAGATTTGAATTTTAGCTGCTATCTTTAGCTCCTCTTAATTCAAGGTACAATAGATTTTCAAAAAAGAATGGACTGTACTTGTATATGAATTATTTTAAAAGGCCACAAGACAAAAAGACTAATAAAAATCAAAATAAGTCAAATGTATCATAATATGTTTTCTATAATTTCTACTGTGTCGGACCATTTCTCTTTATTCCCATTAATTTGTAAAGTGGACATATTTCTCAAATCTTTAAGTGGGGTGTCAAAAGCCGTAGGACTGACCAGTGATTCTGAAAACACTGGTTCAGCAGTCCATGTTCTTTAGTGCCAGCATGCCTTTCATTGTTTCCAGGTGATTGCTCAGGCCTATCTGTAGCTGACTTTATTTCTTCCATATTATATTAAAGCCAGCTAGTTGCAAATTCTCCTGGGTAAATATGTTTAGGATAATAGTTATGCTATCATCCTAAATAAAACAAAAGGAAATGCAGATACTTCGAGTGACATTTATATATTGCTTATGCTGATGGAAACCACTAAGCTGTCAACATTTTTCAAGGGCTTAGTATATATATATATTTTTTTTTAATTTTTGAGGCTTTAGAACAGTGGTTCTCAAAGTATAGTCCCAGACTTCACCAAAATTTAAAATTTTGTGTTTTAAAAGACCATTAAGAGAATGAAAGTATAAGCCAAAAATTAGGAGAAAATATTTGCAAATCATGTATCTGATAAAAGATTTGTATTTAGAATATATAAAGAACAACTCAATACCAAGGAGACAAACAAGCCAATCAAAAATGGACAAAAGATTTGAGTTGATATTTCAGTAAAGAAGATTAGGAAAGGCCGACAAATATGTTGAATAAGTGCTCAGCATCATCAGTGATTAAAACAAATGTAAATTAAGCTACAAGTAGATACCACTTAATAACCACTAGAATAGCTGTAGTCAAAAAGACAGACAGTAACAAGTATTGTCAAGAAAATGAACAAACTAGAGCTCTCATTCTTTGCACCTACAGTTTCTTAAAAAATTAAGCATAAATTTACAACTGGGCGTTTTCACTCCTGGGAATCTAGCCAAGAGAAATGAAACGTACGTCACATAAAGACTTGTAATGAATGTTTATTACAGCATTGTTCCTAATACCAGAAAACAAACCAACCCAAAAATCCATCACCTGGTAAATGGATAAACAAATTTGATATATCTATAGCAATGGAATACTATTCAACAATGAAAAGGAAGTGCTGCTGCTACAATGTGGATGAATCTAAGAAACATTAAGCTAAGCAGAGAAGACAAAAGATCACATATTTTATCATTCCATTTATATAAAATGTTTAGACAAAGTATATATACAGAGACAGAAAGTAGATTAATGGATACCTGGGGCTAGAGATGGGAATGAGGACTGCAAATGAGCACAAAGGATCTTTTTGGGACGAAAATGTTCTGAAATTGGATTTTGGTGATGGTTATCCAACACTTAATAAAAGTCATTGACATACACTTAAGATGGGTGAGTTTTGTGAAATGTATATTATACCTCAACAAAAACCTTAACAGTCTGTTCCTGGGACCAGCATCACCAGTGAACTTACAGTAGTAGGAAATGCAAATTCTCAGCATCGCTGAAGCAGAAATTATGGCAGTGGGGCCTAGCAACCTGTGTTTTAACAACCTCCAGCAGATTCTGATGTAGGATCAGGTTTGAGAACCACTGCACCAGAATCAAGGAAAGGAGATATGGGTAGTTTTTGGTACAGTTTATGTATATTCATTCGATCCTGTTCCTTTAACTAGAGGAAAGGTTTGAATTAAGGACTGTTGTTGTAGAGTTAAAGAAAATTATAGAGCAGTGGGAGTAAAAATAAACTGGCCTTTCATGTTCTTGATATGTCCCCATGAGAAGCTTTCTGATTGTGATGTTTGTGTACCACATATGTTAGTAAATTCCTGGGTTCTTTTAGGCTTGCTGTTACTTAACGAACATAGCATAAACAACTTCATTTGCCATAACGACAGTGGAAGTTTAGATCCTTGAAAGGAATTATTGCTCCTAAATATTTACACAGTATAATATAGCAGAGCCAGAAATGTGTAGTGATCCCCCCAAAAGTAAAGATCTGGCTATAGATAACAAAGTAAATGGAGCAGCCAGCTGAACCGAACAACTCAGTCTCTTCTCCATCTGTTCAGTGTACTTTTAAAGCCATGATTAGAAAAAGGAGTTGATTTAGAGTAGTTTTCTAATGCATGGCATGTGCTTTCAAAGTTGTTCTCCCCCTGCTTGCCCCACCCCAACCACCCCCAGCAGGATCTAAATGGCCAAAAGAAGTTCTAAAGGTTAAGGCTTGCTTCAGGAAAGGGTTTGGAAATCCAAATGAGACCATAGGTTGGTGAATGTTATTAGATTAAATTTGCAGATAGGGTCTCCCTTAACTGCAGGATGATGCCTTCTGCAGAGATATGAGTTTACGTCTGATAAAAGAAGAGGTTGGGTGGGGGTGGGGGTATAAAACAAATGTAAGAGAAGGGAGAAAAGGGAGTGGGTAACGGTATGAAAATCAATAAATGTATATCATTTATTAGTGGAGTTCACTGAGATCATCAACAGTAATATTTAGAAGACTATAAGGGAATGTGGCACAAACCGTTGTTTCTAAAACTATTCAGCTATAGGTAGAAAGGACTGGGCTATTAGTTTCTTGCAAAGTGTATCTCAACTTCTGTCTCTCTCTTTTTATTATTAACTTCTCACTTTCTCTTTGCTTCTTTTCTTTTGTGTTGTTATTTCTTAAAGCTATTGATAATATTGTATTATTGACTACTAATTATTAGCAAAATGTTAGATTTTATCCTCTAAATTGGTAGTTCTGATTCTGACTTCAATTATTAGATGGGCAATAAAGGAATAAAATATTTTGCAATAAGTTTCATTCTAAGAAGTCTACGCCATAGCAATCTGAACTCCTCATATTTATGAGTAGATAAGCTCCTATAGATGTATTTAAGCTAAAAAAACAAACAAACATTGGATGGATAGAAAAGACAAAATGAAGCAAACCCTCTGTTTGGTAGACATTTTAAATTCTTTTTGGCTTGTTATAGATCCTCTCTGTGATTATTATTGTATCATGGTAGACTTGTTCTCTTGGGAAAATGCTCATCTTTTGAAAGATAACTTAGAATTTTTTTTTAAGCTGTAGTAATTGGAGAATTGCTTCTAATTGGTCTTCCACCAGATGGTGCTAGTGTTGTATACTTGTTAAAATCCTTCAGTGCCATTGAAATCTTAAACTGGTGTATTTTCTCTTTTTCTGTTTCACCATATTTTGCCTTGAGTGTCTTCTTTACACACACTACTTTCCTGGTATACTATTGTATCACCTTACATCTTTTATGTTATGAAGAGTGAACTGATTATGCCTTGGTGATCATGAGGGATAACTTGGGGGATAGTTATCAAGGTCAAGGACTAGGGGAAACTTAAAGATATATAATACGTACTTTCTTGTAAAATTTTTCCTCATGCCTTTGCTTCTTATCTGACTTATGTATACAAATTAAGAACTTATTCTTGACTTTTCTGCTTAGCCACCTTTTATGTTATAACAATGTCATAAAATGTTGTTGTTTAGATCTAGAAGCCATGTTTAAGAAGTTACTACAAATGATACGTTTACTCACATTTAAGTTCAAAATAACTTCAATAACTTTAAAAGAAAGTTTGATTAAAAAAAAAGTTGGCCATTATGTGATATTGGATTTCCTGGCCAATTAACAATTGTCATTTTAAACTTAAATTTTAAGTTTTCCTGTTTACAAGTAAATATTACATGGTTAGTGAATAAAAATTTAAATAAACTAAAATACAATTAAGGGAATAACTCATATTTAAGTACTATTAATATATTACATAACCTATTTTTTCTATTGCATATACTTATATTTTAAAAATATGAAAGTAGTCTCATATCATAGTTTTTAAACCAGTTTTTTCACTTAGTATTTTACAATAATCTTTAATGATAGTATAGTTTTTAATTTAATGAACCTTTTAATTATAGGCATTTTGTTTTTCAGTTTCAGACACAGCTGTGCTATGATTAGTGCTTTTTAATTTTTTGTGTTTTTAAATTTCTCATATAAATCCTTAAAAATATAATATTCAGAAAGAATGCATGTTTTATGACTTTTGATCTATATTTTCAAATTACCATCCAAAAAAGTGAATAGTTTAGACATTTTTAACATTATATGATTTTGCTTGTTTCCCTGAATCCTTACGATCACCAGATTACCCTGGTTTTTAAAGTGACTAAATATTGCTCATTTGAGATTCTCGAAAATAATAATTTGTCACTAAATAAATGAATTTAAAATTGCTTTGATATTTTCTTAGAAATAAGCCTTATTCTTTAAACATTAAATTCTAGAGTTTCATTTATGGTGGTTTGGTTTTTGGTCTTGTCTCCTGTCTTTAAAATACAAACAGCTATTCTTTCATACTTCAGAATACGTTATCTCACATACAAAGCAAAGAATTTAGATCTGTAATAGTTAACTTTTTTAGTGCTTTTTATTACTTGTTTAGGTGCATATGAATGTTTTGCAGTCTGAAAACATGGAAGAATGGTTTTAGGTAAATTACTTTTAAACCTTCAGTAAACTCCTATGCATTTAGCATAGGAGTTATTTAGTACATATTTTTTGGTGGGAAAAATGCTAGATGTTGATAAAGCTTAAGGAATTCTAGTATACTTTTGTGAGGAATTAAAAACAATCAGTTTTTATTTGTTCAAGCAATATATCCTAGCTGATTTTTGATATATTACTAAAAAAATTGTGTTTTTATTTAAGTAGATTACCTTTGAATTAATTCTCCCTTAAACATAAGGAAGCATGTAATTTATTTTAAAATAAAAAACAAACAAAAAGGCATTTTAACATTTGGGAAATGGAGAGAAGGCCTTGAGGAGATTCATACAGAGGTTTTATGTAAGCTTGTAAATGAATGTGAAAACTATTAGCCCAATAACTTAAAAAAACAAATAGCTAGTTTTCCTGTTTCATGAAAAGTCTGCCCCCCATCTCAATTTGGTAGTAGAAATTGCCATTCCCTTACTCTCAGAATGAATAGTCACTGTAAGCAAACTACTTGTAAATCTGGTTTTAAAAGATTCACCAACATTCAATTTGTCTTGGTAGAAGAGACTTACAAACTGTAGAAATAGTAAGTCTGAAGTTTAAACATTTTTTTTAAAGTAAATTGTATTGATAAATAATCAGATTTTTGTAACATTGAATTTTACTTGAAATAATTAAAATAAGCATTTTTAACTTACAGAGTTTTTATAAAAAATGTAATGAATTTAAAAGCAAATGATTCTATATTGTGGGCATTTTATTTGCTTTTTAGATTATGAGTGTGTGGCTTGTATTTTTTTTTTTTTTTAATAAAAAAGACTTAGGACCCTAGAATAGTGCTGAATGAGATTAAATGTTTTAAAAAGTACCAGTCTAATTCTAGAGAATTAGCAGAGTAACACATAGATCTGTTAAAATGTAAGTCCAATGGTAGCTTCTGAAATGTATTTTCGTATATTTAAAGTTTGAGATACCATATGTATCTATTTATGTTTGTCTAAACTAGCAATTCAAAGGGGCTTCAGAGTGCTGTAATAATCTCGAAACCTTAGTCCAGTTACAACAATATTAGTTAAATTCCTCTCAAATAATAAATTTTGCTTAGTCTTATATGCTTTGTGGAAAAATAAATAATCAAATTGCTAAGATTATGAACCTAATTTGTTTATAGAAATGTGTTTTGTGAAATATAAAACTTATTAAATCATTAAATATCTGAATTTTCACTGTTTGTTTTTGCTTTCCTCAAAATATATTAGAGTTAATTGAAATAATTTTTAAATAGTTTCTCAATAAATAGAAAGTGACTTATAATATCTAGCATACTTTCTACTGAATGTCTATTCTTGAACTCCAAATAAGAGTGAAAAAAGCGGGGAGAGGACATAACTTTTGTTCTTAGCAGCTTCTCCTGGAAAAAATCATCACCACTACCAGCTTGATTTGTTTCATTTAATTCTTGCCACATATACTTCTTAGATCCTTATATGTTTTATATTGAAATAATCAGTGTTGAGGTTTTTCTGTTCGTTTAGATTATTTAAACATTCTGATCTGTGCTTAGTAGTGAACTGTTTATTAGATCCATGCTATCTAATAACTAAAGCATATGAAATTTACTGCATTTTGTATTGATTTAATATTGTTAATCTAAAATCTTTGGGTGCAGTGTGTCACATCTGTTTTGTATTCCTCAGTTTAAGAGAAGTGGCAGTATGGTATTTGGAGGAATATTTATTATCTGAGTGTTTTTCTTTGCAACAGTTTCCCTTAGTCTATTGAGAATTATAACTTCCAAGAGACAGTGAATCACCCAGCAAATTCTCAGGTACCCAATTGTAAAGGCCACAGTTAATTGAAATTCTTATTTACCATTTAAGTTCCCTTTGCTTAAATAGAGGTGATTTTGGAGACTTCTGGCAATGATAGCAAATAAATCCAGTGAGATTTTTAAAAATACTCTTTTCATAATAGGTCCAAGCTTGCACTTGATGGATACTCTGGTTTTTCAGGAAAAAACTGACTATTGATTTGTGTTTGAAACCAAATTTTCCATGGCTGGTGATTGAATATTCATACCGTGGTGGTTTCTTAACCTTTTGTGAGGCAATGAATTTCTTTAAGTAATCATGAAAACTATAACCCTCTTTCCTAGAAAAAATGTATAAACACAAACATTTCGCATACGGTATTAATTTATCCTGCCTCTTCCTGCCCGGACGTCCTAGGACCCCAGGTTAGAAAGTGCTACTGTAATGGAAATAAAAAAATCACTGCTAGTATGCTGCTGTCTTTAACATCATGTTATGTCACACTAAGAATTTTCTTCAAGTTTTATTTGACATTACATTTTCTTCTTGATCATCATATGGTAGAAGATAAGCATAGTCTAACATTTATTTTGGAGAAAAAGCACAATTACCTTTTAATTTTAAAGTCAGTCTCTGAAATTGTAGGACATATTTAAACTTCTTTATGCTTTAGGTTCTACTTTAGATATGTAAGAAAACAAAACTCACTTTACATTTTGATCAAAATCGAAGGCAGAAAAAGCTAGAAATGAGTTCCGATGGATCTATTGCTTTTATTAACTAAATGATGAAATTAAATGGCTTAACACCTGTATGAAGAGAAATATTTCATGTTTACTAAAAAGATGATTTCACACCCTCCTGTAAAGAAGTGGGGTAATATCCTGTCTGATCCCTTTCCTTTTCACATTGTGGCGATTAATTATAATCAGGTAATAATAATGGCAGTGTTTATGGCAGTGGTTTTCATGTATATTCACATATGTGAATACACATTTCTATATACTTTCCAAGATGCTTTAGAATGACTGATTCAGATGGGAGTCATAAATGTCAGTCAATAAGTAGATTATAAACACAAGAGAAGCTAAGTATATTTTGAAATTTTTGAAGGTGGCATCATGGGGGAGTATTATTGTGTTCGTCTATAAGTTATCTCATTACTACTTACAGAAAACAACTGAATGAATTTATTATGGACTAAATCTGTGTATTTCCTATGAGAAGAAAACAAACACTGCTTAATCACTTTGTGTTAATGGAAAATTAAATTCTATAGGTATTTATCATTGAAATAGAAAGAGCACTTTTCCCTACAACTTTTTTTTTCTTACCTGCTCTTATTATTTTCTGTGACCAGACAAAAAATTGGAAGGTGATATTCCCCTTTTCTTTCTTCTCAGTATTGTCAGTGAAGCAGGAGCATCCATCTACAGTGTTAGCTCTGAAGCTAACAAAGAGATGCCGGGACTGGACCCTAATTTGAGAAGTGCAGGTAAGAAGCTTAGCACCATCACAGAAGCATGTGATTATAACAGTTTGTACTTGTTTTTATAACAAACAAAATATTTAAATATCCAAGAACACTTAGAAGATATATTTTTATGAATAGGCTTGTTAGAAGTGGTTGGTTGGAATAATAATTGGAAAAGAAAAGGAAGAATACTGTTTGTAAAGAACACAGCATAGTATTCCAGAATGAAAAATTAACCCAAAACATCTTTAGTAAAATTAAATGCTAGAGAGTTAACAGAAATAATAAATACTCTTAAGCTCTCCGCTTATTAAAACAAAATATTTATTACAGCTTTTTGTTGGCAAAAAGTAATATATTAACATAAAACTATTTATAGTCAAATGTATGAGCCTACACAGGCTTTCAGTTTATTGCTAAATATTTGTCAAATGACCAGTTTCTCTTTTGCTAATGGGAATCATCAGTGGTATACTGTTTATATCAAGCCTGTTGTGATTTTAGTTGTATTAAGTTGCTTTGATTTCTGCAATGTGGAAGAGTTAAATTCTTGTGTGTGAAGAAATTAAGATACTTTGATACATCTAGTGAATGTAATTAGTATCACAAGCAAGATACTAGTTCTGGCCAGAGTATTTTTCTGTGTAATGTAGATATTCAGACTACTTTGTTAGAAACTGACTTTTTATTGAAAATTTTTCCTTAAGTATTCTCATCAAGTTTTATCAGCTATTCTTAAAATCTATACCTGGGGATGTATATTTGAAGGTTTTTTGTGTTTTTTTTTTTTTTGCATTAATTTAAAGCTAAAAACTTCTTTCTTATATCCAGAAAAGCTTGTAGTTTCTCTTCAGTTTTTCATTCCATGACATAGTCCCTATCTAAAACGATCATCTTCTCAAACTCAGAACCCAGCTCAAAATCTTGCTTCTTCTGTGAAGTTTTTCCCTATCACCCCAGCTCAGCATGGTTTCTCCCTTCTTGCCATGTACTTTTTTGATACTTGCCTTGTAATAATAATAATAATAATAATAATAATAATAGTAATAATTAGATATAGTAATCCTGGTAGGAGCTGCTAATACTAATCTTTTTTAAGCACCTAATATATGTGAAACATTGTGATAAATGCATTACCAGGATTATTTTTTTAATCCTCAGAATTGCCCTATGAGACGTTTATTAATCCCACTTTATAGATGAAGAAACCAAGGCTTAAAAGGCTTAAAGAGGCCACATAGCCAGTAAGGGTGCGCATAATATTTGTGTACTTTTATAATTCACAACCTCCCAAGTTGGCACTGAAAGGTAATCTTCCAACAGGGCATTGGAAAAACATGTTGTCTAGGAGGTGGTGGTCCCTCAGACCTCCCACTGTCATAGTATTATAGATGACACAAGATTACTACATTCCAACAAGACCCTATGAAAATAGGAAATAATAAAAAGAGGAATTGGTGTCTGTTCCTAAGTACTCTGATTTCAAAATCTAGCTCTGTCTTCAGTTTGTGATTCACTGCAGGTATGCATTCCTTCTGTGTTTCAGTTTCTGTCTATGGGGCAGTGACTACGTTTGATCCATATTAACTCAAAACATCTACCTAGACAATTTTGAGTCTTCAGAATCTAGTCCTGGAGGCAAATATTGAAAGAAGCTGAGAGTCTCCACTCTCGCTTTTTTAGGGCCCACTTCCTTTTCAATTCCTGTTTTCTGAATGAGAGTCTTTCCCTTTCCCAGTGATTGATGCCAGGGATGACTTTATACTTCATTTGAGATCTGACCTACCTGTGGGTGTGAGTTTTACCTTTCATCCCTCCATGAGTAACAGAACCTCAACGTTCATACAAGTGTTAAACATGTGTAAGAAAATAACTTCAAATTACCAGTTTATCAACTTATTGAAAACACAGTTTATCCTTATATATGCTTATATTCTCACATAATAAATACATTATACATGAGAGGCATTTAAATTAGATGGGTAGACTACTAGATAGATGGCATTAAAATATTTAGTATAGATTCCTGATTTAAAATGGAAAATTGAGTATACCTGTTATTCCTTCACTTCTTTCTGAAATATTAAAATCACAGTAACTTGATGGAATGAAGACAAACTCACTAGGACAAAGAGAATGGGAGAGGAAATAACAGCAACAGTTTCGAAGCTGGAAAGCAGATGACTAAGTACAAAGTTATCTAGCCAACTTGAGAAAATTGAATACTAAGACAGCATTGTAGAAAACAGCAAACTAATCTAAAATAGATCACAGAAACTGCATAGGTTCAGGAAATGTATCAAGCCCCTTTAGAAGTATTTTGGGAGTGCTGAGAGTGGGTCTAAAATAAGAGGATTGATTGAAGGTCTGTTTAAAAAGCAATTAGACCAAGTTAAACATTGACTATCATATAAACCAGCAATTCCGTTCTTACGTGTATACTCAAAAGAATTGAAAACAAGTACTCAAAAAATTCTTGTACACAAATGCTCATAGCAGCACTATTCACAGTAGCCGAGAGCTGGAAACAGCCCACATGTCCATAGCAGATGAATGGATAAACAAAATGTGGCATATTCATACAGTGGAATATTATTTTTAGCCATAGAAACGAATAAAGTACTGATACATGCTACATCATGGATGAACTTTGAAAACATGCCAAGTGAAAGAAGCCAAACAGAAAAAGCCACATATTGTATGATTACATTTATATGAAACGTCCAGAATAGGCAAATCTGTAGAGACAGAAAACTGATTGGTGGTTGCCAGGACCAAGGAGAGGGGAAAATGAAGAGGGATGGCTTAATAGGTACGGGTTTTTTTTTTAAGGTGATAAAATGTTTTTTGGAACTTTTTAGAAGTGGTGGTTCACACAGCATTTAAGTATACCACATACCACTGAATTGCACACTTTTAAATGGTTAATTTTATATTATGTGAATTTCACATCAGTGAAACGGAACCTCCCATTGCACACATTTTGAATAACTTTCCTTCTTCCACCTGTGCAGAACATTGGAGATTCTCTCAAGAGGGTTAAATGGAAGGTCTCTATACTGGAGGATACAGGTTGTACATGAGAGTAGGGATACCTACTGAAAAAAGAAGGGTTAAATAATTATTTACATGCTGTCATAGAGACTTTAGAGAGGACTCAGTCTTCCCTGCAGGAGATTAGGGGATTCAGACCAAGAGAAAACACCTAAAGAAACTGCAATCAGAGAGTTCACAAAGAATTGGCCAAATCTCCAGATAGTGAAGGCCACAGTTGACAAACCTCGAAGTTTTGCATATTTTATTTTTCTTACAAACACACACACACACACACACACACACACACACACACACACACACAATGAATGGGTTCTCCTTGATATTTTCTTATTGGTTACTGATGGCACATGGTGGAGCATCAATTTTTGCCTGGGTGTCTTGAAACCAGCCCACTGATTGAAATCTTACTAATTCTGATATTTTTTCAGTTGACTTGTTTGAGTTTTCTAGGTAGACAGTCATCATCTGTAAATAATAATAATCTAGTTTTTGTCTGTTCAGTAATTATGCTTTCTTTCTTTTCTTAACCAATTGCATTCATTAACTAGAATTTCCTGAACAATGGTGAATAGTAGTAGTGATACAGACAAATATTGGTGTCATATGTGGGCACAATAGTATTTGCCATATATTTGGATATACTGCATTTAAAAAATACATAATGGCTTCCTTGAGATACAGTTTACATAGCATACAGTTTACTCTTTTACAGTGTGTCAGTGTTTTTCAGTATAGTTAGAATTGTGCAACCACCACCACTATCTGATTTTAGAACAGTCTCACCACCCCAAATAGAAACCCCATATCCATTAGCAATCAGCCTCCCTTTCTCTCTTCTCCCCAACCCCTGGCAAACACTAATTTATTTTCTGTCTATATGAATTTGCCTATTCCGGATATTTCATATAAATTGAATCATTACAATACGTGGTCTTTTGTGACTGACTGGCTCTTTCACTTAGCATAGTGTTTTCAAGGTTCATTCATACTATAGCATATATCAGCACTTCATTTCTTCTTATTGCCAAATAATTTTCCATTGTATGGGTGTATCACATTTGTTCACACAGTTATCAGTTGATGGATATTTAGGTGGTTTTCACTTTTTTGCCCATTATGAATAATGCCACTATGAACATTAATGTACAAAATTTTATGTAGACATATGTTTTCATTTCTCTTGAGTATATAACTAGGAGTAGAAATTTGGGGGCATGTAGTAACTCTATGTTTAATATTTACCAGAAGTCTTTTGACTTCTGTTACTATGCTTTCCTCACCATTCATCTTTTGTCTCTTTTACTATTTTCTATCTCAAAATGTGAATGTGCCCCAAGTTTTGGGTCATGACTTTCTCGCTTTTCATGATCTTTATCAGTAATCTATTAATTCCCTTTCCTTGAACTACGATCTGTTTCTTACTTTCAGGAATCTCTTGTCAGCCTGATCATTCTCAACCTACATGTATTATTATTACTGTCTATTGCATAATTCTTTTCTTGGTTATCCTGCTAGCAGGAAAACAGCACCATCTCTCCAAAGGCTGGGCATACTGCTTTTTAAATTCTACTTTAAACGATGTCCATCTTCCTGCCTCCTTTCTCTTCCATGCTTGAGTTTTTATGCTGTATAACATGAACAACATCTGAAAGGGAAATATCTGTTCTGGAAATACTAGAGTCTATGTTGCGATTGTTTATTGGGGACACTGTAACTCTAGAGTTCTTAGGACTTATTGTAGAATTAATATGTCACCTAGAAACTGTCATTTCCAGTCCATTGTTGCTGCATTTAGCAATATTAGGATGAACAAGGGAGACACTGGCAGTGAAACAGTTAGAAGGGCACCAGGTAGGTAGAAAATAGTTTAAAAACCCTTGTGTGTATTTTAGAAATTTTAAAATATGAGAATCTACCGACATTTATCAATTGGATAAAGCAATTGCTCTATCCAATTTCTTAAGTTTAAATTTTCATAATGTGGGTTTTCCTGAAGGGGTTGATTTGAGAGATATACCTATTATTGATATCCTTTTATCGATACTACCTTCCTGCATAGTGAACGTACTGATGCCTTTATCCTTAACTTGGTTTACTGTTGTGTGTTGTTGTTGTTTTTTTTAATCAATAATGTATTTGGAAAACGCATGTATGTATTTGAAAATTATTCTTATTGCATTATATATAGATAAAGGCTAGAATAAAGAAATATTTGCTTTTAGAAAATATCAGGTGGTAGCATGTATTTTCAATGTGTAATTATAAAAGTGATTATTAGAGAAAACCATTTCTTCTGTAACCTGCAATGCTTTGCACTAATTAACCTTTTGTGAGGTGTATGTGCAGGCCTTGGAATCTCCATCTCTTCTGTGGGCAAAATAGGCAGATTGTATAACACCAGCTTATTGTTCTCTAAGCTTGCCTTGTAAGCTGCCGTTTCATGATATGTTAGAAGTAATAATGGAATATGTGAAAAAGACTTGAATGACTGTGTAGTGAACTTGATGTTCACAGTAGATCTTACCTCTGATGAGAGGTAGTACAAATTAGTGACAGGAGAATCTGGTCATCACTTGTAAGAGGTGGCTTCTGTTGCCAGACCTTGAACAGTCAGGGGATTCCTTTGATTTCTTTCACTTAATGAATTTATATTTTATCCAACCTTCTGTATGAGTAGGTGGATTAGTTTTTATGTATTTAGAAAATAAAAGCTGTTCATATGTAGGGACTCAATGTAACTATGCTACTTGGGAAAAAAAGAGCTGCCTTTAGAAGTAGCCTTAAGATTCATATTAAATTTCTTTTCTCTAGCTAGATTTATCTTATAAGCTAAATTAAATAGAAATTTTTGTTAACATTTGGTAGGGGAAAAAAAAAAGATGACAATGAATGATGACCAAGTAAAATGACACAAGTAAAGGAATATTTGAAGTTAATTTTCAAGTCTCTTGAACATGAATTGTGATGGTCAAGATGATTAGGATTGTGCGTGTGTTAAGAGACAAGCAGTTGTGACTTGGATCACTTCACAGAGTAATCTTGCAATCATATTCAGGGCAATACAAGTATATTCACTAGCCAACTGACTTTGTCACTGTTTGCAATAACATACGATTTCATCATTCACTCATCATTATCAGGATCTAGTCCTAATAAGCATATTTGACATACAAATGTATGTCATGTTTATAATAAAGCAGGATTATATAAAAGTAAAATAGATATCTACCTGTTCATTAAAGTGTGAGCTCCTCTACTATGCTGTATCTGTACTTAAAGAACGAACAGGTGATTATGTAAGTATAGCAACTAAATGTTTTATTTATTCTTTCACATATATAACCTGTTCACTCTATTTGTGTTCAGGAATGCCTAGTGGTTCTTATAGTATAGTTAATCTTGAAATTTTACATTCACTTTTTGTGTGAAATTGTTGGTCTTTTGGGGAGAAGATAAAGAGGGATAGATTTAAGTACTTGTGTTATGAGGAACTAACATGACTATCTGGATACTGCTTTTCACGTTAAGATTTCTGATTCTGTTTTTTCAGTTTCCATAGCAAGGCGTGTACAAGATCCATTAGCTGAGCTGGTGAAAATCGAGCCGAAGCACATTGGAGTTGGAATGTATCAGGTAAAAGCAATGTGTATCATTTAATTTATGAAACCCATCAATACAAAGAGCAATACTCAAACTTGGCCTAGTAATTGTCAGTGGAAATAGATTCCAATTTTCAAAGGTTATACAGTTTGTAGGAAGGTAGTTAGGAGTTATAAGTTATTAGGGAACGAAGGGATTTTTGTTTTCTGTGTTTATGGTTTTGATCTAGACTTAGAATTGACTGTAGTCAGATTTAAAGACTTTTGGCACATTTGATCTCACTAGCAACTTAATCTAGAGAGCCTTTTCTTTTAGCATTATTATAAAAATGGAGGGGTTATGGGACAAGGGGGATATGTTGGCTCTTTGTGTAAACCAGTATGAACTATTGGTCTTTATCAATCTTTCAGAAAGAAGCCGTTGATACCTACCGTTACCTTTTTTTTTCCCCTGTTTCCATTCCTATTTGATTATGATAGTTTTTGGTCATTACCCAGTATGAGCTAAACACTTTCAAATTTTTACTACCACTTTGTAGTAGTAAAAGTAGTTATAGTGCTTGTTGTTGTTATTACTATATTTTCAATTCTTGAGGTTGTGTTTACTGGACAATTGAGGACGGCACGAAATCTTGAAAAAGTGAATCCATGTTGTCTCCAGAAACCTAGAGTTGTATTACTTTCCTCTTTGATGAAAGTTTTTCTTAACCCTAAATAGAATATTACCCTTTGTATAATTTTCATGAGATTTGAGTTGTAGGTACTATACTTTATCTAAAGAAATACTACATTAGGTCATGGAATCTGTGACCACTAGAAATAGAAGAGACCTTAAAAATCATACAACCCTACCCACTCATTTGACAGAAAAAGAACTGTGTCCTAGAATTTTACCTAGGATCACACTGGCAAAGCCTAGAGTAACTTGTCATCTATTAGAATGGGAAGTATTCCCATTTTATAGAAAGTTAGACTTTAACTGGACTTGTTCATTAGGGAAGGGTAGTTACTGAAGGGACTGATCTAGCTACGTATAAAATTGCCTAGTATCTAGAGTACAACTCTAGCAGTTTTATGATGTAGGCATTTTAGGTGAAGTTATGGAATGCCTCAGCAAGGTAGTGGAACAAACAAAAGGGAAAGTCAAACTTACAGGACCCAGGCAGGCTAATAAGCAGTTGGCATCAAAAGGTCTTTAGGTAAATAGCAGAGACCTAGTCTCCAGATTTGGATTCAGAGATAGCATTTAACATGAAAAAAAATGGGGATATTTTCCAACAGCAGTGGGAAGTAATGGAAGAGTTTAAGCACAAGGATGACATGATCTGATTTGCATTTTTAAACATTTACTCTGGCTATGCTGGGGAAAATGATTTAGAGGGGCAGGGGAGGAGCAGTAGGACCAGTTTGGAGGCTGTTACTTACCCCAGGTGAAAGATGATGGTGGCTTAGGAAAAAATTAATGACAGTAGAATTGGAAAGAAGTTAAATCTATTTTCTTGGAACTACTTGTTGTAAGTGATAAGTGAAGGAAAGGAGTTTTAAGAATTTGCTCCAAAGGTCCTGGTATGTGGATGATGCCTGAGTAGAGCAGATTTCCTAAGGATTAGGTCAGTAATTTCATTTTGGACATGTTAAATTCGAGATACTTATAAGAAATCCAAGGAAAAATGTCAAATAAGAGTTGGAGATACAAGTGTGGGATTTAGAGAAATAGCCATGTTAACATTGGAGTACAGACTGGCAAATAATGACACTGAGAATGGGATCAAGATGGTAGGCTAAAAGTTCATGAAGTTCTTTAACTTCATTACTACCACCACTGACATATTTACAACTGCAAATTCCATAAGATAAGGTATGCATATATATCTGTACCTATATAAACCCATTTATATGACTAAATTGATAACAGTATGGGAAAACAAGAAAGAGTTTCGTCAGTAGATGGAAATTTCAGGTATTTCTGAAAGACATTATACATGAGGAATCACACCCATGGAAAAATAAAACCTGATGGACCACATCTCAAAATATATGGATCAGTAGCGTTCTCAAACAAGAATCATATTCAAGTAGTGGGGAGGGGCCCTATAGTATTAGGTAAGGAGGTATATATAGAGTGGGTAGGCCTGCAGTACCCCTTCTGCAGTATACTGTGAATCCAAGCTAAAGCACTGAGTATAACACAGAGGCCACCAGAGGCTGGGAGATCCTCAAGTAGCCTTTGATTATCAGGAAACTCAAGAAGCCCCATCCTGGCAAGATAAACTCCTGAATTATATGTGACACCTAGCACCATATCTCATATTTCCCACATTACCACTTGAGGAAGATGGTGGTAAACAGAAACAGCATACACAGACAGCCAAATAGAGACTGTGAAATGATCTTGCTACCAAGAATCACTAAACATTTAAGGAAAACCTATGATAGAGAAGTGAGGCACCAAACTTAAAAAGCAAAAAATAACACACAATGAACAGTCAGTAGACTTTGAAATAAGTAAAATTAATATTCATGGAGAGACAAGAGAGGTTATTGCATTTATAAAACAAACATGGGATAGAATGAAATTAAACCAACCTTAGAATTTAAAAATATGATTGCTGAGATTTTCAAAACAAATAGGATCGAGTAGACACAGCTAAAAGCAAAGTAATGAATTGGAAGACTGAGCTAAGAGATTCTTTAGAATGCATCTTACACTGAAAAAGATGGAAAGCATGAACAAAAAATCATATGTAGAAGACATTCTAAAGCTTTAACATTCATCTAATAGAAGATTCAAATAAATAAAGAGAATGGAGGGGATTATAATCATAGAAAGAATAGGAGAAAATTTCTCCAAACTGAAGACAGACAAGTCTTTTGAAAGTGCCGAAGAAGAGAATAATAGAAGACTTACAGTCACATGCCATCCTATGAAATTTCAGCTCTATGACCGTACCACCCTGAACGTGCCCCATCTCGTCTGATCTCAGAAGCTAAGCAGGGTCGGGCCTGGTTAGTACTTAGTACTTGGATGGGGAATTTCAGAACGCTAGCGATAACAGAGACTGATTAAAAGCTTCCAGAGAGCAAACATATTTTATCTACAAAGGAAAGAATCAGATTTTTAAAAAAAGTTTAAAAAAAAAAGTTTTTTTAAAAAAAGTGATAGAATATAGAAATGCAGTAGTTTTGAAGTTCTAGGGAAAGAATATTTTGAATTCATAATTCTGTATTCAGGAAAAATAGCAAATCAGTGTGAGAGGAAAATAAAAGCGTTTTTGGACCTGTAATGATTCATGTTCTCTGATTGTTACAGACCTTTTTCGAAAGTATTGTGTATGGAAGTACTCCTGACCAAAAAAGTGGGGAGGGGACCCAAAGAATGGAAGGGCATGTCGTGAGGAAACAGTATTGAGTTAAGGAAACAGTGGAGAGTTTTGCAATACACAAACACACACAAAAAAGGTATACGGAGTTGAGTCTCATCGCTTTTTTTTATCTGTAATGTTAATCTTTAAATATTATCAGTCTGAATCAAATTAGTTCAACATGGGAGGGTAGAAGAAAAAGAAGTGATGAAATATTTGTTTTTTTTTTTCAAGAAAACAATTCAGATATAGATTAACGCTACAATTTGTTAGTAAAACATAATCTGAAATATATGAATAATACCCACAAATAGGATATTAAATATAAATCATGACAGCAAAAAAGTTTATCATCTTAACCAAAGGCAGAGAAAAGAAAACAAGTAAACATAGTAAATAAATGAAATATATGATGACAGGAATAAGTATAGGTAATAGGTAAAGGTTAATGGGTTAAATTGTCCTAGTAATAGAATCTCAGACTTCTAAAAATAAAATATAGCACTATATGTGCAAGAGATACTTGTGTAAGAGATACTTGTAAAGAAAAAAGCAACCTCAATATTAGAAATTTGAAAAAACAATTTCACATGAATGAAAAAGAAAGTCATAACAATGTTAATATCAGACTAAATAGAATTTAAGGCAAAGTGCAACAGGTTAAAGAGGGATATTGCAGATTAATAACAGATTCAGTCTTTCAAAAAGATATAATTGCCCTGAACATTCTGTGTTATCTAATACTATAGCTCCAAGAAATATGCGATATTAAAAACTTCTAAAAATCAGAGGAAGAGACAAATATACTTTTTTTCCATAGGGGTCTTGATAGACCACCACATATTAACACGTACATTTTTAAAATAACCTTTTTGAGATATAATCACATACCATACCTACATGTACATACATACATAAATTCACCCACTTAAAGTGCACAGGTCGATGATTTGTAGTGTATTCATAGGGTTGTAAAAGCTATTGCCACTGTCTAATTTTTTAACATTTTCATCACCCCAAGAAGAAACCATTAGCAATCGCTCTCCATCGCCCCCTCCTTCCCTAGCCCTAGGCAACTACTAATCTATTTTCTGTCTCTATAGGTTTGTCATTTCTGGATATTTCATATAAATGGAATCATATAATATGTGGCTTTTTGTGACTGGCTTCCTTTATTTAGCATAATGTTTTCAAGGTTTATTCATGCTGTAGCACATATCAAAACTTCATTCTTTTTCATGGGCAAATAGTATTCCACTGTATATATATATAGGTAACTACATATTTTATTATTAAAGTTTTGGTCTGGTTGATTTGTACACGTTTGTACGTGGGTTTATATAAAACATTTACATAAAATATATAAAGAGCCTCTGTATACCATTTATTGTAGATGAAATACAAATTTTTATCAGAGAAACCCAAATTAAACAAGGGGCTAGTATATCAACCTAACAATTGAGTAAATTTGTAATGAAATGATAAACTTCTGAAACACCTGTGCAAGTGAGAAGGATATAGTGAAATGAGCATTCACATAGATTGTTGATGGAAGTGCAAATTGTCACTTTTAAGCAAATAGTCAATACCTAAGGAAGATGCACTTTAAAAAAAAATGCATCCCTTTGACCTGGTAGTTCTTTCTTTAGGGATCTCTTCTAAGGCAGTAATAAGAACTGCTGATTGGATTTATATACAAGTTTGCTGTTGTAGCAAAATATTGGAAGCAACTGCAATAGAGAAATAGTTAAATTAGTTCTGGTATATTCATCAGTTAAAATATTATACAGCCATTAAAAATTCAGGCTTTCAGGGAGCATTTAATGACATAAGAAATTACTCTGGATATACTATTTTTAAATTGCAGTAAAATTATTCTTTTTAAATCATAGATGTACACTGAAGAAAAAAATATCTGGCTGATGACTGATATTTATATCTTTGTTAGTGTGATTAGGGATTTTTATTTTCTTCTTTTTAACTTTTTTTTTTCCAATCTTTTCATCATGAATATGTCTTAGGAAAAATTTGTTATAAAATATAGATCCATTTCCATATCCCAGCCAATGGGCCACTTAATCTTAAGTGTTGATAGAATAGACTTCCAATACAACCAGAGTGGGACTGAATTTCTTTTCAGTTGGGACCTCTAAATGTTTTTAGTATAAATGTAATACTTATATGTATTCTGAAGCTGGACAAACATTGCCGACTTTAAAAATGGAAGCTGTTCAAGGAAAAAATGTTAAATAGTTAGATGAAATAATAGAAGCTACAATATTATTATTTCAATAGAAACAAATACTTTTGGTTTAATAGCAGCTAAAATGCTAAAGACAGCACTCCAGTCCTTGTCTTAGGAATGGGGAGAGCTGATTTTAAAAACACATGCCTGTCATTATTTCTGGAGAGAGAGGCAGCCAGTGTGGTCAAATGACAACATATCCCTAACTGACCCCTCAAGACTTTGCTGGAAAGTGGCTTGGTGTTATTCCCAAGAAAACACTCCAGGGTGAGAGCAGGATGATGCAGGGTTGGCTCCGTTGGGTTCTCTGGGACATGGGGAATGGTGGTTTAGCTTGGCCTTGTCATACCCTGAAAGCACAACTTAAGTCAGTTGGATTTACTTGGTGCTTATTTCTTCTTTGGACAGTTTTTAGAAACTTCTATGCTCATTAACACCTCTTTTTGTTAATGAGATGCACAGTAAAGTAAGAAAGACAGAACAGCCCTCTTTCTTCCTTTTGTGCCTCTCTGTTAGATCATTTGATGATGTTAGAGAATGAAATGGTTTTCCAAAATGAGGTTTTGGAACCCTTAGTGGATTTTCTATATCCAGGCCATCTTTATTCCTCATTATTTTGGATAATGAGGAGTCACTGTAAAAGGAAAATAATCTTTCCAGCTGAAATTTTTCATGGTAAAACCTTAAAGGTGGGAATTTGTATTTTTCTTCTTCATTCCTTGTGTGGGATTGGTTCTGGGTAAAAACAAAAACAACTCTTCAGTGGCGACATTACTCTGTTAAAAACTTTTTTGTAGCTGTAGTTAACATGTAGGAATTATGAAATGTAGTTTTAGTTTAGGTCTATAAAAGGTAATAAGGTTCCTCATCTGCCCTATATTGTTTGCCCACATTCTTTCAAACATTTTAATACCTTAATTATTTGGTATTGTAGAGTGGGATATAGAAAAGAGTTTGCCCCATGGATATTCACCTAGGTGACTTTTACCTGGATTTTTTGCCCCTTTTCTAAAGCAATGTTTTGAAATAGATGAAACACAAAGGTGAAACACAGAATTGTTCTAGAAATCAGACATTGTTCAAATGAGTGAGTTCTTTGCCAGAATGTTTTTACAATCTTGTCTCTTATCTATCTAGTCCCAGAATACAGGCTATACTTGAAACTGCTTTACTGGGTACTATGAATGAAATTCAAACTTAGCCTTGCAATTCAGATATTTCATTTCATTCGTGACCATAACTGAACTGTTTCCGTAACTGAACAAAAACAAGTAATTGACCTTGACTGGGAGTATCAACTAAACTCATATATTAAAATTTGCTAATTATTCCTTAAACTTAAAGTTTTTAAATTTCTATTCTCTATATTTTTTTCACTTCCAAATGAATTATGCTTCCTACATTGAAGTATTTAGTTTTCTCAGGTTCTTAGAAATTACTGACAGTGGAATAAGCCATGTATATACACACACTCTAGTTTAACACTATTACTTATCTTTAAAATAAATGTGAAATGTTAGTATGATTTGAAGAAACTTTTACCAATGATACCTTAAACAGTGAAATATCTAATTTCTTTTATCTTTTGTTTGCTTACTCTTTGAATGTCATTTGACCTTGGACGTTGAAATTAGATCAATTTCAGTTTCTAGTTAAGTTCACCTTCTAGTTTTGATATATCAGCACAGAAATCACTGTTAGGATTTCTGAAACTTAAGGTTTTCACAATGTTTAAAACTAGTAATTATCATGGAGATTGAAAAAAAATTAAACATGACATTAAAAATACTTCCATAAGGGAAAAGATTAATAAATTCATTACATTAGAATCTAAAAACATCTTTGAATCAGAAAACAGTATATAGAAAATCCACAGACAGGGAGAAGGTATTTGCAATATATATGATCTATAAAGGATACCGACTATATAAAGGTCTCCTACAAATCAAGAGAAAAAAAAAAAACAACAATTTAACAGAAAGAAGGTAGGGGATACGAAAGGCAATCGACATAAGAGGAGACAGACACAAAAAAGTATAGATGTGAAAAAAATCATCACTCTCACTAGTAATTGAGGAAATGTAAAGTAAAGCCATAATGAGAAACCTTTCAGGTTGTGTGTATATTTTACTATTTGAATGTTAGCAACCATGTGTAGCACTGGAGATCTTGTGCATTACTTGGAGTATCTGGTGCAGACTCTTTGGAGAGTAATTGGAACTTAGTATAGTTGGAGGTAGAAATTCTCTTCAACTTAATAATTTTGTTGCTGGATATACATAGCCTTGAAAAATTCTCTCACATGTGTACACAAAGACATGTAGAAGAAATTATTTGAATCACTATAGTGGTAAAAATTTGGAAATAATATGTCGATCATATGGAAAATAGAAAAATATACTGTAGCATAGTGGAATATTATATAGAAGTGAAGATGACCAAATTAGAGCTACCAATATTAATATGGATAAATCTCATAAGATAATAGTCTTAATAGAGAAAGCAGGTTGTATTTACAGTATCATATGATTGGTATAAAATTTAAAGCTATGAAAAATAATACTACATACTATTTATGAATACCAATATATGTGGTAAGAATATAGAAATAAGCACTGGAATTTAATATAGTGGTTACTTTGGGTAGGGCATGGAATGGGAGGAAAATGGGAAGTAGGAGGGGTACACCAAGAGTTTCAACAGTATTTATAATATTTTATTTCTTAAGTTGTTTGGTGGGTACATGATGTTCCTTATGTTCTATAAGTTTTGTTAAATAGTCATAATTTTATAAAAAAGGTGCAAAAAAGCTTGATCAAATGATAAAGGTGCCTTATCTCAGGAACTTTGATTTTGGTTGGGTTTAATTTCTTGTGTGTATGTATTTTACATTGAAGATTTATATAATCAGAAAAAAATTAAGCTATTTTCCTTTTTCAATGAAAATTTAAAAAATACATTGAATATTAGGTTACATTTTTCATATTTTTTCATATTTTCATTTTTAATACCTTAATTTTACATGAAATCAAATACTCTTTCATGCATAGTTTTAATACTATCTTTAAAGCTTTTTCATTTGACAAATATTGAATTTTCTTCTGTGAATTTTAAGAATTATATGTTATTTGTTTTGCTTACATTTGATATGGTCATTTCAGAGATATGGCATAAGACAAAGTCGTAGGTTATATTTCTGGTGCTTATTTACAGGGCAGAGTTGGGTAGAACAGATGTTTAAGGAATGTTAATATAATGTTATAATAATGGTATAAAATGACTAATATTCATCCTATGCTATTCCCGCCTCCGCTCCCCCCCCGCCCCCAGCACCAACATACTCCTAAATCATCTAAATTAGAAACCTTGAGATTAAGCATTGGAGCTTTTAAAAATATAGCCTGGGCCACATCCTGAGATTTTGTTTAATTGTTTGGGGGTGAGCTTGAGACATCAACAAACTTGAAAAGTCCACAGGTGATTCTAATATACAGGCAGGGTTGAGAAACATTAATTCTTAAAATATGGTTGCTGGACCAGCAGCTCAGTTATCTTCTGAGAACTTGTTAGAAATGCAAATTCTTGCACCCCCATCCAAGACCTATTGGATCACAGATTATACGGGTGTGGCACTGTAATCCCTGTTTTAATGGCTAAGGTTTGAGAACCACCAGTCTCTAACGCTTCCCAAGCTTGAATGTGCATATAAAACCCTTCAGGGTTTATTAAAATGCAGATTATGATTTAGTTGGTTTAAGGTGGGGCATGAGATTCTGCATTTCTAGTAAATGCTCAGGAGATACCAGTGCTGTTGGCCTGAGGATTATACTTTGAGTAGCAAGAGACACTACTGAAAGCCTTGTGGGTCATACCCTAGACCTATTGAATCAGATCTGATTTTATACTGTCGAATTGTACACTTGAAACTTACTGGATTTTGTTAACCAATGTCACCATAATTTTAAAAAAAATCTGATTTTAACAAGATTTCTAGGTGTTTTGAATGCACATTGCAGTATAATTTAAGAGGAAAGTCAGAACTGGCTAGTATCCAAGGGACATGAGAGTTTGAAGAAGCAAAAATCAATATTGTAAAACACTACAAGGATAAAGGTAGGATAAGAACTGAAAATGGGTCTCATGTGTTTAATAAAAAAAAATGTTGATGGCGACCATAACAAGAATAATTTCACTGGAGTGGTAGAGGTAGAAGTGAGAAGTAGATTGAGCACTGAATGAAAGGTGAGTATTTAGGGACAAGTATATAGAAGTCTTTAAAGAAAAGAGGTTTTTAAGGAGGTCAGGATTTGAATATGTTTAAATGTTGATCAGAAAGAAGGAAAAGAAAGGGAGAAGTTGAAGATGCTAGAGAGGGAGGAAGCTGGATGCTGAGGAGATGACACCCACCTCTTGCCTATGAAATAGCCTAAGGAAGGAAATGGACAAGAGTTCAGAAGAGAGAAGCTCCTGAGGTGGTGAGGTGGTGGGTGGCTGGGAAGAGGTGAAAGAGCGCAGGACCGGAAGGGGTTCCCTCCCTACCTGGATAGTTTCCTCTCTAAAGTAAAGCCTCCTATTTTAGCCCCCTCCCCCCCCAAAGAACAACCAGTTTTTAAATTTCTGAAATCACAGTATTCTCTTGTTTACTGTCTGTCTGTCTGTTCTAATGGAATATATATGAGGGCAGGATGTTTCCCCATCTATATCTACAGCTCCCAAGACCTGGCACACAATAGATATTCAATAAGTATTTGCTGAATGAATGTAGATTATCAGTATAGTTGCTCATTTATTGTATTTTTAACTCTATTGTGAACACACCATAAAAATTTATAGCCTCTCAAAATTTTTGTTGAGTAAATCTGAAATGTTAGTTACTAGTATTTTTTTTTTAATGAATCTCTTCAGGAAAAATGTTGGAGAATTTAGGAGCAGAGAGCTTCAGAATAGCCATGTAGTTGGAATGAGAATGACTATAGAATGTGGGGAAGGATTGCTATTGATAAAAGAAATAGAGTTTTTGTCTTTGTCACAGAGCTCTAAGGAATTTTTTGGTATACTTATTAGTCCTGATATTGGTTTTGTGTAGAATGTATAGTCTATAGACTAAAAGTAGTGGAATGAGATTATTCCCAAAATGTTTATTTCTGGCATTAATATAGTACTTTCTGTTTTGCTGAACATTTGTATATAATTATGTGTGGATAACTGTTTGGCATACTAAGAGAGAATCTTGGATGTAATTACTCAGTGCAAAAAACTACTATTTATGTAATGTTCACATTAGAATGGTTGAAAACTCAAGTATAAGATTGCACTAGATAATTATAGTAATAGAGAAGAGAAAGAAAATATGTAAATATCAGGAGGGCTACTTCTGAGAATTTAAAGACTGTATTCTGTATTTCTGATATTGTTCAGAAATATTGATTAACTCATTCCTTTATATACATGTGTTGGGGTGGGTGTTCATCATGGTCTATAAGACTAACAGGTAAATTTAATTACTGATAAGATTATACTGCATTTTAAATTCAAAGGAAATGTGTCATCGTCATAGTGACAGTGTGCATTAATTGTGTGATACTGTAGAAAGGACTATGAGGTTTATAGAATTTAGGTAAGGAATGAACCTTGCCTGCAAAATGATTACAATGTGGTACAGAAACAGGAAAACTGCCTCATTAAATTAGGATGTGAGTTCACTCATGGCACATTTCTCCACCAAGTCTGTCTCACGCTGCGTATGATTCTATTACAGTGTCTTTCTTGTGATCACGGAAAGAAATTCTAAGGGAAAAAATCTGTTTTGAGGAAAAATTATGTTGATGAGAGATTTTTTTTCTGGGTTATTCTCAATAATTCTAAATATCATTACAAGTAAGAAAAGTTAATTTGCCTGAATTTTACAGAATGAAGTTTGTTGCTCAGTTCCACAAAAAGAAATATATGTGTTGTCTTTTTGAGCACCTATCTTTAGATGTCTTTGGTTTTGGGTGAGATAGTAGGCTAGCTGGCTGCCTTCTTTGTGCACTGTTAACTCTGGTGATATATTTCCTTTAATAATCCAGATCTGGCTACCCAAGCTGTTTATTGTACAATATTTAAAAAGATGTATTTTCTTTTCAAATATATAATTGAAAGAGAGAATTTTCTCCTGACATATACAAGGCTTTTGTTTCATTATTTATCTGGAATAAATGGGGCCAGAGGGTATGAGTGCAGTTAGGTTTTGTTGGAGGGGGGCTTGCAAAGACTTTTTGAGGCATGATGTGCAAGTGAGTGTTTTTAAATCTCAGAGGTGTGATTATGTCATAACAGCCATAACCTCTGGGCTTGCTTTATTACTTTTATTAAAACAAATCTGTATAGGGGTGCTATGTATATTTTGGTGATGAAGGAAATGAGGTGGTTAATTTATTATGTGAACAGCACTTTCAACTAACCACAGCGTGATTCACTGAGAGAGCAGTGGAAAAGCCTTGCTCTGTAGAAATGACTACTTTTTGATTTGTGGACCTTAACTTTCAACACCAGAGCATGAAGTTTATCTACAAAATGGTTCCTTTTTTTTTCCTCTGTACTAATGTTTTTGTTCAGTTTTAAACTTGAAAATTTTTCCTTTATTTTATTTTGGGTATTTACTGAATACGAATGATCTAAACAGTCTTTGCCAGCAAGTTAAGGAAGAAAAAAGAAGAAGAAAGGGATCCATGTGTTAGGGCATCAGGGAAGTGGGTAACATCTTTATGGTTTCCAAACAGCCCACACATACCTCAGAGGATGACTCCATAAAATAAATCAGTTTGCAAACCCTTAACCAATGAGGATAACTACCTAGCATCAGATATGAGTTAAGGAAAAGTGAGGCACCTGTTGTTCTTCCCTTTTGTAGGATGCATTTATAAACAAATACTTTAATGGAAAAGAAAATCATGCAAAATAGTCTCTAATAACCATTTGTTTGCACGTGGGGAGTTGATTATGAGAGGAGGTGTGGATGTAATGCCACATAGAAGTCCATACGCTATAGAAGGGAATCAAAAGAAGACCCACCTAATGAGCTCGCAGGGTATAAAGCACTTTTTGTATACTCGTAAACAGCCATTGAAAGACCCCAAAAAGGTTGTTTTCTCTGGAGTTGAGCCATATCAGGCATCATCTGGTGATATGAACCTGCCTAGAGAGAATAGAAAATAGCTCATCTTCCTTGCAAGTTTTTTAAAAGACCCCTTCACTTTCCAGATGTGCCAAATACCAAACATTTACAAACAGAAGGACTCAGAAAATTGGTCAGGCATTTAATTGATAAGAATTCTTTAAAGTATTTTTGTATCTGGACTATTACAAGGCTCCATCGAAGTAAGGATAACAGTCAGTTTTATATTTTATCTCTGCTTCTTTCGATTAGCACACCGCATTTCTCTTCAGAGCCCTAAATTTGCTCTAAAAATTATGTCATTCCCTCATAGCTCTTCCCCAGAGAGTTGGCAAAGGCCAGGAGAAACATTATTTGTGTGGTTTAAAGACGAGTGTGGAGGAGGGAGGTCCAGGCCTGTGGTTTATGTAAACAGGGTGGACTGGGAGGCAGGCACTGGCACCCATGGTTAAGTTGTTGCTCAGTCATCATGAGCAGTCAGTCCTGGTGGGAATGTGTCCGCTTTGAGACTGCTTCAGCCACAGTGATTAGTAATGATCATCCATAGTCCTAGACTGTGGTAAAATTTTCGTTTTTAAAGGAATTGGATTATAGGCAAAACTTCATTTTAATAATGGTTGAGGTTCTCAGACTTTCAGATATCCTCACTAGTAGAATGAAGCTATGTTTTGAACATTTCCAAGAGACGTTACGTTTGACACCATGTAAACATTTTATTTGTTGAAAGTGTATTTGTCTTCATAATGGTTTGATTACTTTTTAAAAGAATGAAATTTTTAAATTATTCTTGGGAATTGGCTTAAAAAGTCTGCTACATTTCCTTCTCCTCCTAAATGTCCACGTCAAACCAACGCAGAACTTAACAGTTATTTTAAAAGCATGGGTAATAGAGAAGCGCCTTCAGTCCAAGTGCGCCCTCCATTCCTCTCTGCCTTCCTCAGCATTTTCTCCTGCTGTGTCCTTGCTTATGTGCCTCTTTCCTCATCTCCCTTCCAACTTCCTATGAGCTGGTTTTTGAAGTAGTTTTGTTTCCTAATCCCTTACTTGGGGCCGCTCCCTTCACATGGTGTGAAATACAACCAGGCTTTTAAAAATGTGATTCTACTCTCGTTTACGATTTGAAACCTACTCAGATATGTGTTGACAAATTTAAGCAACTTTATGAGTTTCTCAAAAAAACAAATTTATGGGCATGCTACCAGAGTAGCATTAACTGAACACAGACCCAGTGATGGTAGCAGAATACAGAAGACATCCAGCCCAATCTGCTAGATGGTAAGGGTGTGGTTTTAAATAAACTAGAACACTGTAGTTGAAAGTGAGGTAGGAGGTATCTTCTTGTAGAAGAATCCTGTGTTTATCATTAAGTTTGCAAAGGAAATTTGGATTCTAGATTAAAATACTTGTTTAGTCATATCTGGGGCACATAACTATGCTCTTTGTCATATGTCCCCCCTTGCAATTGGGTAAGTATAAATAAGGGCGTGTTTAATCAAAATTTCTCTGATTGGTAAAGCTCCTATATAGAGAACTGCCTTAAACTGAAATTGCATGAACATTTTCACTGGCCCCTTCCTCATTTCAGTGTGGTTCAGTGAAAAAGAACACAGAGTCCCAGGATACCAAAGGGAGCTCTTGTCTTACTTTGGTGTAGCTACATTTGCTGTGTGACCTTGGGAAGGTAATTTTACTTCATGCCTTGTTGGAAAATAAAATGTTACCTATGTGCTTTCTGAAAGAGTGTTGAGAGGAAATTACTTATATACTTGCATATATATCTATTATATATGCATGTGTGTGTGTGTGTGTGTATATATATATATATATATATATGCATAAATATATTTAAAGACATGAAAGTGCCTGAAAGTACAAATGTTTGTGATTTTATTTCATATCACGGGACCATAAATAAACAGATTCCATATACGTTGGTGGGGTTTTTTTTATTCCTATTATCTAGTCATATGCTAATCAATGCTTATCAAGCATTCCTAAAGTCATTTAATTTCAAGTTACAGGAGACCTTTAGAAATCATTTAGTTCACCTGGGCAGGTATAAGCATGTTCATTGCCTTTTCCTAAAAGGGAGGATGGGGAAAACTTCCAGGACAAAGGATCAGAGTGGCAGCATTGCAGAGTGGTCATAATCCAGGAATGAGGAAACAGGCCCATTGCCCAAGCTGCCTCATGTACTCTAGTAATGACAGGACGTGTTGCATAGGGAAAGATAGGCATTTGAAGTTGAATTGGAAAGTACAGTTTAAACTTCTGTTAGTTATTACCTACAGAATCTTTTTAAGTCTATAGTGCTTTACTTGTTATCCTTGTATACCTGATTCTTCTGTTGTGATTTACATCTAATGTTTCATTTCATTCACTGTTTTGGAAATGGCAGGGGAAGAGGGTAGAATAGTTAAAAACAAACACAACAACAATAGAAACAAACTCTCCTGTTTTTTGGGATGCACAATCGAGTTATGGGCTGTCAGTATGAAACAGCTGTTTGTTTGTTGTCAGCCTGCCTTGCCTGTCTTATAATCAAGTTGTTTCTCCTCATATAATTACCAACTCTTTAGTATTTGAGGCTTGTTGTGGATTCATAGTCGGTTATATATCGTTTGCTAAAATGTCATAGTTTAGATAAAAAATTACTGATTTCCCTTAGTCATTCTACTAAAATATGAATGTGGGTTGTAGTAAAAGAAGGATGCCTGAAGAGACTTGAAATTGGCTTCAAACTTAAGAGAATGTAGAGGCTCTTTTGTATGTTTTCTAAGGAGGGAATATCAGTGGAACTCTTGTCTTGTAGACAGTTGCCAATCAGAAAAGCATGCTGTACTCTCTTTCGTCTTTCCTCATATGTTCTCTTTCCATAAATGTAGTTAGGCAGCACAGATGCGGGCAGCAGGCTAGATCCGATCCAGAAGGACATGATTCTGTTCTTTCATTCTTTTGTTCTTTCTTTTTTAACCCTGTCTTCTTAAAATCCTGTTCTGAAGTTGAAACCAAGAAAAAAAGGAAATAAAGTGAAGTTTAAGTTCTTTGAGAGTCCAAGGTGATGTTTCAGCCTCCTGGGGAACTTTACCAGCTGGAAAAAAAAAAAACAAATGTGCCTCTAACCCTGAAGAGAACCTATATAGGATATTTATAAACATACCCTTTCCAATCCGGATTGTGCTGAGGGAGGTCCATTTTGAAATGAGGGTAACCCTGTGTTTTAGAAAAACAAGCCAGGAAAGGGAGGTTTCTATTGCTTCATTTAGTTTTACTCTTCAAAATATAGCAAAAACGTTTTCTAATTATGCTTGTCTCAGCTTCTCTAGGAATGGAAAAGTTTCTCTCCTTAGTAAATTTCTTCACAGTTGCAGAGTTACTTCAAAAAACCCTCTGTGAAGACTACAGTGCCATGAATTTTTATTTTCATAAACTCCAGAGTAATGTCACAGTTTTTTCATCCTTTAATAGGTTTAAAATTTTACCGGAATTTAGAATATTTTTAGTAATTTTTTTCCATTTGATCTCAAATTCATTACATAAATTAATAGTTTTTCTCTATATAAATATATATTTTAAAAGAGAAAGTAATATGGAAATAGTAAGTGGTTTTTTGTGATAGAAGATGTGACTAGGAAAGGGAATGCTTTAGTTTAAAATTTGTAAAAATAAATTTTGAGGAGAAAAGTATATTTTGTATGCATATAGTTGTTATTTTTATTATTTGCATATGTTCATACTACATCTTTCATCAGAAGTCCACATCTACTTATTTCCAAAAGCATAAATCATATAAATATTTTACTTTAAAAGAACGTGTCAAAATGCTTGCTCCCTCATAGCCAAATGATCCCAAACGTCAGTGGGAATATGACTAACAATGATTTCACCAGGTGGCTAGTGACAGTAAGTACTTTCATATTACCAGAATATGAAATGTTCTGATTTTATGTGTTTTTTAATATATCAGGAGAATTACATTTCACATAGCTACTTTCAACTATCTAATTACAACTAGCATTAGGGCAAATGTTAATTCTTTTTTTTTAACACAAGAGCTATACCATGAAATTGGAATCGAAAATTAAAAGATTATATCTGGCTTAATTGGAACAGGTAGAATGTGATGGACTCTAAAGATGAATATTTTCATACATGCAGCTGTGCATATGTTCGTAGGGCTCTGTTAGCCAGAATCTATTCTTAGTAATACTCAGGTGCACAATTCAGTCAGATGAATCACAGATGATCGGTCCATTTTAGAAACACTTTACTATTTGGCTATCAGGGGAAGAGAATTTAGGTATAGTTTTAAGAACTTCATCCCCAAATTATTTAATGGTATATTTAATTTTAGCTGCCCCACATCTATGTGGGCAAAAATTGTTATAAATAAAAGATGCGTGAATTCTTACTTCAGCTACCTTTTAGGGGGAAGGGAGAAGATTTAGGAGATGTTATAGAATATTATTACAGTTTTCTGTTTTGTTTCTCTGTATTAGACTTTTCTATTTGATGAAGCTTTCTCAAAAACTATGCTAAAATTCCACTATTATAGAACCATTAAAAATATTGTTTTATTATCCAGTGATTAATATCCACGACCTTTATTTTTGGATCAGCTTCATAAATATGTACATTTTTCTATGTCAGTCATTGTCTAGAATTTCATTTTTGTTCTGCTTTCCATTACATACCATGAATTATATAAAATTAATTTAATCGCTACTACAAACAGAAATTAAATGTGCCCTAATCCAGAGTTACGTTGTTTGCTTTTACAACTGTAAGTCATAAGTAATTAATTTTCCTTGGAAAATTAATTCACTTACCATTCCCAGTAGCATCATATGTTGACATAGGGTTATAGATAGTTTAATTTTTTCTTCAGCATGCTGGCCTCAACTTTAGAAGACCTTAAATGAAAACAAATTAAATTTACTCAACTGTATATAATTTGGAGTTATTTAAAATAAGTGTTGTTGTTATTGCTGTTATCCAGGTGATGACTAGAAAATGATATTCAAACTTTAAAAAATCTCCATTAGCATATTAAGAAGTCTGAAACAATATATTTTTTAAAGTTGTTCATATGACAGTAACCATTAGAATTTTTATTTTTCAGTTCTGAATAAAACAGTTTACATGACAACCGTCTGACAGCAGTAGCATGGAGAGTTTTACCAACACTTAATTGATAGGAAAGCAAAGTAAGTAACTTACTTGCTGGACATTTTGACTGCCTAGAATAGCAAGCCATCATGCCTGCTTCTTAAAGAACTCATTTTCAATTTCTACCTCAGTCAGTAGAAAGATTTCTGTCGAGGTCATCATAAAACATAGAACATGAAAGATATTTTGTTTAAAAACCCCAAATATTTTTTATTTTATTGACTGTCCTCTTAATTCTTTCATCCTTTCCCGTTTAAAACTTTTTACTTTTATTTTACAGAAAGACTAATGTGGAAACTGAAATAAGCAAGTCTTTTAGTTAAATAAGCTAGGTTTCCCCTAGCTGCTTCTTATATTCTGGAAACTCAGAAAATACAGGCAAACCAAATTTAGGTTTTCTTTTGCATTTGCCAGGAGGTTGTTTTGTAAGGTGATTTTTTTTTTTTTCTGATTCATAGAACTCTATAAAACATATAGTGTTTATTGCTTTATTTATATTTATTTAAGTCACTAAGGTGAAACTCTAGTTATGGTGGCAATGTTACAGTTTTAACAAGTGGGGGCTTATTTTATAAATGTGCCTTTGTGGCCGTAGCTTTAAAAAATGCAGGGGGTTAGCAGTGAAATGCTCTTTATGCCTTTTGGAAAGAAAATTTGCTGTTTAATTCCAGTGTAAAAGTACTACTAGAATGTAAAATCACTACTGTTATTTTTTGTTAGTATTCATTGTTATACTCAGTTTTTTAAAATCTGTACTCACAGGATTGAACTATATACATTCCAAAGTTGCATCAGAAAGCAAGTGTTTTATTTACTACTTCTTTCATAAGGAGCATGACAGATGATTCGCCTTCCCTGTGCTTCAGAGGGTTTCTCTTTCTGAGTGGCATTTTGAATTATGATAATGACTTTCTTTTTTATCATCAAATGAAAAAACTATAGGTGTCAAGTCATGTACGTTAATGTTTATGCTCTGACTAAAGTATAGATCATTACACAATCAGGTTTAAGGGAACACAGTCTTTCAAAAACAATTTATGTAGGTATCCCAGGCAATGATTATTCTAAAAACTTTATTCCTAAGTCTATCACCATATACCTACAGTATGATTACATGTAAAAATGTATAATTCTGCATACATTCTTACACGGTATAAAAAAAATGTCTCTACCTTCTTTCTGAAATGAACACGACAGGTTTTGTTTGTCCTTATTTTGAGGTGGAAAAGAAAATGTGTACTCATAGAAATTGATTGATATTAATCTACAATTTATTTCACAGTATATTCTTAAAAAATACTTTTAAATAAGAAGTTTGTCAGGTTGTGACAGACTTATTAACCTTTTGTGTCAAAATGAATATCTTTTACAGAAACATTTAATTTTACAGTAAGCTAAGAAGTGTAGAAGGGTTGTGTATATACAAAAGAAGGTTGAAAAAATGGGGAGAAAGGTGCCTAATTTAAGCAAAATGACATTTTATTCAAAGCTGGCAACGAATATTTTCTATTAAAATATATAAAATTATGGATTCAAAAAACAGTTCGGAGAGGCAAAATTTTTTTACTTCTCCATGATTATTTTGTTGAATCCGATTAGAATAGAAATGACAAGTCTTTGTAGTAGAAACATGTGTTTTTTAAAAACTTGTATAATGTGAATAGAATACAAAGTTTACAATTTGCTGAATGATAGTTGTGACAAACATTGAAAACTATTTGTGTTATATGTGACAAATAAACTAGTGCCTGTGTGTCATGAGGATTTTGAAGAACTTTAAGCATATTGGCTTGAATTTGGTCGATAAGATTTTATTTTTAATCTGTAAGCAGAGTATATAAACAATCACAGGTATTCCTGAATAACTCTCTAAAGTATGGTAAAGGTGGGGTTTGCAAACTGTTGGATACCTGTTGGAGAACAATATTGATGATTTTTAATCGTGTTACTATTCAATAGAGTCCTTAGCAATGCCACTGGGTAGAAAAGTAAATTTGTACCTAAAGAAATGTACAGCTATTAATTTGCATTCTGTTCCACACTGTTCTTTCAAAAGACTAAATTTAAATGAGTTTGCACTTCTATTCACAAAGGTAATAATTAAATTAAGGTGATATATGGAAAGGTAAAATGGCAATTTACCACAACCTGAGATTGACAAAACTCTCCCAGGTTCTTCAAAGTGAATCATGTTCCCAGTCATTATCTCATACGACTTTAATCTTACACATTGACAAATTAGGTTGTATTTTTGCTTTTACTAGAAACTCAAATCAAATCGCAATCAAACTAGGGAATACTGTATTGGCCTATCCTTCTTTTATGCTTCTGTTAGGTTTTTACATTAACATTTGGCCATAGAAAACAGCTCATGTAGACATTGCTCTTTTCTTTGTAACACTATTCAGAGTTTTGGGCCATCTTCAGTCTGATATAAGAACCCTGCTTCAAGACTGTGTGTATACAGAAGCATGTGAAATAATTTCATGGTCTCCTTTTGATGGGTTTAAATGAACTAGAGATTTATGTTAATTGCAGTGGATGGGTTTGCACATTTGTCCTACTAAACCAGCTAATCAGAAGATGAAAGTGGGCAGGAGAACCTTTAAATAATGTCCTGTCTTCAGATTGTTATTTCATCTTTGCATGTTAGTCCAGAGCATTTTTCCTCTAGTGTATATAAGAGGAATCATTTTCGAATTGTGATTTTTATCAAATTTGCCAAAACTCAAAGAACCTCTTCCCAGTAAACATTGCTACTACATCTAAGTTTACTGTTTTTTTAGAAGAAAGGGAGAGTTAGAAACTATTTAATTTTTTTTAATTTTAATATTTACCAAATTTATAAGAACCCTCAAAACATTATTTTATCTTTTTTCGCCTCCATATGTGTAAACAGAATGAAGTTAAAGTTAACTGGTGATTCCTCCCCTGGAGTGATTAAAAGAAAAGTAATATATTGTGTTTGCTAATAACAAATTTGGACTTACATTGAAGTTATTATACATTCTATTGCTATATAATGTGTAAAAAAAAATACACAAGGAATATGGAAAGAAACACTGTTCTAGCTAATAAGAGAGCTTAATTCTAGAGAGGCCACCAAGGAGTCCATCATGATTGACAAGCATTCTAGTGGAGTCTTTCTTTTTCTTTTATTATTATTTTTTTTCCTATAGCAGTGTTGAAGTCAGTCAAAGTATATATACAAAGCTGAGTGAATACCAGTTTCCCCAGTACAGAGGCTATTTTTTCAGGAAGTCTAACTCAAACCAGATGTTTTGCCTAGACCCAGAGTTTGTTGCTGCCAAGCATCTCATCAGAGGTCAGAGTTCTGGGCTCCAGGCCCTGCTAGAATTCTTTCACAAATTGCTATTCGGTGAGGTTTTAATCCTAATGGAAAGAATAATGTGCCTGTAAAATCTGCAGTTATTACAAACACAGTATACATATTGTGGACTTCAAATGACTACATATTTCATTCCCATAAACAGGGAACGCAGATGAATGCCTTGTGTGATAGCTTTAGACATTCTAACTAAAATCTAGTATACAGTTTATACCACATTAACCATTTGCATTTGTAATACCTCAATAAAAGTAACTGTTATCTTTGGGTGACAACTGGTAACCAACTCGTGTCCCCCCTCCCCACCACCAGTTTTTTTAAATAAGCTCTACAGCCTCATAACAGCTGTTTGAACACAAGAATTAAAAGCATTCGGAACTAAATATTGGATATTCTCTTAGGAAGTTGTTTGAATGCTACAGTACTTAGTAAAAAGTTTTAAAAGCAAAAGATACCTTTGTGCCAAGGCTTAACTCTTTCATTTTTGGAAAGACATATATTAAAACTGAACTTATTTTTTCAAATTAGGATGAAGAGTATTTATAATGGATAATGTGATTGGTGTATATATATAGCTGGCCATGAGTTGTGGCTCTTTTGGAAAGATTAAGGGAAATCAGTGAGGTTTATTATATCTCTGCTTACTTAATTTAATATACAAGTATTACATGCTTATTTGGAGGCTTCGCTATTGTTGATTTTGAGCTCAAGAGAAATTCCCAGGTACATAAAGGTGTGTGAGACCAGAAATCACAATTTAGGCTAGAGTAAAGTATATTAATGATGTCATAACTACTAAAATCTGTATTAGGTACAGATATGTGTTAATTTTTGTGTCAACAAAACAGAGCAAGTCCAAATTCTGAAAATGAAAAATTGAACTTTCTTAAAAAATAAAAGAAGACAAACTCTAGTGTGCCTGAATTATTCCATACCATATGACAGCGTTTTTTATTTTGAACAGTTTGTAGCATTTATTTGAGGGTAGGAATCTAATTTCTAAATACCACCTTTTTGTTTTTATATTTGAATTACAACAATATGGAGTATAATAAATATATAAAGTTCAAATAGGCTCTCTAAATCTTCCAAATAAATGAAAATTGATTAACTGTGGGGACCAAAAAATTCTGATAGAATCTTATGGTATAGGTAGTGCCTTTTAACTAGTTTTGATTTTACCTTTCTATGAAAGAAAATCAGCATTGATATCATCTCTACTGCACAGACAGACAGTTGCATTGGTGTTGAGAGGAGTCATCATTTCTATGTACTTAAAATTCTTCTATCAGCTGCCAACAAATAAAAAAAAGATTTGTTGAAGTACATGACGTAAAAAGAAAATATTTGGAGGATATTTGTATTGTATCACTTTTTTGAAGTTGTGAGCAATTTTAAAAAGCTATTTTCTGATTAATCTTGATGCTGCTTTATGCATCTGGAGATCTTAGCATGGTGGCAGATTTTCTGCAGTCCTATTTTCTCATGTGCATCTCCTTAAGTCCTAGCTCCTTTCAACATAAACTCTCATAGTATATCATATTTACTACTCTACTATTTAGTTTCACTTTATTATATCATTGCTTATAGGGACTTTTTCTCAGAAGAAAGATGCAATATTGATGCATAGTATTTTTTATTATCCTTGACATCTGAAAAGAGAAATAATGTTTCTTTTTTATTTGTACATAAACTGTAGTTGGTGGATTCTGCCCCCCCCCCCGCCCCCCCCCTCTATAAAGTCAGGTGATACCATCATCAATTTTTAAAAGAGGTTGAAAATAAATGTCAAAACTTGAGGCTACATTTCATTCTGTATGGCATAATCATTCAAGTGCAATTAAAAGAATAGTCTAGGACTGTGATCAGTTAATGAGAAACAAACAATTTCATATTAATGAGTTCCCATTTGCCAATAATTCTGTCATTTGTAACTTGAATCATTCATCACCCCTGCAAATAACCCTTTCAAGACATTATTTGCAATTTTGTCCTCTGTTTTCTGTCCTTGATGTTGTGAAAATGGCCGTCTACTGTTACAGGAATGAAAAGAGATCCCGTTCAAACATCTTTTGTGTTTCCACTTTCAGTGAAAAATGTTTTTCAAACCTGCAGCTGGTTATTTCTGCAGGAGTTCCCACTTATGCTCAGATTTGATTGACATTTTGAAATGGCAGCTTTTCATGAAAAGCTGTTAACTTGTAGAATTCAGTTATGGTACTAAGACAGACTGACTTTGTTCTGTGGCTGGGACCTGTCCAAACTAAATAGAACCCTGCATCTGAATTTAATAGTGCTACTCAGCCAAGATAGGGCACTTTTGCCTTTTTTTTTCCTCTAAAATTCTGATGCTGCCTATGTGTTCTAAAACTAACTTGATGGATATTCATCCCAACATCTTTCTATTCTATAATTGCTTTAATTGACATATACAGTCATCCTCTTGTTCCCTTCCCTGAATATCTAATGGACTAAGACAGTGTTTCATTTTAAAATAAGATGCTGATTGAGAATTTATTTTGTAATATATGTAACAGAGCACAAAAATTTTAAAAATATTGTAATTGTTTTCTTCCAGCATAGAGGCTCTAAAATGTTTGGAAATGTGTTGCTACTAACACTGAAAGATTTATTCATTATATGAAAATATTCCGAAAGTCTCATCAGATGAATAAGAAAATTTAGTATCCTAGACCCGTGGTGTTTCTTTTTTTGCTGTTTTTTGTTTGTTTCTTTGTTTGTTTTGGCCCCATACTATCTGTTGGGAAATATAAAACTGGTTATTAACCCTGAACATCTGTTATGTGATACCTGGTTTCACCTGTTTTAAGGCACAGGGCTGGGACAGATCATCGCCACAGACCTTTAATCAGCTTTATGAAGCCCTGATCTTCACCTCAGCTCACACCCCTGGGAGTTTAAGTGAAATAGCTGACTCAGGATGATTATAGAGTTAATATGTAGCTGGCATATTCCTGCTGCTTTACTCTTACGTAGATAGACTTTACATTCCGTAGCATATCCACATAAGTGAGAGCTAGGACTAAACTGTGTGCCCTCTGAGAATGTTGCTGTAAGATACAGGGCCACTCATTGTTTTTTTCTTCTCCTTTGTGCACCTGTGCACTATTCCTAATTTACTATAATTAAAATGTGTAACTTTTATTCTTTGGAACAAAAATAGATTTATTAAATGAGAAATCTAGAAAAGAATAGTAGTGACACATTGGAATCTAGGAATCTTGTTTTCTATTTTCTTTCAGGGCAGCTTAACGGCTTAAATAATATTCCTAGTTCAGGAGGTGAAAAAACAGTTACTTACAGGCCATATTCTACCAGCACAGGATTTTGCTTGTCTGGCACTGGAATTTTAGAATAACTTCAGTTTCAATGAGAGAGGACACAAGTTTCAGTTTCAATGAGAGAGGACACAAGCCTCTCCAGTGTACCATCAGCCCCTTCTCGTCTCCATTATTCTTGGCCTGATTCATGTATTTGTGTAATCTCTCAGGCCTCTGAGATGCACATGTTTAACTTACATAGCTCTGTGCCTGATGCTGAATACTTTCGTTAATAATAAAATGGTTCACTCCAGTTTATGTTTTTGGAGGTTTTGTTTTGCTCACCTAGCAAATGATAATGGTGGTGATACTGATCACAACAGTTAGCATTTGTTGAGCCCTTATGTGCCAAGCTTATAATAAAACTTAATCATATAATCTAATTTTTACCATTCGATGAGGCTATGTGCTATTTCCCCCTCCATTTTATCAATGAAACAGCTGAAGCTCAAAGAGGTTAAAAATCTGTTACTAGTAGAGCCAAAATTTGAAGCTAAGCCTACTTGGATTCAAAGTCTGTGCTCTTAAGTTGTCCGCATAATGATTATACTTTAGCGTCACCACAAGTCTTTAACCATGATGCTTATGTTATTGAGAAGAGGACTTGGTGACAATTACCATTCCCATTTATGCATATCACAAATGAAAGGAGAAAAGGTTTTTGGTATTCTTTATACTTATTAAACAATAAATTGTTATTTCATTTTTAGTTTATAGTTGTTCAAATACAGAGGAAATACTGGTGTTTACCATGGAACCTTGGTGTACATGTCATTCTCTGTACTAAGGAATAGTATACCCATTTCTTACATAAAGTCATGTTGACTTCAAATATGTATTCTGATATATATTCAGTTCTTATATTCCATATTCAGGAATATAACATAACCTCTACAGTACTTGTCTAAGTGTATAAAACAAAGCTGTCCAGTAAATACTTTGATACACCTTTCATAGCTCTATATACCTAATGCCTGTTATCATAAACCTGTTTTGTTTTACTTTTCGGTTTTCTTTTGACAAGAGAAACCAATTGGGGGGTTCTGATCTGATTAGAGGGAAAAAATTAGTTTCTATATGGAACAAAAAATATATACTTTCTAATTTTTTAAATCTCATGAGGGTTATGTCACTTAACTCATATCTGAATCTCATTTAGGAAATGTGATGTGCTGTTTTACAATTATTTACAAGTGATGAGAAAAAGAAGAAAATCATAGTAGTCTCTCCTTTAACCTCTAGAAAAAGGGTGTTCATTTAACATAGAAGACATTTATTACACTAGTAGTGCATGGGAAATTTGAAGAGGAGAAAAAACAATAAGTGAAATCCTATCACTGATAATTGTTTGGAGCTGTGTAAGAAGTAAATGTTCTGAGTTCATGTGTGTTGAAAGGTATTTTACTCTCACACTCGAATAATAGTTTCACCGGGTGTAAAATTTTAGGTCGAAAATAATTTTTCCTCAGAGATTTTATCACACCTATTCCATTGACTTCTATCACCCATGGTATTGGTGCTGATCTGGTTCTCATTCCTTTGAGTGACCTGTTTTTTACATCTCTGGAAGCTTTAAGTGCTTGTCTTTTTTCATTCATAGAGCTAGATGCTTCTTGTATCTTTATAATCTGAAGGTGCCCTTCGGCTCTGGAAAAATATCTTGTATTTATCTAGGTATTTGATTTCTTGTCCTGGGTTTCCTCTAACTCCACTAAGGTAGATATGGGACCTCTTAGAACCAGAGTCTTTCTTTTGTGAAATTTGCAGCTCTTGGTTTTTGTCATCATTGCCCTAGGAGAGCCTTCACCTTTATCTTCTAATAATTTACTTTTAATATTTCATTTTTTAATTATGTTTTCAATTTCTTAAAAAATGGTCTCTTGATCTTTAATTCCCTTTTTATGGTATCATCTTCTTATTATTTTTTTCATTTATATTTTTATCTAAAGCATTTTCTTTAATTTTCCTAAGAGTACAAACCAGGGGGAGTTTTCTCTTTCTCTTTTTTTTTTTGGTTTACTTTTTTTCCATTTGTTGTCTTGATTCCTCTTAGGAGGGAGATTGTTTCAGTTTCTTACAAAAGCCTTGGTGATCTCTATTTAAGAAGTAGCCATAACAGAGCTTAATGCAGCTTTGCTATGAGAGGTAGAGTTTGTTTCATTAGCAGGCTTTCCCTTATGGTGATGTCTTGAGGAAAGGTGGCTATTCTTAAATGAGGGAGTGTCTGCATGGCACATTTTATAAGACTTTTCCCCTGGGCCTTTTCAGTTTCCTTAATGCAGAACACTGCAATTTTTTTACCCTTTGGTAAGGGAAGGTAGAATAAATATTTGGCTGGATAGGTGGAATAAATATTTTAGATGCTGCTTATGGTGAGTTTGGAGGTATACTGGGTTGAGTTATGGCCCCCTAAAATTTGTGTCTACCCAGAACCTCAAAATGTGGCCTTATTTGGAAATAGAGTCTTCATAGATAGTTAAGGTGAGGTCATACTGGATTAGGGTGGGACCTAATTCAAAGACTGGTATCCTTTAAGAAGAGACAGCTGATACACAAAGAAAGAAGAACACCATGTGATGATGAAATAGAGATTGTAGTTGTGTAGCTGCAAGCTAAGGAATACCAAGGATTACTGGCAACACCGGAAGCTAGGAGAGAGACATGAAACAGATTCTCCCTCAGTGCTTGCAGACATCTTGATTTTGGTCTTCTAGGCTCCACAACTGTGACAGAATAAATTTCTCTTGTTTTAAGCTACCTAGTATGTAGTAATTTGTTGTAGTAGCCTTAGAAAACTAAAACGGGTGTGCAGCAAACAACCCTTATTGACCTAACCAGCACACTCACCAGGCCCTTTGAACAGCATCTCTTGCCTCCTGCCTTTTGCACTCGGGGACTGTACACAAGAATTTCAAAAAGCCAGATCTCACTTAAGGAAAGAATTTCCAATCTTTCGGCCATGAGATTTTAGGCTTAAAGATTAAGGATTAAAGATCAACCCCTTCCTTGGTGTATGTAGGGGCTGGAAAGATTCAGTTGCCATGGAGTGTGGCAGATCTTTCTGTCTCCACTCCTGTTCTGCTACCTCAGCATTTGTGGTTGGGGGATCACCAGCCCATTCCTGCATGATAAAGAGGACTGCAACCTCAGGACTTGCAGTTCTGGCATTGGGAATCTTATGAAGTAGTGACCTGATTCACCACCTTAGATTTCTGTCAAGGTTGTCGTAAGCACTGGGATATTTCTGTGGCATGGTGTGCTGAAGGCCAACTCCTTTTGTGTGAAGTCAGCCTGCTGGGAGTTAGTCTTTGTTATATTAACTTTTACCTCTCTCTCAGAAGGCAGCTATATTATAGTCTGACTTTGAATTAATGCCCCAGATCTTGTCTAATATGGTCTCTGACATATCCCAGTCTAGAGCCTCCCTAGAGGCTGCTGCCTGTCTCATTAACTGTGTCCCCTGCATGAATATGCCAACTTGCAACTTCTTCATTCTGACTTTCCTTCCTCAAGACAGCTAATACTAAGGCCTTGAGTAAAATGTGCTCCTAGCCATTGGACGTTCAAGTTATAGCAGGTACATCATAGAGGCTTAAATTAAGTAAGGGGAAAAGCTCTGGCTATTTTTCTTTTTAACCTCTTTACATTTTTATTACATTTTCTGGAGAAAAGAGTTGTAGAACTCAAGTCTTTAAATTAAGTTCCTGTGAAGATGGAAAAGGTTCCTAGGTGAGTTATCAATAGGTAAAAAGTATGTCTGACTTTTAGTAATAGCCACTATTAAAAGAAGTATGGGCCCTGGCATGGATTTAATTCACTGACAACATGTGGTTTTCTGTGCTGTTTATGCATTGGTTTCTGTAATGTGTTTCTAACTTTGTTCCATGGCTTGACTAGCACTAATTCCTTTTTGACTTTTTCTTTACTTCTGAGAAGGTATTGCTTCTGTAGACTTCACATTGTGGAGAGAAACTCACCTCATTGTGACCCCTAACCTATGTAGTAAATCCTCTGAAATTAATTTTGGTTCTTTCTGATCTGTGCCCCCATATGACTCCCCCCAAGATTTCATTATTAGATTTTGACAGCCTTTTAAATTTGTAAGTGCCACAAATTTGTCACTAGAAATGAATGAGTAAAAAGAAAATTCCTTGCAGTGGAGGATATGGGTAAAATATTTCAAGCGACAGATCTGCATCAATAATGTTAATGTTTATAGGGTGATGAAAACCATATAAGTCTTAAGCCAGAATCTTGTTTCAGCTGAGTCCCAGAAATTTTGACCACAGAAGCCAAGGCACATTCCATTTATTCCAACAAATGTTTTTCTCAAGTCCTTTCCAACTGTCTTAAAGACGATTGTCACTACTGAATGCCTGAAACCTAAATGTGTTTTCTCCCATATTAGTAAAAAGCAGTAGAAATTTTGTCTGGTATTTCCAAGATGACTTTTGTCTTGCATTGAGTTCCTAAAATGGAGAGCAAATTTGACAATGTTATTTTGCCCTCTATTTTTCATGTTCATCCTCTAGCAAGGTTTTTAAGAAATTTTGCATCAATCTTTTTTCAGTTTAATATTATTTTTATTGAAGTATGGTTGACATACAATATTATATTAGTTTCAGGTGTACAACATAGTGATTAGACATTTATATACCTTACAAAGAGATTACCATGATGTCTGGTAGCCATCTGTCACTGTACAAAGTAATTATAATATTATTAACTGTATTCCCTATGCTGTACATTACGTTCCTGTGGTTTATTTATTTTATAACTGGAAGTATGTACATCTTAATCACCTTCACCTTTTTCGCCCTTCCCACTGCCCCCGTGCCCCCTCCAATACCTCCTCTTTGGCAACCATTAGTTTGTTCTCTGTATCTATGAGTTTTGTTTCTGGTTTTTTTAGATTCCATGTATGAGTCAAATCATATAATATTTGCCTTTCTCTATCTGACTCATTTCACTTAGCATAATACCTCTAGCTCCATCCATGTTGTCACAAATGGCAAGATTTCATTCTTTTTTATGGATGAGTAATCTTCCATTCCATGTTTTTATATATCACATCTTCTTTATTCATTCATCAATCCACACCTAGGTTACTTCCATATCCTAGCCTTTGAAGATAATGCTGTAATAACCATAAGGTTGTATATATCTTTTCAAAGTAGTGTTTTTGTTTTCTTTGGTTAAATACTCAGAAATGGAATCACTGGGTCATATGGTAGTTCTATTTTTAATTTTTTAAGGAACCTCCAGACTGTTTTTCATAGTGGCTGCACCAATTTAAAACCCCACCAGCTGCGCGAAGGTTCTCTTCTCTCTCCATCTTCGCCAGTACTTGTTATTTGTTGTCTTTTTGATAGTAGCCATTCTGACAGGTGTAAGGCAGTATCTCATTGTGGTTTTTATTTGCATTTTCCTGATTATTAATGATATTGAGCATCTTATCATGTCTCGGTTGGCCATCTGTATGTCCTCTTTGTAGAAATTTTTACTCAGGTCCTCTGTGTATTTCTTAATCAGATTGTTTGTCTTTTTGTGTTGAGTTGAATGACTTATTTATATTTTGGTTATTAACCCCTATTGGATGTATCATTTGCAAATATCTTTCCCATTCAGTAATTATATTTTCATTTTGTTGGTGGTTTCCTTCACTATGCAAAAACTTTTTAGTTTGATGTAGTCCCATTTTTTAATTTTTACTTTGATTGCTCTTGCCCAAGGAGACATAACCAAAAAAATATTGCTGAGACCTACATCAAAGACTTTACTACCTATGTTTTTTTCTAGGAGCTTTATGGTTTCAGGCCCTATATTTAAGTCTTTAACCCATTTTGAATTTATTTTTGTATATGGTATAAGAAAGTGGTCCAATTTGAGTTTTGGTTTTTTTGTTTGTTTGTTTTGTTTTGTTTTGTGGTCCAGTTTTCCCCAATACCATGTATTAAAGAGATGATCTTTTCTCCATTGTATATTCTTGTCTCTTTATCGCCTGTGGATAATTGACCATATAACTGTGGGTTTATTTTTGGGCTCTTTGTTCTATTCCATTGATCTATGAGTCTTTTTTTGTGCTAGTACCATACCGTTTGATTACTATAGCTTTGTAGTATAGTTTTAAATCAGGGACCATGATACCTCCAACTTTGTTCTTTTTCAAGTTTGCTTTGGCTGTTCAAGGTCTTTTGTGGTTCCACATAAATTTTAGGATTATTGGATCTAGTTTTGTGGAAAATGCCATTGATATTTTGATATAGATTGAATTGAAATCTGTAGTTGGATATTTTAATAATAATTCTTCTAATCCATTTATTTGTGTTGTCTTCAGTTTCTTTTATCAGCATCTCATAGTTTTCAGAGTACAGATCATTCACCTTCTTAGTTAAATTTATTCCAGGTATTATGTTCTTTTTGATGCAATTGTAAATGGGATTGTTTTCTTAATTTCTCTTTCTGTTAGTTCATTATTGGTGTATAAAATACAACCAATTTCTGTATCGTTTGTATCTTAAATTTTACTAAATTCATTTATTCTAATAGTTTTTTGGTGGGGTCTTTAGGGTTTTCCGTATATAATGTCAAGTCATCCGCAAATAGTGACAGTTTTACTTCATCTTTTCCAAGCAGATGCCCTTATTTTTTTTCTTGTCTGATTGCTATAGCTAGGACTTCCAGTACTATGTTGCATAGAAGTGATGAGAGTGGGCATCCTTGTCTTCTACTGATCTTAGAGAAAAAGCTTTCAGTTTTTCACCGTCGAGTATGATGTTAGCTGTGGAGCATCATTCTTTCTGACTTCTAGCCTTGCTTTTATGCCAGAAGGTTGCCTTTACTAAGCTCTGAGCCGTCACAGGGTCACAGATTTTCCTTGCTTCTTACAGATACCAAATGAATTTCCCTAGTGGCTTCTGGCTTCTGATTCTGGTGCAGAAGAGCAGTAGTATTTGGGGGACTGTGAAGTATATTCCGAGGAAATCTAGAAAAACTGAAATTATCCTGAATATGATGCCAGTTAGTATATGTATATTATTCTTATTTTAAAAGGGAAGGATAAAGAACTTTAAACCATTATACTATGGTGTTTTGTCCATTTATTTTCATAATATTTAATATTTTCTCAAAATATTTAATTCTCAAAAAAATTAACAACAAAAAAAGGATTTATTAAAAACTAAGCTATTATAAAGTTTCCTCGGGAATTTAAAGTAGTCCTTGGGAAAAAAAAAAGAAAGGAAAAATGAGAGAAAAACACCAAGATAAAAATTACCACCACCCCACCTTTATTTCAAGCCTGCACAGAGGTTTCTTTGATTATAGATATTCTTTATCAAAGTCATCTGGAAGTGATACTATAACAATATAGTAGGCATGATGATTTTACAATAGAAATTTCATATTACACAAAGCATTATTGTATTATAAATTGATAAGAAGACAGGTTTTTTGAGGTGGGCTGTTAACATTATATTTTCCTAAGGCAATAATAATAAAACAGTTAATTAATATTTATGAATCGCTTAATAGGATGAGATTGTTCTCTCCTTATTACAGTTGATAAGACTAAAGCAGCAAAATGTGTTTTGACTTGCTTAGTCTTCCTCACTACCTATCATTTTTATTTATTTCCTACAGTTAACATAGCATGGGCTCTGCAGTCCAGCTGACTGAGTATTTTGGCTCCATCATTTACTAGCCTAGTGACCTTGAGCAAGTTATCAACTTTATCAACGTCATCGTCATCATTATCATTCCTAGTGTAGAACTGTAATATGTTAGTAGTGAAAGGTATTTAAGAGACTATCAAACCTGGCCCCTTATTTTCTAAAGAAACTAAACCCTAGAAAATTAAGTGACCTACCTACCACTAGTGTTTTAGTTGTAACTAGAACAATGAGCAAATAACTTTTATGTCCTTTCTACTAAAACAGTTTTCAGACTTTTGATTTCATGGACTAATAAAATAATTAGTTTTTAAATTTGTGGTCCTGGTAGCCAGTCTCCAAGATAGTCCTTAATAATCCCTGCCTGTTGGTATTAACACTCTGGTGTAGTCCCTTCCCAACATTGTATTGGTCTTTGTGACCAGTAGAATATGGCAGAAATAATAGTATGTCACTTGTGAGATTAAGTTATAAAAGACACTTTGGTTCTGGCTTGGATGCTTTTGTTCTCCTAAATCACTCACCATAGGATAAGCCAACATTCATATCGTGAGCAGCCCTAAGAGAGACTCACATGAAGAGGAACCGAGGCCACTGGCCAACAGCGTATGAGGAACTCAGGCCTTCTGCCAACAGTGACATGAATGAGCCATCTTGGAAACAGATCCTTCAACCCACTCGAGTCTTCAGGTGATTTCAGTCCCAGCCGACATCTTGCCCACAAAATGAGAGCCACTCGTGAGAGCCAGAGCCACCCAACTAAGCTGCTCCTGAACCCTGACCCTCAGAAGCTGTGTGAGATAATAAATGTTTTAAGCTGCTAGTAGATAACTAATGTAGTCGAGTTACTGCAGTAGGTAACTAATATAGTGATTTATGAAGAACTGACATATTTCCTTTTTTTTCCCCTCTCACACAAGGAAAGGGGAAAGAACTATTTTAGCACCAAAATAGTAGGAATGTCACAATTATATAGTAAAGGGCAGTTGTTTAAATTGATTATATTTATCTTGTTGATAAACTTTCACATTATTCTTTTTTTTCCACATTACTCTTTTTCTCATTTTGCTATTGACCATTAAAAACTTTGCCATGAACTGACATTTGAGAACCACTGTATTTCATCAAGTTTCAGTTAGTAAATTTCAACTTTGCCTTTTTTTTTTGTGTCCTCACATGTTTTCTTTTGAAATGTGGCTATAGAAAAACCAAACTGAGGAAACTCAAGTTGTATTTCTCATTCATGGTTGAAGATACAGTAACATATAAAGACTGTCCTAACTTTAATCACTCTATCCAGTTTCTCTGGATTTAGATTTTCTCATCTGTGAATTGAAGAGTTATACTATATATAATCCCTTGAAGTCCTTTTCAGTCCTCAAATTTTGATATTTCAACGGAAGACCTTTGGACATTTTTTTTCTGCTGTACTATTTTCCAGCAAAAGAGAGGTGGTAATCATAAAATCTTTGCTTTTTAACATTATTTAAAATCAAAATTAGAACCTCATGAGAACTAATGTAGTTATCCAGAAGGAAGAAGAGGGAAAACTGCCAGTGGAAGGGACATACCCCCTTTCCTCTGATTCTGACATGTGCATATTTACGTCCTGTCCTTCATACTTATTGTTCTACCACTGGAAAGGAACCACCAGGAATGGAAATGTTCCAAAGCAGTCACATTTCCTTTGAGAAAGAAATGCATCTTTCATTCACAGCTGAGCTGGTTAGGTGGCAAATCATAATTATTTTCAGTGTCAAATAAAATGGTACAATTGATCCTTCTTAGTGACAGAGGATAGAAAAATTAGAGGGGAAGGGAATGAGAGAAAGTACATTATGGTTTTCATAATAGAAAGACTGATGTCCTGTCAAAGCAAGTTGCCATGTAGTTTCTTCTTTTTTTTTCCGGTTATTGCATAGACACTATTATCATTTATATAATATTTGTAATAAGAATAATGTAATAGAGAATTTGAAAATCATATCTGTCAGAACATTTTTAGTCATGGTAAGCCTTAAGAATGAATAGAAATCTTGTAAACAAAGCAATGTGTTCCTGATTGTTATAAAACTTTTCCTTAAAAAAGAAAATAGGTAATATCAGTGGGATTTTTTTTTTTTGCAACTCAAGCAAGAGAACTGGAATTGGCATTGCTAGATCAAGTGATACTTTACTTATGAGAAACAGGGGCATTATGTTGAAAGCTTAGGCTCCAGAGATAGACCCTTTGCATTCAGCTACACCCTGGCAGTATGACCTTGGACAACTTAACTTCTCTGTGCCCTAGTTTCCTCTTCTGTAAAATGGAGATAATAATATAACAATAATAGCAACCACAGAGTCGTAAGGATGAATTAAGGTAAGGTAGCATTATAAAATTCCGGACACCTGTTTGTACCCAATATAATTATTTTCTGGTGTCATTAGTATAAAATGGATTTTCTTGTACAGAGATTTTGAAGAACTTTGACAGCTGAGTACAGCTTCTCTGTAACACTTTGTATTTTTCCCTTTTGTGGTAATAACACTGCACCAAATTATGAATTCCCACTTGAAAGTTCAGCCCTGTCACAGACATTTACTTATGGATTATCTGTCAGTAAAGATTAAGTACCTTATCCAATGAATGTTACTATATGTACATAAAAAAAATTCCGAGGGCAGCACTCCTTACAAAACAAATAGATAGTTTTTTCCTCCCCCTTTTTAGATGAATTTCAGAACTATTCACATCTAGCAACTGTCATTTTTATCATTTATGTATCTGCTTATAAGATACACATTTCCACTCTGTACCTTGACGCTACTGGATTCTCTCCTTACACTGCCTCCTTCCCAAGGTTTTTGATGTTTACTATGTTCCTCCTGTTTGCATGCTAGACAACTCTTACTTAGGATGCTTCACAAGTCTCTTCCCTGAACTCTCAAAGTCCATATATCCACCTGTCAACCTGACCTTTTTTTTTACTTATATACACAACATACCTATGTGTAGCAGATGATAGCAAGTACTGTGGATAAAAATAGGAAATGGGATGTGTCGTATGGGGAACAGAGTTGTGGAGCCATCTGCACTCCCACTGATGTAGAAGGCTAGGTGTGGAGTGATTATTTCATATCCTATGGCACTCCTGGGCTCTCTGTTGCCATAGACATGTGGATAAAGGGGATATGCAAACAAAGGGAACCTTACATTTCCATATTAAAGTTCCAACTCCCTGGAAACACATTAATGTGGCTCCTGTGCTGGTGGCGTCAGCCTTGGGTCTAATTGGGAAAAATTGACTGTCTATAATATTAATGGACTGGAAGCCAGTTCATATGTGGCTGCATGTGTGCCCACCTATGAGTATATGTATGTATGTGAATTCGGAGAGAGAGGATGGATCTTTAGAACTTAGTACTGGAAATATTAACAAAGAAACAAGTTTCTACAATTTGGGGAGAAAAAAACTTGTTTATTACTTTATATTAGTACTCCCTTTTATCCCTAACTTCTTCCCCTACCTCTGAAACAATTTAAACACTAGACTGTCATAATTTCTGTTCACAAGGATCTGTCTCTATATATTATTCACACATACATATACAGAATAGTTTCAGATCAGGTTTTCTACACACAATTTTAATTTATTAGAAGTGAAATTTCTCTTGTGGCTAAATCTTTGCACACTAAATTTTGCTAAAGTCCACTTGTATGACTAAACTATAAATGTACAAAAAGAGCAATTTACAGTTGAAATGTCAGCTCTTTTGTATTATATCAGGTCAAAATATCTAGTTAATTGGTATGCATTCGTTTGTACATATGTCTATGTCAGGATTATGTTTTAACCCAGGCCCTATACATAACCACACATGGGGCGAATAGGTGTGGTCCAGTTCAGATGTCTTAATGTTTTTCTTTATTTATGGTCAATTAGATGGCACAATGCATCAGTTTAGAAAAGTTTGTGAGCAAGGCAGGCGATTAGGATTAATGGACTCTTACTTAGCCAGCATTGCCCCTATCTTTCGACTTGTATCCACTAGGGGACATAAGAGCACCTTAACTAGAAAACAGAATGAAAGCCAAACGATTAAAATTTAAACACTGGACTCCTATGATAGCACATGAAAAGCCTCATTTTTTAGCTTTATGATTCATAAAGAAGTTATACATTTTTGTTTAAATTTTAATCATCATGGGAAAGTTTTTAAGGCAGGGTCAGTATCTTATGTTAATTATGGAATGAGAACCAAACTAGCAGCTAACTAGCAAACTTGTGCCATCTTAACTGCATGCTCTTTTTTATTAGCTAAGTTCTCAAAGCTGTGCTGAAAATGATTCTGGCCTTGAAAATTACTATATATAGAAAAGAATGACCTTTTAGGTTCAGCAGGTGGGACATCTGGGGAGGACATCTATCACATGCTAAAGAACAAAAACCGAGAGTGGTCTGTATTTTTTACCCCAGCCACCTGCTGTGGAGCTATGAATGCAGAGAGAGATCTGTCGTTAGGGATTATCACTGTTCCCTCCTAAAATGATTATCTGGCTTAACAGGTCAGAAACTTAGATTGAATTTTTGGATTTCGGGTTGTTTTTGTTTGTTTGTTTGTTCGTATAATCTTCATACAGGAAAGGGTGGTGATACAGTGCAGTGAGTTTTGACCAATGTATAACCCACATCTCTGAAGACAGAACAATTCTATCATCCCAGGAGGTTTGCTCCTGCCCCTTCCCACACAGCGCCATTCTGATTTTTTCACCACATATTAGTTGTCTGTTCCAGAAATTTACATAAATGAAACAATACAATGTGTATTCCATTGCACCCAAGTTTTTAGCCTAAAGTCTATGAGGTGCATCCATGCTTTTACATGTATCAGTGGTTCTTTTTTGTTGCAGAATAGTATTTTATTATATGAACATACCACATGTTTTAATCTATTCTGTTAATGGATATCTGGGCTGTTCCTAGTTTTTGGCTTTTAATGAATAAAACTACTATAAATATTCTTATACAAGATTTGAGAGGGCATATTATAAAATTTTCCCTAAGGTAAACACTTAGTATTTGAATTGCACAAGCGTTTTGAAGCTCTGTAATTTGGTAAAATGCACATTTTCTTTGGTAATACTCCTTGCATTAAAGTCTTTCTTGTCTATTAATGTAGCCTCTTCGTCTTTGTAGTCTTAAAGTTTGCACAGTATATCTTTTTCCATCCCGTTACTTCCCACCTGTTTGTTTGTTCTATATTTACTGTGTGTCTCATGTGGATAGCATATAGTTATACCTTGATTTATAACATTTGCCTTTTAATTGAAGTATTTACTTCATCAACATGTAGTGCATTAATATGGCTGAATTAAATCTACAGTTTTGTAATTTGTTTCCTAAATGTCTGCTTTTCTATCCTGTTCTTCCTTTTCTGCCTTATTTTGGCAGAAAATCAAATTATTTTTAGTTTTTCCATTTTAATTTTTCTGTTTACTTTTCACCTGTACTTTTTTCCTTTTTTTTTTTTCTAGTGGTCACTCTAGAGATTGCAATTTATATTCCTAACATTTCAGTTTACTTGGAATTCATCTGATGCTACCTCGTCACTCTCCATTCTTTGCGATTGTTTCTGTGTATATATCTATCAATAGATAGATAGATAGACAGACAGACATATCCCAAAGTACAGTGCTATAATTTTTGCTTTAAATGGTCATGTCTTAAGTAAAATTAGAACACACACGTGTGTAAACATATACTCTATTATATGTTTATCCATGTACTTACCATCTGGTGTCAGTTTTCTTTAGCCTTAAGAATTCTCTTTAACTACATTTTTCATAGTACAAGTCTGCTAGCAGTGCAGTCTCATTTCCTTGAAAATGCCTTTATTCTTCATCTTAAAAGATAAAGAATCTTAGATTAACAGATTTTTTTAGTTTTATTTTTGTTTTGTTTTTGCTTTTTAATCAGCACCTTAAAGATGTCATTTCATTGTCTCCTGGACTGTGTTGTATTTCTGATAAGAAGTTAGTCATTTTCCATATTGTTGTTCTTTCATACTTAATGTATCCTTTCTGCTGCTTTCATGATTTTTTCTTTTTCTTTGCCAGTAGTTTGACTATAATATTCCTAGGTGTGGTTTTCTTTTTACTTATCCTTCTTAGAGTTCACCGAGTTTCTTTTGTCTATACATAACATTTTTAAAGCATTTGGGAAATTTTGGTCATTACTTCTTCAAATATTATCTACCTTATTCTCCCTTCTCCAGTTACACATATTTAAATACTTAAGTATAATCCCACAGGTCACTAAGCTCTTCTTTTTTCCCTCTGTTTTATTTCTGTTCTTTAGATAAGATAATTTCTGTTGATCTTTCATGTTCACCGACCCTTTCTTCTGCTCATCTCCAATCTGCTATTAAATCTGTCTAGTAAATTTTTCACTTTAGATATCAAATTCTCAGGTTTGGAATTTTTTTTTTTAATTATATCTTCCATATCTCTGCTGCTATTTCCCATCTATTTATTTATGATCATATTTTCCTTTACGTCTTAGAGCTGCTTTAAAGTTCTTATCTGCCGTTTTCAACATCTGGGTTATCCATGGTTGATTTCTGTTGACTAACTGTTCCCAACCACCACTTCGTTATGGGTCAGATTTGCATGCTTTTTTATGTGTCTATTTTTTATTTTTTATTGTATGGTGGACATTGTAGATGTTAAATTATCGAGTGCAAATGTTGTTGTTTTCTTTCAAAGAAGTATTGAATTTTGTTTGGCAATCAGTTTATTTACTATCAGATTAGATTGTATCTTATAAAGATTATTTTTTTAAATAAACTTTAAACTTTTTTTAAACTTTATTTTTAGAACAGTTTTTAGGTTCACAATAATATTGAGTGGAAAGACATAGAGCTTGTTATCTCCCTTGTGCCCACATATGCAAAATCTTTCCCACTATCAACATCCCCCACCAGAGCAGTACATTGGTTACAGTCGGTGAACCTATATTGATACATCATTGTCACCCAAAGTCCATAGTTTATATTAAGGTTCACTTTTGGTGTTATACATTCTGTGGATTTTGACAAATGTATAATGGCATGTATCTACTATTAGAGTATCTTACAGAAGTTACCCTAAAAATTCTGTGTGCTGTGCTGATTTCTCCATCCTTCCTTTCTATCCTCTGGCAAACACTAATCTTTTTATTATCTACATAATTTTGCCTTTTCCAGAATGATAGAGTTGGTATCATACAGTATGCAGCCTTTTTAGGTGGACATCTTTCATATAGTAATATGCATTTACAGTTTATCCATATCTTTCGTGGCTTGATAGCACATTTCTTTTTAGCACTGAATAATATTCTATTTGATGGATGTACCACTCACCTGCTGAATAACATCTTTGTTGCTTCTGAGTTTTGGCTATTATGAGCGAAGCTGCTTCTTTATTCTGGAAGAGACTGTAGAGAATTGGTATAATTTCTTCCCTAAATGTTTGATAGAATACACAGTGAACCCATCTAGATAATGATGGTTTTATAAACTTGGTTAAGGTGGGTGTAGAGTAGCCCTTACTCTAGGACTAGAATAGCCTCATTTCTAAGATCTGGCTTTTCTGGGATATCAACAGAGCATCTGAGTGTTCAGTGAGGTCTCCCCACTGTGACTGGTAGACCACTGTGTGTCTCCCAGCTCTGCAGTTTCGGGAATCCCTGTATCCCAGGCAGCTGTCTTCTGCCTGGTCTTGTAGAGTCTTCTTCTAGTGCCCTGGGTATATGCAGCTTAGTATTAAGGGGTCTCATACAAATTTCTGGAGTTCTACTCTTGAAAGCTCTTTTCTTTCTGGTATCCTACTCTTAAAATTGCAGTCACTTCAGAAGTTCTGAACTTCAGGCTCTGCTTCTCCAGCTCAGTGAGACTGCTGTCCTGCTTGTGCCCCCTCCCTGTGCCACAGTCTAGGAAGCGTCCTCAGACAGATTGTAGGCAGTTGTGGGGCTCATCTTACATAGTTCCCCTCTCTCTGGATTCATAGCCCCGCACTGCCTTTTGTCTAACATCTAAAATTAGTTGCCAAATACATTTTTCCTGATTTTATAGTTGTTTATGATAGGAAAAGTACTCTGGTACCAATTCCTCCATCATAGCTAAAAGTAGAAGTCTTGTTGTTTCTTTCAAAAATATCTTTGACCAGATGTTAAGGTACACACATGTATGTCAAGACTCCATAAGGCCTAGCACAGAAAAGCTGCTGGAGCTTCGTGAGCAGAATGGAGATTCTAGAGGTTATACAATGCCCTGGGAAATAAGAGTTCTCGCCATCCAAAGGGAAGACCTCACTGAACTGTAGGCACTCCTATGAGACCCCAGGAAGATCCATGCTTAAGGATTGGGGCTACTCTATCCCCAGAGTCAAGGTGGAAGGTTGGGTTTTTTAAATTAGTTTCCATTTGTCTGGTGCAGAACAAAGAGGAAAATCATTGTCCCAGGGAGCTTTCTATCAAGTTGGCTTGAATAAACTGATTTTAGTTAAATAGCATAAGTTATTGCAAACTGCGTATGTTAAATACTGAGCAATAAAGAAGTCTTAATCTTACCTTCCATATGCTCTATCAGAAGAGGAAGATTTACCAAGAGAATCTCTTCTTTGTTGGTTTTTTCCCCTCTTATGACCACTGGCCATACTGTAATCTGTGTTTCTGGAGCTGGAAAAATCCCTCCAGTGCTAAAAGACTAATGCCATTTGCCATCTTAATCCCAGAGCCCCATAGGTACAATAAGTTGCTCATTGTATAGTTTATTCATTTTAAAAATAAAACTGTTATGCTAGTTAAAATATTTGTTTTTAAAAGTATGTATTTATGAAGAAATATTTTTAAAAATTTTTTCAAGACTATTCGTCCCATTATATGTAAATATTTATCATCCAGTAGTGCTAGAACACAAAGGTTTTTAAAAAGTTAAAGACAGTACTTGTATCATGCCGAACGTTGTCTTAGTGTCTAAGGGAATATATGAAGACCTCTTGCACACTGGATTTGAAGAATTGGAGGAGCTACTCTTAAGCACACACATTATGTTTTCTCAAATGTCTTCCATTCTTCTGTCAGTCCTGTCTTTCATGGATCGTTCAACACACACTCCTCTAGATGACTTTTTTAAACTGTCAACATGCCAGTCAAGGAAAAGTAGATGGAAGGTGAGAAAATAAATTCACTTTATTGGAAATTGGCTTCCCCTATAAAGCCTTTTTGTATCTTTAGTTTCTAACTGCGTTTTGTATTTTGGCATTAGTAAGAAAGGACATGAGTGAGTGATAATAGCTAAAGAAAATGCTTAACAATATTACATCAGAAAACCACTTGGGAATAAACTTAAAGTTTAATATGGAATATGCAACATGAAATTTTGTTGCAGTAGCTGTATTCCACAGACAGTGTTTCATTTGGAAGGTCTTTTTAAAAATAATTATGAGATAATTTTAGTGCTTTGGGACAAAATAAAAAAAAAGAGCAGTTTGGATCAGCAATTCTTCAGAAGTTTGTGGTAAAATAACAATAAAAATGTGGATTCTGACCTCAAAAAAGCTGACTAGCATAAATGACTGTTTATATTTCTTTTTAAAATTCTCATAAATTTTAAGTAAAAATATAATGGCCCAAACAATATTTTCTTGAATTCAAAACAGACTGTTTATACAATCCAAATAACTTGCCCAAAAATTCAGAGTTAGGTAACTTTTTAAAAACAGAACAAATTCCTATGCCATACTCCCCATTCCAGTGACCATCTATCAACTAGGGGATCATTTCATAAACTATACAAATGTCTAACCAATATACTGTATACTTGAAACTAATAATAAAATAGAATAAAATGTTTAAATAAAAACAGAACAATTTATTTTTCCTGGCATCAGGTCCTTGACAATTAGCGCAGTCAGTCTTGGGGTCCTCTTGCCTCTTATACTATGACTGCCAGGAGGGTGATGTGTCACATCTCAGCTTTCAGCAAATATAAACTAAGCTACTTGAAGACATCTAGTGCATGTGATTTTTCCTGTACTTTCAACACCTAGCACAACTAGCACGGTGTCCGGTACATAATAGTTGCTTAGAAATGTTTTTAAAATGACAAAATCAGTGCCTCTGTTTTAATGTCAAAGACATGGGGACAATCGGGCACTCTTCAGTATTCCCTCCTTTAAACATGTATGACTTTTACCTCTAGAAAATAGTGTTAACTCTTTAGTACTTTCCTAAGCAAAACGTTGGAGAAGAATCATAGGCAAAATCCAGGATTATAGATGATGGTAGTCCTTGTAGAAATTTTCTCACATGAGTCTAGCTGCTAGAGGAATTAAAAATATTTCAACTCAGTATATTATCTTGAACCTTTTTTCTTTCAGGATATTTTGGTAAAATATCTGTTCTGCCTTACCTTATGCTTTTTAATGACTTCATAATAGTTCACATTGTGACTTTTTTCATAATTTATTTATATCATTCCCCTCTGGGTGAATTTTTAGATTGTACACACACACATACACACATCTTTGCACATATATCGTACTATTTCTTTATTATAATAAATTCTTATGCTACATGAAATCATGTACACATTTTGTACAATCATTGTGAAGATTAAATTAGATAATACTACAAAGCCTTATAATAGGCTTGTTTGGTAGTACGGTTATTGTTAGTTGTTTTTATTGTCATCTTTTTGCTAGACTTTGAGCTCCCAGGTTAAAATGATTGCCTCAGTTTGAAAAATATCAGAGATCCCAACTTCAAGTGGCTTGAACAATAAGGAAATTTATTATTCTTTATTAAACAATAAGGCAATATTATAAGAAGGTAGGAGAAGAGGTGAGTCCAGAACTGGTTACTACAGAATCTCAAGAGTATCATGAAGAACTAGAGTCTTTCTGTGTGTGCCACCTGCCATCCCCAGTGAGTCGGCTTTATCCTCAGGCTAGTCCCATACACATGACATAATGCTTATTCTGGCTCCAGGAGTCATACTTGAATGAAAAGAAGAAAAGACCAGTTCTTCATAAGGGTCTGTGGTTAAGAGCAGTGAAGTCTTTTTCTGAAGCCTCCAGCAGATTTACGCTCACATTTCATTTGCCATAATTGAATAAATGGAGTGAGACCACCATGATTGGCTTAGACCATTATTTTTCATAACTTTTGATCATGACACAAATTAGAAATATATTTTATACCATTACTATACCCATCATACATATATTTGTATATATGTATGTCTCTCTGTACAATTAAAGGTAATGCAAACGAATAGCTTCTCAAAATATGTATCCTTACCTACCTATGATTAAGTTAAATACTATTCTATTTATATTTAAATATAAGATTTTTTAGCCGTGAAGTGCCAAAATAAGGAAAGGCTTAATTTAATTTTTAGGTATAAGCCATTCATGAATTTATTTCAGTCTAGAACACGAGGGCGATGAGCATATATAGTATACTATTGAGCCTATTTTTCTAAATTTTGATTGAGTCAAGATTGAAAATACTTATTCACACAGATAGGTCATTGTGAGTGATAAAATAATCTTGGCGATAATTGATATAGACAAGAATTGTCAGTGAGTTCTAGACTGAAGGTGACAAGTGCATGAATACCAGGAGTTGGAGATCTTGAAAACTGCCTAGCACAGAGTGTATATAAAAAGACAACTAAATGCAATGTTTGATCGTCTATTGAATTCTGGACTGGGAAATGCTATAAAGTATATTTGAGACAATTGATGAAATTTGAATGTGGGCATTGCATTTGGTAATATTACATCAATGATAACTTTCCTGAATTTAATTATTATACACTGGTATATAATACAATGTCCTTGGTATTTGGAAATATACACTGAAGTATTTGTTTAAACAAAGCTGTAAGGAAATTCTTTTTGCTACTCTTGCAAGTTTTTTCTAAATTTGAGGTTATCGCAAAATTATAAGTTTAAAAATGACAAGAAAGATTGTTTTTTAACTGAAAAAAATGAGTATTTGGTTCTTGAATTCGTATATACTGAATGCATAATATGTATGTCATGTTGTTTAATTCCTTTAATATGTGATTGGATTTGGTTTGCTAGCATTTCATTGAGGATTTTTTGCACCTATATTCATAAAGAATATTGGTCTGTAGTTTTGAGTTTTTTGGTTTTTTTTTTTTTTTTCCTGGTGGTATCTTTGGCTTCGATATCAGGGTAAGCTGGCCTCATAGAGTGAGTTAGGAATTATTCCCTTCTCTTTTATTTTTCTGGAAGAGTTTGAGCAGGATTAGTGTTAATGCTTCTTAAAATGTTAGGTAGAATTCATCAATGAAGCTATCTCAATCTAGACTTTTCTTCATCGGGAGATTTTCGATTACTAATTGAATCTCTTTACCTGTGTAATGTGTTCAGATTTTCTTATTTTTTTTTTCTTTAGTCTGTTTTAACAATTTCTATATTTCTAAGAATTTGTCCATTTTTATTTCTCTGCAGTTTATCTAATTTAATTTATATTGAACAATAAAGCATTTTAGAATGTGTAAATATATCTGATTCTATGTGAAGTTATATTTAAACCATACAAAATTAATCCTCCTTGCCTTCCATATTTCACCTAAAATACATTGATCTTGATAGTATTTTGAATATTCCAGTTGCTTCACATCCCTACCAATACTTGATATTCTTCATCTTTTTCATTTTAGCCATTCTGATATGGATGTTCTGAGTGTTTTTGTTTGGTTTTTAATTTTGAAGGCTTTAGACTGATATCTACAAGAATATTATTCCCAGCAATACATGTGGGTTCTGTCATTTTTATCATTTTGTGTATTTATTAAATCCTTTTTTAAATCATATGTATTTTAAAGACATAGTTGTTTTTTGTTTTTTTTGTTTGTTTGTTTTTCTATTTAAAATGCAGCTCAAGTTAAAGATTGCTGATTCAAGTCAACAGTTTCCCTCAATTTTGTCACTATTAACACTTCCCAATCTAGTAGTTGAGCTCGCTTCATTATTTTTTTTTATTCTTGATTCATTTTAAGGTTAACTTTTATTCAGTTAAAATATTTTAATTGCTGATAATTTGAAAAATGTTATACTCAAATAACATTTTGAAAAATACAGTGAAAGTTTGGAACCAAACTTGGTTGAAACAATCAGCACTTTGCCAATAAATGATAAACTTCTCATTTTTTTTGATACTTTGCTTCATCACTCTGTAAAGTTACTCTTTAACCTCTCTCTCAGTCATTGGTCAAAATAGCCATCATGTATCAGAAAATCAAAGTGACATCACATATCAGTGAACACTACATGTTCCTTGCCAATTTATGTATTCCTTTAAAATGATAGTCTCGATTGGCTGCATTATTTATTGCACTGTTCATTACATGTTAAGGATGATATAACATGCTTGATGTGGTCTATTCTATTTCTTTCTCGATTTTTTTTTATGCTGGTGGCAAACCACCAAATTAACTTTATGACCCACTAATTGGGAACAACCTTCAATTTGAAAACCACTGGTTTTAACCGGTCATTATCATCTGCTGGCTATGGGGCCAACTTTCCCAAAGCATATGGCCTCACAGGGTGGGGTAGGTGCATGAAACACAGTCAGGTTTCTGTTTGGAAGGAGAAAAGGGTTCAAGGCTAGAGGTAGGTTGTGCAACCAAGATTAACTGCTACTCATTATAGCTCAAGCATCTCATGTGCTTTGAAGTATATGGAGTTGTTCATCTTTATTCTAATGGCTCCCAACCATTACTTAGTTTTTCCTATTTGTGTAGAGTTCTGTCTCTTTCTTCAGATAGTTTCTCTTGTTGCTGTCATTGTCCTTGCCTCTAAATTATCATCCATCTTCTACCCTCACTTTTTTTTAAAGTCCCCTTTTCATTTTGTTGCTCTTCATCTATTTAGATGAAGAAAAGACTATCCAGCCTCTTAAAAGCTGTGGCTCAACAGTGATCAAATTCTCATTGAGGTCTTAGGTTTTTCTTTATGATTTTTCATGATTATATTTGCTTATTAGGTTTTTTTTTTAAAAAAAATTACATCAGTATATTTAAGCCGTGGCCTGGATAGTCACAAACTAGTTTATCTCTGAAATATAAAAGTACTCCTGTACCATTCAGTCTTCAGAACAAAAACGTCCACTGTTACTAAGTGGCAATAATGTAATCACAATACCTAGGGACCCTATTTACTATATTGTTTTCCTAAGAGTTTAAAGTTATCAAATCTATCCTTGTTTCCTCGGACATATGGAAAAGAGGAGATCCTGATGCACAGTGTCACATCTGGGAAAAACAACTAGAGGATCTTTAATTTTAGAGATATGTATAACATTGAGTGTATTCTGAACTATTCATTTTGGTAATCTGGCCTCAATTAGGCAACAGATATTTACTTTCAGATACTGCCTTTCATCATTTCTAAGATGCAAATTTTTCTTGCATTTTAACGCCTCTGAAATCAGGATGCATCTTATAATTAATGGTGTCCTACAGTTACTATTGGCCCTATGGCAAATTATGGTGTTGTTTCTGTGTGAATTTGATTAATTCTGAAGACATGACTGAACTGCAAACCTTTCACTGTTTTTGTCAACAAATCATTAAACAATAAAATGTTTAAAGAACTATAAGGTAAGAATAAGAATTTTATTGCTGTCCAGAATCTCTTCTGTAGATACTATCCGTTAAGGTTAAGATAGGACTACTGTCAAAGCTTACAGAATGAGCATCTGAAGTTTAAAAGAAAATCCTGGAGACTATAGAATATTTCTCGTTTAAGAAATGCTACATTACCAAGGCTCTTGATAACATAAAAGACAATATCGCGTGGAAAAACTTGAAAGTCTATGACTCTGAGTAAAGAAGTGATTCACAAGAGTGGAATGCTGAAGAAATTTTAGGAATACTTGAACCAGTTTAGATTACTTCTATTTTCTTTTTAATCTGCATGATATATGATTTTAAAACTTTATGAGTCTAAAATAGCTCTTATGATATTTAAAAAATAAAAAATCTAATAAAAAACATTGTATCAGTGTAAATTAGCAGTGTGTTTTCTTAGTGGTACATAAATAATGGTGCTTCTTATAAGCAGTAGTATCTTCAAGTTGATGAAACCTAAGTCTGATTTACTGTCAAACTTACTGAGTATTAGTGTACTGCTTCCTATTATAATTTATGCTTTCTTCTCTTAAGAAGAACTAAGGAAATACATATGCAAGTGAAGATAACACTATAAGGCAGTGAGTGAATGATAGAGACCAGTCAGTCTCAAAGTGTGCTCCCGGAACTAGCAGCAACAGCATTACCAGGGAGATTGCTAGACTGTAAATTTTCAGGACACATCCCAGACCTGCTGAATCAAAAACTCTGGATGGGAGGCCCACCAGCCTGTGTTTTAATAAGCTCTACAGATGATTTTGATAGCAAGTTAATGTTTGAGAACCACTGCTCTAGGCAGAATTTCAGGAAAGGGAAAAAAGCTGGTGCTGTTATATATGAGTAATTTAGAGAGTAAGAAAACACAGATTCTTTAAATTCAGCTTAATTGTATCTTCTAACAGTGTGTGTAAGAAAAATGAAGGAATTTACTGTGCTGTATCTCAGCCAGCTACCAAGTAATACAGGCAAAGTAGTGGAATAGTCCTTCACTTTTGATTGATATTTGATCTTTCCCTTTTCAGCACGATGTATCCCAGACTTTACTCAAAGCAACACTGGACAGTGTTGTAGAAGAATGTGTCAGCTTTGTGGGAGTGGATATTAACATCTGTTCAGAAGTTTTGTTAAGGTGAGACAAGAAGTCTGTGTTTGAAGATCACAGAATCTTGAGTTTAACTGTCTATGCAGTTCAAACTCAGAACAAGGGGACATGTGTATAAAGTTGTCCAGTATAGAAAATCTATGAGTTCATTCATTGCTTTAGGTAATCAGTCATAAGAGAAGACAGCATTTAAAAAATGGATTGTAACAATTGACATTATCATGTTTAATACTGGGAATCTAAAGTAAAGAGCATGTGGTTGCCATTGAGTGTGTTAGTGTCATTACTAGAATTAAACAAGGTTAACATGGAAAAGAGCTGTTTCCTACCACATGCGGGTCAATATTTTTCACCAGCTTAGTCTCTTGCATACATCTGTCAAAGTTGGTAATAACCAAAAGATAAAGTCTGCGGGTTAAAGGTATAGTTACCAGATTTTTACCTTGATTCTGCAGGTCACAGATCAAAATGATAGTGATACTATAATCACACCTTATATACTCTTTTTTTTCTGGGGTTATGGAAGAGCTGCTATTTTGTTCATAGTCTTGCATTTATTACATTTCATGCTGATGACACATGAAATTCTGGACCCCTGGAAAAGATCTGGACGTTTTTCCTTTGAAACTGGTATAGCAGAAAATTTCTCTTACATTTTAAGGTGTTTCTTTTCTACAGTAGCTACTAACATTCCATAATTCCATATAAGGAATTCTATAATACAATTAAGATTCTCTTAAATAGTAGTCTTTTAATTAACACCAATATACTACCTAGCGATATAATTCTCCTATTTTTATACTAACCTTGACATTCATGTATAAGTACCTTTCTATAGTTCAAGTCTTTTAAATTAATGAGAACGGGACAATAAAAAAACAATAGAGAAGTACAGTGCAAGTGTAGCTGTTGTAACTTCTGCTGCTAACTCATCTTGTAAGCTAAACAGAACTAGGCCGAAATGTAAGGAATGTGAATAGTGTAGAAATATTGTGGAGAACAGTTCTTTTTCTTGCACCAGTGTTGACCAATTTAGCAGCATCTTTATGGTTTTACTAATTTTGTCATTGTTTTGCATTCCGTTGTCCTTCTCTCCTCTTGGACAACTCTCTTCCTTCTCTTTTAATTTAACTCTTTTTATTTTATTAACTTAGAGGCACAACAATATGTGATTGCAATTTTTTATAATGCAAATGTTTTATATCATTGTCTTTTCAGATGCGATCTTTCAGTACTCTTAGAGCTATTATATCTGTCACATTTTTCATTTTGTTTATTTTTTTTAGGCACATTGCTGGACTCAATGCCAACCGAGCCAAAAATGTTATTGAATGGCGAGAGAAAAATGGACCCTTCGTCAACCGAGAACAGCTGAAAAAAGTGAAAGGACTGGGTCCAAAATCTTTCCAGCAGTGTGCTGGCTTCATCAGAATCAACCAGGATTATATTCGAACATTTTGCAGGTGATTATTAAAGTGTACACTTTCGGTTCTATTATCAACCTCCTCTCTTATTGTTACCTATCCTACTCTCTGGCATAAATCCTAGGTGTCTCTTGTTCATTTCTTTATTCAGTATGTGATGACTGTCTCATCTTTGCTATACAGCAGTGAATAAATCAACACATTTTCTCTTCTCATGGAGTTAAAATTTTAATGTGTGAGACAGACAATAAATTAGTAAAATAAATAGTTTCGGATTTAATAAGTATTATAAAAATTAAAACAGAGATGTGACACTGTCTTGGGGAGCAGTATAACTGCTTTATATGAGTTATTCATTGAAAAGTTTTTTGAGCCAAATCTTGAATGAGATTAAGGAGCTGGCCACATAAGGATTGAAAGGAAAGCATTTCAGGCAGAGCAGACAGTACGGGCACAAGATCCTAAGGCAGGACCTATATGCTATATTTAAGAAATGAAACTAAGGCCCGTGTGACTGGAGCATCACAAGTGGAAAGGATTGGTGCAAGGTGAGGTGACAAAAAGGACTTCACAATGACCATTTCGTATTGACAGCCATTTCCCTGAGTGTAGCTGGACTTCCCTCCTCACTGAAACTGACCAAAGCATCATCGCTTGTGCAGATTAAGAGTTAAATTTTTGCTTTCTAACCCTGGTAGCACAAAAGCAAAGAAATTAGGTAAACTTCTCAGCATTTAGTAATCATGAAAGAATAGCTTTTATATATTTACTACTTCGGGCCTTCCTGGTTCATTCATATATATTTTTTTTTCTTTTGACAAAATTATAATAAAGGTAACATGGACAAATAATCTTTATTCTGGAAAAGACTAAGTAAGGGAAAACCACCCTACTGGATGGTGGAATACATTATCAAGCAATAGTATTTAAACAGTTTGCTTTCGATGTAGAAATAAAACAGAATAGAGTCTGAAATCTTCCAACACATAGACAGAATTTAGTTTATCATAAAGATGATATTTTAATAGTGGAGGAAATTGATTAATTATCCAACAAGTGATATTAAAACAACTGGTAGGAATTTGGTATGTGTGGGGGAAGCTATAGTTCTATCTCATACTTGATACCCAAATAAATCCCAGGTGGGTCATAGACTTAAATGGAAAAAGTGAAACTGTAAAAGTATCCGAAGAAAACATGAGTTAAGTTTGCAGAAAGTTGGAGTGGTAGAAGTTCTAGGTAGACCACAAAATCCAGAAGCCAGAAATGAAAAAAAATTGGACATAAAATAATCCCGTGTTTTTTAGTATGTATGCTTTTCAGTGTGTATGTTTTTCTAACTTGGTTAGAAAATTCAAACAATATAAAAAAGAATAAAATGAAAAGTAAAGGACACCTCAACTCACTTCAAAATAGTTCCTTATATATTGCTCCCTAAAAATAAATGTATACTCGTATTGGCTTGTATGTATGTTTATTATTTTTAAGTGCATACTGAAGGGATCATGCTCTACAACTATTTGAAACTTGTTTTTGTTTTAGTAGTATATCTTGGATCTCTTTCCAAATATTACGTATAGATTTATATCATTATGTCCGCATAGTATTTAATTTGTGGATGGACCATAATTTAATCTAATTAGTGCCTACTGATAAACATCGAGGTTGTTTTAAAGCCTTGTATTTTTTCAACTGATAATGAAGCACTTGAAGATTCAAGACCATTGTATCTTTTCAATAGATCATACCTATATTCAGGATGGACTGCTGCTATCTCATTGAGTGTTTTTTGCTTTGAAATCTATTTTGTTTGCTAGCAATATTGTTATGTATGACTTTTCAGAATATGGCTGGTAATTCTTTATTTTCAAACTTTCTATGGCATTTAATTTTTGATATGACTTTTAAACAAATAGATTTCATGATTTTGCTCAATCTTAATACATTCACATCTGTTGTATTTACTGACATGTTTAGAATTAATCTTCCATCTTATATATTTTCTCTTCATTATGCTTTCTGATTCTTTTCCTTTCATGCTGTTGGATTTATCAGTTAACAGGTTTTCTCTTTGTCCTTGTTTTCCCACTTCATCTTTATCTCCCCTTAGTGATTTCTTGTTGTATATCTTACTTTTATTCTTCTGGCGATTACCTTTAATTTGATTTGGACTGACCTCTGGTGTCTCTGTCCTCTTGGAGAAGACTAGAACCTTAGGTGTCTTCCCAACCTTTTTCCTTCAGCTCTACATTCCATGATGAGAGGACCTGGGATTTTAGTTTCAGACTGTTCTTTTTATATATATTTTTTACATTATTCATGAGGAATTATTTAACTTCAGTTTATATAGTTTCTGTACTTATCACTGTTTCTTGTAGCCCACATTATCATTTTTTAAAATTCATTGTTTTTGCTCTAGTATAACCTTAAGAAATTCTTTTCAGAGAGGGTATGCTATGTGGATTGTACTTTGCCTTACATGTCTGGAAATGATTTTAATTTGTCCTCCTATTTGAATGCTAGTTTGTCTAGATATATAATTCTAGATCCAAAATCATTTTCTCTCAGAACTTTTTAAGATATTGTTCCACTGTTTTGGCATCTGATGTTTGTCAATGAAAAATGATACCAGTCTGATTCTAGTTTCTTTCAAAGAAATGTTTTATTTTTCTCTCATGATTTATAAAATTATATTCTAAAGTTTCCCCATAGTATGTCAAATATGAGTCTTTTTCTATTCATCCTATTTTGTACTCAAAATAGGTTCTTTTGAGAACTTTTATTTTTCTTCAGCTCTGGGAAATCATCTTGCCCTTCTCCTTTTCTTTCTTCTTGTTTTTTTCCCTTCTGTTTTTCTCTTTTCTCTTCTAGAATGCCAGTTATACAGGCTGAATCAGTTAAGAACGTTTTTGGCTTTCAGTAACAGAAAACTCTATTAACGGTTTTAAACAAATAAGTGATAATTTCTATGAAGCGAATGGCCAGAATCGGGTTGCTCTTTGTGTATGGCTGAGAAATAAGCACATTTTTAACTAAAGATTGTTTTCTTTTTTACCTAACCTCACCACCCCACCCCATTTCCCTGCCCCTTGTTTTAAATGGTTACAGTAGTCAGCACACTGAATCTCCAGGCCCAATTCAGGGAGTTGCCGTGACATCGCCAGCAGGTGTTGAGGTCACAAATGAGAAGCAGGGCAAAAAGAAGAGCAAAATCGCAGTGAATGTTGTGCTGCAGCCAAATCCTTTAGACCAAACTTGCATTCACCCGGAATCATATGACATAGCGATGAGGTAAGTCTGAGGCCTTTGTGAGAATTCTCCATGTCAGAGTGAGTTTTCTACAGAAATGGCCTTTGTTTTGGCATAATGGAGACTTTAAAAATATGACCATGTTTAACATGACAACATTTTTCAGAAGTTCCGCATTGCCAAGTTATGTGGTACATTATTTGATTTCAATGAGGAATGAAACCATTATTCCTGGAGCTGTGTCAAGCCAATAAACCCTGATACTAACAGTGAAGTGTGTGTAATGGAAATTGCATGGCACTCTCTTCTGTTTGTTTTGGAAATTAACAAGACACAAATGACTAGCACCTGGCTTAAAGCTTGTGCTTTTATCTAAAGATAAAGTCCTTTTGAAAGTAAACTGCCAACTCAAGATTTCTTAAGAAATACTTCCCTGCTTGTTTATTACAAAGTCTAAGAAATGATGTACTTTTATTGAACATACATTAACACACAATGATATGGGGGAGGTTTTTGAGTACAAGGAAATGTTTAAGGCATTAAAAGGAAAAACTTTTTAATACCACATTTGATTAGTTCAAAAAATTTTAATTAGTTCGAAAATAGTGACTGGCTATATAACTAAACAGTTTAAGGCTTTTAGTGAGTTAAATGATAATGGGCTTAAAAATAGTGAATGTTTATTGCTTTTAGTTTTATATCCCACATATGAATGAAATCTCATGGTTCTCAACCCTTTCTGTGTGACTTATTTGACTTAGCATGATTATCTCAAGATCCATCCATATTGTTGCAAATGGTAATATTTCGGCTCTTCTTATGGCTGAGTAATATTCCATACAATGTAATATACAGATGATGTATTATTGAATTGTACACTTGAAACCTATATGATTTTATTAACCAATGTCACCCCAATATATTTAATTAAAAAAAATAAAAATAGTGACTATTTTAACTTTCATTGACTCTATAGTGAAATTTTTAACTTGTTTAGAAATAACTGACATTTCATTATTTTGATAAATGTAACTGGTTTCCGTTCTTTTAAAAACGTTTAAAATTTTAGACTATATCCCACATTATAGAGAACTTAGAAAAGAAAAAGAAAAAGTAAAAACTAGTGGTACCTTTCTACCAAAATTTTATTATGAATTTTAAACACACAGAAAAGTTAAAGTTTTTACAGTCATCTCCTTATCATTAATATTATACTGTGTTTTTCCACTTATCTATTTATCTTTTTGTCTGTCAGTCAAGTCCATTGTTTGTTTTTATGTATTTTAAAGAAAATTGCAGACATCAATACGCTTTCAAGTAGTACTTCAACATGCATATTAATTTAACTAGAATTCTATAATTCTTAGCAATTCGTTTTTCTTTTGAGGTAAAATTCACGTACAGTTAAATTGTAAGTATACATTAATTGAGTTTTGGCAAATAAATACCTATATCTGTGAAACCCAAATTGCTACCGAGACAAAAAACATTGCCATCATCCTAAAACATTCCCTTAACGCTTCCCAGACAATCTCTGCCCCAGCCTCCTAGAGTTAACTGCATGTTCTGATTTTTCTCTACCAATGACAAATAAGTTTGCCTCATCTAGAACTTCACGTAAATGATACTATATAGTTGTACTCTTGTGTGTAAGGCTTCTTTCAGTGTGATGTTTAGAGATTTTTATTCCTGTCGTAACAAAAATAAGTAGCTTGTTCCTTTTTTGTTGCTGAGAATTATTCCATTGTATACATATGCCACAGTTTATTCTCCTTATTGAAGGAAACTTGCCTGTTTCCACTTTTGGACTATTATGAGTAAAGCTACTGTGACCATTCTTGTACAGTTTTTTTGTTCTTATTGACACTTGTTTCCATTTATATTGGGAAAATACTTAAGAGTGGATTTGCTGGGTCATAAGGTAGGTGAATGTTTACTTTCTTAGAAACTTATAGACTTTATTCTAAAGTAGTTGTACCATTTATACTTCCACCAGTAATGCATAAGAGTTCTGGTTAATTCATATCTTTGCCATCATATGTTGATAGTCTTTTTAATTTTAGCCATTCTGCTGTGTGTGTAGTAGTATTTCTTTGTGGTTTTAATTTGCATTTTTTCTTGATGACATTGAGCACTTTCTCATGTGCTTATTAGCCATTTGTGTATCTTCTTTTGTGAACTCTTGATTCATATTATTTAGCCATTTTCTTTTTTTCATTTTAAATTATTTTATAGTAGTTTTATATATACAGTACAATGGCTAGACATGTAATTTACGAAGTGATCCCCCAGTTACTCGAGCAGCCATCTGGCACTACACACAGCCATTACAATAATATTAACTATATTTTCTAAGCTGTACTCTACATCTCTATGACTGTTTTGTAACTCCTGATTTGTACTTCTTCATTCCTTCACCTTTTTCCACCTGGCCTCCAAATCCCCTCTCCTCTGGTACCTGTTCTGTGTACCTTTTCTGTTTTCATTTAGTTCGTTCATTTCTTTTGTTCCTCAGATTCCACATATAAGTGAAATCATATGGTATTTACCTTTCTCTGTCTTATTTCACTCAGCATAATACCCTCTAGGTCCATCTATGTCATTGCAAATGGTAAGATTTCATGTTTTTTCATGGCTGAATAATATTCCATTGTATATATGTACCATAACTTTTTTAACTAATTGTCTGTTGATGGGCACTTAAGTTGCTCTCCAATATCTTGGCTATTGTGAATAGCACTGCTATGAGCATAAGGCTGCATAGATCTTTACTAACTAGTGTTTTGGTTTTCTTTGGATAAATACCCAGAAGTGCAATTGCTGAGTCAAAAGGTAGTTCTATTTTTAATTTTTTGAGGAAACTCCAAACTTCCATAGTAGCTGTACCAATTTGCAACCCTACCAACTGTATATGAGGGTTCCCTTTTCTCCGCATCCTTGCCAACACTTGTTTTTTGATTTATTGATGATAGCCAGCCTGACAGGTGTGAGGTGATATCTCATTGTGGTTTTCATTTGCATTGCTCTGATGATTGGTGACCTTGACCATCTTTTCATGTCTGTTCATTTAGCCATTTTCTAATTGAGTTGTTTTCTTTCTATTCTTGAGTTGTGGGAATTTTTAAAAATATACTCTGAATACTAGTCCTTTGTCGAAATGTTTCACGAATATTTTGTCCTAATTTGTGACTTACCTCTTTATTGATGTCTTTTGACGAAGAGAAGTCTTTAATTTTAATGTCTGATTTATCAATTTTTTTCTTTCATAGTTTTTGCTCTCCAAGTCCTGTGTAGGAAACCTTTGCCTACTTCAAGTCATGAATGTATTTGGTATTTTCTTCTAAAAGCTTGATGGTATCAGCTTTTACGTTTAGGTCTGTGATACATCAGAAATTACATTCCATGTATGATTTGAAGCAGGAGTCAAGGTTCATTTTCTTTCTCCATATGAACATTTAAACAACAACACAACTTGCCTTTACCCACTACTTTGGTGCCTTTGTTGAAAATCAAATGATTGAATTAGTGTGGATCTATTTCTGGCTCTCTATTCTGTTTCATTGATCTGTTTTCAGTACCACACTATCTTGATTATTGTAGCTTTATGATAAGTTTTTAAGTCAGGTAGTGTTAAGTCCTCTAACTTTGTTCTTTTTAAATATTGCTCTGAATATTGTAGATGATTTGCATTCTATAAATTTTAGAATGAGCTTGTCAATTTCCATTAAAAACAGAAAACAAAACAAAACAAACTGGTAGGATTATGTTGGGATTACAGTGAGTCTGTCAGTGAATTTAGAGACAGTTGATGTCCTAATATTTATTGAGCCTTTGATCATGAGCTTATTATTTCTTTCCATTTAGTTAGGTCTTCCTTTATTTCTGTCTACAATATTTTTTAGTTTCCAGTGTGCACATCTCACATATATTTTATTGAATGTATTTTGTTTTTCAATACTGTTGTAAATGGAATTTTTTAAATTTGTTGCTAACATGTAAAAATACAGTTGATCTTTATAGTAACTTCGTATCCTGCAGCCTTGCTAATTCCACTTACTAGTTCTAGTAGGTGTTTGTAGATTATTTAGATTTTCCTATGTAAATAAGTATGTTATCGGCAAGTAGATAAAAGTTTTACTTCTTTTTTTTTTTAATCTAAATGCTTTTTATTTCTTTTTCATGCCTAGTGCAGCGGCTAGGCCCTTCAGGACTGTGTCGAATAGGAGTGGTGAAAGTGGGCATCCTTGTTGTATTTGTATTCTCAGTCTTTTAGCACATGGTTCTCATTTTTTTAATATAAAAAAAAAATTTGTGATCTCATTATAGTAATTGTATTTTTAGTGTTTATTATTTGAGAAGATGCATATGTGCACATGGGTTTATAGACTTCTTGCAACAACTGATGTTTCCATTGGTACTAAATTAGCATTTTGTTAATGCAAACCAGTGTCTTTTTTAGTGCACATTTTTATTTGTTTCCATAATGTAATTTTAATGTGGTTTATGAGTTTTTCAATTTGCTTTTAATATAAGCACATTTTTTTGTTTCTGCATATCCTTCTTTTTAAAAGGCTAAACAATATTCCATCACATGATTGAACTGTAATTTAGTAATAACAGTACTAGTAGTAATCCTTATGATGAATTCCTAGAAGTGAAATTACTCTTGCCAAAGGATTTAAAAGTGTATGTGACTCTTGATATACATTGCCAAGTAACATACTGATTTATAATGCCACCAGCAATGTTCAAGCCTGAGAAATCTTGAATTTCTCCTGTCGGACGGACTTTTCTGCCAATTTTTAAATGAGCCAGTTTCTGCATGTGGAGCATAAAAGTCCCACCAGTGACTTCACCCTTCTCTATACTTCCTTTGGGAGTAGCCTTGTCTCTCAGAAGCAGGGTACTTAGGGACTATTTCATGAAAAATTTCTTGTACATGAAGCTCAACTCCTGACCTTTAAAATGTGGAGACAAAACTGGTAATTTATCTAATTAAACTTACTATCCCCATTATCCACTTTGGAACTATGATAGTCATTTCTGGCTTTCAAGTATATTTAGTGTAGGCATCACTCAACATAGGTAGTTCATGCTTTCATATGGTGTTACATAAGTATCTTCCTAGGGAAGAAAAGGCCATTAAGGATATGATTAGGTCATCACTGGTTTGACTTCAGTTCTGTAAAAGTAAGTTCCATTTCAGTAAATTCCATTTTTAGTTATATCAGAAAACCAGTAAAAACATTAATGGCTTTAATGCCATTCTGCCCATAATGTCACTCTCAGAAATACACCGAAATCTGAAGCCATTAAGTCTTTTCACTTTTGTATTTATGGTGTTCTCTCTCATATTCGTATTTTAGAAAATTGAGATCATGATATTTTGTAACCTCAGTTAGTCATTAGTGGTTTAAAGAGTCTTTTTTTTAAACTATTTTTATTATATTACTTTTGAAAGTTTTATTTACATGTAGGGATTCTCTATGAAATATTAAAGTGATTTGTTGTGTGAGCTGAAATTTTTTTTAGTTTACTTTTTATATCTGCTTATAATGCTGTCATGTTTTTGAAATATGAATGTTAATTTTTAAGAAGTAAACCTATTATTCTTTTTCTTGTTCTTATGCAAATAGTCTTAAGAGCCCCAACCCCTCAGATCACTTCAGTGTTCCTCATGTCTTTTTCATATTCTTTATGGTTTCATTCTACTCTATGAATTTTACTGTTTATGATTTTATTAATCACTTAGAATGTACAAAGTACTGTGGTAGGGCCTGAAGAATATAAAAATGCATAGAGGTGATTTATGCTCTCAAGAATTCTAAAATAGGATAAAACTTATTCATAAGTAAGCATAATAATGGTCAATAATTAGTAAGTGATCTTTGTGAAGCACAAAGGTTGTTCACAGGAGAAATAGGTCATTTTCAGATAGGGCTATCTCATAAGGTTCATGCAGGAAGTGACATTTGGGGTAGGTCTTTAAGGATTTCAACCAATAGAAACTGGAAAACAGATGCTGAAAGGGTTAGGGAGTAAAATACAGCTTTGATCAGGTTTGCGGAGTAGTTAATAATCAGATAAAAACAAACATTCATTGAGTACTTCCTCATTACCAGGAACGTTAGAAGCATCATCTGGTTCAAACCTCACAGCAATATTATGAGATTGGTACTATAATTATTCCTACTTTAGGTACAGAATCTCAGATGGGTAAAGTAAATCATCTAAGATAACTCAGCTGATGGAAGCAAGATTTGAACCATGTCTGAAACAACTCCAAAGCCTGAGCTCTTAACTAGGTCACAATTAAAAAGCTATTTTGGAGCCAGATTTAAATATAATCACAACAGTCTTTCAGATTAAGGGTATCATACGCTTAAAGACAGTATGTGTTCAGCACAGAAAAGTAACAAGGGGAAAGTGACTTGTTATGTGTGCTTTTTAAGGAAAAAGAAAGGGAGTGGGAGGAGAAAGAAAGAAACGAGTGTCTGGAATATGCTAGCTTTGAGTGTTATTCTCTATCATCACATGGCTGAAATTAGACTCTACCTTTTCTCTAGAGAAAACATTACTTCCTCCAATAGAGGAAACTTTGCCTATTTATTTTATTAAGGGATCTGAAGGAAATGGATTCTTCAGTTAGAATGTGTAGAGTTTTATGCTGTTTCGTCGTAGATGTAATGTTTCCTGAATTTTGCACTAAAAAGAATTCCCTTCCATTATGTTTTTTTTTTTAGAATGAGGTGTGTGCATTTCAAAACAAGCAGCTTGATAGGGACCATATTTGGTATCTTATTAATATAGGAGAGGAGTAAGGTGTAGAGCAGGAATAGCATATCCATCTTAGAAATATTCCTACCTCTGCCAGAGGATATTTTTAAGTAAGAGAGAGAAAGGAATACTGCAAGGTCTTTAGGAAATGTCAATTTGAAAAACTTAATAGGAGAATCCATATTATAAAACAGCGGTCCCCAACCTTTCTGCCACCAGGGACCAGTGCCCCTATGAGAATCTAATGTCTGCTGATCTGAGATGGAGCTGAGGTGGTGATGCTAGTTCTGAGGAATGACTGTAAATACAGATGAAGCATCACTTGCTCTCCTCTTACTGTGCAGCCCAGTTCCTAAATGGCCACGGACCAGTACCGATCTGTGGCCTGGGGGTTGGGAGACCTCTGTTATAGAAGATATAAGAATATAGGATTAAGAAACTCACTATTGCTACAGTTAGATTTTCTTTCAGTAGTTCTTTGAAGCCATTCTGTTCTAAATCTCTTTTACTTGTTTCAGAGTCTTCTCCTATTTACCTGATTACTTCTTACTTCACTGAAAAAATTTAAAGCTACCTTACAATCTCCTTCTTTAGATTGTCTCCATGTCTTTACTCATTCAGTTCTGTACTTCCCTTAGCTTCCCTTCCTTCTTGTGATTATTTCTTTCCCTACCCTCACATCTCACAGGGTGCTGCTAAGGACTCTTGACCTTGGCATTGTCTTGTTCTGTCTGTGTTGTAGTTGCCTCACCTCTAAAAGTTGGGGTCAGTGGGGAGGGTGGCAGCTAAATGAGCAAGATCTTATAGCTTTGTAAAATTTTATGACTGTCTCTTGTATCTGTCTCCAGCACTCATTCCTTTCATTTTGTCCCACAGACATGTTATTGCGGCGGTCTCCCCCTTCTGCACTCCCTAAAAAGCTAAAAGCAACAACCACCTTTTATCTTACTTCCCCCTAAAACTTATATCTCATTGCTCCTTCTTTTCATTGCCAAACTTCTCAGAATTACCTGCCTCTAATTCTTACCGCTTGCTTTCTCCCAGTCCCTTACGGATTGGCTTCTATCCTTATCACTTCTGAAATTATGCTTTCAACTGATGACCTCTTGATGGTCAAAACCAGTGGCCTCTTCCCATCCAGACTCAATATATCTAAAACTGAAGCTTGAATTCTCCTTTCGTCCCTTCCTTTATAACTCCTTCTTCTCCTCCCATCAGTCCTTCTCACCAGCTCCACACAAAAACAAGACAGAAGAATAAACAAAAAGGCTTGGTCTTCCTCTCTTGTCCCATAATGAATGGTTAGTGGTGCTACTGTCTTTTTATTAACTGGGGCTAGAATTGACAGAATCATTTATTTATTCATTAACTACGTTCCTTCTAAGTGTCTGCTGTATCCCAAATACTGTTCTGCAATCTTAGAATACATTCAAAGTTCCCTGCTCTCAAGGAGAGATAATATAGAACGAGCATAATAAATAAATCAGTTGTATGAGAAAGATGATAAGTTCTGTGGAAAGAGCAGAGTAATTGCAGGCGGCGGGGAGTGTCAAGAATTACCAACGTTATGGGTAAGGGCTTGCAAATTTAAGTAGGGTAGTCAGGGAACAAAGTTTCAATGGAGGCAAAGGAGTTAGCTGTGCATATATCTGAGGGCAGAGTGTTCCAGGAAGAGGAATCAGAGAGTATAAAAACCCTAATGTGGGAGGAGGGCACTTTATTATTGACTCCTTTTATGGTTATTTGTAAGTTTTATCCTCCCTATTTTGGGAGGCACCTTCAGGATACAACACCTCTATTCATTTTTATATTCTTCAGGTCCTACCACCGTGTTTTGCACATTCTAAGTGATGAACAAAATTATCAACAAAAAAATTCATTGAGTAAAAAAAATGAATATAAAAAAATATGGGTATCATTGATTTGATCTTAGAGATCAGAGATGTTAAGAGATGACCAATCTTATATAAAAGCAGGAAAAAAGAATAGTAGGTTTAATTTTTTTAATTAAAAAGCTTCTTTTGTTGTGGACCTTAGTACTCTACTTTATCCCACTTATTCATAATAGACTTAGATGGTCCAAAAGAAGTACGAAACAATAGAATATTGTGAGTTAAGGTAAAGCTGTAACAATAGAATATTGTGAGTTAAGGTAAAGCAGTTGTCCTTGTCCCTGCAAAATAAATAATACATCTGAAAATTTCATAACAGATTTGCCAGGCTAGTGGCAATTAAATTTAAGATTTCTTATAATTTGTATGTTGTAAGCTCCAGGAGGTCAGGGATCTTATAAATCTGGTTTACCACTCTGTCCCCAGTACTGAACACAAACTGCTATAGCAATATTTGTTTAATGAAAGAATGCATGATAGAAATAGAAAATGGAAAGATGATTACATAGAAGAACACTGAGAAAAGGGAACTACTCAGGAATTGACAATTTTAATTGTCAGTGAGCAAAATGAAATGTCTAGCTTTAATTTAACCTAAATATTTTTTCTGTAGTCTAAACTGCAGAGGTCAATGCAATTGTGTAAGCAAAACAGTTGCTAGACCATCTAGGTCATCCTCTTTGCCATTGCCTATCCCACATGTTGAGTGACTACTTCTTTCACATCCTTTGTGGATTAAAGGGATTTAAGGATCTCCCCTGTCTCCACAGAATAATGTGTCTAGAGCCCAGGCCTTCCTAGATTTTACAGGCTAGAAAGAGAGACAGGTTATAAAAGAGGATTACTTACAATTTGCTGTCATCATCTAGAAATTGTCATGATGTCCCCATGTGTGAGTGATTTATTTGTGTTGGGTCTTATGGGCCATGAGTAAAATTGCTGCTATGTTATGAGTAGAATGAAACCCAGAAACATCCTCTTTAGGGCTTGCCTCTCCCCCATGCCTCCTCTGTTTTTGTCTTACTGCTTTAGTTGATCAAGAGAGCCAAAGGCAAGTATCCGATTTCTCCTTTTCCTTGAATAAGGTTCTAGGAGGTAGTGCTTTGTGCTGCAGATTATGCTGATTTGTACATGTCACAGTGAGACCTGGCACTCTCCCAAAGAATCTGCTGCATTAAGAATTTGATTCACTCCAGATAGTTAAGCTTGAAAGTTGTTATGTTCTTAATTCAACTTGAAAAATGCCAGGAAATTTAATGCCAAGACTGTCACTCAGCACTCGTTTTGATAAAGCATTAGCTAGTATTTAATTGTTATTTCCATCTTGGCCATTAGGGAGAAATTTTAAAAGACTAGTTTCTAGAAGTGGTTAGCAGCCTGTATAGCAGGAATATGACATGCAGCACTAATGGACTAGGTAAATGTATATCAAGGAATGATTTGAATCAATATCTATACTATAATATTAGTACTATGATATTTCCTTTATTACTGATCATATTCCTATTTCTGACCCTTATAATCAATGTTGAAAAATATGTTTTCAGAGAGTAAACAACCATCTATTTAAAATACAGGTCTGGGACTGGAGTAATCGTATAACCTGACAAAATTTGGGCAGGAGGGAATCTTCTATACAAAAGCCAAGCAATGTTTATTCTTAATTTACAAAAAACTTGAGTCAGGTTTTTAAGACCGAAAGTTGGTTGGTCAAAGGGTACAAACTTCCAACTGTAAGATGAATAAGTTCTGAGGATATGATGTACAGCATGGTGACTGTAGCCAATAATACTGTATTACATACTCAAAAGTTAATAAGTGAGTAAATCTTAAATACTCTCACCACACACACAAAAAAAGGGTAATATGTGACCTGATGGAAGCGTTAGCTAATGGTATGGTGGTAATCATTGTGCAGTTATATAAGAATATCAAATCAACATGTCATACACCTTAAAATTATACTATATTATATGTCAATTATAGCTCAGTAAGGCTGGAGTGTGGGAGCCACACAAAAAAACAAAAATTGAATTAACCCATCAGATAACACAGGGATTCCGTAATGAGATAAATGGATCCCAACCAGTGCTCCTTGACCAAAAGCAGTTCGAGGTCTGTATGGTTTGCTCTCTGCCACAGAGCTTAAGTAAGTCAAGCCAGATACTGACCAGTGGCCCATACTGAAGACCTTTAATGAGTGAGCGCATCTCAATGTGATACTTTCCTTTTCCTGTTGAAGGATTTAGCATCTCCCAATTCTTCTTTTAGAGTTGCTTTCAGAGGTTTTATCACATTCTTCCCAACCTTAGCTTTCTGCCCAGCAAGGAAAGAAGTCTTGCTAATGAGCAGCTGTCATACAGGGAGTTTAGATTGTTTTTGTTTCAAAATAAAACAGCAGAAGTAGAGCAATGACAGTCACAGATATAATGTTCATAGTTTCGACTCTGAGCAACCCAGAAGGCCCATCACTTGTGGTGATATGTAATTTTTCTGAGGGGTAAGTCACTTGGCCTAGTGAGTATGTCTAGCACACCTCCCACATCTAAATTCACTGCAGCTTTATTTTGCTTTTGCATGCCAACTAACATCTGCATTAATAAAAACATGTTTCTTTGTGGGGAAACTTGCCTGAAAAGAAATCCACCTACAAATGCTATAAAATAAATGAAGATTAGACAAACAGACCTAAGAAATTATTTGTAAACTTGAAAGATCTTAAATTTTTCTGGACTTGCCTCACAGGAGTTGGCAGCATTCGGACATGAAAATTAAGGCAGAATCATTGCTGGCTTTTAATAAGTGATGTCTTCGGATGCGTATCAATAGTTCCCCACATTAACTTCTTCTGTGGAGCTACGATTACACAATATTAATTGCCTGTTCATAAAGAGGCATAATGTCATAGAGAGGTCAAACCTGAAATGTAAAGGTGATAAATGGACAGATTACTAAAAGAGGCTTTTATTTTTTCTTTTCTTTTTTTTTTCTTGTTAGTAGTTAAATCCCAAACATCTTCCTGTAATTCCCAGGAAGTAACATTCATTATATTTTCAAAAGGGCCTTCACAAAAGAGAAAAATGTTGAAAGAGAATCTACCCACTCGAGAATCAGACGATCAGGCTGTGGGGTTCTTAGGAATTGATCGTCATATTGAATGTCTCACACGCCATGCCAACACATACCCCACACGAAGTTTCGGGCAAGGCTGCTAGATGAAACTAGGAAGTTTAAGAATCTGAAACATTACCTAACTTTCACTTAACAATCTGGAAGGAGTGTAGTGCCAGACTGCCTGGGTTCAAATCATGCCTATTGGATCTGGGAAAATTATTTAACCTCCCTGTACCTCAGTTACTTTGTCTGTTAAATGAGGATAATAATAGTACATATCTCATGGGATTATATGAGTTAATATATAGAGAATCCTCATCATTAGAGGCAATAAGTTATTGTCGTAGCTATAATTATTATTGCTGTTATTTTTGTTGTGGTTGAGAAGGGGCTGTGAAGCCGGGCCATAAAAGGGAGCTTATAACTGTTAGTCTCCCAGGAAAAATTTTTTTTACCATGAGATCTGGATATAATTTGAATCATTTAACATTGTTAATTAACATTAATACTAGGTCGTGGGCCTGGAGAAAATGTTGGTTACTCTCCTAATCTGGAGCAGCCTATTAGTACCCAGTGGAGGAAGAGTGACAAGGAATTGCGGGCCAGCCATAAAGTCGTGCTTGCTTTAATCTCTTCCAGCTCCAAAGTATCTGCCCTTCTCTTCTCTTCTTCACGTTTAGATCATTCAGTCTGGAGCCTGAAACTCAGTATGATATTGATTTAGTCTTCCATTATCTCCCTCCTCCCGCCCTCCTTCCTGTCCCCAGTCTAGCTATGGATTTCAATTTTAGCCTGTCTTCTGACTCTCTGAGTGACCATAAGCAAATTACTTCAACCTCGATTGCCCATTCTTTAAATGGAACGTGGCTCTGCCCATTCAGATGACAACCAGGCAGGTTATAGAAATGGCAGATGTTAAGTATTTTCCAATTTCTGTAAAGGAGGATTCCTTGACAGGATGGAATCCATAATAAAAGCCTGTTTCCCAGGGAAGAAAGCCCTATACCCAAATACGTGGGCTTTATACCCTAGTAGTGCTGGAGCTGTTTAATTTCAGCTCTAGCCTATATGTTTCTGAGCACTACTTTTTTATTTGCCTTTTTCTTTCACATATTCACAGTCACTAATCCAAGTTATGGCTTTACAGCCAGTAAATTAAATTATATGAATTCTAAACAGTGTTTTTGAGCTGTAGAGAGTCTGCAGCCTTTGAAACCACTAACTTAATTTTGTCCGACTCTTATTCAGTAACTCAAACAGAGCCAAACTTTTTCCTTTTGAATTTGGTTTTTAAAATAATAAATTGCTCCCAGGCAGTGGTTCTGGGTGCCAAATTTTATCTGAGATCTAAATCTTCTGTCTGCATTGAAAATTCCCCAGAGTAAAGGAGTAAAGAGTGCTAATGAAGATGTGATATATGACAGCTTTTACCTAAGCTACAACCTTGTGGTCTCAGCTCTGTAACTTTGGGCAGGTCACTTAATCTGAGTTTTGATTCCCTTATCTACAAATCTGTAGCCACAATAAATTTTGAGAGAATGAAATGGAATAATCTTTATTGAGCATTTTCAAAGTATCTGTTTACTTTCATGTAAAATCCTACCTCTAAAAGACCAGATATATGTGGGCAATGATTTATTCCAATATACTGTTATTACTTAAAATTAGAGTGTAAGCTCATTGAGGGCAAAGGCTCTGTTATCAAACTTTCACATTGTCTTCTTCCACAGTGAATACTCAATGAAGAAAGCGGAATATGCTTTTCTAAATTACTTTTGGTTGGCTTCAGCATTTTATCACATTCCTTTGAAGAGCCTTGATTTTAGTAAATCTATCATTTGAGGATGTGAGCTGTGTGTGCGTGTGTGCGGGCGTGTGTTTAAAACAACCAGACTCAATGGAAAGAAGACCATAAAGCTGAGTAATAGGTTGTCGGGGGAATTTTGATCCTTTTTTGGGAGGGTGGGGGGAGTATTGGTTTTTAAAATGTAAGAAAACTGATTTTTCTTTGTTACTTACACATTTATTTCTAAGGCAATTTCTAAAACAGGATTTTAGAAATCTTTAGAGCAGTCACAGCATTTCAATACATAATGCCTTCCCATTTTTATATACTCATTTGGATGTATATGTATATGCATTTGGTTTTCTTAAATTAAAATTTTATATTTTAATCATATAGTATATCATACCCAGCAAGTGGTACCCAAAGACTCCAGTGGTACCCAGCCATTGATAAAAATACCCCTGCTGCTTCCCCAATAGCTACATGCCATTTAAAACTGCACTCGCAGATCAGAATCTCTAAGGGCCTTCAGAACAACCCTGCTACCCTTTCTGAAAGGGTTACCTTTTTAAACAGTTTATCTACAGTACGTAAGTTTTCAAAAGCCAGTCAGATGTTAGTTCTCGTGAAAAATTACTTGCTGTAACTTTCCATGGTTGATTACATGCTAAGAAAAGTCATTTAAATATTAAATATTATCTTCACTTACCTACTAGCTTCTAGAGTACAGTAGATGCTTCTGTGGGGCTCTCCATAAATGTACTCTACTTGAATTTATCATTCCTCATGGATTTTGCATGAGTGAAGATTTTTAAGGATTCAGTGTCTCAATTTAAGAAAGAGGTTAGAAGTTTGAAAAGCTCCTGTGATGAGTAAAGTGTAGTTTACTTTGCTGCCCCTTTGGTTTGGCTGCTGAAATGGTAGATGTGGTGAAGCCAGTCTAAATGCGTGCCGCTGCCTGCTCACCTGTGTGTACTCAGCTCCCCGTCGGTAATGTAAAAGAAGTAGCAAGTTTTTCTCCTTTGCCACGTTGGAATTTATACTCAGTCTTTAATATTCAGTACACCAGATTTAAAAATATGTATAATATGTGTGGATTTTAGTGTAACAAACTATTACTGAAATTCCATTTGTGTTCCACCACTTAATCTACAATCACAGTTAAGAAGGGCAGGGTTCTCTTAGCATACACTCTCTTTTAAAATCATTGAATGTCTACCTGTATTACAAATCATGACCAGCTTTATCTGTACCTACTTATTTCTAAAATGATCGTGCTCTTGCAAATTAATGTTTCGTTTATTGATATAATTACTTTAAAACTAATGTATAAAATTAATAAGTACAAAAACCTCAAAAGTATTGAGAGTGGATAGACAACTAAAAGTTCTTTGCCCTTGCAGCATGGTTTTTATAAATCCTATGTGTTTGGCCCACACATATGGGCTAATATTAAGTCATTTTTAAAGTGATGGCTTTGCATCACCATGGTTCTTCTGTGGTCTGTGGGGTATCGTGTTGCTTTAATGTAATGAACCAAGTCCTGGGCTCCTAAATTTTTTTTTCTGCATGCTGGAAATGATTACATAAAACTGAATGGCTATATCTGAAGTCATATAAATTTTGAGAATTTCTTATTTAGGAAAAAAATCTTACAAAGACTTTTCTTATTCTTTGAGGTGGGGGGGGAACCTTGCTTTTGTGTAACAGGTTTCCATTCAAAATATCAGCGATTTTAGGTTATATAGCTTTCTGTTTGAAAAACAAGCATTATCTCCGCGGCAAGTTCTGTATTTTAACTTTGTGCAGATGTGCACTAAAAGAACATGATGTGCTTATTTGTTGCATTTATGCTACTTTCTTACTTTAAGTAAGATGGGTGAAATTACATATTAAATAAAAACAGCAGCTCAGATGGCAATCCTTAGCAAACTGAAAAAGCTTTCCATAGATATTGGAGAAAATGAGACTATGACTCTGGCTTTTGAGAGAATTGTCTACTCAGATGCAGTTATATAATAATTTTTTTGTGGGATTTATCAGTTAACTGTCTAATGTTTAAAACTATTCTCCCATTAAATTGTGCTTGTGCGGTATTACCAAAAATATTATGTTTTGTATCTTAATCAAATATAGCACTTTAATTTTTGACGTAACTGCAGTTATAAACACACAACTGAAGTGTATGGCATGAAACTCCAGTTAGTGAAAATAGCTGTGAGGCCTTGGTCAAATTATTTAACCTCCCTAAACCTCAATTTTTCTTTTCTGCATGAAATGATACCTACTTTTTAGGATTATTGTCAGGATTAAATGAGAACATCTATCAAGCACTAGCACATACTTATCAGTACACGTTCACTTACATTCTGTGTTCAAAGCTTTAGAAAGTACAATGTATTATTTGGTACTTTTGAGCCAGAAAGTTCTTTGTATTAAGTATAACTTATACTCAATTCTAAAATGAAACTTTGTATTGGATATCGCTTATCACACTCAATTCTAGGGTGAGAATTTAGAATATGTAGAATAAATTTTTTTAGAATGTTTAAAGAGCATGTGTTTGAGTGGCTACTGAGCGTAAAACATTGTTTCCTGTCATTCACAGTCAAATATATTTGAATTTCAGTAAGGGAAAGGTCAATCTGAATTCTGTTCCAAGTCCATTTTACAGGCCCTCTCCCCTTTTGTTTTCAATTTTCCTTTTTTCTGCAACACTGTTGAAACTTTTAAAAAGTTTTCATAATTAAAAAGCACTTGACTTTGTTCCATAGTCATTTAAAAATAGGCTTGATCAATATGAAGCATTAAGCTAGGAGCACAATTTGCTGCTTTTTTATTGATTTCAGTTACCAGTGCCCTCAGGCTTAAGTGTGTGAGAATGAAAATGATATATGGAAAATGCATCCAGGTTGAACAGACCAGTCTTCTTTTTACATCTGCAACCACTATAAACAGAATTCTTTATATGGAAGTGACTTTGGTAGCAGTTAGTTACACATACGCACACCCTAAGACTCCAGGTGGCCTCCTTAGCCAGCGTTTTTGTTATTGAGGCCAAAACTTGTATAGCGATTTGGGAAGTTTCTGTCATTTAGTTACTTTTATTAATTATAAAATACTATTCAAGGTTACAGATTTACAGCTCATGAACACACTTTTTTGGCATTTAAACAGTTGATTGTAAGCCAGAGTCTTGGGGATTTGAAAGATGTTCTGCCAAATAGCCAGTTGCAGACCAAGACCAATCAAGTCAACAAGGTAAATACAGGGACAGGCTGCTCAGCAGGGCACGTATTATTGAGAAAGTTGTTCGAGGAAGTTGGCTGTGGGCAGAGGTTGTCATGTGTCAACTGCCCCGTCAGTCAGAGCTTCCACAGCTGTTCCTTGTCATTAGGGCCCTTATGCGCTACTGCTCATCCATCAGCACTAACAGATACTGTGTGGCTCCCTCTTTGGTGGGCTGGGAAAGCCACGGCTACACAGACTTAAAGTGTATATTTCACTGGCCACCAGTTTGGATGGAAACTCATTTCCAAAAAGGAAGACCAAACCCCAACTCCTTGGTCTTTCATCAGACCATTAACCAAAATATATTCTCAAGAGAATTAGTTGGATTTTAGAAAATCTGTTTTTGACCAAAAATATGGAAATGTAGATTGCTCATTTGAACCCAAAGAAACGCTTTCATTAAATGAGAAATGAGAGAGCTTTCTCCACCGGACACCAGATTATCACTGAAACAGCCTTTTGGAGTTGAACACAACAATGCAAAAAAGACTGGAAATCACAGATGTTCCTTTTGTGATGATGCAGCAACCTGCCAAATGGGAGACATCCCAATTCTAATCATAGACCAGCCTCCAGCAGTTTCCTGTGACCCTTCTTATATTCTAGAGACACCCTTACAAGAAAGGATTTGAAGGCAGTAGTATCACTGTCTGAGTACTGTATTGACATTCTTAAAGTGCCATTAATTAATAGGAATTAAGCTTAATAATGTAGAAAAATACCCAGCCAAGGAATATCAAGACAGTGAACTACAGCTCAATATTCAGATGAAATCGAAGGGAAATGCATCTTAACCTTTTGTTTTTTCTTAATTAACTTATTACTGAACTCCAAAGCTAATTGAAAGGCAACTGTGCAAGCAAGGGAAATGGTAAACATAGTAAAGGGAAATTGAGAAAGGCAGATATTTTTATCTTGTAAATATTGCAGCTGTATAGTGTATAAAGTATACAAAGATAGTATTCATGTTAAGATTATATAATTACAGTCTTACTGCTTCCATCATGTCCATTTTGGAAGAAAGTTTTTCTTTTCATTATCCCCTCTCATATTTTGTCTGTTGATGCTGAATATACTTAATGTATTTGATATAAATTAATCCATGTGAGTCTTGACTGTTGATTGAATTTGAGAATTATTAGGCTGATAGTATGCACAGTGATATGCACATGAATAAAGTAATCTGTCACAAGCTAGCAGTGATTAGATATTTTTCTGGATTTTTATATCATTGGTTCATTATTTGCCTATTAGCTAATTTAAATTCAAATAAGTTTTTCTAACTGAAATTTTAGTAAACATTTGGTAAATAAAGGTATCCTTATTTTAAAAATACATACAATACTGAACTACAATGAGCATCACACTGTACGATGTTTCTGATGCTGATTCTGAGCAGGTGCTTCATTGGAAAATAGCACAAGGACCTAAATCGATCTCCTCCCTTTATTTTTTACCAAGACAGATCATCTATTATGGCATAAGACACATGATATTTTCAATAAAAGTTGAATGATTGATATATGGATCTGAGATGAAATAACTTTAGGGTGACCTGTATAAGGAGATTAGAAAATAATAATATTAATAAGTGTTGGGCTTTTTTTTTCCCCTGCAGGTTTTTATCATTCATTGGAGGGACACTGTGTGAAATTGGAAAGCCTGAAATGCAACAAAAAATAAACTTATTCCTTGAAAAGGAAGGAATAGAGAAAATTGCAGAAAAATTGCAAACAACAGTACACACTTTACAGATCATCGTAGATGGCCTCAGCCAGCCCGAAAGCTTTGACTTTCGAACAGGTAAATAGTTGAACTTGAACAGCACCTTGTATTTGCATAGTTCACATTATTTCCTATGGCCCTCACAACAATCCTATGCCATAGGTGAAAAACAGTTATTCTCCCATTCTCTACTGAGAAAACTAAAGCCTGGTGACCTTCCTTCAAAGTCATTGCAGTTAGTAACCAGAGCCAAAGCTAGAAGCCCAGGTGTCCAGACTCCTCGTCCCTTGCTTACTTTCCATTACACTGGACTAAATGCATCCACACATGTGCTGCTGTGTGCAAGGAGGCACACATTTTTCATGATCCTTTTGTAAGCTTTTTTTATCTCATAGGAGCCCAAAGTCCAAGGTAAAGTATTCAGTAGACAAACTAAAAAGTGAATCTTCTTCCTAACTTAACAGCCTTCCAAGTTCCTGGATTCTGTGTCAATGAATACATTGAACAAATAAGATATTATCTCACTGTTGATTTTCCTTCTAATTAAAAGTGCTCTCAGCTTTCAGCACAAGTAGACGGCAAGGGAAGTATAAGAGCCACAGTTGTTGAGAACAGTGACCCGGTGAGGAAGAATTAAGGTGTCAAATGACCTATTTCCCAAGGAAATTTGAATAGGAAGCCCTGAGATTTGAACAAATCTGCACTTGTCTCATAACCAGTTTTGAGATACCATGTTTAGGGCTTGGCTCTTTTCATTTTGGGTTAGACTGTGTTGAGGTAGTTAGACATTTTTCTTTGAAAAGGTTTAAGGAAATGTAAAAACATACCCAGGAAACTCACTGTGCTTTTCCTCAACTTTTCTATGAGTTTGACATGAAATTACTTTTAAGTTGGAGAAAGTAAAATAAAACATTAAGACCTATGCCAAAAGTGTAGGAATGAATAGAAGCCTTTGGGTGGATGTTTCAGTAGGCAAATCCATCTCCATTTAAAGGCCTGCTAGCCTTGTATGTGAGTGCCATGGGTGTTGTTTAGCAGGAATACTAAGTAGAGCATTAGTTCTCAAACAGGGTGGGATTTGAGGACAGTATGCCTAAACCACCGCATTAGAAGGGTGGCAGATATGCTTTAGCTGCAGGTATCCTGTACTGAGTTTTCTTGTCTATCTCTGTTTTTCTCTCTTGATGTCAATTGCTCCATTATTACAGTTCCACTGTAGAGTCAGGGCAAAGATCAACACTCAAATTATATGGTTCAATTAAACAACCAACAGTAAGTAGAGGTCCTCACCTGGTAATGCTCCTAGTTGAGCAGAAACACAGATACGCCTGGCTTCTTATTGAGCTTACTAGTCAACGCAGTGTTTATCATCATGACAAGTGAAATTTTAAATAAGTCTCTTTAAACACACTTTGGAACTGACCTTTGCCCTAGTATAAGTCACAATTTTCAAGATGCTTGAGAACTTTCCATTTTAATACTCGAAACATCCCCAAGGGGGAAGACAGACTGTCAAGCTTTGGAAGGGGCAGTTAGTATTTCAGATGTTTCTGCATTACGGTATTTACGTTACATCGCTTTTACTCATTTCCTCAAAAGTATCCTTTCTTGATGCCTCATTCTTTCCTTATACTCGTCCTGTCTTCTGTTTTCCTAATGACATAATCAGTTCTACTTTATTAACGCTGTGGTTGCTGGTTAGTTTCCATAATTGGGTTCGTCAGAAGCAGCTTGGTGACAGGAGACCGAATATGTAGCCTCGGTAATCAAAGTGTTAAAGTTTGCCTAGTACATAGAGGATTTTCTGATTTCTTAGTGGCCCAGGCTGTCTTTGGGAACATGTTAAGCAGTTTCTGACTCTGATTTTCCATGCAAAATTAAACTAAGCAGCTGATCAGGAACCCTTCAGGAATCTGTACCAGCTGGTCGTCTGCAAGAAAAAGGAGGAAAAGAGTTTTCAAGCATAATTACAGTGCCTATGGGGCCTTGGAGACCATCCGGCCACTGACCCTGATCAATGACTTAGTTTCATTGTGCTTTGGCACAGTCGTTGCCCAGTGTAATGTTACATTATAGTAGGTTTCTTGCTTTTGGAATTCACTGCTTTGGCATCAGGTGAAATTCTACAGAATCCATTTCAATGTTAGCATATTCCTTTTTTTTATGAGGAAAATGAGATTTGAGGTTTAAAGAGGGCTTTTGTTGTACAGGAAAAAGTTTTTTTTAAATCTTGATTTCAGTGTGGTTGGACTAGGGAAGGGCAACAAAGAGGTGACCAGTTGTTAATACAAATGTAAAGGATAGCTCCAACAAGTAATCAGGATGAAGCCAACAGCTGTGAAGGAAAAGGAGCTGGAACGAGTGGGGGTGGTGGGGAATGAGGTCTCAGTAAAAGGAGATCCAAGCATAGAATGTGTTCTTTGTTACTAGAATCAACATTCAGTAATCCTAGGGAAGGGAGCCAAGAAGAGCATGGATAAATGGAATCCAGAGATAATCCCATTTAAACTGTTAGTTCTAACCTTCTCCCTCATAAAACCTTTGTTTTGTTTTAACTAGAGCCATAATGATTCCTTGCCATACTTTATGCCCACTTTTGGGGGGACAGTGTTAATGAACAGAGACATGAACACTGGAGTGAGCAAGAAAAGAGGGCTGTAAGGAACTTGAGAACAGAGATCTAAACATCTTCACCTTTGTATCTCTGGCACCCAGCAGAGTGCCTGGCCAGGAGATAATAACAGGAGTTAATAAATGGTTGATGAATTAAGAGAAGAAAGAAGATTAAGTACTAGCTGATCTAGGTTTCTGAGCCATAAATTACCAAGAATCCATAACTTTTGATTGGATAGATATATTCAAAATGGATAGGAATTGATTCCTGAGCTCCATATTTGTGGGAGTAAGTGAATAAGTGAGAGAGGAGAGTATTTGAATTTCTCCCTCATTGATCAAACATTGATGTACTTTCTACCACCTTTAAACAGTTTGAGAATTCAGGCACTGGGAAAAATCTCCCAAGGGTCTTCCTTTCTCAGTGTTTTTCATTTAGCCTTGTATATTCATTGAGCAATTCTAACCACTTCCTCATAAATTAGAAATTAAGACTCTACTCTTCTCAGTCCTTATGTACAGTACTAATGTTCACATGTTAGCGAGAGAATTTGAGGAGAAGAAAGTGTCTGAGTAAATTTTCTTGAATTTTTTTCTACGGTGGGAATGCTGTTTCTCCATCTAGAATTCATTTTCTCTGAAGGCAGGCCTGCGTCTTCAGCAACTTTTGTGTTCCCCTCAGTGCTTAATACTGGTCTGGGTACATCATTGAGATGTGGTAAATACTTATTCAATCATTTATGTTGTGTCTTGGAAGTACAGAGCGTTATTATTTACACAAAATGTCCTTTTCCCCCCTTTCCTTGTAGATTTTGATAAACCCGATTTCAAGAGAAGCATAGTCTGCTTGGAAGATCTGCAGGTTGGGACAGTTCTTACCGGCAAAGTGGAGAATGCCACTCTGTTTGGAATTTTTGTGGATATAGGAGTGGGGAAAGCAGGGCTGATTCCCATACGAAATGTAACAGAAGCAAAACTTTCTAAAACGAAGAAGAGAAGGAGTCTTGGACTGGGCCCTGGAGAAAGAGTGGAAGTCCAAGTACTCAACATTGATGTCCCCCGATCTAGGATTACTCTGGACCTCATTCGGGTGTTGTAAGTGTCCCACTAGAGGCCACTTATTTCCTCATTTCCATGGCTTGGCAGAAATAAGTCAGATGTTTGTGAATTTTAGATAAGGAATAAGAAAGAATTCACTTAATATCAGAAGTATTTTCCAAACACTTCCCTAAGTTTTTCTTCTTAATAAATAGAAAACTAGTTTGATTTCTTTTCCCCGAAAGAAAACAACTGATAGGCATCATTATGCGGCTTTATGTAGTAATGTTTTTCTGACCAAAATTTTATTTTTTGTAATTCATCCTTGACTCCTTTTGCATTTTGTATAACAGATTATTTCACCTCTACTTACCAACTTGCCTTGATGGACTTGTACGGAATTATCTTCTTGATTTGAATTGTACAGTTTTTCTTGACATAGTAGGGCTGGCACTGTTTAATTCTCTCTTTTTATAAGTTTTAAAAATCAGGCCTTTTGGATTTGATTTGTGATTTTTCCCTTGCTAAGTAAACCAGAAATATACCAATAAAACAGATCCTGATGTGTTCGTAACCATCAAGTGAATAGCTCAAAGCGTTTCTCAAAAGGATTTATGTATTGATCCCTTCAATAAAGTTTTGTGGCTAGTGACCTTGCTTTTGCTATGTTGATTTAGTGAATGGCCAGGGAGTCACTTTGATTAAAGAAGATGTAGCACACATTCATGCAAATCGCATGTAAACCAGTTGTGTCTTTGGGGAAGAGAGAACCCTCTGGAAATTTGAAAAATGGCTTTCTGTTTGACTTAGTATAGAAGGATGTGTTCTTTCTTAGGCATCAGGATTAAACATCAAATTGGGATAGAAATGGCCTTCCTAAAGATTACATATAGATCAGGGTAAGAAAAAAAAGTAGGTAAAGCAAGTGACTCTTAACTCTATTTATTGGAGTTGATAAGTATGACCATTCAGGGTAAAAATGATATAAATAAAGCCCATACTGTACATTTGTCTATTCAGGCTGCTTTGGTTGGTTTGCCTATTGGAGTCATTGGAGTTGCTGGTTTTCTCCATGTGTCATGAGTGGAAGATTGTTACTAAAAAGGGAGATTAGACCCGCTTTTTTGCCTGGGACAGCCCTGGTAAACTCTCATTGTCATGGAATGATTTTTAACAATGCCTCTTTTTATTCCCAGAGTGCCCCCATTCTGGATAATAAATCATATGATAACCTTAGTAGTAAGTCCCTTACAAAGTGGTAAATCAGGCTGTTTATTGATAGTTCTGCTTTATGGTTTGCTGTGCTGGAAAAATACCTTTTAACTCGTGTACAAAGATCTTTTTAATGCAGTAGGTTCCTTAAAAATTGTGTAACACAAGTCCTGTTTGCCTGACTATTTCATTTCTGAAATGCTTTTTTATTTCTTTTTTACTGATCTTCAATTGACAGTTGTTGTTAATTTTGTAACTTTAAACTGATCTTCCTACTCACTCCTCTCAATGTTTTTCCTGGTTGATCATTTATAGGTCAATGACGAGTGACTAAAAAGTGTTATCCTGAACCCTGCAATGCAATTTCAAATAAATGCTTTCTTTTTATTGAGGTATAATAGAATATATAACATCTTATTAATTTCAAATGTATAGCATAATGATTTGATATTTGTATAAATTACAAAATGATTACCACAGTAAGTCATTAACATCTATCACCACACACAGTCAAACAAATGCTTTTTGGAAAGAGACCGTCTCGTGGGCATTTAGGAAACAGAGCATGTAGGAAACAGCTCTGTTGACCTGGTGGCTAAATCTTTGAAGACACAATAAAGACTCAATATTGCACTAGGTTGCATGGATTGTCCTGTCCAGCCATAACATGGTAGAGGCTCCATACGGAGAGGAATAGACATTATTGTGCCTTTGAACTAGTATCTATACTTCTCTGGGCCTCCTTTTCTCAAGTTTAGAAAAATAGATATTATTCCTCTCCATGTGGAGCTTAGAGTCTATTGAGGAAAAAAAGTATCATTAGTCAAAGAATTACATAATATAAAATTACATTCATATTAAGTGATATAATGGTGACAGCATTTAATAGACAAATTGACCTAGTCATAAAAATCAGAAAACGTTTCAGTGGGTTTCGATTGAGATGTAAAAGATGACCAGAAGTTAATTAGGATAAATGTTTTATTGGCCTTAACAAGAGTTGTTTCCAATAAATAGCAGAGATGAGAGGCAATTGGAGTGGATTTAAAAGAGAGAAGGAGGAGTCGGATTGGAAATGATGAATATAGGTAATTTTTTCAGGGGGTTTGGCTATAAAGGAAGAGAGAGAAATAGCACAGTGGCTGGAAGGGGAAATGGAGTCCAGAGACAGTTTTTGATTTGAGACAGAATAATAAGACACACAACTGGAATGATCCAGTAAAACATGCAAAGCTGATACAAGAGACAGGAGAATTACTGAAATGATGTCCTTGAGTGGATGAGATCAGATGGAATCTAGTACACAAGTGATTGGTCTACAATAGGAATACAAAGAGTTTATCCATATAAGAGAGAAGATTGAATATATGGGCACAGATGTAGGTGGGAAGACATGGTGATGGGAGCTCACAGAAGGTCTCTTGGGATTGCTTCTATTCTTGTTGAAATATAAAGGAAGGTCATCAACTGAGACTTAAAATGGGGGGTAAGGGAGTTGGAGGTTTGAGAGGAAAGGAAAATGTAAGAAAAGGATGAGAGAGTGAAAAGCCGAAGGAAATAGAGTATGATTTCCAGGCAGCATTAAATGTTCCACTTAAGGTTAGTGATCAATTAATGTAGGATCAGTCCACTTGGTTATATATTTTTCTTCAACCACATCAGTTGTAAGGGCACAGGTGAAGAGGTAGATCTAATCGAGTTTGGGGTTTTGGCAAGTCAGTACAGTAGAGAAGGGCAAAGAAGTTGAGGGCATGTGGATTAAGTATTGACCATGAAAATTAAGCTCAGTGTGAAGAAAAGTAACAGTATAAGAGGAGTGTGAGGGGCAGTGAAAAAGTATAGGATTCACGGGTCGTGAGTCCTCATGGAGTTGGAGGAATAGAGTGGGAATGATAGAGGACTTAATGGGTGTAAAAGAATGGTGGGATGATTAACTTTGAAATTACAGTTTTGGGGGTTGCAGATTTGGGTCATTATAAAGGGTAAAGAATGATCACAGGAACAATTAGCAGAGATAGGGGACAAGGATAAGATTCTTAGAGGAGAATATGTCAAGGAACTGAGTTTCAGGAAGAATTATTTATATGGATAATAATTTTAAGAGGCTGTCACAGGAATGCAGGCATAAAGTAATGGTGGCTTACACCAGAACTATAAAACATAAGATATCAATAAATAATCTTAACAAGTACTATACAAGGTCAATATGAAGAAAAATTATACAACTTTACTAATTAATGTAAAATAAGAGCAGAATACATTAAGTATACCATGTTATTGGATTGGAAGACGTAGAAAGATCAGTCCTCCTAAAATTATTATATATATCTACTTTTCCCAAAATTCCGGTCATTCCTTCACATTGCTTTTGTTTATGTTTGTTTAAACTTAAAAATAAACCTTATTTGGAAGAGCGTGTGAAAAATGTCAAATCAGTACCTTAATATAATAATTTAGTTGGATCGTATGGGGGAATTTGTCCTACCAGATATTAAATTATACTCAAAAGCTGCCATCATTTAAACAGTATGATTAATAGGAATAGACAAACAGAAGAGTGGAATAAACAATTCAAAATCAGTGGGAATTTAATGTATGTTAAAAGTGGCATTTCAGATTGGGACAAAATCGTATTGCCACACTACACACAAAAATAAATTCCAGATGGATTAAACATAAATGCAATTTTAAAAGAACTTCAAGGAAACATAGAAAGGCTTTGAGAAACAATCAAATAGCCATGGTGTGGAATGCAAGAAAGAATAGAAACATGGGCCCATAGACCTAATGTTCCATTCAGAAAACATTTATTGGACACCTATGAGATCCTATGCCAGTTGCTGGGGATGGAAAATGAGTATATCTTTTGAGGATGTCTATAGCCCAGAGGAGTTGCTGCTGCAAAAGACATTTCAAGTTAAAAATCATAGACATTTTGGAGTTAAACCTGGACTTCAGAAAATGGTGTCATCCCATCTCATTTGATTCTACAAGACCCTTTGGAAAGCTTGGTTTTAAATTAATAGATTGCTCATGTCGAGGTGTCTATACATCTAACCCTGACCTCAGATTTAGCACTTGTGTTAAAATTGGAGACGGAAAGAAGGAACAGGATGGAAAAACCAAAAATATATTTAGTCAATCTTTTCATTTTGGCTTCCTGCCTAAAATCAGTCATAATGAGTTGGATTTAAATAACAGATCATGGAGAACTCCTGAATGACTGGGCTCATTGCCAAAGCTGTCTGTTCCACAGGAAGAAAGATATAGATTTCTTCCCACTCACTCAGTTTATATGGTGAGGATGATTCTGTGTGCGAAGGCCGGGTTTATTATTCAGGGAGAGAGTGGGATAAGCAGACTCTGGTCCTGTCAGCACTAAAAATTACCTTTTTAGAAATTAATTTAAAAACCACCCCCAGAAAAGATTTGCTACACTCTTACCTCATATCAAGAATCTAAATAAAGATTACAATATCCTCCCAAAGAAAATATTTTTAAGGAAAAAAGCCTAACCCTGCAGAAAGGAAATAAATTATTAATCTAAACACTACAGGGAAACTTCTCAGATACCAGAGAATTTGTCACAACTATATAACTCATCTATTGCGACAGATCTGAAGTGTTATGTAGCTCAGTTTCATTTGTCTGTATCCATCCATGTATGTGTGTTGGTACTGAGTTAAGATATAAAATATATTCTTTCGTATGGGTTGAATTTTTTAAAGCGAAAGCTAAGGTACTTTTCTCTATGGGAGGAGTCCTTTCTGTTCCCCAAACTCAGCAATTTCTCCAAACTCTGTTGAGAGAGCCTTCGTAGCTGTCATGTTATTCCTTTTGCCTGGAACAACCTCCCCTTGCTCTCATCTCCACCCTTTAAAGGATCTCAGTGATTGGTTCTCACCCCCTGTGGCATTCTCTCAGGAAAGTCTTACTGAGCTCCCAGACTAAACCAAGTCACTGTTATATGCCCTCCTTGTACCGTGTAACTTTCCTTCACTTCCTGCACATAGTTTATGACTATCCATTTCTGTATATATAATAGCATTTAATTAATGTCTTCCTCTGCAGATTGGAAATTCCACAAGGATGGCAACCTTGAATACCCACCACTATTCATGATCATCTGGAACTTCATCCCCCTTTTATTCATTCCTTACCTCCTGATTTCGACCCCATCTTCATTATCTTACCTTGATTCCTCCAGATACACTGTTCAGCCTTTGTCACTGCCTTAGCTCAAGTTCTATAGAAAACAGACCGTGAGAAAAAGTTTATGTACTCAGGCTTTCTTGGAGTTTATAATCCAGGGTAAAAAGAACAAGAGAAAAAGAGAGAAGTGAATCCAGGAAGATGAGAAAGCAAAACAAAGTACTTTGTATAACCCCATAAGAAAACACTGCCAATTCTTTAGTCACCAGGTTGTTCTTGAGGAAACTATGCAGCATGGTGGTGACTCGGACAGTGGAAGGGTAGAAGGGAAGTAAGGAAGAGAAATTTATCTGCTATTTTCTTCCCGTCTCCTGTTTCTTACTGGTCAAACTTCATCCCAGTAGGCATTGGTTTCTCATACATTCATGTTTTATTACTCGGTTTCTGTGGACAGCTGCTAAAGATGTGGGTCCCGCTGGGTTAGACCCTTGTGCTGGAGCTACTTGGGACCCAATGGAACAGGTGTGATAGAGGCCACACTGAATTCTGGACCTTACCCCCGCACCCCCAGCGAGTGGCAGTGACAGCAGTAGCAGCCAGGCTTCCTACGGAGCTTCTGGCTAAGGATGGGTGTGGGAGTGACAGTGAGACAGGTGAATCTGGGAGCCTCACAAAAAGCCTCCAGAGCATTAGAATTGAGGTTCTTTAAAACTCACTTAGCTTACATGATCCACTAGATCATGAATGCCCACCATCCCTTCTTTCCCCGCTGCAGTTATCCCTTACTCCTATTCTGTACTTGTGGAACTCAACTCTAACCAGGCTACCCAACCAGCTCTCAGGCAAGCCAGACCCAGAACCTACACATCCCTGGCCTCACAATTTATAACAGCACCCGGTAACTTGGTGCTAGGAAATCTCTTTCTTCATTGTTTACAAGGTTCCCTTAGATCACTTCCCTCCCACTTAGACCTCTTAAAAACACTGAGCAGATGCCACACATCCACTAAAGAAAGAAAATTAGAAATTCAGAGCAGTGGGAAGATCTCTCTGCCTCATGGAGAGTTTGGCTCCTATGTGATTGATACTGGAAGCCTTTGGAGTTAAAAATAGACAAGTCAGGGGCCAAGAAAACTAAAACTGACAATTAATTGGCCCTTAACCCATCACATCTTTCAAAGAGGAAACATATCCTAGCACTCCACCCCATCCCCAAGATAAAAACATCAAAAACCCTAGGAGAGGATATGCAAAACCAGACTGTGTATGTCTAATTTGACAAAGAGTTATTTAAAAATGAATTGCTTGAGGCGAAGCACAGACGAAGAGAGTTCCTTTGGGCTTTGGCCAACACTTCGCTGATGCAGACTGCTGGCCCCAGCGACTAGAGCCAGGACCAAAGAAAACAGTCTGCAGTCAAAAAATGTAGCCTCCAGAAACTTTACCTCGCTCTCGTTTTGGTTTGGAGATATAATTTGCCATTCAAAGGGTACAAATCGATGATCTTAGGTATATTCACAGAGTTGTGCAACCATGACCATGATAAATTTCAGAACATTTTCACTACCCCAGCAGGAAACCCCATACCCATTACCAGTTGCTGCACACACACAGCCCTAAGCAACCACTAAATCTACTTTCTGTCTGTATGGATTTGCCTCTTCTGGACGTTTCATATAAATAGAATAATACAATATGGGGTCTTTTGTGACTGGCTTCTTTTCATGTCGCGTAATGTTTTCAAAATTCATCTATTTGTAGCTTGTTTCAGTATTTCATTTTTATTGCTGAATAATATTCTACTATATGGATATACCACATTTTCTTTATCCATTTATCAACTATTGGACATTTGGATTGTTTTCCACTTTTTGGCTATTATGAATTATTCTGCCATGAGCATTCATATACAAGTTTTTGTGTAGATATATGTTTCATTTCTCTTGGGTATACCTAGGAGTTGAATTACTGGGCCAAATGGTCACTCTAGGTTTAACCTTTTGAGAAACTGCTAGACTGTTTCCCTAAGTGGCTGTACCACTTTACATTCTCACCAGCAGTGTATGAGGGTTAGTTTTTCCACATCTTCATCAACACTTGTTATCTGTATTTTTGACTATAGCCATCCTTGTGGGTTCAAAATGATTTCACATGTGGTTTTAGTTTGCATTTCTTTCTGGATAATAATGTTGAGCATCTTTTAATGTATTTATTGGCCATTTGTATATCTCCTTTAAGAAATGTCTATTCAGACTCTGACCACTTTTTAATTAGGTTATTTTTCTACATTATTGTAGTTCTTTATATATTCTAGATATAAGCCACTTATCAATATATGACTTACAAAACAGTCTCCCATTCTGTGGGTTTTCTTTTTACTTTCTTGATAGTGTTCTTTGAAGCAGAAAAATTTTAATTGTTAAGATATCCAGTTATCTATTTTTTTTCTTTTATTGCTTATGCTTTGGATGTCATATTTAAGAAACCATTGCCTAATCCAAAGTCATGAAGATTTGTGTCTATATTTTCTTCTAAGAGTTTAATAATTTTAACTCCTACATTTAGGTCTTTGATCCATTTTGAAGAGCTCCAGATGATTCTTTCAAATGTAGATATCTAGTTATCCCAGCACTGTTTGTTGAAAAGACAATTTTTTCCTCAATTATCTTTGAACCCTTGTTAATAATCAGTTGACCTTAGACATATGTGTTCTTTTCGATAGATAAATGCTATTCCATTGATCTTTATGTTTATTCTTATGCCAGTACCATACAGTCTTGAGTATTGTAGATTCGTAGTAAGTTTTGAAATTTTGTGAGTCTTCCAACTCTGTTCTTCTTTTTAAAGATTTTTTTGGGGTATTCTGGATCTCTTGCATGTGCATATGGATTTTAGGATCAGCTTGTCAACTTCTGCAAAGAAGCCAGCTCAGATTTTGATGGGGATTGTGTTGAATCTGTAGATCAATTTAAGGAGTATTGCTATCACAGCAATATGAAGTGTTCCAATCTATAAACATTAAATTTCATTTATTTTGGCGGTCTTGTTGTTTTCAGAGTTTTATTCCTAAATATTTTATTCTTTGTGATGCAGTTGTAAATGTAATTGTTTTCTTATATTCATTTTCTGAATATCTACCACAAGTGTATAGAAATGCCGTTGATTTTTTATATCGATCTTGTATCCTGCAACCTTACTGAACTCATTTGTTAGTTTTAATAGTTTTAGTGGATTCCTTAGGATTTTCACTGTATCAGATCATGCCATCTGTGAATGGAGATAGTTTTACTTCCTTCTTTCCAATCTGAATTTTTTTATCTAATTTTCTTTTCTAATTGGCAGCTAGAACCTCCAGTATGACGTTGAATAGAAGTGGTGAGAGTGGACATTCTTGTCTTATTCCTGATCTTAAGGGGAAAGTATTCAGTGTTTCATCATTAAGTATGATTTAGCCGTGGGTTTTTGTACATACCCTTTATCAGGTTGAGAAAGTTCTCTTCTATTCCTAGCTTTCTTTTAGTGTTTTTTTGTTTGTTTGTTTGTTTGTTTATCATGAAGGGGTACTGAATTTTGTCAACTTGTTTTTCTGCATCTATTAAAATAATCGTGTGGGCTTTTTCTTTTATTCTGTTAACATGGTATATTACATTAATAAGTTTTCAAATATTAAACCAATGTTGCATTCCTGGGATCAATTCTGTTTGGTCATGGTGTATGTTATGGGTTGAATTGTGTGCCCCAAAAATTCATATGTTGAAGTTCTAATCCCCAGTACCTCAAAATGTGACCTCATTTGCAAATAAGGTCATTACAGATATAAATAGTTAAAATGAATTAAGGTGGGCCCTAATCCAGTATGTGTGATGTCATTAGAAAAAGGAGAAATTTGGACACACACAGAGAGAACATTATCTGAAGACTGGAGTTATGCTGCCATAAACTAAGGAACTACCAGAAGGTAAGAGAGAGGCCCAGAACAGATTCTTTCTCAGCGTCCTCAGAAGGAACCAAGCTTGCCAACAAAGTTATCTTGGACTTCTAGCCTCCAGATCTGTGAGACAATAAATTTTTGTTAATCTACTCAGTTTATGATACTTTGCTACAGCACCCCTAGCAAATTTATACAGTGTATTACTCTTTTTATATGCTATTGGATTTGGTTTGTTAGTATTTTGTTGAGGGTTTTTGCATCTGTATTCATAACAGATGTTGGTCGGGAGCTTTCTTTACTTATGATGTATTAGTCTGGAGTTATTTTAGTGTTTCTCTAGGCTTACCAAATACATCTTAAGTTATCTGAACCTATTTCAGATTTATAGTAACTTGGTCTCAATAATATATAAAAACATTCCCGTATAACTCTATTCCCTCTCCCTCTTTTTGTGTTCATTATTGTTATGTTATATCATATCATATTATATTATTGTTACATCTGTATATGTTACAAACTCAAAAACGCACTGGTATAATCGTTATATTACATAATTTTATATCTATTAAAGAAGCTGATAAAGGAAAGCAAGTATATCTTTACAGAGTTTATGTTAACCTTTTTTAATCTACTGTTCTTAGTTCTCTTCATTTGTACCTTATTTTGTAAGCAAAGAAGATGCACTGAAGATCTTTAGTGGGAAAAAGGGAATGTCAGGCATCTAAATATGTACAATGGTATTTGAGGACAGTTACCCTGGCAGACATGTGTAAATGCATCGGGCTGCTGTGAGAGATAAAAATCAAGGAGATTAGTTAAGAGGCACTTGCATCAGTCAAGGTACAAGTTCATGGGAGCCTGGCTTTGGCTTGATTTTGGCTCTGTTGCCTTGGAGCTGGGAATGTCTAAGTCATTTTGAATAGGCACTGACTCAGTCAGCCATGGTGAGGTACACTCATTAAGGCTTGCTGATGAACTGAGATCAATCCAAAGATGAAGCCTAAATGGGAAGAATGCCTGGTCCACTGACTTGAGGAGGTTTGGAAGAAGAGAATTTCCTGTGGCAAGGCTCTGTGGAGAGCATGGTATGATGCTTAGCAAGTAAAGCCCATCCCAGGCCGTCACTTGTGAATACAAGGGAGGAGGGGGAAGGAGGAGAAGGAGAGATTCTTCCCCATGCACGTGTCCCTGCAGCTGTCAGGGATGAGATTACAGACCATGGAGGAGAATGCAGAATTCCTCTTCCCTTTCCTAGGCCAGATGACCTTTCAGAAATTAAACAAATCAATTCTGTGTCCTCAGAGGAAGTATGTTTGACTGCCCTGATTCAATGGCTCTATTGTTTCAGGTGAAACCAGGTGATCCAATTCATCATTGATATCGTCACTAAGAGGTTTTGTCCGTGAATTTTCCTCTGGTATAATTTTGTAAGATGTGGATTAGACATGCCTCTACATACAGTTGAAAAAAAAAACAAAAGACAAAGAGCATGCTCCCCTGAATGTTGAGACAACATTGGTGCTATTGATGATTGTGTAGTGGTTATTCCAGTACGTGCCAGAGGCCTAAATAAAGTAGTAATGATAAAGGTTCACTTGTAGAATGCATGTTAAGGGAATCAGGGGCAGCAAAAAACAGTAATAACAAATGTATGGTAGTTTAAAAATACTTATAAATAATAAATCAAAGAAGAAATCAAAGTGAAAGAACTAAAAAATGAAGAAAAATACCGTCTCTCAAAAATGAAATCAGCACTGCTGATTTCATACCTGCATGACCCCAGATCCTCAAGCCAAGAATATTTTGTTTAAAATGACTGCCCGTTGGCAGCTGCTGAAGAGAATGCAAGTCTTCTCTGAAGGAGAATTCTCTCAGAAAACTTCAAAGAATATGATATTGTAGTCAAAATTTTAAAAGTAAACTAGCAAAACGAAATCAAGATAAGAAACAAGCCACTAAAAGAGACAGTAGGAGAAAAACAGCTGAAGAAGGCCTGCAAAGCCTTTTCATATTGAAATTACTAGACATCAATTATAAAATAAGTAGGTTTCATATATTTAAATGAAAAAAAGGGATTGGGCACATGAGTCATTTGAATAAGGAAGAAGAATATTTTTTAAATGATCCAAGTAGGTCTGATAAAAGAAGCTAAATGAGTCTTTGGAAATGGAAAATATAATTGGAAATCTTTGCCATAAAGAAAATCAAAATTTTTGTAAAGTCAAGTACATCATTTCTATTACCTTTATTTTTATATTTTCCTTTAAATATTTATCTAGAATTTAATTTAGTGTAAGTGAAAGAAAGAATCCAATTTCATCTGTTCCAGATGGCTACTCTTATCCTAATGTTTATTAGGATAAACATTACACTATATCATTTTACTGCACTGATTTGAAATGCCAACTTTATCAGAAACTGATTCCAATATATATTTGTGTCTATTTCTGGGTTATCTCTTCTGTTTCACAGATCTTTCAGTTTATGTGCTGGTACTAAACAGTTTTAATTACTATATTATTTATAATACTCCTCAGTCTCTGGTCGGGCTAGTCCTCCCTCATTACTCTTTTCTAGCTTTATTCCCAAATTAATGGTGTTGGCATTTTTCTTCAGGGCGTTAGACCTATTTTTTTAGAGAGGATTTTCATCATATTTCATCACCTCTTTATCTAAAATTATGTCTTACTATTTATTCAAGTCTTTTTAATCACCTTTCATAGTGTTCCCAAATTTTTTTCAGGTGCATCTTGCACATTTCTTAAATGTATTTCTACCATACTTCTTGTTTTGTAAATTAGATATTTTCTACATGTCTTAATTTTGTTCTCGGCCACCTTACTAAATTATCTTAGTCTCGGTAATAAGGATTTTTAAAGTTAATTTTTCTAGATTTTCTGCCATAGTATCATCTCCTCTGCAAATAGTAATATTTTCTTCCCTATCCCTTCTGATGTTAACAAATTTTTCCTTTTACTTCTCTAATGACACTAGTATTGGCTAAACAAAGTTAAGTAATATTGGTTAAAATATCATTCTTGTTTTTTCTGATTTTAATGAGACTCAGTGTTTCACTGTATAGTGTCTGACCTTTAAAATTATATCTGCATAGTTTTCATTCTAAGAAACTATTCATCTATTACTATTTGATTTACAGTTTTTTTAAAAAAAATCAATAGGATATCTAGTATTAGTAGGTGCCTGTTTAGAGTCTACAGAAATGTTCATGTAATATTTCTCTTTTGATAAATGTTCAAGTTGTACTATAATAATAGATTTCTTAATATTAAGCTATCTTTCCATTCTTGATACAAGTCTTGTTTGATCATTACGCATATTTGATTAATTTACTACTAGAGTTTATTGGCTAATAATTTATTTACAGTGTTTAGGAACTGGACTGTATCAGTGTTATCTTGAATTGACAAAAATATTGAAAACTTTCCTTTTAATACTCTGGAACTATTTAAATAATTTTAGAGGTGTATCTTCTTTAAAGGTTTGATAGAATTCACTTGTAAAATTTTTTTGAAAATTCATCTATTTGCACTTCCTTTTCTGGGTCAGTTTTGATCATTTATATTTCTCTAGCTAATTATCTATTACTTAGATTTGCGTAAAGCTGAGCAATGCATTCTCTTATAATTTGTTTAATTTCCTCAGTATCTATGCTTATTCCTCCATACTCATTTTTAATATTTATATATGTGCTTCCCCCTTTTTTATTGATATTGCTTGACTAGCTTTACTAAATTTTTGCCTTTTTATTTCTCTTTAAGATCATTCTCCAGGATATTTTTATTCGTTCTATAATTCTTTTCCTATTCTTTAATTGTTGCTTTTATCTTTACTAGCAACTCCTTTTGTTCTCAAGATTTATCGTGTTGTTATTTTTCTAATTTATTGAATTGAGCACTTAATAATTTTCATTCTCCATTTGTCTTCCAACTGACAGAAGCTATTTTTAGTAATTTTTCAGGAAAAATTCCTAGGAATTGTGTTTTTTGAGTATTTGTATTTGAAATATCTATATATTGCCTTTATGCTTGAACTGTACTTTGGCTGGAAATAATTTTTTGAGTCATAATATCCATGAATATTTACAATGTCCAATGTTGCTTTAAAGAAGTATGAAGCAGCCTGATTTCTATCTCTTTTCCTTGAAGTGATTTGTTTTTCTATCTGAATGATCACATCTTGGAAGTCCCGTAACTTTATTAGGGTCTGTTCTAGTGCTACTTAATCTTTGTGAGTTCTTCTTGCTTGAACATGATGTGCCTATTTAAATCTACAGATTCAAATATTTTATTTCAGAAGAATTTTCTGAATCATACTTTGGATAGTTTTTGTGTGCTTGATTTTTCTATGTCTTCTGAATGCATAATTGAACATTAACTCTTATCTGTCTTCTATGTATATTTTTTCTGTAATTCTTTAAGACATTTTTTCTACCTGATTTTCATTTCATTTTGCTTAATTATCTTAAGCCTTTCTTCCATTCTTCAACTTATTTTTAACAATGTCTATTATGTCTGCAATTTCCATTTCTCTATGTCATTACTTTTTTCTTCTATGTCTTTTTCCTGGGCTTGCTCAGGTCGATTTTATCTTATCCTATATTATCTTATCATTTCTTTCTTCCGTCCTTTTATCTGTGATTTGAACTCTTGATTCGTGGAGGCCACTTTTTCACTAAGTTCTTTGAATTTATAAGAAGTTATTTTGGTCATAGTGTTTAACTATTTTATAATAAATTTTTTTTCATACATATGCTGACTTCGTTTCCTTATCTCTTGCCTTTTTTCCTGCAATGACTTTGTCTCATTGGTTCTTTTTTTCAAGTTTTATTGAAATATAATTCACATATAATTTACCCACTTAAAGTATAAAATTTAATATTTTTAGTATATTTATAGGGTTTTGAAACCATTCCTGGTTCCTATCTTGATTATTCTCATTTTTTAATACAAAGTCCTTTCTGGACCATTCTGGACCATTATATGAGGAAATAAAATGTGAGAGAGATGTCAGAGGCTTTTCATAACCTCTAGGCTATTAAGTCCTAACTCACAATAAAACCCTACATAAATAAGGACTTTTTATTCTGTTTTTATTCTTCTTGTTTCTGATTTATTTTAGAAAGCTGATGGGGTCTGTCTTAGCTCCAGCTGCTATAACAAAATACTTACCATAATCTAGGTGGCTTATAAACAACGGAAATTTATTCTCACAATTGTGGAGGCTGGAAGTCTGAGATTAGGGTGCCAGCATGGTTGATTCCGGCAAGAGCCTTCTCTGGTTTGCGAGAGGCCGACTTCTCATTGTGTCCTCACCTGGCGGAGAGCACAGAGAGGAAACAAGCTCTCTCACGACTCTTCCAAGCACACTAATCACATTCATGAGGTCACCACCTTTATGACCTCATCCAATCCTAATCACCTCACAAAGGCCCCACCTCCTAATACCATCATATTGGGGAGCAGAGTTTCAACACATGAATTTTGAGGGGACACAAATATTCAGTCTGTAACAGGGTCAGAGATTTTTTTTATTCCTCCATCTCAAAATGAAAGACTGATTTTTTAATATTAAATTATTAGTTCTATTGGTTATTTTTCAAACATTTGCTAGTATTCCATTATTTTTACAATATTGAGATTTAAGGCATCATGTTCTCTGTAACTGTAATTGTGCCTTTTTTTTTGTCTATAAGCTGACTAAACACTGGTAAAAATAACAATTGGTTAAATTATTATAGACTGTAAGTATTGTGAATGGTGGAGTAAAATAGTATTATTAGGACCTCAGAGAAGAAAACATCATCATATGTCATTAACTCTTGAAGGAGAATATTCTAAGTATCGCATCAAATGAATTATTTTTTTTATGCTCAGAAAAGTATACTATATTTTAGTTGCTTTACAGTTCTTGTACAGTTTCCCCCACAGGCTTTCAATTACCTTTTTTTTTTAAATTTATGCATTATATACATTATTTACGTTACATATAATGTTACATTTACCATAACCTTAAAAAGTCCATCTTCTTCACCATACTACCTTTTAATGAAATCTACTGTCTTCTTGAAGGTAGACTTTCTAGGATCCAAATGGGACCAGTTGCTTTATAGGCCAACTGATTATCTGTCATCTTGTAATTTCTTTTTGTAACATTCATAGTTAGGTGTCACTTCCTTGAAGCTTCAGTCTTCTTAAACTTTTTTTATTTAGTTAGTATACAGTCTTAAGATTTTAAGAATATGTATATGGGATATAAATACTTTGAGACTTACATGTCTGAAAATGTCATCAATCTATCCTTTTACGTGGTTACAAGTTTAGCCGAACATAGAATTCCAGGATAAAAGTAATTTTTTTCTAAGAATTTTGACAGTATTGCACTCTTTTATTCTAGAAAATGATTTTAAAATAAATCTGATGCCAGTTTAATTCTTGTTCCATTACAGGTGATATAGTTTTATTGAGGAATAATTGACATTCAGTAAAATGTCCATATTTGTGGATAATTCGAGAAGTTTTAACATTTGTCTACACCCAAAAAACCATCCACTTTCCTCTCTGCTTCACTCTGGATATCTTCTACTGACTCGTCTTTTAGTTAGCTGATCCTTTTTTCTTCTCTGTCTATTCAGTTTTTAATTTCAATTGAATTTTTAATTTCAGAAATTTACGTTTTTTAGTTTGAGAATTAACATTTGATTTTCTCTTTTCATTATTATTGTTTCTAGTTCTCTATTGAAAATCTCTATTTTGCCCTATGTTATCTCAGATGTATTAATCACAGTTATTTTAAAGTCATGCCTGGTAATACCAATATCTATATTATCTGTGAGTCTGTTCTAAAGTCTGTTTTATTCCTTGGATTTGGTCAGTTGGTCCTGCCTCTTGGCATGTCTGGTAATTCTTTGATTGAATACCAGACATTATATATGAAAATTATAGCTAAAAATTGAGGCTCTGGCTACTGTTTTTTTCTTCCAGAGAAGATTTACCTGCCATTTGGCAGGCAGTTAGGGTAAGACAGATCACTTTAATACAGTCTTGGATGAACTCATTTGAAGTCTTTTTTTCATATTGTTTAATTTCCAACTTAGCCGTATACCTATGGTGTTATGCTTCCAAAATCATAACTGGAAGTCTGAGATGCATACCAGGGCCCTTCCTAATTGGTAGATACTTATCTCCAATTTCCGTCACCCAGCCTGAGGGATTGCCGAAATATCTGATTGACTTCCCAGGATCTTAGTTGCTACTCTTTGCTTTGGTGCTTTACCTCTTGTGCTGAGGTCATTTAAGATCAAAAGATTTATCAAAAAATAAAAGTTTACAGAATGCATCACTTTCTCTTTGGGATCCTTGCCCCTCGATCCTGTCAATGATTGCAGCTTCCAACTTAAGAAACTAAAAAAGGAAGAGCAAATGAAACCCAAAGTAGCAGAAGAAAGAAAAGAATACACAAGAGCAAAAATCGATGAAATGGAAAACAGGAAAACAAAATCAATGAAGCCAGAAAAAAGTAGACCTCTACCCAAAATAATCAGGAAACACACACGCACACATACACACAGACTCGCACATGTGCACAGTTACCATTATCAGGAATGAGAGAGGTAACTACAGTCTATTCGTGTTACAAAGAATAAAAGAAAAACTTTATGCCAATCAATTCAACAACTTAGATGAAATAAACAAATTTCTTGAAAAGCACAAACCACCAAAGCTCACTCAAGAAGAAATAACTTGAATTATGCTAATCTATTAAGGAGATTGAATTTATAGTTAAAATCCTTCCTATGAAAAAAACTTCAGGCCTAGATGGCTTCATGGGGGAATATAAGCACAAACATCTAATAAAGAAATAATACCAATTCTACATAAGCATTTTCAGAATATTGAAGAGGGAATACTTTTCAACTCAGTCTATGAGCCCAGCATTACCCTGATACTGAAACCATATAAGTATGTTGATAAGTATAATAAATATTGATAATATAAAACATCTTGAGGTGTTTATGTAGAAATAAAATTCATGACAATAGCACAAAGGCAGGAACAGAGTAAAGGAAATTAAAGTGTGCTATGTAGTCCTTGCACTGGTGAAAATACAACTTTATGATAGATTCTAGCAAATCAAGATGCATGTTGTAATCTCTAGGGTAACCATGAAAAGAATAGTAAAATCATGTATAATTAACAAGCTAATCAAAAGGGAAATGCAATCACAAATTATTTGATTAATTTTCTTCTACAATGCAAGAAAGAAGAGTGAAGGAAACATAGAACAGTTGGGACAAGTAGAAAACAGATAGTATGGTAGATGTAAACCCTAATACATCAATAATTACTCTAAACGTGAACATTTTGATTAAAAGGCAAAGATTATTCCAACTGGATGAAACAAAAACAAAAGCAGGAGAACATGCAGAAAGAAGCAGAGATGCAGATTTCAGGACAGGCTGCCAAATGTGTTTCTCAGAGCTGAGGGACACATCCTGAAGTGTAAGAACTAACCCTTTGTGCACAGTAGCAAGAGGAAAATGCATAGGCTGGTGGCAGAAATTTCCTGGAGACCAAATTTGGTTTGGAGAAACAGAAGGAGATGGACTCGCACATTTAAGTCCAGTAGTGCGTGCTGCTGCTAAATGTTTAACAACTGGCTTTCCAAGTGTACTTCCAACATGAATGCTGATTCATATTATTTTTGTTTACATTAACAACTCAGATGAAATTGAAACAGTGTTGGAACTCGACTCATTCACCAGCTGTCAATGGCATGTGTGACTTCTTTGCTGAATTGGATAATAGGTTTTGAATACTGAAAGAATCGGGGGGTTCTTTTGTTTTCTTTTTTCGCTTTTCACAATGCAATGGCTATAGACATGACACATTTTTAAGCTTCGTCTGCATTATTAACATTTTCTCCATCATTTTCTTAGATCTAGATACCGGGGTTCAGCAAACTTCAACCAAAGAGTCACATTAAACTTAGTTTACATAACTCTTTTAAATGATCCATTAAGATATAAGTATCTCAATGCTTTGATGTTCACCAAAAGACGTGAATAAGCTCTTCTTCATAGCCAAATACTGTACATAATTTTTCCCTTGAATTTCTATTTCCTTTCCACTTCTTCCATATCCCAGTGCAATATCATTATGCTTAAACATTTTTATTGATTATCACATCATATTTCTCTGCAACAAAAATCGTATACGAATTAAAATTTAGTTTTAATTTTCCATGTATGTAAGTCTTATAAATATTAATTTTTTTCCTCTGACAGAGTTATTGTAATTATTAGTATATCATTAAACAAAGTAAATGTTATAAATTGTGACAAATAGTGATTAAATTTAAAAATAAAAATTTATTAGAAAATTATCACTTAATGATATTGGATGAGGCATTTTTCAATTAGTTTGTATAACCACTTAAATATTTAAGTAAGATTTACTTTCAGAATGAGACAGGCTTAGCATCAATTTTATTCCTTCTTTTAGTTTTTATAGATATAAGAGCTGAGACCCTTATTCACATAAATAACTAGATGAAGGTAAAAAAAGTTTTATTTTTCAAAATGTCACTCGAGGCTTAGAAATCCTTTCAAGCTATATGCCAAACTCATCATGTACTAATCATCAAAAGATTATTTTTAATGATTTATCATAGATAACTTGATTTGATTTCTCTCAATTTTGTTGAAACACAGGAATTAGAAACCACCCAATTTACAAAAAAAATTTTGGTTTCTCATCTGTAAAGCCATTCGCTTTTTCAATTTCTGATAATTTTGCCAAAAAAAAAAAACCTTTCTAAGACTTACCAAATTTCAATAAATTATTCTTGTTATTTTCAGAGAAATCTCATTTTTGTAGCTTGATAGTTAAACTAAGATTTCAAAAAGAAAAAAACCAACAAAATTGGAAATTGTGCATCCTTTGTGAATAAAATTTAATCATGCTGAACTTCAGTTTTCTAGGACATTCTGAAATGTCTAAAAAGGCAAGATAGTTGGACAGCATTGGATACTGGATAGTTGTTATATAGAGATAAGTTAGTAATTTACTTAATGATTGAAAAGGAGTGTGTTTATAATTATATGTTTGATATTATTAGAAGAGCACATCAAAATCTGAGAGAGAGGAATTATCTCTAATTAAATAGAGTTGGTTTTGTAAAGTTCAGGATATTATGTTCCAGTGTATGTTTTGGGAACATTTTATCCTACACCTGTACAGAGATAGATGTTCTATTTTTTTAATAGACTTTTTGTTAGAGTAGTTTTAAGTTCACAGCAAAATTGAGCAGAAGGTACTGAGATTCCTTGTATACCTCTTGCCCCACAAAAACATAGCTTCCCCCACTATTGACATCCCTCCCCAAAGTGATATATTTGTCACAATTGAAGAACCTACATTGACACATCATTATCACTCAAAGTTCATAGTTTACATCAGGGCTCACTCTTGGTGGTTGGTGTACATTCTTTGGGTTTGGACAAATGTGTAATGACATGTGTCCACCACTATAGTAACATAGAGAGTAGTTCCACTGCCTTAAAAATCATGTGTGCTCTGCTAATTCATCTCTCCCTCCCCTCTAATCCCTGGCAACTACTGACCTTTTTACTGTCTCTATAATTTTACCTTTTCCAGAATGTGACAGAGTTGGAACAATTATATAGTATGCAACCTCTTAAGATTGGCTTCTTTCACTTAGGAATACGCATTTAAGTTTCCCTTATGTCTTTTCATGGCTTGATAGTTCATTTCATTTTAGTGCTGAATAATATTCCATTGTCTGGATATATCAGTTTATCCATTCACCTACTGAAAAACACCTTACTTGCTTCCAAGTTTTGGTAATTATGAATTAAATCGGCTATAAATATTTATGTGCATGTTTTTGTTGGAATATAAGTTTTCATTTTCTTTAGGTGAATACAAAGGAGCAAGATTACTGTATCCCGTGATAAGGGTATGTTTAGTTCTGTAAGAAATTGCCAAACTGCCTTCTAAAGTTCTGTCCCATTTTGCATTCCCACCAGCAGTGAATGAGAGTTCCTGTTGCTCCATATCCTAGGCAGAATTTTATGTTGTCAGTGTTCTGGATTTGGGCCACTCTAATAGGTGTGTTGTGGTATTATTTTTTTTTCTCTTTTATTAAATTAATTGAGGTGACGTTGATTAATAACATTATATAAGTTTCAAGTGTACAATCCAGTAACACATCGTCTGTGTAGTGCATTGTATGTATTCACTACCTAAAGTCAAATCTCCTTCTGTCACCACATATTTGACCCCCTTTACCCTTACCTACCTTCCCCCTCCCCCTTTCTCTCTGGTAGCCACTAAATTATTGTCTGTGTCTGTGAGCTTTTGTTTGTTCTCTTGCTCATTTGTTGCTTTCGGTTTTCTATCTCACATATAAGTGAAATCATATGGTTCTCAACCCTTTCCATCTGATTTATTTCACTTAGCATGATTATCTCAAGATCCATTATGTTGTCACAAATGGCAGTATTTCATCTTTTCTTATGGCTGAGTAGTATTCCATTGTATATATGTACTACATCTTCTTTATCCAATCATTTGTCGAAGGCCACTTCAGTTGTTTCCATGTCTTGGCCACTATGAATAATGCTGCAATGAACATCAGGGTGCATATATCTTTACAGATAAACGTCTTCAAATTTGGAATGTAAATACTTAGAAGAGGGGTTGCTGGGTCATGTGGTAATTCTATTCTTAATTTTTTAAGGAACCTCCATACTGTGTTCCATAGTGGCTGTACCAATTTACATTTCCATCAGCAGCATATGAAGGTTCCTTTTTCCTTACGACTTCTCCAACACTTGTTATTACATGTCCTGTTGATAGTAGCCATTCTTAACTGATGTGAGGTGGTATCTCATTGTGGTTGTTTTAAATTAATTAATTTTTAAATTAAATTTATTGACATTGGTTAATAAAATTGTATGGATTTCAAGTGTACAATTCAATAATACATCATCTGTATATTGAATTGTGTGTTCACCACCCAAAGTCAAATCTCCTTCTGTCACCATACATTTGACCCCCTTTACCCTTATGTCTGTGTCTGAGTTTTTGTTTGTCTTGTTCATTTGTTGCTTTCAGTTTTATATGTTACTTAGCATGATAATCTCAAGATCCATCCATATTGTTTTAATTTGAATTTCCTGATGATAAATAATGTGGGACATCTTTTTATATGTTTATTTGCCATGTATCTATTAAGTAAGATCTTTGTCCCATTTTTAAATCGGGTTCTTTGTTTTCTGATTGTTGAGTTTTAAGTGTTCTTTATTTATTTTGGATAATGCTTTTATCAGATATGTCTTTTGCGAATATTTTCTCCCTGACTTGTCTTTTCATTCTCTTGATGTTCTATTTTTAAGAATGTAGTTTAAACTACTTTGTGGAAAGTAGCAGCAAAAGGAAAGTATTAGACCATCAGTAAGTTGGAGACTTACAAAAAGTTTATTAATGATTGTTGCTTGTGTATTATTTACAGTATAATCTATAACATATTCCTGTTAAAACGTAATAGGAATACAAATACATAAATATAAATATAAATAAACAATAATATAAATTTAATAACTGCATAGTGATAAAGAGTAATTGATCAACAAGTAGTGACTAGTGACAGTGAGGAGATATTTATACAAGTAAAAATAAATTTTAGCTTATTAGCATCCCATAATCTCTTGGCAAAAGTTGAAAATGTTTTCCCTACCAGCCTGAGTAAATGTTCAAGAAAATATAAAACCCAAACTGAGATGTACGTTCCATTTTCAGATGTAACACTAATCTGCTGGAAGTATTGGAAATTACTGTGAAGCGTTTCAATTCCTTCTCAAAATCATGTAGACATGAGACTGAAATGGGCCAAGGTATTGTCCATGCCTAGAATGAGGGTATTTTCCAAACTCCATCAGTAAGAATAGCGGGAATTTAGAAAGATTGATACATCATTTTAAAACACGTGTTAATACTAAAATTCTTAGATTAATGGATATGTAGTTAAGAAAGATAAGGGCCAGAGCTTGTCATAAATTTGTCACTTGCATGCTCTCACAAGATTACCCCTTGGGGGAATGAATTCTTGACAATAGTTATGGATGGGAAGGGATAAAATTAATAAACAAGACTTGTCATCTCTTTTGCTGCCTCACTCTACAATGAATTCAGAACATTCCAGCACAAGCAAAACACTCAGTTTCCAATGCCTTACTTCAGGAGTAACATAAATATATTCAAGAGAAAAAAAGACATGAAGTCCTACTGAAGGGTTATGGTGCCCTGATTAAAGATTTCTCTTACATCAGTGATGTTGAGTGATTGTGAAAGAGGTGATGGTGAAAAAACTCCTCTACCCCAGGTGTATTTTCTGGCAGATCAATTTTTGGGAAGAGTGCATATGGAAATTCAAAATATGGAAATCAATGCTCTTAAAACTATATGTACTTGCCTATCCCTTAAAAAGTCTTTGCCCAGGGTATACATTCTTACTTAAGAATAACACAGAGAAAAGAAATGAGAAAAGATAGCAAAATGAAATGAAAACAACTGATTGAATAGAGGCTTAGACGGGTAGACAAGCCAAGACGTTTAATGTAGCGTCTTCAAAGAAGGCAACAGAAATAATGAACAGAACAAATATTTAAAGATATACTCCAAAAAAAAAAAAAACCTTCTGAACTAGAAGAAAAGCATGAATCTATATGGAAATGGCACAGCCAGGTAAAATTGACCCAGAATGATCGACCTAGAGATATATTGTAAAATTACCGAACCTCAAAAAGCGGGCAAAACAAAAATTTTGAATATCAAATGGGAGTAAAATTAGACAAGACTTAGAGTGACTAAAAGACAACAGAACATACTTTCTGTTCTTTTCTCAGGAAAAGAAAGTATGACTCAAGAGTTTTATTCCCAGCCAAACTATCATCCTAATACTATATTGCAGCAACAATGAATGGTTTTAAATATGCAAGAACGTGGTGGAGGAGGTATTGTTTCATCGTCCTTTCTGATGAATAAGAACATGCACTTTAGTGACCTAAGAGAAGACAAGGAAAACTACAGTGAAATAATCTGGTGGTAAGCACTGATATATTTAACAGTAAAACTAATTTTTTTTTAATTACAGAAAAGAATATAAATATTCTAACCCAAGATACTGTGAAAAAAATAAAGTAAAAAAAGTTAAGAGGAAAAGGATAAAGACACAGATATTAGTGCAAGTATAACAAAATCTTTATAAGCTATGAGGTCCAAATATATCATTTAATAACAGAGGTATAAATATCTTTTCTATAATGATATTTTTTGGATAAGCTTTTTAATGGAATTAAACATACATATAGAAAAATACAAAAGTTGTAAGTGTACACACTTTTGAATTTCACAAAGCGAACATATGAATATGCTCATATTAAAAGGACCCATATCAAGAAATAGAACATTGCCAGCACTCAGAAGCCTCCTCTTGCCTCCTTATAGTCACTCAAGGGCATTCACTATACTAATTTCCAACTGAATATATTAGTTTCGTCTGTTTTTGTATGTTATATAATTGGATTCATGTACTATAATGCATCTGGTTTCTTTTGCTCAATATTTTGTTTTAGATATCCATTCATGTTTTTGCACGTACAAATAGTTCATTATTATATACATAAATCACTTGGTTTTATGAGGGTAGCACAATTTATTTATTCATTCCACTGTTGATGACCATTTGGACAGGTTTTAATAAGCGGCTATTATGAATAATTTTGCTATGAACATTCTTGCACTTATCTTTTTGTTGAACATATATCTGCTTTTCTGTTGGGAATAATTGGGGATAAAATATATGAATTTAATATTTGCAAAAATATTATTCTCATCATATAAAAGATAAATTTTGACCTTTGATTTAACCAAAATTTAAAACAAAATTACAAAAAGAAAACGGGAGAAAGAAAGTGGGTAGGTTTAAGAGAGCTATGGCTTTGTCTAATAACATAAGAAATTAGTATGTAATGGATACTATGAATAAATGAAGAAAGAATATTAGAAAATATTGAATTATGTTCAATATTTAAAGTTTATAACATAAAACCAAATTTAGGTATTTTCTATTGCAAAAACAAAGTACTTAAAAAAAATTTTCTGTAAGGAAAGTTTACATGTCCACAAGTTTTTTTTACTTAAAAAATTGAAATATTAGGAAATTGTTTTAAAATATGGAGATAAATATCAAAAGAAATTGATGAAATAATTGAAAGTAGTTATTTCAGAGAGGTGGGGAGGACTTTTTATTATAAAGGTTATAATATTATCCAACTTTTCTCTACGCCCCATGTACTATTTGATTTGTTACCATGTACATATATTATTTTAGTAAAATTAAAGGTTTTGTTTGTTTGGTTTGGTTTGGTTTCACACAAGGACAGCCAGCAATGACTTAACTCAAAATAAAAGTGATTACAAATCATATAAACATATCTGGCCAAAATCTGAGAGAAACATACTCCCAAGGCAACTTTCTTTAAGCCTGATCCTAAAAATGCCTTTGGCTGCTCAAAGGCCACCCAACACTAGGTAAACAAGGCAGAGAAGAAAGTCAGAATGAAAACAGACAGTGGTTTTTAGCTATAGCTCAGTATCTTCTGCCGATTTTACAAAAATACATGACTGTATAAACACCATGTGAGGGGCCCTCCAGGGGCCTGGAAGATGTGCCAGGTGGGCCTGAAGCTGCAACTTCGTGATAAATCAGCTCCTGGGAACAAAGGCAAGAGAATAAACTGAAAAACTGAGACCTGAGCTCAGCCTTTTAGGAATTATAGAACATCAAGAGCTTACTCAACTTCTGTGCCTCAGTTTCCCAATCTGTAAAATGGTGACAGTAAAACCTAACTCTGTTGTGCTGGGATGATAATGAGATAATGATGACGTCATCTTGATGAAATACCAGCCAGCTTCAAAGTCAAAAGCAGTTGTTCCAAATCCCATAGAGACACCTAGGTTCCTCATATCCGTGGTACAGTAGGAAACCTTAGGTTATTGGGAAACCTCTGTTTATTTGTGAGGTATGTCCTTAGTAGTTCCAAGTTATTTTGGAGAGGAAAATATAAAATTCTAAATTACAGCATTTTTGTGTGTGTATTTGACAAACATATTGAGCCAGATTACTAGAAAATCGTGTTCCAAAATCAGGCCCATCTAGGAAGTGATGTTCTAGATATTTCTCCAAAATTACAGTGAGAGGAACAAGTTCTGTTTGTTGTCTCTAGGAGTGAGAAGGCAGAGCCAACCTATCTATAGCTGGCTTCTTAGAACAAGTTGTTCATTAGCGATGCTGTATAAAATGCAAGTGTAGGAAAAGGGGTAAAAATCAAAGATTCTATACCTTCCATTTGGAATTCCTGCAACAGTTTGGCCAGGTCTGTACTGTTTTGCTTACCTCTTTGTAATAAACTATTCTGTATTGTTGTCTTTCGTGCTTATGGCTTCATAATTTCCGGATATGGATTGTACCTTTTTCATTAATTCATGTCAACAAATATTTACTGAGTTCCTACTGTAGACAAGATTTTGTGACTGTGCTGGGCAAAGGAGCAAGACGCTCAAAATCTAGTTACAGAGCATTTTCAGTGTTAGGAATTTACAGATCTACTCACAAAAGACGCTTAAAATCTAGTTACAGAGCATTTTCAGTGTTAGGAATTTACTCTACAGATCTACTCACAAAAGTTCACCAAGTTATGTTACAAGGGTATTCATTGCAGCATTGCTTGTAAGAGGTGAAGGAGGGGCACTGAGGGGACGACCTGAACGTCCGTCAGCACTGGCCTGGTTAAATTACAGTTCACCATACTGCATAACACTCTCTCAGCCTTTCCTAACCGAGTTCCTCATCCAAACTCCAGAAAACAAAGTGACTTTAGCAACTGTTTTCTCAATTCTCCTAAAGACTATACACAACTAGTACCATTCTGGATGCATAGGAGAGAAGTTAATTCAAGATGCACATTGTGGCTTTAGGGCATTAGGGCTTAATTCTTTCATGGGAACAAAATTCATATGGGAATATCTGCAAGATGTAGGATAAAGTGGGAAAAGACATAAAATGAGAAAAGCAAGATAGACAACAAAGGACATAGTTAATCCCTTTTGTGTAAGTAGAAAAGATACCTATCTGTTTGCTTTAATGTGCAGAGTTAGCTGAGCAAAGGCTGGCCGCTGGATCCAGTCTGGAGTGCTGAGATGGCACCAGGAGTGACCTCCGTTACTGGATGTCCAGCTCATGCAAGATGTAGGTCAAAGAAAGAGTCAGGTCCTCTGTCCCTGGCACAAACCAGCTCTGACCTTCTTTCTTGTCTCAGGCCCTTTTCCATGACCTAGATGGGGCTCCTCTAATTTGTCAGTTTGAGGATGGATTTAGTGTATGTTCCACAGGAATGAAATCAGCAGGAAAATAAATCTGAGGGAATTTCCATTTAGTCCTGACTCCTACTCCACATGGCCCCTACCCCAGCAGCCTTGCTCTGGGATTGTTTCAGGCCATTCCTGTGCATTTACAAATAAAACCAGGCTGCTCTGGGCACACTTCTGAGGTGATGCCTGGAGCCTCGCACACTTGGGCCAGAGATTGATACGGTGTGTGCACGCCTGGGCTGATATAACTCTTTTGATCTATTTCTGAAAGAGGCTTTTTACCTCCTACATCAAGTGATTGATTAAGTTAGGATCTCTTTTAGGAATTCTCTCCACTCAGGCCTCCTCAACTGGCTCATAGTGAGTCCTGCCAAATTTGACTCTCCTTTTATGCTACAGATTGTTCTGTTCCAAGTGAGTAAATGGAAACTGTGTTCTTAATATGCAGTCAGTTCTCTAGTCCTTTATATGCAGTCAGTTACCTTGGAATTCCTGTTTTACATTCAGTATTGTATGGGCACCCTCTTATCACATCATCAGTCATGTTCCTAGCACGGTTTTGGCCTTATCGTTAGGGAGTAGCTTTGCTTCAGAGCTTTCCTTCCTTTATGTGTCCCCACCCGCTATTTCAGTGTGAGAACCACTGGGGAATCAAGATGATACCATTTGTTTTAAAACAAGCCTACGCATGTGTTTGTAGACTTTTAAAGACCGTGGAATGTAAGTGGACTCATGTGGTGTTCTTTAGGCCCCACCTAGAGAAGGGGACCTTGGATCGATGGGTACTGGCGGAAGGAGATCCAGGTGTTTCAAAAGCACCAGCTTTCCATCTGTGCAAACCTGATTTCAACTCCTGCCTCTGAGCGCAGTGTTGCTTGTAAAAACTGGCAGCACAGTTCTCTCTTGTGTGAGTGGGGAGGAACACTGAAGGGACCAAATGGAAGTATAAGCAAGGTCCCGTCTCCATTTCTCAGATCTCCTTCTGCCACCCAAACCTCACACTGTCTTTTCCAAAGTGGCCCATCCTGTCATGTGAGTGAGACTGGCCCGCAGTCAAACGTCATTTCGGAGGAGCACTTTCTTCCTTCCTTACCGTGGTCTTCTTACAGCTCCTGGCACCTTGCTATAAACCAATCCTTTCTTTCCGTTTCCCCAGACCTTTGGTGAAGTCTGGCTTAAATGATCCAGTCTGGTCTCAGCTCTGCTGCGAGAAATTTGAGCTCGGATGAAAGTAGTAATGGTTCAGAGCCCTAGGAGGGGGAGAGAGGTCCAACCACACCTTCCCATGACATCCTTTTCCAACCTTTCACAATCTGGGTTTTGCTTCATTAAGGGAGCTAGAGGTTCTCTTTATGATCTATGCTGTCCTGTCACCAGCCCCAATATTTTTCTTTCTTTGGGGGAGCATTTTTTCCCCACAAAGAAACCCAGTTTTTAAAAAATTACTCTATGACAGTTAACTGCGTACGTGATAATGGGGATAATAATGTTGCATTCATTTATACTTATTTATGTATCCATTCACTAATTTACTCACTTGGCAAATATGCATTGCGTGCCTTTAATGTGCCCAGCACAATTCAGGCACTGGAGATATAATAGTAAATGAGAGACAAAATTCCTTCCCTCACGGATCCTAGATCCATGATGTCAATGACAGCAACAAAATGTATCGTTTCCAGCAGTTAATGTGAAGCCACTAATGAAACAGGGAAGGGGATAAAAAGTGACAAGGATTGGGGGAAAGGATTGTACACCGGAGAGATGCTTTTTGGAAGGTGACATTAGGTGGAGACTACGGTGAAACGAGGAAGGGAACTATACAAAGATCCAGGAAAAGAACGTCAAGGAAGCAGAAAGGAAACAGCATGATGGATTCAAGGAAGAGCAAGAGGCTCCATGTGGCCAGAGCATCAGTCCTGGGACCACATCAGGTAGGGCATTGTTGACCATGGTGGGGATTTGGAATCTTATTTTAGCATAAGGAAAACCAGGAGAGGATTTGGGGTAGTGGAGTGACATGGTTTGATATATGATTTTAAAACACCACTGTGACTGCTATGTGGGGAACAGAGGGGAGCAAGATGGAAGCAAGAAGACCGTTCGATGGCTGCAGCAATTCAGGCAAGAGATGTGGGCTGGCTTTGTGCACAGTTACAGAGGCCGAGGCAGTGAGAAGTCGTCAAATTCAGGATATCTTTTGACTAGAGCCAACAGAGCTTGCCGAGGGGTGGCATGTGGGGTGTGACGGGAAGAACTAAGAAATGACTCCTAGTTTTGGGCCTGGACAGTTGGATGAATGGTCATGCTATTCACTGAGAAGAGGAGAGGTTGGGGATAGCTGGTTGGGACAGAATCAAGAGATGTGTTTTGGATGTGTGAACTTTGGGATGCTTAGCAGACATCCACGTATCTGGAGCTCAGGAAGAGATTGAGTCTGCAGATGTACATATAGGCATCAACAGCACTGATAATATTAGGACCTTGGGACTGGATGACGTTACTCAGGGAATGAGTGTAGATGCAGAAGAGAAGACATCCAAGGACTGACTGAGCCGTGGGGCACTCTAATACTTATGAATTTGGAAGAGGAGGAAGAGCTACCCCGAGCTCACCTCCCCCCTCCCTGGGCTAGCAGTTTTGTAGACATCTCCCCCTGCTTTCCTGGGCTTCTGAGTCCAGAACCGAGTCTTACACACTGGTGGCTAAAGCTTCTGTTCCACAGTGACCTTGGGGATCTTATGGATCTAGTCCTGGTTCAGGTCCTTATGGCCTCCTCCTCCCCTAGGCAGGTGTCAAGTTTGCAAGCACCTGTCTCAGCTTCCTTCACAAACAAGTAGCCTGCCTCTAGACCTAGAACCAGCAAACTGTGGCTTTAGCCCACTGGTAGTATTGTCTTTCCAGTTTGTACCTGAACCAGAGTTGATTATTTTGTTCTAGAGAGAGGATGTGAGTATGTTGTGACTTTTCAATTTTGTCTGTCACGCTGTGTGTTTTGGGAATAGGGGGCAGGCCACCTAGGAGGCAAGAGACATTGTCATTCTAACTGGGGCACCAGCATTTTGATTTTCAAGAACTTGTGTGTTCTATCGTTCAACCTTACCTCTTGAATCTCTCCAACAGCTGGTTGTCCCTGAGTCACTCACTCATCTTATACTTATTGACAGATAACTATGAATATTTGCAAAAAACAGAATAAGATACAGCCCCCGCCCTCCCGAAGCTTCAAGTCAAGCCAGGCAGTCGGAACCTACAGACAGAACATGAGGAACAGCATCAGAGTGTGTGTCCCTCCGTGGATCTGCCCCGGCACAGCACTGAGCACATGGGAGATGCTCAGCAACTGTGAAGGCACAAGCCCGTCGACAGTTATCACTGGCCAGTGCCACCTGCCAGCTGTGAATGCCACAAGGTTCAGAGAGGAGAGGATGAGAGGATGGGCGTGGTTGGAGAGAGTGAAAAGAGATGACGTTGGAAGCTGTGAGGTGAGAGCTGGGCTTTAAAGAAGGGCAGGTTTGGGCCAGCAGAGGACAGAAGGGAAGCACCACAGGTGAGGGCAAAAAGTGAATAAGTGGAAGACTGAGCCCTGCTCAGGAGGTGCTCAGATCAGCCTGCAAGGAAGAGCAGATGCGTTTGGGGAGTAGCGGGCACACACTGTGGTGCTCTGTAAAGCCAATTTAGGGCCTGGAGGGAAGGACTTGCCTGCCACTGTTTTGTTCTGCTGAGGGTTAAAATTCATAAGGAAAAGAAATTGTGATTTTTTTTTCAAGTTGGAGTGAGAAGTTCAATGTCTGAGGGGCCTTAAGGGGCAACCAACTGGAAAAGGGAGACAGAAATGGAAAGACACTCTGCCATCCTGGGGCCTCATTCAGTCCCTGGAAGCTCCCTGGCGTGAGCTGAGCCCCGTGTCCCCGTGTCCCCGTGGCCTAAGCTGGTGGCTCCTCCAGAGCAAAGCAAGCAGCCAAGGTAGCTGCCTCCATGCCACCATTATAAATGGTCATTAAAAGGTTTGCTAGTATTATAGGAAAAATATATCCCCTCACTTTGGCAGTATGTTCCAGACAACAGCTTAAAAAGTACTTCCAGTCAGTTGCATTCTCTCCTAATTCTCGCAAAGCTGCTGTATTTGCCTTCCCATCTAACAGAAGGAGACAGACATTTTCAGAGTGGCCCCACAGAGCTAGTTCACAAGGCCACAGCGCATGTGCCCCAGGCCACTGAAGCATCCACCTGGGGTGATTTGAGCACTCCCAGCAGCAACGTCAGAGTTATTCCTGCTCTTGTTGGTCTTTAAGGGTGGAAGGCACGACAGTGAGGGAGGAAGGTGTGACAATATCCTCCAGGACTGGGACCCAAATGGGAACAGAGGGAATGGGAATCGATGGGATCTTAAGGTTTCCGTGGTTACCAGGGAAATGGGCTGCTGGGTGGACCAGGGACAGTATTCCTATCACCAAAGACTGGATGGTGTCAAGCTCTGTCCTACAGACCTCGGTCTCTGTGCCTAGCGGGCCGCTGCTGCCACCAAGGGGCAGACACAGATGTCCATGGTGCAGAATGGAGGATGACGCCGTGGCTGGTCTTCACCACAGGGCAGAGCAGGCGCTCGGACACAGAGAAAATCACACCGCAATAGTTGATACACCCATCCTGCTGCTGAAGGGGCCTTGGCTCCAGATCATCTTATTTCCTACCTCACAAGAACAAAACCCCAGTTTAAAACAAACGCTCAGTTTACCAAACAGAAAAGGAAAACAGTAGATGGTAAGAAAACAAAACAACAACGAAAAAGAGTATGCTCTGAGCCATCTTTGTTCTATTATTATTATATTTTGTCTTCCAAATGAAGCATCTTTACATGCAAATCCATTTTTGTATATTTTGACTGATTGCTGGCAAGACAGAGAGACATAAATATTTTTGGAAACAGACATGGCATAAACATCATTAACAAAGCTGCAACTGTGTGTGTGTGTGTGTGTGTGAGTGAGTGTGTGTGTGTGTGTGTGTGCGCCAAGGCAGTGTGTGAGTGTGGTTCAAAAGATGTTTATGGCGAGTTGAGACAGCAGACCCTCCTTGTCTCTCTTTGATCAGGAGTCTTGAAGGACTCGGGAGCGTCAGGTCTGGAGAGGACAGACAAGAAAGTTTCTGGGCACGGGAGGAACATTCCAAATTTTAAGTGTTAATTAAATTAGAAACCCACCATCTGCACACTTTCTCGTAACCCTTCTGATTATCTTTCTTAATTTTTAAATGTATGAAGCGTGTTTGGTTGTCCCCTATGACGCTGATGTAGCTTTAGAAATTTCAGCTGTTGCAAAGCTCTTCTTAACGACATTACCGGGCGACTCAGCCACTGTGAGGGAGAAAGCGTTTGTGACCTCAAACTCCACCAGAGCCCAAGCTTGTAAAATACATGTAAAGAGGCAATAGCGACTCTTTCTTTTCCTTTTTAAACATCAGACCTAGTCACAGTGAGGCTCTGCTCCAACACAGGAGGACTGAGTGTAAAGATGTTAGCAGTCAAGTTGAGATGGCGGTGTTTTCACGTCTGGGATATATTGCTTTGTCTAACAAGGCGCCCCAGCAGGCTTCCAATTGTGGTCTCTCTGCAGACCCTCCCAGCTGCATGGGCTGATTGACAGACTGTGGGCAGATGCGGTGCCAGACTCTAATAAAGAGAGGGCCTTGGGAAAATATAAGGCAATTATTGATGGGCAGCAATCCACTAATCAGACAATTTCAAAATTAATCCCATATTCCCTTACTGTATTAGCTTTCTTTCTTGTTTGTATTTATATAGCAAATTCATGACTTCAGTGAAAATTCTTCCCTCCAGCCCAATTATATCTCTCCAAGGGCATTAAATTAAAAAACAAGAGATATTGAAAGTGGCTTGCAATTAGTTTCTTTAGTTAAAGGTGCTGCACGCACTTAGCTACAGTGGGGTTCATAACAGGATACATAACAATAAAAGTAAAGACTCGTATTTTTTTCCTTGTCTGGATAAGGTGAGGGCTGGTAAGAATAATGTGCCTGGCATTACTCTGGACCAATGATAATGGGTTAAATAATTGTGATTTGATTTTGAAGCTGATTAGATTTGCATGAGATCCTACTCAAATGTCTTGACAGGCTCCAAACAGCTCAGGACCCTCTGCTTTCCTCCTTCGCTGTGACCCATCCTGGTGGCCTCCTCTGACTTTCCTGTGCCTCATTAAGAATGTGGATTTTTTACAATAAAGTCATTCAGAGGAAACCTGCCAGTTTCTATTACAGGTTTCACGTGCAGGATTACCTTCCAAGTAGTGATATGAGACCTTTAAATATACATAAAGAAGTTTCAGATATTTCGCCAGTTACTGGTATAGAAGTCCATCTCTCTATTATTATTCCCATCCTCAGTTTATCTCTCTTCCCCACCCCGTTTTGGTTTTTTTTTTTTTTTTTTGACCTGAAACAGATGGAATTCTCTTTTTGTTCACTGTTAAAACTGCTTCTGCAGATTGCTTCCTGAATACATAACTTTACTGCCTAAACTGAGGAAAGTCGAGTATCAGCAGGATTTAGAGAGCTTATATTGCTAGAGCTTCCTGTTGGGGCCCTGAAGATTGTGGCTATTCAGTCCTGCCTGGTCTCTCAGCCTTGGCAGTCTCTCTCTTCCACGCCTGTACAAGCTCAGCTATGAGGCAGTCTGCTCCGCTGGACTTGTCCTCCAATGGGAGGGATTGCAGCAGCTCTGGTCCAATAGCTTCAAGTACCACCTGGTGTTCTTCCTATTCTGACCCTGGCCCCAGTTCTAGCAACTGACCTTGTGGATAGTTTGGAAATACTCAATACTTATGACACTCTTCCCTTCTATGCCTGAGTGACACTGGCAATCAGTCATGAAATTCTTTCCTGCAAGCGGTCTTGGAATCTTAGATTCTTAGATTCTAGAAGAATCAGGCATTGGGGCATCCAGCCAGCCAGGTCAAGAAAAGGCCAGATCTGCAGAAGCTGACAAGAGTAAGAAGGGCTCTCCATTCCAGATTGTGGGATGGGGAGTGAGTGAAAGTGAGGAAGGAGAAATGAGGAAAAGAGCAGAGAATATGTAGTGTGCGGAGGGAATGCCAAGGAGCCCAGCCCACCTGGAGCAAAAAGGGCAGAGATGTGGCTGGACGAACAAGTGGGAACCACAGTCTTGTTCAACTTAGTGCCCTTGGATTCACTCCTGTGCAGTCAGAGCTGGCATGCAACATGGCCAAGATCAAGCCCCTCACCCAGATCCAGATCTGGGACTCGATTCACAGAATTCCAGTCTTCTTCAGACGAGGGCCCTGGACCTGAGGCTCAGGCCCTTGCTGCGAAATTTTCTAGAGCTGATTTATCTGCTGGCTCTTGGGGAATTGCTGGTTCTGGATGTCTATCTCTGGACCTGTGGGGAGATTCTCCTTGAGACCCTCACCTTTGGGCTGACTCCCTGACGGCTACTGTTGCTTGTTTCCATGCCCTTTAGATGTCACATTCTGCTCTTATACTTGACTTCCTCCCAGAATCTGCTGTACCCAGCCAGTAGGTCCAGTACCAGGTCCCCATTGCTGCAGGTGTCCATGCATGGTCGTGCCATGAGATATAACACTTGGGGGTTGGGGGTGAAGAGAAAATAAAACCACGCCTATACTAAAGTTGTCTATGCAGTGCTAACCAATGGAAGAGAAGTTCAGAAGTATCTCAGAGGAAATGCAAAATATTAATTTTCCTCCTCTAAAAAGTGAGTTATGAAGAAGAGAAAACAGCAAAATGGCTAGGACGATTTAGAGCTTCAAAGTAGTGTCATATAAGAAATACAAAGAGAAGACTCACTGAATGGATGTTGAGGATACAATAGATGGCTTAAAATATTGACAGGCCATCACGTAGAAGACCGAGCGAATGCGTGTCTGAATGGCCCTGAGAAGTGGAATGAAGTCAACGCGCGAAGGCCTCGGGAAGTCAGACTTTGACTTTATCTAAGGAAGTAGTTTCTAAAAACCAGACGTTTCTAAAGATGGAGAGGATTACGCAGTCTTTAGAGGCTTGCCAGGCAGAAGCTTGTCAACAGTTTGGCAAAGATGCTACTTCAGAACTTCAGCTTCACGTGGAAGTGTCAACGACTTCAGGGTCACTTTCGGCCTTAAGAAGAAATGATTCGGTGTGACTACAGAAAAGGTGATGAGGCCATTATCTTTGCACCTATTGAATCCAGCCAGTGTTGAAGGGGGTCAGCTTTTACTCTAATGAGGTACCAGGAGAGTCAGATGAAGACAATAACATTGGGATTTCATGATTTTCCCCAACATCTCAAAGTTGGTTTTTGTTCAAAACTTTTATACCCCATTCGTTCCGATCTTCACAAAGCAAGCTCCAACTTGGTTATTAAAGCCATTCTGGGCCACCCACAGAAACTACGTCTGAGGCCCATGAGCAGGTGTTTTTCTTTTTAATGGCTTTTCCATGTGGACAGTTTATCCTGTGGAGAATTATATGAACTCTCATATCAGGCCCCTGCACCAGAAGTTCCAGTGGCTCCCCACTGCCTGCCGGAGTGGCCTCCCTCCTTAACCTGGTGGCCACAGCCTTTTAACCTGGCTCCCACCTGCTCGTTCAGACACATCGCTGCCCTTTTTCCTTTAGGCAGGCTGGGCTCCTCAGCATTCCGTCCACTCACTGCATATTCTCTATTCCTCGGTTTCCCCTTTCTCCCTTTAGTTCATTCCCCATCCCAACAATCTGGAATGGAAAGCCCTCCTCTCTCTTCTCAGCCTCTTCATATCTGGCCTTTTCTTCTTGACCCACTGATTTCATGCTCCTAATTCCTGATTCATCCCCGTAAAAGCCTCTGAACTGTGTGAGAAACCTTCTTCCAAGTGGAGTGAGACTGCCATGGGGCAGAAAGGAAACAGAAGCAACTGAAAACCGGGAATTCCTTACCGCCCCTTGTTGGTTCGAAGTGTTGAGTTGCCTTCGAAAGCACCGAGATCCTGGCGGTCTACCTTTGCGTGGTAGGCAAGAATGAGAAGTGTCTTCTTATCCAGGGGCAGGTGGTAAGTGACTGGTGCTGCAAGGGCTGGGAGCGAGTGCTGGGTGTAGGCCATTGGAGGCCTCAGCTCCTTTCCTGGGCCGGATGGGAATTGGGGGGCTGACCTGTTTCTCTGGTCCTGTGAGGGAGGCTCTGTCTCTCTGACCTGGGATTTGCAATGTGGAGGCCAGGAACTGATAGAGTCAGGACCGCTGCCCACAAAGAAGAGGCAGAAGGCTGAAGTCATAGGTAAGTCAGGACTCTCTTTGAAAGTGGCTCATCATCGTGAAGATCTGAAAGCGATGTTGGTCATATTGTGTATCATCGGTAGAGAAAATAGAAGGTGTCGGAGTTTGAGGACTTAAGTTTCATTTCCAACTCTTCTGCTTATTAGCAGGGTGATCTTTGCCAAGGTGCTTCATATTTCTGAAGTTCAGTTTCCACATCTGTATAGTAGTGGTGATAATTCCCACCTTTATGGCTGTAAGATTCAAATTAAAAGGTGTAAGGTGCAGGGATCAAATTAAAAGGTGATTTGCAAATTGTAAAGTGTTAAAAAAACATTTTATACTGTAGAGGCTTCCCCTTGAAAACAGTCCTGGTCTCAGGCAACAAGGCGATGATGGGGCGGCCTCCAGAGAGCATGTACATGTGGATGCAGTGGGAGCGAGTGCTGGGTGTAGGCCACTGGAGGCCCAGGAGAGTCTCTTTGTTGTTGTTTTCATTGAGACGTAGTTCACATCATATAAAATTCACTACTTTAAAGTGTACAATTTAGTGGTCCTTAGTATATACTGTGATGTGCAACCATCATCACTATCTAATTCCGGGACATTTCCGTCACCCCAAAAAGAAACCCGTACCCATTAGCAGTCTCTCCCTTTATTCCGCAGCTGTGATGGTACCTTCTAGATGCCAAAGACTGTGCTACAGGCTTTAAGGATAACGGCTCTATAAACTGTGTATTATTATTGCCCCATTTTACAGCCACGGGAACTGAGGCTAAGAGACATGAAACCACTTGCTCAGGGTTGTACAGCTGACTGATGAGGCTGCTAGGATTTAGTTCCAGGTCTGTCTGGCTCCTTACCCTGATGAACTACAGTGCCATATGATTCCTACTAGAGAAGAAAACCATCAAACAGACTTTCTAGTCTTTCAAAATTCAACAAATGCTTTCTGAGCACCCACTGTGTGCCAAAATCTGTGCTAGGCAATGTGGCCACGAACAAAGCTGCTCTATGGGGCACCTCACAGTCTAGAGCGTTCTGTCTGAGTTTGCCAGTGATTTTTGTAGAGTGGAGAAATGAGTTTTATAATTTTTATTTGATTTAGCCCTCAAGTTGTTAACACCTCCAGTGCAGGGGTTGGGGAGAGGGTTGTCTATAAATATTAGCTCCCAAAGTAAAAATGACTCTTTCATCTCAGCAGACCTAATTAAGCTGTTGATTAGAGAAGGATCAACACCTCCGTCTGTAACAAAAGACACTGTCTCTCAGCAGGAGGTTCTGTCAGGGCCATTTCTCCTGCAATTTAGAACATTGGGGAGGACAGAACCCAGGCAACCCAGAGTGTCAAAAGAGACAGGTCTTACCCCACCTCATATAACTTCCCCCACCACACACACACACACACATAGCACGCACACACACACACACACACACACACACACACACTGCCCTACTGGAAACCCTGTGCCCTGCTACCTGGGAGGCATTTAACGTCTCTCTAATAGAAATAGAAGCTTCAAGCAATAGACAAATTTATGGACAGAATCAATACAGCTTATGGGGCACAAACGGAGCCTGGCAGCTCTGGCATATCTGCATATGTTTGGAGAACTGAAGCCAGGCAGGGAGATGAGTGGCAGGCCAGGCTCTGGTCTTCCTGGCGGGGGGAGCAGAGAGGCCAGCCCCAGGCTTCCCCTTCCCCTCCCTCCAGGGACACCGGTTATCTCCAGGGGCCGTGCAGAGGTGGAAACCTTTTCATGGGAGTAGTTGTGAGAAAGTGATTTCCCTTCAGTCTTCATCCCAAAGAACAGGATTTTCTATGGAGATCCTGGGAGTGGACTTTTGTGTAATTGGCAGGAATGAGAAATATCTTCTTGCAAGAAAGCCTGTCTCCCCAAAGTGTGAAGATCTACCTGGTCAGCCAGCAGCAGGGATTCACCGCCCTCCACCTTGTCCCCATCCCTGAGGCCATTCACAACAACCAACAACCAGGAGAAAGTGAGGGAGTGACTAACAGCTTCAGTAAATGGGCCTTCCTGGGTTCAACAGTGAATGACAACAGCCACCTCAGGAAGCAGCGTAGTGTATGTTTGGGAGGGGTGGGTACAGGGAGCAACTTCCTCTGTGGGAAATGGAGAAGGCCACCCTGAACTTCCAGTGCTAGTGGTTGACATTTATTGATCACTTACTATGTACCAGGCTCTCTTCTAAGCATTTTACATATAGTAACTCATTTAATCTTCATAATGACCGTATGAAGTAGGTATCACTAACCCCAGATCACAAATGAATAGACTGAGGCACAGGAAGATTAAGGAACTTGCCCAAAGGCACGCAGCTGACAAGTGGGCACAGGCTGCCTCCAGAGCCTGTGTCCCTCACCACTGAGCTTTGCGATCTGTGGGTTGTGGGCAGCAGTCTGGGTGTTTTCCAGCAACATGAATAGCTCATGTGAATCTGGTTCCCTTTGTCTACTTCTCTGTATACTCAAGACGATATGGTTGCTGAATGTCGGGGAATTTTCATAAAGGAAAGAGAGAAAGGGAATGGAGAATTCATCCATTCGCCACATTTTTATGGAGCAACTACTATGTGCCAGTTACAGTCTCTGAGTTCATGGAGCAAAAGAAATCAACAATGAAGTTTTAAAAAATGGCACATTGTGATCAGCCCTGTGAAGTTGGCAAAGGGGGCTGAGATGATGGATAATGGAGAATGATGGATAATGGCCGGAAGGAGAAACCAGTGTCAGAGAGGGTCACGGTCACTCTCAGGTGTCAATAAAGAGGAGGCTAGCGGCTGGCGTTAGCCCTGTAAGGAGCAGTGGGAAGGGCATTCCGGGGCTGCTGGTATTACAGACTCGGAGCGAGAAAAGCCTGGTGGATGGAGTGTCTGCCAGACCTGCGTGCCAGAGCACTGTGGGCGGGGGAAGGGTTGTGCGGTGTGGCTGGGAGCGGAGGTGGGACCAGACCACGAGAAGGCGAGGTCTTGGGCTTTGGTTCTGAGAGCAATAAAAATCCACTAATGGGTTTTAATCAGAAGAGTGATATAAAAGGGCTGTGGCCTCTGTGAGGAGAATGGATTGGAGGGGGCGACAGGAGCCGGTGAGACTAGTCAGGAGGCTGCCACAGCAGTATAACATTGGTCCATAGGGGGCCAAGTAAGGATGGGAGGCCTGGGAGAGGCAAGAGGGGAGTTAGCCCTGGAGAAAGAGCTCCTGAGGATGCGGCGGCCACTGGACAAGGTGGTACTTTCTCTAAAAGGCCACACCCCTGGGGATTGTTGCCACGATGAAGTAGCAAAAGTCCCAGAGTTGCCTGCAGTTACGGGCAACGGCAAACACCTTGGAGACAAGAAAGAATCTGCAAGCTTTTTGTCTTACAGAGCAAAACACGGGCGAAGTCAGGAGTCATGTGCCATGCTCCTCCAGAACACCAGAAGGGAGAGTGGGGGTGGCTTCAGGAAAGGTCAGAATTCTGGTACCTGCAGGAGAAGAGGACAGGGGAATCTGTGAGGGAAGTGACCAGAAGGGCCAGGAGGGGGCCATTCATTCATAGACACTCTCAGAGCACCAACCACACACAGCAGGCTTTTGGAAATCAGGGAAGGCTTCATGGTGGAGGCTTTTGGAAATCAAGGAAGGCTTCACCTTGGAAGTGAGCCTGGAAAGCTGCATAGGGGCCCTGCAAGTAGAGGACAGAGTAGAGGCTTTTCAGACTACTCCCTGCAGAAGAGAATACTGCTTTCCGGAACACAGGAGACAGTGTCCAGGCGACAGTTCCCAGTGGCTGCAGCCCAGCTGGGGATAAAGGAGGTGAGTCTGGGGGCCAGCCTATCAAGGATTGGAGCAGAGTTTTCCAGTGAAAGAGCCCTGAGCCACCCCACCCACCACGAACAAATCACCTAATTGGGGAGGGTGTCTCAGCCTGGCCTGTTGATGTTGGCTCCATACCACCCCTGACCACATGTGTAGGGCACAGACCTGTGTGGCCCACTCCCCACAGCATCCCTGAGTGGCCACCTCATGCAGTATACATCCAGGAAGAGAAGCAGTCACGTTGCATTTAAATGTTAATAAAAACGAAATCCCTGAGCAGTCACTGAAATTAGCCCGGGTATGATTGAAATGCCAAGGCAGGTCTTGTTAGTTTTATGAAGCCGTGAATAATATAAGTATCCAATTGATAAAATGTTATTAAAGCTGACAGCCCTTAAGTGATCTAAGTGGTAAATATTGAAATGAGGTCTCTGCCACACTCTGCCTGGGGGCCTGCAGCAGTAATAAGCATTGAACAATGATTCTGCAGGCTCTGGGGAGCTGCAGAGTTTGGGGGAGCAAAAGCGCTCTTCCTAAATAATTAAACCGGGATTCTGGGGATGGATCACAGATCCTTGTAGTGGTTTGTTAAAGTCCAAAAGAGCTGGCTTCAGGCAAAGCCCATGTTGTGCCACCCCTCCCACAAGTGGTGCGGGAGGGAGCAGGGAGGGGCTGGCTCCACACCCTGTTGGCCCCCAAGGAGCCTGCACTGAGCAAGCAGCTTATTTCAGCCTTTATTTATAATATAAACAGACTGGTGCAGCCTGAGGGCAGCTAACAGTTGGTGCAGTGGGGCTGCCACGTGGGCTAGAGATTTTATTAGCACTGTTTAGGAAAAAAGAAAAAAAACACCATGGAGAGAAATTTAAAATGCAGTGCCTTCCTGATAATCCCATTGTTTAAGATGTGTAAAGGAGCATCTTTTTCTTTTCCCTGCTCTTGGTAAAAAAGGAACCAGAGATCCCTAATATCTGTTACCTATTCTATCATTAGCTAAAGGCCAGCTGTGCTGGGAAAGCCTGGGCCTCCCTGAGTTTGGCCAGGGAGGAGTGACACGTGGCAGCCTCACCTAGGGCTTTGAGAGTAGGATGCTTCTTTGGTGGCCGGTGGGGTCTCCAGTGCCATCCATCTACCCCAATCCCCTGTCAAGTGCTGGTGTACCTCTGGAGGTGGGAATGGGGAGGAAGGCCTGTGGAGCTGACCCCAGCCTCTTCCTCGCCAGAGTTAATTCCAATAGAGTGTGGCAGCCAAAGAGACACCATGAGGCTCATCTTGCTTGCTCAGTGTTGGTAGCAAGAACAGTGAGAGCTGCAGGGCCCCAGGTAGAAGAAAGCTCTCTGGAGAATGGGGAGGACGTGAAGGTGTTCCTGGAGGAGGTGCACTTTAAGCTGATCTGCGGATGAGAGGGCAAAGGCAGGGACCTGGGACTGTGGATAGAGCCCTGTGTAACCCCTGCAATGACAGAAGGGCTAGCAGAGGTAACTGACTCTGGTCCTGGCCCGGCTGTGACAAGCCCTTGCCAGGGCCAGTCTGGGAACGCAACAAAACTGGGAAAGAAGGAGTAGTCGGGGGGCTGGAGAAAGGGGCATGAGGCCCCTCTTGTCCCAGAAGCTCTGCCTTGGTGTCAGGATTTGGGGAAGATGGGGAGATTCTGTTTTAATCCATCCCTTATAAGTCCAAGATATTCATACCAAGAACCTAGGGACTTTAAATTTTAAAAAATGTGCCCACTTGGCCCAGTGACCCAGGATTGAGGAGCCTGATTAGGGTTTGCACTGCCTCTGGGGCAGCTCCAGGCTGCCCTTTCATATTTTTCCTAAGGCTACAGCGAAGACACTTGAACCCATTTAATTCATCAAAGTCCTCTAGGCTCCTAGGTGAAAAGGGGCAGAAACCACAGTGGTACAATAATGGTTCACATAAGAATTTTCACTTTAGAAAGTTACGTACTTATTCAGAATCTATTGTATAGATAAATAAGGAAGCTGAGGCTCAGAGAAGTTATGTGTCCTAGTGATACAGCTAGCTTCGTAGAGTGCTGACTCTGCAAAGGAACTCTTGACTTTTGGCCCAAGGGAGAAAAGCTTTTTACAAATTGAAACTGTTCCCCAGTCCCGATTTTTCCCTTCATTTCCAACCAGCTGCTGCTTTTGCAGCCTCTTCAGGTCTCCCCTGAAACAAGCAGGGGTGGACTGGCTCTGCTTTCTGCAAAGCCTTGGCGGAGAGTACTGGTTCTGCTGGGAGCTGGGCGTGTCCTGCCCAGCTCATTCCACAGACCCTGCTCTGTGCTCAGTCCGCCCTGCCCCTTCTCTCTGTTCTCAGTGTGCTGTTCACAGCCTCCATTTCCAATTTCGATGAAGATAGAAATTGCTCCTCCCCTGCCTTATGGGCCTCCAACTCAAGGCAATGAAGTAACATCATAATATTAATCAGCAAGCCTAATACCGCCTTACACTGGCCCAGGTTCTCCATCTCCATCATCACATTTAGGCTTGCTACAACCATGTGAGTACACAGGGCAGGTTTCCTCATGCTGCTATTGGGGAAATTGAGGATTAGAGCAACAGAGGTGAACTTAGCCTAGATCACCAAAATTTCCTGGTGCAAAAATATTCTTTCTACCCTGACTTACTGATGGCCGATGCTGCTGCGGGTAAAAGGCAGACTGGGAGTCTTGAGGAGCAGACAACGGGCCCCAGAAAAACAAGCTTTTCTCTGGGAAAGATGAGTCTTCTGATGAAGATGAGCTAATGGGGTGGGGCTTGTCTTACTAGACATTTGGAAAGGAAAGATTATGGGATTTTTTTTTAGGAATAGATGCAAGAGCTCTTGGGGGTGGGCAATGGCTTTTGAGTCCCTCTGAGGAAGAGGGAATGGTTGACAAATGCATTAAAGAATATTTAAACTTCCAAAAGCTTCAAACGACTCACTTGTATGCCTCAGCACCTCTTTGGACCTCTGTAAACAGCAAATCGATTGAATGTCAGGCTTATTTTCATAGCTGTCTTGCACACTGGGAGTATTAGATGAAGCAAACCTTTTATTTTGTTCCTGACAGGTAATTAAATTTGCCTCTGCATTGGTTTGTGATTCAGCCAGGGAGCCAGGGGTAGCATTCTGAATGGCTATAGCTATTTGCTGGACTAGTACGACTTAATTTTGCCTCTCAAGTTGCAAGTAGAGATCTTGATTCAATGGAAAGTTTGACTCAGGCTTGGGGCTCCAGGTTAGAGATTTCATTTTTTCCAACAGGAGTTTGCTCTGTGTCAAACATGTGAAAGCCCCATTTCCACATTTTTTCCAGAATGACATACTGTGGGAAAAACTGAAAGTTACAAAGTAAAGAAAAACAGCAATTGGCAATAGCGAGGGAAGGAATCCAATGCCTTCCAAAAGACCCGTTTCTTTGGGAACCAGTAAAGAAACATTATTTTAGCAACAGAAAGAAGTTCTGGATTCCATGTTCATTGCAAATGCCAGAAAGAGCTACTGTGGCTCTTTGAATTTTTACAAAGAACTTCGTGGACTGGGATGTGCAGGAGGAAGCTGATAGACTTGGTCTCCCCAGTGCTTCGGGTGTATCGGGTGTACCTGTGCTCCAGGCTGACGGTGGAGGATGAGGATAGCAGGTCTTTCCTGGGATTGGGTCCTTGTTCTAGAGAAGTGACCACTCCCAGACTGAGCCTCCTTCAGTGTTCCTTCTCTGGGTTCCAGTGGGGCAGGAAATAATTTTCCTCTTCCCCTTCACGGTCTGCAGTTTCACTCTGATGTGTCAAGGTATTTCTCTTTACCCTGAGTATTCTGTACCAGTGACAACTTTCAATCTGAGGAATTATAGGCCTTCAATTTTGGAAAATTCTCAGCATCGTCTCTTTTAATGTTGCTTCTGTTATTCCTTCTATCCTTTTTTTAAATAGAATTTCCATTAAATATATGTTTGAGCCTCTCTTTCTAGCCTCCAGATTTCTTAAACTGCATATCTATCTATCTAATTTCTTTTTCTACCTATGCTGCATTCTGAACAAATACCTTGGTACTATCTTCCAATTTACTGTTTCTCTAACTATATCCCATGTAGAATGTATTCTAATAATTTTTTATTTCTTCAACTATATTTTTATTTCTAAGATTTCAGTTTTGTTTATTTTTATATCTCTCTCCTTAATTTATTCTCTCTTCTATAATTATAAACATCTAATTGCTATTTCTTCCTCTACTTCTATTACTTTATCTAAGTTTGTTTTCAGATTTCTCTATTATTTTCATTTCATTTGGAGTAAATTCATTTCCTGATTGTCGATTTTTCAGGCTTTTTCTCAGAGGGTTAGTTTTCTTCACGTGTTTGGAATTTTTGTTTGCAAGCTCATCTGGAATGGAATTTTGCTTCCTCTTTCTCTCTGTCTCTGTCTCTACTTATTCCTCTGTTTAACAGTTTTTCAGGGATCCTGACACTGTTCCAGGATCCAGGCCTGGTTTTTGTGACTCAGATTTCTTGCCCTGAGCCAGTGAGCAGCTGGGCCCAGGACCTAGCTGAGAAGCTGAACTGCTTCACCCTGCTCCCTCCAGATAAAGCAGAATCTTGAATAGCAGTCAGAGTTATTTTCTACCTCATTTCGTGGGCAGGGAAGCCTCATCCCACCCCGTTTCAGCATAAGTCTGGATCCAACTCTTTGCCTCTGCGGGGTACTTTTAAGCCCCACTATCCTGCAGGAGCTGAGTTGCCTTCTGCTTTGTTTCTATTTGGTTTCAGGTCCTCAGAGGTGCTTATCTGGTATTGAGCTACTGGGACCAAAAATTTCTAATTTCTCATCTTATGTTTTACCTAATGTTGCTATGATTTGGAATGCAGGAAGGCCTCCAAGTAGGAGCTAATAACAGCACCATGTTGATGGGAAGTTCTAGGGCATGGTCTTGAACCTTTATGGGGGGATAAAGAAAGGAGGCCTCATGTCTCCACCCCTCCAGGAGTTTCTAGGACATGGCATTTGCCAAGAAGAGCTGGGAAATGTTAGCAAGTGCTTGGTTTGAAGGATGGCAGAAAGGAGGCATGTGGCTAAAACATGGAAGCAGAATCATAAAAATGTCTTCATTGAAAGAGACATTAAAAGTGTTCAGATCTCACTCTCTGCTCTCCCATTCCATGATTCTGTCTCTTGCATCACAGCAAGGGATTGTTCACTTATGAAGAACCACTTCCCAATGAGGCAGCCTTTTGCATCTGCATAGCTATGTTCTTCCCTTTAACTACCTGAAATCAGTCTCCCTTTCACTTCTTCCCAGTGGGTTTCATCCTTCCCCTGGGAAACATATGGAAAAGTTCAATCACTCTTCCACCTGGCACATATAAATGCTCAATAACTGCTCACTACAATTATTATTTCTGAACACAAATAACCCAGCCAGGCTCCCTGTGCAGTGCTTGTACCATTGTTTCACAGCTCCCCCCCTGGCACAATGTGGTTTGGCAGTCTAGTTCTGCTGCCTGGAGTTTTCTGATGCTGTTTTAATACCACTATTATGTTTCTCAGAACAGGAATGGGGCCCGCTACAGCATTCCCTCCTGCCCATACAATGGCACATGCTCCTTGCTCTCAAAGGGAGAGAAAGGCTCCAAAAGCCATGGACAGAGGCAGTTGCAGGTAGGGATCCCGGGGCTCCAGGAAGCATCCCCTTAGGAGTAAACAGAGCCTGCAGTTCTGGGGCCAGGGCAGGAACTAAGAGGAGATGGCCTGACATTTCTCATGTGTGTAATACCGTCTCCAGAACCCTGAGTTCCAGCCTCAGGGCTGAGATGGACTAGGGTGGGTCATGGGGAACTATTCTCAGGGTAAGTTTGGACTTCAGACTTTGCCTTTCTGGGGTTTTCCTGGTCTAGCCTTCTGCTCCTGAAAAGAAATCCTGAACTACGCCCCTACCACACCTTGGTTCACAAAACTATAATGGGAATGTTTTGAGGACATGGAGTCAGAAGTCCTGGGTTTAAATCCCAGTTCATTCCATCATGTGTGATGTGAGCTTGATGTATCTTGCAACCTCTATGATTCTTTTTCCTTTTCAAGCCTTAATTCCTTATTTGTAACATGGTGCTAATTATATATTCATGGTACATTCTTCGGAGTTGTCCCAAAGAGTAAATAATCTCACATTTGAAAAGCGCATGGCATGGTGCCAGGCACATCACTCATAGACACTCATTAAATATTCTTTTCCCTTAATTCCCTTTCGGTTTCCTCATCTGTGTTGGTAATGTTAATGCCTAGTGCACCGAATTTTCAGGATCAAATGAGATATAAACTACAAAGCAGTACGTGATGTTCATCATCAATTATTATTATTATCTGGAAAGGAACATATTAAGTGATACGGGTAGGGACCAGAGATATTGGTTGGACTATCTTTCTGCCCTAATTTGGGGTCAAAGTGCAATGACTGTCACCTTACTCCAGAGGCTAGTGAGGGAGATATCAACAGACAGTAGTATCAGGCTGTCCTGCAGAGAAGAAAGGTGGCTTTGGTGCTTGTCCAAGTAGACTGACTTAGATATGAGTTCTTTTGTTCATACATTTATTTAGAACAGGGGTCCCCAACCGCCCGGGGCTGTAGACCAGTATTGGTCCATGGCCTGTTAGGAACTGGGCCACACAGCAGGAGGTGAGCAGTGAGTGAGCAGACAAAGTTCATCTGTATTTGCAGCTGCTCCCCAGAACTAGCATCACCACCTCAGCTCCACCTCAGATCATCAGGCATTAGATTCTCACAGGAGCACTGCTCCCTGGTACCAAAAAGGTTGGGGACCACTGGTTTAGAATATATTTACTGAGCACCTCTGAAATACTGTGTGAGGCATGACTTGTGTAGGCCTGGTCACAAAGTCTTTTGGATACTGAGGTAAATACTAAATTTATCCCAGAAGTCAAATAAATGTGGGTGAATGTTGAAGTCCCATAGATCCATCATTGCCTGACTATGCTTAGGGAAAAGATATTTGTCCTTTAATGTTTGAAGGTTAGAATGAAGGAAAGAAGGAAGAAAGGAAGGCGGGAGGAAATGGCCCTTTTAGAAAGTCTCAAAGAAATTCTACAAGTACTGATGATGCATTCTCACAGAGTGATAGCATGATTGGCTGTCAAGGCCAATGAAAATCTCAAAGCCAGCCCTGAGTGTGGGTGTCAGCAGAACTCAGGGTTCCTGAGGATGGCAGGAGCTTCGAGGTCCAGTTAGTGAGGAGCCAAGCGTCTTCTAGGGCTCTTGGCGGTAGTAGTGCTTGATTCGGTGGTGCCAACCTGTGATTCTTCACAGGCAGAAGTGACTGGTACTGCCATTTCTCTAGGGCTGGTGGTGCTGGGGCTGCTTATTGCATTTGCGGGTTCATAAGAGAATGTATGTGTTTTATAAATGGAGTGAATGCCTTATGTTTCTGATTGATGGGCCATCAGTTGCACAGTTGTTGGGTAGTGATTGATTTTCCAACCCAGCTGCTCCAGCTGTGCCACAGATGCTCCTTGTCTGAAGTCAGAGGGCTGGTGTTGTAAACCATGGAGAAGATCCTAATTGGAGTGATCTCTGAGAAATCGGCCATTGTAAGGGCTAACAGCTATTAATTTGGGGCTTTTCTTAGGGTGCTAAACCACAAGCTCTCCTTTGGTAATTGCCATTTCTGAGTAGATATAGATGCCATTTCGAAACTCATGACAATACAGGTGGGCCACGCTGAAGCTTACTCTTGCACAGTTCGCTGAACCAAAACTCTACTTTAAAATGTCTTGTTTTAAAATTTGGAATGAACGCATGCTCATTTTAAAGGTCTTAAAATATATAGAAAGTAAAATGAAGAAAGTCAACCACATTCTCACTGCCAATAGAAGACTACAGTTAATATTTTGATGTCTTTTACTTTGGTTATTTTTTTTTCTATGTGAGTGTGACATACGCCTACACTGTTTAAAAGTTAGAAGTGTACTTTAAACAGAATTTTATATCATGCTTTTTATATTTATGTTATAATTGGCAACACGATATATACTTTTAAATTAAAAATACAATTCTCGAACAAGCAAGCAGTATAAGCTTGATTGTAGTTGGAAAGAAAACTGTTTAAGAGCAACATGGGGTGAGGATGAGACCATGAAAGATACTCAGAACTTTTTGCCCTGGCATTACTTATCCTAGGTGCCTAATCTGTAAAACAGTGACATTAATACCTGCTTCACTTATCTCAAGAGTTTGTGAAATACCGTACCAAGCAAGCACATTGGACTCGAGCATGCAATAAAGGGAGAGCAGTATCATTATTACTTAAGAGAGGAAAAAACTCTTCGAGCATGTCAGTTGCACTCACTTATATAGTCTGGTTAATTAGAACTGGCCCTATTTTATCATCAGCCTTTCCTGTGGGTCTTCACTGCAGAGGTAACATGGGGATAAGAGCACCTTTCCTGCCTGCAGGTAGGGCTTGGACTAAATGCTCCTTGGAGGCTTCTTTGAGCTCTGACATCTGCCATTTGGTATCCTTGAAAGGGTTAGTATAGGATTTCTTTTAAACTCTCTGATGGAGAATTTTTCACTGCTCCCCAAGTCGTTTCTCTTTGGTCCACGGAGGAATGCCTTTCTGGCGGGGTTCTCTCACATGCCTATGGGTGGGGCAAATCAGTTCAAGGCTCTCAGGTTCCCTTGAGGCCTAGAGGGATGGTTGACCACACACACACAGGTGGTGCCTCTGTCAGGGATGCTGCCTGGGTGGCACTGGAGTTCAAAGAGCCCCTCCAACTTGGGGGTCCGGGTGAAGCAGTAGAGCAGCCTCTCTGGCATCGGACCCCTCCTGTCCAGGAGGCTCCCTGAGGATAGTTCAGCTGAGTATTTCTGTGGCCGATGAACTCATCCAACACCCGGGCCAGTACTGGGACCACTTCTTTTTAGCAGACCTCTATAGACCTGATGGTGGCCTAACTGTGGCCTACACTTTAATGTCATAATTTTAAAAGAAACCAAAAAGTCGCTTTTATGGTTTTTTGAGTTCTGAAAGTTCTTATTCCAGAAGAGGAAATGGAACTCTCAGGAGCTCCCTCTTGAGTTTCTGGATGCTGGCCCCTGGGCCACTTCAGGTAGACTTGCTGTTTGTTCGATAGAATCCTCATAACAACAAGCTTGGGGATTCCCAGCCATGCTCACGCATTAGAATCACCTGAGAGTCCACCTCTGCCCAATTGGGTCAGAAGCTCTGGGAGCTGAGCCAGTCCATTGTCTCAAAGTTCCTCAGATGGCTCAAAAGTGCTGCCGAGGTTAAGAACCATTGCGGGATCAAGATGACTTCTGAGAATGCAGCCCAAAGTCCTCGTTCTCGAAGTGACAAGACTGAGGAGGTGAAGTAACATGTTCCTTTAAGGCCACAGTTAGATGGAGGCAGATCCAGGTCTGAGACTCAGACCTCTGAAGCTTTCTGGATTAGTAACTTGTATTCGCATAGCAGCAGCTATGAAAGTGATAAGCAAGACTGTTCTAATAAACTGTTTAGCTGTACAGAGACCATCTTGTGGTCTCTATGTCCTGGTGCTGTGGCTGAGTGGGATGGTACCGGTGACCCTGGGGAAAAGCCACGACTTTGGCAGAGACACTTAGGGGAGATGTGTGGAGGGGGCGGGCAGGCCCTGCTGCCCTGTAGGATGTGGGACTGGGCCTAGGAACACCTTCTCCCAACCGCTTCTGCTCTGGGGTGTGATATTCCCAGCCTCTCTTTTCCCGACTGCAGTAATATGGCTTCATTTTATAATCTTAGGTTTACAATGTGCTTTCAGAAAACTTTCCGATCCTCACAGTAGTGCCATGTAGAGGGAGCAGGAGGCTTTACCTCTATTTTGCAGATGGAGTACAAATGCTGAGAAACTTCACAGCCCTCACCACAGGGTGAGGACACCTCAGAGCCTTCACCCACCCCTCCTCTAGTATTTTCTGGAAGTTTCCAAGGGGACCTTGTGCGGGCCCATATAAACCAGTCTGTTGGTTTCAGACTCCAAGGACAACTCACTGTCCTTCCTGCCCAGCTTCAGGAAGTGAAGCTTGTCCTCAGCCCTGAGCCCCACCTGTCAGCGTCGAGGGTGCCTGTCTGGATGGTCCCAGGATACCGAAGCACCTCCCACCCCTCTCCCTTCCAGCTGCCCCAGCCTTGAAGAGGTCCGTGCGCCCTGTTTTCCCAGCTTTTTCTGACCCCCTCAGATTTGGGTATCCCGCCTAACCCCAGCCTTCTCTCTACTCCTTGCCCACCTTAGCCTTTAGTTATTGAGACTTAATGGAGTAAACCCCATTTTGCTGGTAAGTGGAGAAGGGATGCATTGGGGGCAGGGCGTTGTCACGCAAACAGCTGCCCACCGCCAACTCCTGTTCTACAAGTGAGGAAACCCAGGCTGCCAGTCACGGAGGTAGTGAGCGACGCCAGGAGAAAGGAAACGCCAACCTTCTGAACCCAGGTCAGCGCCAAGGGCGACAGTAGTCCTTGCTGGAGCTGTGAGTGCGGAGTGAGGGGAAGGCCGGCGTCTGAGGACGCTGTTCAGGCCCGCGGGCTGGCAGAGGGGGCCGGGCTCGGCTGCGGGGCTGCGGGCCGGGGCGCGCGCAGGTGCGGGGTTTCGGCCGCCGGGTCCCAGTCCCGGGACACGCCGTTAACAAGGCCTCGCGCCCTGACGGCCTCCCGGACGCCGGCGGCCTTTGAAGCGCACAGCCTGGATTATTTAATATAATGGAACAGTGCAACCCGACCCATCAGAGACATAAATTTCCAGGTGTTTTAAATTTGTTTTCCCGTCAGAATGGTAAATGACGGATAGTAAAATTCGGCACCGGGTCGTGGCTGTCGGCGCAGAGTGGGTCCAGGCTGCGCTCGAGTGGGCGGCCGGCCCTGCAACCCCGCGTCCCCAGAGAGGGCCGAGCCCATGGGCCCCTCTGGACGAGTCTCCGGAGCCCCCAGAGGGATTCCATGCCAGGGCTGGGCGAGGGTCCTAGGCCTTTCGTTTCCAGAAGTGTCTCTGGGCACCTAAATCTCCTGCCCACGAGGGTCTCTCACTCAGACATCTGTGCAGAGAAGCCCACAGCCCCTACTTCCCCAGGTTAATTGGGGTGCGAGGGCCTGTAACACCTATAACGAGGTTTCTGTTGCTCTTGCCAAGTTCAATTATGGGTGCATCTGCTTTCTGATTTTTCCAAGATGGTTTGATTTAAAAAAAAAAAAAGAAAGAAAAAAGAACTACAAAGGAACAGACTGCACAGTAGCTTTTTGCAGAAGGTAAGAAATTCTGACCACTTTTTCCAGACTCCAGCTTTTTGAGATGTGTCAGAATTCATAGGGTGGCTGCTGAGGATAGATATTTCTCTGAGTAATTCTGAAGAAATCCGATCCTTGAGCCCACTCCCCACTAGGCCCTTCACTACTTTCCCTTCAAAGTAATAAAGGATGTCTACTTTTTATAAGGCTTGCTCTCCTGCCTGCTACCCAGAAACCTACTGTGATCCATCACTTTGAATGGAGAAATCATTTGACATTTATTTCCCAAACAGGAAGCACTGGCTCAGAGAAGGTGGAAACCTCAGAAATTAGTTCAACTTAGGAGATGAAAGTAGGGAAGGCAGTTGTTCCTTCCTGCGGTGATTATTGTTCTCTATTTGCTTGTGGGCAGGGCCTTAAACAGGGACACCTTAGGTCTGAGGGAGGCAAAACCTCTAATGAAAGCTGCAGTTGCACGGAGCAGTTACCCTCTGTTGGTCTAGTGTTGCGTGTGTACATGCGTGAGTGCACGTATACTGGTTGGCCTGTCCTCAAAGAACTCACACAGTGGTTGCTAGCTGAAGTGTACAGTTCACAAAGCTGTGTATGAAGGGTGTCAATGGAACAGAGCAGAGACAATCATTGGTCCTGAGAAGTTCAAAAGCCAGAGATGGAATAAATCATTTTTGGCTTCCGTGGTTGGGGTGAGGCTTTCTGGAGAAGCTTATGTTTAGGCTGGGGTTAAGAAAAGGCAGAGGGAAGGGCGAGAATGAGCCAAGTGAACAGATGGTAGGGGGACAATGAGAGAGAACAGAGTCAAGACCAAATCCGGCTGGGGCAGGACCCCAGGTGTCTCAGAGAGCTGGGAACCCCCCCGCTCTTTGTCCTGCTGTTGTATTTGCAGCCCCGAGTTTCCTCCTGATGACATTTCCTCAAGAGCAGGAGGGTTCTTCAGAGGTCATCTTCTGGAAACAGGAAGCGGTGATTAGCAAATCAATTAATTAAGGCCCAGTGAACCACTGGGTTACAAAGAGCAGTTATTTGTTAACTGAAGACAGATCTTGGCCCCTGATGAGAGCTCTGAGTCTTTGAGAAGGGCAACCAAGAGGGCATACCTAAGATGCACACAGGCCCTACCTATGTGTGAAATTCCAGAGGCCCAGCTCTGCTGATGACAGAAATGACTGTAATAAACCAAAGAGGCCACAAGTCAAACAAATAATTTGGTTGACAAATAGGAATATAAACAGGACCTTGATTAATGAATTTCCTAATAGTCCTTTGTTTGTTGACATTAGCTTAACTTGGTCATTAGGCCTGACATTGCCCATATATGTTATATGGTATAATATCTTCCATTCATTCTAAGACTGCTTTGTAGCTTTTTTGTCAGATGTTTTATGTCTCTAAGTCTTGTCTCCCTGACTCAACCGTGAGCCCTAGTTCTAAGAACCCGTGTGCTTACTGAGTAAAGAATTTCCTATGAAGTGTGGGTGGAAAAAGAAGAGATTTGAGAAGAGCCTCCAATTTTAATTTAAGCCTCCAATCTTAAGCCCTTGGCATTGGGCTGGGAACTGGGTTCTAGGGCCTTTTCACTGTAACTTTTGTTGCCTTTTTGACTAGTTGCTTAATCCTCTTTTGTCTTTCGAAGGAGGGAGTCATCCCAGCAGGCTTATCCTTCTTCTGGTGTTATAGGCCTTCAAAAGAGAGCACAGAATGAGGCAATGGATGAGAAAGCGCACTAAATAGAGTGGAGGAATCCCACACGACAAGAGCTTCCCCATGGCTCATCTTGGCCGTGACTTAGCCCACTTCTAACGGAGCTTACCTTGCGAAAGTGTTTTTTGGGGACTTCACCCACAGCCTCTGATGGCCAGAACCCAAGACAAGGTTGTCCTGGGAAGATACCAGCATGCCTACAGTTAATCGCCAGTCCCAGGCCAGTGCATGCCAGGAGCCACCGTCCTTGTCAACATTCCAACCCTGGCAACTCTGGCTGCAGCTTTAGCATCTTGGTGAAAAGCAAAGGCAGGAGGAGTTGGAGCTGTAAATGCCAGCTGTATTTTTATTGGTCGTCTGCAACTTCAAAGGTTTCCCTGCTTTAAAGGAGGCGCAAGCAGGTATCCAGTTGGCTCTCTGAGCTCCCAGCCTTGATGCCTTATTGATTTTCAATGTGGCTTGACTCCCAGGTGGGCAGACTTCAAAACGGTCTGTATTTTTCTGCTGTCATGTTTCCATCCCTGTTAGTTTCCATCTCCAGCAAGATTCCGGATATGTTTGAGGGCAGCTTTTCCTTCTTCAACTTTCTCTTAATAATTCACTTCTGGACAGGATTTCAGACAGCCAGGGCCACCTCTGTTGGGGTGTGTCTCTCATTGCTCATACCGAGTTGGACCAGCTGCTGGCAAGTGTGAGGGAGAAGATGCAGTCCTTGCCCTTAAGGGGGTCAATCCTATCAGTCCGTCTAATACACGTAGAGTCTAAGAGTATTCTGAGTGTGGCCACAATGGAAAGTGTGGCGGGTGGCAGAAGGTGGGACCTATGACTTGATGAGACCTCCTACTTTAACACATATTCTTCACAACTGACCTCAAGCTAGCTCAGTAGTTTATTGAGCTATTGCGTGCCCAGCTCCGGGGCTAAAACATTCATTAAATGCCTACTATAGTCTGGGCATTGAGCTTCACTGATATTTACTGGTAGCTTTCCTTAGCTTTCATGTAAATTCTATACTGCTCTGGGATGCAGGTTATTCTTAGCCCCTCTTTATAAATGAGGAAGTTGTTTTGCGGGGTTTCATAATTTGCCCAAGTTCACTTAGCAAGCAAAAGGCAGAGCAGGATCTGACCCCTGGGCTGCTCTTGCTACCCCTCCCGGCTGAGCTGGGTATGTGCCTGTCATGGGGAGAAGAAAGGACACTGAAAGCTCTTTGTCTCATTGGTAGACAAACCTGTTCATGTGGGACAAACAAGAAAGATGAGGTTTATGTGTGGGAGTGATAATAGCAAACACTTCTATAGCATCTACTAAGTGTAGGGACGTAGCAAGTATTTCACTAATATTAACTAATTCTTATGAGGAAACTGAGGCACAGAGAGATTGGGTTACTCTCATAAGGTAACGGAGTTGAGAAACATCAGAGCTGAGATTCAAACCCAGAGTGTCTTACTTTATTGAGTTTCAAGACTGCCAGAGAGGGATGCCAGCATGTGGACTGAGCAGTACATCCCGTTGGAAAGAGTTTCTGCCTATTCCCCATACCTAAGCCTCCAAGGAACAGTGAGGCAGGTGGCCAGGACTTTGTGTCACCCTACCTTGATAGATAAGGCACAGAGATATCAGGCGAGAACCCAGGGCTACACAGGCCTCAGTACAGCTTCCTATCTTGCCGCTGCAGGGGTTTTCTGGAGGGAAAAATGTTGGGACTTTGAACAGACGTTTGGTCACAAGTGTCTTGCCTGTACACTGAAACATGCAGGTTCATGAAAGCAGCCTTCTAAAGAAGCAGTTCTTCTCCCTCTGCTGTGGTCACAGAGTGAGCTGGGAAAGTGATATTTGTGGATACAATAGAAAGAGGCAAGGCAGGCTGAGGAGAGGCTGGGTCCAGGTCCAGGGGGGATTCCTCGGTGCCCTAGGCTCAAAGCATTCTGCTCTGCAGCCTGCCTGGCTCAGCCATGCAGGAGGAGAGGCCTTTGAAGTCACAGACCACCAATAAAATTGCAGCTGGCACCAGGAGCTTACAGGGCTCCAGGCGTGAGATTTTACACCACTAAGGGGCTGAGCCAGCGCTGACAGGGTTGGAATGTGCCCTGGACTCCCCTTTCCTCAGCAAGAGCCACCAGGGTGCCTCAGCTCCTGGCCACCCTGTCACCCAATCAATCAAGGCTGCAGCAAGAGCCCATTAGGCACCACAGGGAAGTGAGAGAAGGAGCAGTTTGTAGTGGAGGTGTGGACCCAAGTCTGATGCACATGCAGCAAACAGCCACAGTGCAAGCAGGCTGAGTCCAGGCTGGTTGTGCATACACAGGCAATTCTTTGCTAAGTGATGGTGGCCAGATGGTGAGGCTACAGACAGGGAGAGGGATGAAGGTTGGAGTAGTCATAGGCAACCACCTTAGATTTCGGCATGAACAACAGCATGGAAGCTAGAATAAAGGGGTACTCTTCTAGCTCCTCTTCTATGGTCCTCCTCCCCCTATTTCTGGTTGCCTTTAAACTGCTACTTATGTCTGGCCCTGTGCTGAGAGTGTCCCCACCTCTCTTCTTAAGGAGCTCCTAGTCTGAGACAGGCTGCATCCTTGAGAATGGACTTTGGATTAAGACCTGGAGGAGAAGGAAAAGGACAAGGGAACCTGGCCAAGCACCATGGTGGCCCTTGTATAGTGGGGGGCATCATCTTCACCTCTGCCCAGAGTTTTCCAGTGCCCTGACCCCTTCCTCTTGGGAAGCAGCTATTGATTCAGCCCTTCTGAGGTGTTTGGTGACAAGCAGATTAACTCCCCTCAAGGATGGTGAACGAGATTGGTTCTAGCATCTGGATTGAGTAGGGAGAGCCATTATCTGGGAATTGTAGCCAGGAAGAGAAGCTAAAATAGATACCACACAGACATAGGGAATGGGCAAAGGGATGAGCAGGGGAGGCTGGAGGAGGGAGGAAGAGGTGCCATATTTTCACTGCAGGCACTCCCAGACTACAGCAGCTGTCCTGCTAGGGAACAGGTACTTAAAAGAGGAAACTGATTAATCCAGAGGAACAGAAACCTTAATGGGAGACTGTAGAATCTACAGGGCAAAAGAGACTTGAAGAGCAGGGGCATTTAGGTTCCCTGCACTCACATCCCACGCCACAGGTGGCTGGCTCATCCACCCTCTGCCTCACCCACCCTACCCTTTTGGTCTTTTAGGAAGGATATGGCCTGAGCAGAGAAATGACAATGCTAAGGGAATTCTGGGTACTAGGGCTTGGATCTTCCAGCCTTATAAGCCTGTTGTCACCATTGTCATCACTTGTCCTCGAAATGCAGACTCTTCTCTGTAGCTGTGTGACATGTGAAGGCCAGCACCAATAAGGAGTGAAGAAGGGCTGGTGAACCCGGATCAGACACACAGACACAGCTGCTGCCTCTCTCACCAGATTGCCTCTCTCGCCTGACTTGCCACATCCTGTCTGGAGCCCTGAGGGAAACATCATTCCAGTCAGACGCTAGGGAAACGAGGAGTTGAGGGACATTTTTCTACTTTATCCTGAGTGTCAAGCTTCTATATCCACCATCCAATCAGCTTTAGACATTCCACTGAAATCTAATGAGGAATTGATGGACCTACCTTCTATGTGCAGAATTCTTCATACATGATATGATTAATTCATCTAAGCTCATTTCCACATTTTGCTAATTGTTGAGACATGCATTTAAATGCGGAGAAAATCTCTCTAGGAACTTTGAACAGGAAATTAAATGTGGCATTTTAAACACTAAGTTTACAGAATATACACAGCTAGGTGAGGCTTGTCCCCTGCAAAGTAGTCACCTAGCAAGGCCAGCATTCTTTGGGATGTACATGCTTTGCTATAAACCTTACAGTGTTCTAAAAGTTGAAGTACCAGCCAGTGAGGACTCATGTTGCTGAGTGACCCTTGTATGTGGCAAAACATTTGATCAAACTGCCTAGTTTCAGAAGAGAGAACATATGCAGCCTGAGATTGTAACAATAGGAAAAATGGTTACAAAGGTTCAGAGTGTTAGTGTGTGTTGGGTTGCGTCTTGCTGCTTTTGCTAAATCTCAGAAGAGTGAGATGAACTCAGGCTAGCATGAGCTGGTCTGTAAGAACAGATGGAAGGGAATGTGGCTTTGCTGAGGTGATGCTCTGCTAACTGCAGCCTGAAATCTAAATTGACTGAGAGTTCAGTAATTTGGAGCCTTGCTGGGTTGAAAAAGTGTGATATTGTGATTTATAAGAAATACATATTTCCTGGCACGGAACTCCTAAATCCCTTGGAATTTCCTAAGTGGTGAGAGCTATGAAGGTGTCTTTTGTTATGGTAAAGAGTAACTCGGAATGCCCCTAGGTCAACCAAGGGGGAACCAACCAACTGATTAGAGGGTCGAACTTTCAGTCTCACTCCCCCTTCCCACCTCTGGGAAGGTGAGAAGGGCTGAAGGTTGAACCTATTGCCAATAGCCAATGATTAAATCAAGTATGCCGTATAATATGAAGCTTCCATAAACAGGACAGTTCTGAGAGCTTCCGGGTTGGTGAACAGGTCGAGGAAACTCTGGGAGGCTAGTGTGCCTGTAGAGGGCATGGAAGCTTCGCGCCCTTTCCCCACACCTTGCTCTATGTATCTCTTCATTTGGCTGTTGATTTGTCTCCTTTAATATTCTTCATAATAAACTCGTAATGCAGTGAGTAAACTGGTTTCCTGAGTTCTGTGAGTTGCTCTAGCAAATTAATCAAATCCAAGGAGAGGTTTGTGGAAACCTCTGATTTATAGCCAGTTGGTAAGAAATGTAGGTGATGACCTGTACTTGTGACTGGCATCTGAAGTAGGTGGGGGGCAGTCTTCCTGGACTGAGTCCTCAATCTGTGGGATCCGATGCTGTCTTCAGATAGCATAGAGTCTGTAGTCAGAATAGAGTTTAATCGTAGAATCCCCAGCTGGTATTGGAGAATTCCTTGGATGTGTGGAAAAGCTCCCAAACACTTTAGAAGTGGTGATCGGAATCATTAAAAAGTCAATTGCACCTGTGCCTCAAACTGAAGCAGAGGGTAAGTGGCATTCGAGAAGCCATAGACTTGTCAGAGGACAAAATTAGTGTTCTGCCATACAGAGGTGGTGAGCCGGCTGATCTAGGTGGGTACAAAGATGTTTGGTGCCTTCCCACCCAAGCCTGTTATTTCCGATGACCTCAAGACAGTTGCCATTAAATTGAGAGCTCTGGCAGAGCCCAGTAATCTACAAGTGAAAGAACAGATGTAGGCTTAAAAATTATGACTAGGCAAGAGCTTTAGTGGTTGTTTATTGCACATGGAATGACCAGAAGCAAAAGCATTTCAAAATCATTGAAGAAATGATTTTACCAAAGGAACCATAATCCTGACTTTAAAAGCCTATTCAATCTTTAAAACTATCCATGGGTACCCAGTCCTGCACAAGCGGAAAGGAGCTGGCAAAACCTGGGTAGTCCTCTGAAAGTTCATATTCTCCAATTACCATGTAGATGTGGCCATGAAGGACAGTGGATGAAGGAGCCCTTTCCAGGAAGAACAGGGTTCCATCAGCAGAATCTACTTTGGAGTGACAACTTTGGAAGCAAAAGCCCTATGTTAAGAGTCACACATATTTAATGCAGAAAACTTGAAAAACCAAAATAAACATTTCCCCATGTCAACCTCCCTCTAACTTTACAAATAACCTGTTATTCTATCACATTATAAGATTTTGGTGTGAGTTGGGTGTTTTTCTCGGAATATCTTTATATATTTATTTGGTTACGTATTTATTTGCTATGAAATTGGATTATACTGTATTTGTTGTTTTATATTCTGCTTTTAAAACTTAGCACTGTTATGAATATTATCTCCTTTCGAAAAATATTCTCCCCAAACACGATTTCTTAATGGCTGCATAATATTCTACTGTGTGAATCTCATAAAGTTGGACACTTAGATTATTTTTCTACCTTTGGATAAATACCTTTACATGGAAATACTGGGCCACGGGATGCAGACATTTTTATAACTTGATGCAGACTGCCTACTGCCTTCTAGCTTGGTTTTTTACCAGACTGCACTTTCTGTACCAGTGTTTGAATGTGCCCATTTTCTCACTCTGCCACACTGGCTCTCATTCATTTTCATTTTGGGGATGATGAGGTCTCAGACCAGTATTGCTTCTATGCAGTACAACTCTTGCTGGAGTATTTTTTTTTTTTTTACCTTGGCTCTGGCCACCCTGGAAGATGGTGTGCTTTTTCATATTCACACCTGCTGATCATCTCCTTGCTAAGCTGTACAAAAGCCTGTGAGTAACCATCAATACGACATTCTCTAACCTTGTATCTGGTCATCCAAGATGGCCCTGTGGGTCCCTATACCTTCTGCAGAAATCCTAGCTGCTCCCTCTAGGCACTTACCCCAAAGGAAGGAATGCCTAAGGGAATCTGAGCACACATGGGAGCAGGATTTACCCAGCTACACATCCTCAGGTACTTACAGAGAGAAGATACAGCATCGTTCCTCAGAAGTAGTGATTCTCTATGACTGCCAGATCGCTCTTGTCCAGTCTGGTGACCTGCTATTATCACCAACAGAGACTTCTGATTACCAAGTGTCCTCGTTCTTCATGGACATTTAAAAAAATGAAATCGTAAAGAAAAAAATAAGCCATACATGACTTCCAAAAAAAGAATAAACAACCCCTCAAAAACACTGTTGACACTTTGGTGTATACATTTCCAGAATTTTCTCCTCGACATATGTTTTTCTCAGAATTGAGATCGCATCAATGTACAATATGCTTTCAACATTATATAAAGAGTTTCAAACTTATTAAAATCTTTCATAACTATTTATAGTGGGTGCATAATACCAAACATGGGATGTTCTAGAGTTTCTTTGCACCTTCCCCTACTGTTGCACATTTAGGTGTTTCCAGTTCTTTTGTAACAAAAGCTGTAATGCTTCCTAAATACCTTTGTGCATAAAGCTTATCTTCCTTTATATTATTTCCCCACAATCAATCCCCATATGTGGAACTGTATGTGTTTCAGAAGAAAAGGTGTATGGCTATAAGCAATATGGAAGAATATTACTTGTGGGAGGCCACATGGCTGCTGACCCAATCCCACTAGAGAGAAGATTAAAGATCAGCTAGATAAGCAAATATGTGGGTCACTGTGGAAGGCTGAATACTTTTCCCCAAAATATGTCAAATATCTATTCCTCTGAACCTGTGAATGGTGTCTTACAATAGTGTCTTACATCACAGGTGTGATTTGGTTAAGAATTTTGAGATGTGAGATTATCTTGTATTATCAGGCTGGGCCAGTGTAATCACTAAGGCAGGGGTCCCCAACCCCCAGGCCATGGACTAGTAGTGGTTCAATCTGTGGCCTGTTAGGAACCGGGCCGCACAGCAGGAGGTGAGCGGCAGGTAAGTGAGCGAAGCTTCACTTGTATTTGCAGCCACTCCCCCGCCCTAGCATCATTGCCTCAGCTCCACCTTAGATCATCAGGCATTAGACTCTCATAGGAGCCCTGGTCCCTGGTGCCAAAAAGGTTGGGGACCACTGCACTACGGTCCTTATAAGGGGGAAGCCAGAGGGTCAGAGTTATAGAAGGAGGTGTAATGATAGAAGCAGATGTCAGAAAAGGAGGAGAGAAATCTGAAGATAGTACACTATTGGCTTTGGTGATGGAGGAAGGCGCAATGAGACAAAGAATGCAAGTGGCCTTTAGAAGCTTGTAAAGGCAAGGAAAGGGTCTCCTGCAGAGCCTCCAGAAGGAACCAGTCCTGCCAACACCTTGACTTTAACCCAGTGAGACTGATTTGGGGCTTCTGACCTGCAGAACTGAAAGATAATAAATTTGTACTGTTTTAAACTACCAAGTTTTTAGTAATAAATGAAAAACGTGGTCACATTTCCATCCACAGTCTTCAAATATCAGTGTTTTAATACACAAGATATGCTTCTCAGAACAGTCCTGGTGACTCTGCAAAGCAGACATTATCCATGTAACAGCTCAGAGATCCATTAGGGTCATATGTCCCAAACATATGGCCTCCTTAATCAATGAGGCAGAGGAAGACAGAAGGAAAACTATGCATGGGCCTCTCCCTGCCTCAGGGAGTCACTTCCTCTCACAGCCCATGGTTAGAAGTCAGCATATGGCTCTGCCCTATTCTAAGGGTCTCAGAAAGAGTAATCTTCTTGCTGTCAGAAAGGAGATGAGAACCATTGATCAGTAGACCCTAGTAAAGTTCACCACGTAGTGCATGCAAGAGGTCTCTGCTACTCTGACCCCATATCTGTCAAGTGCTTTGGTGATTCACATTTGCTGCAAGTTGCATGGTGCAGATTCTGGGCCTTCTGACCAGTCCAGAGACTAGGCAGTGGACACTTGCCTCAAGCTCACAGCTCTAGTCAGCTGACATTCTGAAACCGAACCATGCATGGAGTAGTGTTGTTTTCAGGAAATAAGTGCTTTATTTTATTATCTAAAATTTAAACGTTTTATATACCTCCCAAGAAGTAACCTGGGTCAGAAAACTGCAAGGAACAACAGAGTTCTGCAGGACCGGCTTCTTCTCTGGAAGGCTGCCCACAGGGATCCAACCTTCCACCCACCACATTCCAAAGGAATTACAGAAAATGGGGAAAGCTAGGGGAAAAGGGCATTTAAATCCTATTTTGAACATGACTTTGTCATTCTAACCATGGAGGTCACCTCAGCATTCAGTGAGTATGAGGGACTAATGCTGTCCCTTTATGAGAGATGAGAAAACGGGAGAATGAAAGACTGCTCCAAATGCACCGAAGCGTTACAGTACATTCGATGTCTGAAATAATATTTTGTATTAATTTGAATAATTCTTATTAATGAAAACATGTTAAATATTTGTTAATTGTTAGAGAATAATTTTCTCTTTTATTTTTCTAAATAAGTGTTAAATATTTGTAAAATATTGTTTTTGAAAGCTCTGAATCATGTTTCTCTGAAGGAACGCGCTTGTTTCACTTTGACCTAGGTCTATGCAAGGTAGCATTCACTTGGCGAATTCCTTGGAGTTTAGTCTACCATCAGCCTCGCTTGCTGAGAATGGGCTCTCTTCATAGGCAGAACTCACATTAACCAAACTCACACAGGCTGCTGTATAAACCGGAAGGCCAGGTCAGTTGCGTTCTGGCTCACACACTCTTTCCCTGTTGGCAAGTTACAGGAGAAGCCATGCTAGAATGAGGTTATTTGTACAATTTGAGGTTACTTAAGGTACTAGAGCATTATATTTCAAATTTGGCTACATACTATCATTTAGAAAACTTTAAAAAATCTCAATATCTAATAAACAATCTAATGCTTCATCTTAAAAAACTAGAAAAGGAAGAACAAATGAGGCCTAAAGTCAGCAGAAGGAAAGAAATAATCAAAATTAGAGCAGAAATAAATGAAATTGAAAACAAACAAAAAAAATAAATACAACAAAGAACTGGTTCTTTGAGAAGAATAAAATTGACAAACCTCTGGCTAGACTCACTAAAGAAAAAAGAGAAAGGACACAAATAAACAAAATCAGAGATGAAAGAGGGGAAATTATGACTGACACAGAAATACAAAAGATCGTACAAGAATACTATGAAAAAGTATGTAGCACCAAATTTAATAATCTAGAAGAAATGGACCAGTACTTAGAAAAATACAAACTTCCTAGACTGAATCAAGAAGATCTGGAAAATCTAAATAGACCAATCAGCAGTATGGAAATTGAAACGATCATCAAAAACCTAACAAAAAGTAAAAGTCCAGGACTAGATGGCTTCACCGGTGAATTCTACCAAACATTCAAAGAAGATTTAATGCCTATTCTCCTCAAACTCTCCCAAATAATCAAAGAGGAGGCAATACTGCCCAACTCATTTTATGAGGCCAATATTACTTTGATACAAAAACCTGGTAAAGATAACACAAAAAAGAAAACTACAGACCAATATCTCTCATGAACACAGATGCAAAAATCCTAAATAAGATACTAGCGAACCGAATACAGCAACATATTAAAAAGATTATACACCACGTTCAAGTGGGCTTCATCCCAGGGGCACAGGGATGGTTCAACATATGCAAATTGATTAATGTGATACACCATGTAAACAAATTAAAAAATAAAAAATCATATGATCATGTCAATAGATGCAGAAAAAGCCTTTGACAAGAAATAGCATCCATTTATGATCAAAACACTTAACAAAATTGGTATAGGAGGAAAGTACCTTAACATAATAAAGGCCATATATGACAAACCCTCAGCCAACATTATACTTAATGATGAAAAACTAAAAGCCTTCCCTCCAAGATCAGGAACAAGGCAAGGCTGTCCACTATCACCACTGCTATTCAATATAATATTGGAGGTTCTAGCAAGTGCAGTCAGGCAAGAGAAAGATATAAAAGGCATCCAAATAGAAATGAAGAAGTCAAACTGTCACTATTTGCGGATGACATGATTCTCTCTTTAGAAAACTCTAAAGATTCCACAAGAACACTACTAGAAACAATAAGCAAATACAGTAAAGTCTCTGGATATAAAATCAACATTCAAAAATCCATAGCCTTCCTATACTCTAATAGTGAAGCATCAGAAAAAGAAGTGGAAAAAATAATTCCTTTTGCAATTCCAACAAAAAGAATAAAATACCTAGGAATAAATTTAACGAAACGTGAAGGACCTATATAATGAAAACTACAACACCCTTTTAAAAGAAATCAAAGAAGATACAAAGAAATGGAAAGATATTCCGTATTCTTGGATTGGAAGAATCAACATAGTTAAAATGACCTTATTACCTAAAGCATTATATAAATTTAATGCAATCACCATAAAAATCTCATCGGCATTTTTTAAAGAAATAGAACAAAAAATCATCAGATTGTTATGGAAGCACAAAAGACCCCGAATTGCTAAAGCCATCCTGAGAAAAAAGAATGAGGCTGGAGGCATCACTCTGCCCAACTTCAAATTATACTACAAAGTGACAGTAATCAAAATGGCATGGTATTGGCAACAAAAGACAACAAAAGACCAGTGGAACAGAATCAAGAGTTCAGAGGTAAACCCATATTTACACAGGCAAATAATTTTTGACAAAAAAGCCAAAAACATTCAGTGGAAAAGCCTCTTCAATAAATGGTGCTGGGAAAATTGGAAGGCCACCTGAAAAAGAATGAAATTAGACTGTTGTCTATCACCACACACCAAAATTAACTCAAAATGGATTAGGAACCTGAATATAAGATCTGAAACAATAAAATGCATAGAAAAAAATATAGGAACAAAACTCAGGGACCTTGAGCTTAAAGAGGATTTTATGAATTTGAACTCAAAGGCAAGGGAAGTAAAAGCAAAAATAAATGAATGGGACTACATCAAACTAAAAAGCTTCTTCTCAGCAAAAGAAATCGTCAACAAGGTAAAGAGACAACCATCTCAATGGGAAAATATATTTGCAAGCAATTAGGCCCTCCAATAAGGGCCTAATATCCAAAATATACAAAGAACTCATACGACTCAATAACAGCAAAAAACAAATGATCCATTCAAAAAACGGGCAGAGGACCTGAACAGACACTCCTCCCTAGAGGACATACAAATGGCCTACAAACATATGAAAAGATGCTCAACATCTATAGCTATTAGGGAAATGCAAATCAAAACCACAATGAGATACCATCTCACACCTGTTAGAATGGCTATAATCAACACTACAAGTAATAACACAAATGTTGGAGAGGATACAGAGAAAAAGGAATTCTCATATACTGCCGGTGGGACTGCAAATTGGTACAGCTACTGTGGGAAACAGTATGGAGTTTCCTCAGAAAACTAAGAATTGATCTACCACATGATCCAGCAATCCCACTACTGCGTATTTACCTCAAAGACTTGAAAACCCATATTCAAAAAGATATTTGCACACCGATGTTCATAGCAGCATTATTCATAGTGGTCATAGTGGCAAAAACATGGAAGCAACCGAAGTCTCTTATGATAAATGACTGGCTAAAGAAGCTGTGGTACATATATATATATAATGGAATATTACTCAGCCATAAGAAGAGATGAAATACTGGCATTTGTGACAACATGGATAGACCTTGAGATAATCATGCTAAGTGAAATAAGCCAGACAGAAACATTTGAAAATCACATGATATCACTTATATGTGGGATGTAAACCTAAAAGCAACAAATGAACAGGACAGAGACTCAGGGACGTGGACTTGCGGTTACCAGAGTGGAGGGAGTAGAGGAGGAGGGGAGAGGTAGAAGGGGTAGGGAGATCAAATATAGGGGGTAGGGTGAGGGTAAAGGGGTAAAGGGGATCAAATATATGGTAGTTGAAGGAAACTAGACTTTGGGTGGTAATCACATAATAGAATATATAGATGTCAAGTTATAATGTACACCTGAAAATTATCTCATTGTATTAACCTATGTTACTCCAATAAACTTAAAAAAAAAAAAAAAAAAAAAAAAAAAAAAAAATCTCAATGTCCAGGCCATAACCTAAGCCAGTGAAATCCGAATCTCTGGGAGTAAAATCCAAGCAGCAATAACATTGATCGATTGATTTCTTAGGCCTAAAAACCTATGTGAGGACAGGAGTAGGTCTTCCAAGGAAATGAAACGCTCCCGCCTCTGCCTCCCTAGCTGGAGCTTGAGTGGGCGAGGACAACACTGATGCCTCACACCTCTCCCTTTCCTGTGTCTCCAGGGATGACTCAGCGCCTTTCCCGCTATCTGTGGCCCTGAAGCCATTCTTCCTCTTTCAGGGAACTTCAGTCTGCTTCTTTATAGGTTGATTTTGACACTCAAGGAACAATTTTTAGGTTTCTCATCTCCAAGGAGAGAGACAGGAAGACCAGATGTAGTTTCCCCATTTTACCTCTGAGATATTTAGAGATATATTTTTTTAACTAACAGTAATAAAAATATAAATTGCCATTCCTAACATGTCAGAGTGACTTGTACATCTAAAGTGCCTTTTGCTTCACCATCTCCTTTGATTTTTCCCAGAAGCCCTGTGGCCAGTCCAGGAAGGTGTTAATTCACTTTCCAGTTTTAAGACCCCCATTTCCATTGCCTGCGACCATTTTAACATGGCAGCTTCATCAATGCCTCATGACGAACATTTCTGTCTGACGCCTACCTGCTTCTCTTATTCCCGTGTTCTCTGTTTTTGCTCATTGCAGCATCATGTTCTTGATGGTCTGGGCTTGAAACCTTGACATCCTGCTGGGCTTCACTCTTTCCCTTGACTTCACATCCAACCAGCTTCTAAATTCTGCTGCTTCTACCTTTGATAGGTCTCTCACCTCGGCCTTTTCCTCTCCCTGCTTTTTTTCACTGCCATCTGCCTTCTCTCTTCTCTACTGAATAATTGCAGCTGCCTCCCAACGGATCATCCCACCCCGACCCAACAGAATTAACACCCTAAGTGTAGCCATCACTGGTCACTCTCCTGCTCACAGCCATCCAGCAGCTCTCTAGTGCCTTTTAAACTTTTCCAAACTACTGAGTGGCATTTCAAGATCTCTTGCTGAGACTTCAGTCTGCCTCTCCAGTTTCATCTCCTCTGTATCTCACATGGCAGCCACGTTGGATCCTAGACATTCTTCCAATATGACCCAGGCTTCTTCATCTCTGGGCCTTTAATGTCACTGAATTGATGAGAATATTCCCTCTCATTTCCCCCACATTTTGTCTTGTTGCAGTTCTACCTGTTCTAACTTTTGCCCAAATGGTCTTTCTACCACAGGGCCCTCTTAACCTGTCACTTGGAAGTGGATTCTTCTATGCGTTCCCTAGTTCTTTCAAATTCTCTTGGAGTTTCATCAGATTTGCCTTGTATTATGATTAGAAGTCTTATCTTACACACTAAACTATGAGCTCCTTAAGGACAAGAAAGGTAAGCCCTTTGTGGTTTTCATCTCTGTAGGCACCAAGAGAGCCTAGCAGAGTCCTTATCCACTGTGCCAGCTCAATAAACATTTGCTGGAGTAAGCTGGTTCCGCATTTGGCATGCAGACAGGCTGAGAGAGAAATCAGACAGCTTGCACTAGGTCAGACACTACGCTCACAGCACCAACTCATGATACAATCTTTCTTTCTGTGATTCCAATATTGACTGGACAGCTGGAAGTTCCATTGGCCGTTCAACATTTACTGGGTGTCAACTATGTGTCCTGGATTGGATGCCGGGGATACACTGGTGACAAGACAGTAGTAGACCCTACCCTCATTGGAGGCTTAGCCCAGCTAAGGAAGCCGATCATAAATATATGTATGGTAACTAAGTGCTGGAGGAGAGAAGCAAAGAGTGCTAGGTTAGGGAAGGGTGTCTGATGGCAGAGAGTCTTACAGGCCACTTAAAGACCACTTGCAAGAGGGGCTGGTTGGAAGTGGGGTATGGAAAAGAAAGTGGACATGAGTGGAGGAAGGTGATGAGTGGGGAGATCATGGTGTCATCTGGCAAGAGGGGATGGGGGTATAGGCAGGGAGGTCACAGTGAGAGAGAAAGCAGACGGACAACCACCTACAAACAGCCCTCTTCATGTCTATTATGCATGGTGATCCCACTCTTGGAAGAGTACAGTAATATTTGCTGTCTTTTCTAGCTACCGGTTTGGGCAGACGGAGTAGAGAAGACCTAGAGGTCTGGCTTAACCCCTAGTTTTTCCACACATTTCTGTGTGGCCTGGGAAAGACCTGGACCCTCTTTGGTTCTCATTTTCTGAACCATATAATGAAATTGGTTAAGCCTCTCAGCTGATGCCATTAAAACCCTTTAGATTTCCTTAAAGAATAGGACTCTAGACATCTTCTAAAGAACGATTATCATTTACTCTCTCCTGGTTATCGTTTTCCCCTGCAGAAGGGATCCATGTATAAAAGAACAACAACAACAAAAAAATGAAAATCAAAATAAGGCAATTGGCAGCTGTAGGAATTTGTCATTTCACACTGGCCTTTGCAAGGTGGACAAACCCTTGCTGTTTGGGGAAAAAAAATGCAGCCAGCACTCATTGGATTAAGAGTGTAGAAAAGCAAACGTGTTCAAATCTTAAACACATCATAATTTTAAGCATCCACAAGTGTTTAAAAAGTGTTAGCTGCTATGAGCACATACATCCATTCACTAGTTAAACATCATAACCTGTTTCTTTTCTAAACACATGGGTAGGAGAACAGAGGACAGTTAACATGTTAAACACACTGACATGTTTACAATGTGTTGCAAGAAGGTGTTTAACTTTTTGTGTTCCAAAGCTAAACACTTTGGAATTAGAGAGTTGGCCAGTTCCACCTCCAGTTAGTATGGCTATCACCTAGTGGTCCCCTTGGTTTTGGGCAGAGGCCCTTTTGGAAATGCAGACAATCCCAGTAATAACTTGGATTTCATAAGGAGCAGGACGAGGCTACTTACTGCAGGATCTTGGGTGCAGATGAAATGTATGTTTCTAAAAGCAAATCATAAAGGGAATTAGTCCTAAATGCATGAATTGCTAGACCCAGCATATGCTCTGGGTTAACATGGACAGTTTCTTCTCTCAGATGTCCCTTCTATTTTGCCAGTGGGAGCTTTCAAGGAAGCCCCAGACGTAGGCCACGTAGGGCCTTGGTCTCTGTTCCACAGTGGCTCACACTTTCATAAAGAATAAAGAGATCCCTGGCAACTAAACTGTAAATAGAGATAGAGGGAAGAAGAAGGAGAAAGGAAGAAGGAGAAGGAGGAAAGGGTCAATATTTGTTTCCCGCGGCTGCTGTAACAAACTACTATGCACTAGATGCTTAACACAAGATAAATTTATTATCTTACTGTTGTGGAGGTCAGAAGTCTTAAATGGGTCTCTTTAGGCTAAAAATCAGTGTCAGCCAGGCTGTGTTTCTTCCGGAGGCCCTAGGGAAGAATCCTGGCCTTCTCCAGCTTCTAGAGGCCACCTGAATTCCCTGGCTTGTGAGCTCCCTTCACCTTCGAAGCCAGCAGTGGGCGGTGGAGTCTTTCCCACACTGCATCACTGACTCCAACCCCTCTCACCTCCCTCTTTTGCTCATACAGGCATACCCCAGAGATGTTGTGGGTTTGGTTCCAGATCACCACAATAAAGTGAGTCATAATCTTTTTGCTGGTGGAGGGTCTTGCCCTCAATTTGTCAAAACTGCAACATCTATGAAATGCAAGGAAGCAAAGCACAATAAAAGGAGACATGCCTATAACAACCTTTGTGATAACACTGGGCTCATCTGGATAATCCAAGACAGCCTCCTTAGTTTAAAGTCAGCTGAATAGCAACCTTAATTCCCCCTTGCCATGTAACAATATGCATAGATTCTAGAATCTAGGACGTAGACATATTTGGAAAGGCATTCTGCCTACCACAGGGAGTTATAGCAAAGAAGGGAAAGAGAGAATAGGAGAGGAGGAATTACACTAAATTGAGATCCTGTTTATCCTGAGATTAGAGACCATCTCAGACAAGCCCGAGGTGATGGTCTAGGGCAAAGTGCACGGACTGGCAGTTGATGACTGTGTAAGTCATTTCAGGGGGTCCAGGTCACTGCCCTCTTAAAATCCATTGTATCATTTATGGTGTGGGCTAATCTGCTATAACAAAAGAAGGTTATTTCTTTTCCATGGTAATAGTGAGAGCAGGCAGTCTAGGGCTGTTATGATGGCTCTCCCCTCCCCAAGCATGCGGTTTCTGTTTCTAGGTCTAAGGACATTGCTCCAATTTCTCTCAACTCGTAGCCTGGAGCAAAGGAGGAAAGGACCAGAGGAGGACATGTATATTCCTTTTAAGGGCATGACCTGGAATAAAATTTCTCAACCTTGACACTGTAGACATTTTGGGCCAGATAATTCTTTTAATTCTTTTTTTTTTTTTTTTTTTTTTTTTGTGAGGGGCTGTTTTATGCATTGTAGGCTGTTTAGTAGCATCCCTGGTCTCTACCCACTAGATACCAGTAGCATCTTCCAGTTGTGACAACCAGAAATTTCTGCAGGGGTAGGAGGGAATCACTCCTTATTAAGAATCACCGATGTAGAAAAAGCACAAGCTACTTCTGGTGTTATGCTAGTACCTGGAACTTAGTTATATGGTTATAACAAGCTGGACAACAATATGCCCGCTTAAAATTTGTGAGTTCTGTTATAAAGAAGATGAATGTTGGGGGACAATTAGTATTCTTTGCCATAATTTCAGGCATATGGACTGCCAAATTACTGAAGTCTCACCTCATATCTGAGACACTGGATGGGAATGCACAGAAGGAGGGAAGGGATTAAGGGAGGTCACCAGTAGGAGGAATTTACGAGGTCCTTGGCAAGAGCTCTAGATGGTCATCTTGGCACCCCCTGTATAGAATTGCCCCAAGGGCTTGGCTATCATTGGAGCCTGGTTTCTAAGAACCAAGGGTGGGGGACGAAAGACATTTCTGGGAGCCAGGAGCTTGCCATTCTTATATCATGCATCATGACATGTGGCCTGGGTGCTCTCAACCTCTTGTTCTGTCCTTAGGGAGGCCAGGGTGACTTTAGAGACTCGGTGGGCTGGATACATATAAGGTAGTGTGTTTAATAGAGACATAACTGGTCCTAGTTCTGTTTCTATCATTTATTAGCTATGTGACCCCTTAGCATCTTAGTTTTCCTTGTCCATAAAATCAAGACATTATCTTCTCCTGCACTGAAGGAAGGTGTTGGGAGAATTAAAATTAGATCATGTGTAAAAAAGATTTAGTGTCATCCCCGAGACGCAATAGGCACTTGGTAGATGGTACTCATTCCTGTATTCCTCAGATACTTACGGAGTACAGTAGCCCCTGCCCTTATCTGCGGTTTCACTTTTCGTGGTTTCAGTTACCCATGGTCAACTGTGGTCTGAAAATATTAAATGGAAAATTCCAGAAATACACAATTCATAAGTTTTAAACTGCGCGCCGTGCTGAGTGGCATGATGAAATCTCACACCACCCTTCTCCGTCCACTTGGGGAAGGGAATCATCCTTTTGTCCAGCATTTCCACACTGTGGATGCTCCCCGCCTGCTATTCCCTCAGTAGCCATTTTGGTTATCAGATGAACTCTTGCAGTGCTTGTGTTCAAGTAACCCTATCTTATTTAAGAATGGCCCCAATGTGCAAGAGTAGTGATGCTGGCAATTCAGATATGCCAAAGAGAAGCAGGAAAGTGCTTCCATGAAGTGAGAAGATAAGGTTCTCGAATTAATAATGAAAGAAAAAAAAATCATCTGCTGAGATTGCTAAGATCTACGATAAGAACAAATCTGTCTGTGAAATGGCCTAATTTATAAATTAAACTTTATCATAGGTATGCATGTACAGGAAAAAACAGTATATATAGAGTTTGGTGCTATCCATGGTTTTAAGCATCCATTGGGAGTCTTGGAACATGTCCTCTGTGGATAAGGGGGTACCACTGTTCCTATTATATGTAAGGCTCTGTTCTGGATTCTGGGAACATGAACATAGTATTGAGAAAAGTAGGTCAGCTTCTTATCTTCTTAGTAGTTATATCGTGGTAGTTACTACAGTAATTATTATTGTCATGTGGGAAACAGGTCTAGAGATTGACTATCTGCCAGTGGGTAGCTGAGGCTGAGCCAACAAACTCCGGGTCTGAGTATTTAGGAATGAGGCTGGCTGGTGGGGTGAGGTGCAGAAGGCTGGCTGCATGTTTGATGGGGCCAGTGAGTGGGATAGTGTGGAGGGTTGACTAAGGCAGAACAGCCAAGGACTTGGTCATATGAGCCAGGAGCAGAGATTCAGAAATCCCTGAGAATTCAGAGCACATGGATTGAGGTGGTGCTGTTATCCTGGGAACAACAAATGGAGCAGAAAAAGATGAGCCATAAGCAGGGAGGCAGGAGGACAGGGAGAGGCAGCTGCATAGTGGTCTACTTTGGCCCAATTGGAGGAGCTGAGAGACCTGACCGAGGTCAGAGGTGACTGCTGGGGCCACTTTCAGTGGGGTTAGGCTTGCCAATGAGGCAGGGAGGATTGTTGTCTTTGGAGTGAATGAGATGGCCCTAGGGCAGCCTAAGAGCAAGTTTAGTACTAACAGGACGGCCCCTCGCCTCCCTGTTCCACTGCCAACCCTGCGCCATCTCACGCCTCGTGGCAAGCAGATCCTGAAGGCAAGTTCTGGAGGCAGGTTCACCTCCACTAAATCCTCAGGGTGTCACTGGGTCAATGATGGCTCCAGGGCAGGGAGTCTCAGACTTTTTCCATATACAACTTACTCTTGGCAAGTAAAAGAGCTCACATGTTCCCATTTACTGAAATGGAAACGCTTTTTTCTAGAATGCCGCTTAAATTCCATGGTCCATCATTATCATCGCTTTCTTGCACTTCTCATTTCATTGTTACTATCTTGGCAAAACCACAACTAAAGTTAAATCCAATTCTCCATTTACTCCATGCTTGTTTGGGGGGAAAAAATACAACCAATGCTGACTGGTCTCACTTTAAATGTATGCCTATAACTGTCTATGAGGCCTTCAGTTGCTGCCAGATCATCATTCTCTACTCCTCTAGTCCCTTCACTCTCTCACTGTCCCAGATGACTGCCTTACACCACACCCCTAACTCCTTCCTACCATATCCTTTGCCTGCTCTGTTGATGACTTTCTTCCCCTCTTCACCAACAAAGTTGAAATAGTCAGTAGAGAATGTCCACAGAGCCGCCACCACATCTCCCCGCCTGCCCGCATCTGCCTTCACATCATCACGTCCTTGGCTGTAACTCACTGAACCTTCCACTTACCTCTCTAGAGCCAACCACTCCACCTGCACACCGGATTCCACCCCCTCCACCTACTCAAGGACATGGCTCCAGCCATATCACCCACTGCTCTTCTCCATTTCAATTGTTCGTTCTCTCCTGAATCATTTCCACCATACAAGCATACGAGCATGCGATTTTTATTTTATAAAAACCTTCTCTTGAACCCACTTCTCCTGAAACTATTTGTTTGCTCCCCACTTGCAGTAAAACTGCTTCAGAAAGCTATGTCTACTCACGATATCTAATTCATTCTCCCCTGTTCTCTCTTTCCCTTGTGTAAACAACTTTATTGAGATGTCTTTGACATATAAAAATTGTCTGTATTTAAGGTATACAGCTTGCTGTTTTGTTGTATGTATACATTGTGAGAAGATCGCTACGATGAAGCTCAGTAACTTGTCTGTCACTTCTACATAGTTACTATTGTGTATGTGTGTGCAGAGAAGATTTAAGATCTATCCTTTCGGCAAATTTCAAGTATATAATACAGTATTGTTAACTATCCTCTCTGTGCTATAGATTAGAGCACCACAGCTCATTCATCTTGCACAACTGAAATTTTTCTTCCCTTTGACCAACATCTCATTCTCCTCCCCACACCACCCCCACCGCCCCTGGCAACCACTGTTCCATTCTCTGCTTCTATGGGTTTGACTATTTTAGGTTCCACATATAAATGAGATTATGCAGTATTTGTCTTTCTGTGTCTGGCTTATTTCACTTAGCGTAATGTCCTCCAGGTCCATTCATTTTATCACATAAATGGAGGATTTTCTTTTTTATTTAAGGCTTAATAAATATCAGATGTGTGTGTGTGCATGTGTGTGTGTGTGTGTGTGTGTGTGTGTGTGTGTGTGTGTGTTTATTTTTAGGTTGTTTCCATACCTTGACTTTTGATCAAGAAGGATCCAATTTCATTCTTCTACATGTGGAAATCCAGTTTTCCCAGCACCATTTATTGAAGAGACTATCTTTTCTCCATTTTGTATTCATGTGGATTCCTCCCATTCTCTCTTAAACCCACTCCAAGGAGCTTTTTGACCCTAATACTCAACAGCTGCTCTTGTCAACCTTCATACTGCTAGGTCCAGTGGTCAAGTCTGTCTTGACCACATGGTTGATCAGCTGCATTTGACACAGGTTGATCACTTTTTTCTGCTTGATTCATATTTGTCACTTGGCTTCCAGAACAACACACTCTCTTTGTTTTTCTCTTGTCTTCCAAGTTGCTCCTTCTTGGTCTTCTTTGGTGGTTCCTCCTCATCTCCTTGATCTTTGAGGTTTAATGTATCCCAAAGCTCAGTCCTTGGTCCTCTTCTTTATCTACATTAATCCTTTAGGTGATCTCGCTTGATCTCATGCTTCGCATATCAAATATCCCTGGTGATGCCCACATTTAAATTTATACGTCCAACCCTCAGATCTCTACTTGGATGATATCTCGAGTTTAACATGCTTTCCTGATCTACTTACTCCTTGCAAACCGGCTCTGCCCATGGCCATCTCCATCTCACTTGATGGCAACTCCATCCTTCCAATTGCTTGGGCTTGACACCTCCATGGCTACCATCCTGGTTGGAGCCTCTATCGTTTCTCACCTGAATTACTGTAATAACCTCCTAATGGCTTCCACCTTCGTCATTCCGCAGTCTATTCCCAAAACAGCAGCTAGAGGGAGTCTTTTAAAATTTAAATCAGATCATGTTATTCCTCTTTTCAAAATCTTTCAGTGGCTCCCCATTTCCTTAAGGCCCTACGGGTTCTGCCAATGCATCTCATCTCTACCTCTGTGAACTCACTTCATGCTACTCTTCCTCTTGTTTACTTCGCTCCAGCCTACTGACTTCCACAGTTCCCCAAACACTCCAGGCGTGATCCGCTTTACAGACTGCACTGTCTGTTCACTCTCTCGGAATTCTCCTTCCCCCGAGCCTCACGACACACTCCCTTCCCGCTCTCAAGTCTTTGCTCAGATGTCACCACCTCAGTGAGATCTCCTGTGGTTCCCATGTACTTTACACAACCTGCCTCTACTCCTTACCCCGCTCTACCTTTTTTTTGTTTCCATATTGTAATCACTTTCTAATATACTATGAACTTACTTATTTTTTAATGTTTATTGTTTGTCAGTCTCCCCCGATAGAATACAAGTTTCATGAAGGCAGGGCTTTTTTTCGTTTGTTCACTGCTGAATAATGGCTGGCATTTAGTAAGTAAGTGCACAGTAAATATTTGTTGGATGAATGCACAGAAAAAAAACAAAACAAAACTATTCCTGCTATGGGAAGACCTCCATGAAGGATGTCTGTCATTCATCCATTTGTCTGTCTATCTATCTACCCATCTAGCCTAATCATTCCACAAGTGCGTTTTACATACCCGGTCATATTTTACCTTATACTTTGGCCATTGGGAAAATGGTATCTACCCTAAAAGAACTCCAATCAAATTAGGGGAGAAAGCCCAGACACAAGAATCAGAAATAGAGCTTGTTAATCTAAGCCAGAATTAAAAACATAGGCATTGTCACTCTGGAGGACTGGTGACAGGGGCGGTAGCACAATATTTGTGGTCTGGCACTCTGATGGATTTCAGGCTCCAAAGCTAAAAGAGCCTTAAGGACTCCACATACTGCATGTCCTGAGGATGTTGAGGATCTGCTGGGATGGGGAGGGCAGTGGCCTTTGATGGCCCTGGGAGAGGGCTGCCTAAACCCGGAGCCCCCAGCAAGAGGAGCTGCTGCCCTGCCTTCATCAAGTGTTTTACCTAGACCCCGGGGCTTTCTCCCCAGGAAAGAGGGGAAAGTTTTAGTCTCTGGGACAGGGGTGACATCCAGCTGCCTATGTCCAGGGACCTGCTCCCCACCCCAAAAAGGCAGCATCATTCACACTTGTTGGGGAGTTAGACTTGCCAGCAGCAGCAGCAGCAGCAGCAGTGAGACATGAGAACTGAGAGGCCAGGCCCTGGGCATCCTCAACCCGAGATCCTTCTTCTCAGCCCTGACTGCACCAAACTCAAAAATGAAAACAATCCTAATCCTATAGTCCCAAACCAAACAGCTCATAGCTGGCCAGTTCACCAAAACAAATAAGCCAGGCCCCCTGTGATCTGCAGAACCAGAATGGGTGACACCGAACCCTTCTTGCTCCTCTTCTTTGTTCTGTGGCCCAGCAAAGGCTTGTGGGAAGGGGAGGTGGCGGTAGCGAAGCACATAAACACATCTGGAGGTGCTGTTGCAGCTCAGGGAAGGCGGCACTAAATGGGGACTCTGGGAAGGAGGCAGCTTAGAAACCATCCCTGCCCCCGACTTACTGCTCGCTATCAGCAGGCACGACCCAGGCCGTGCAGACCTGATGGAGGGGGTGTGGGCCAGGGAGTAGCTTGCCCAGCTCTTGACTTCTCCACACAAAGCTCTGAATGGGCCACTTACACCATGGAGCTGATTGCACGTGGACAAGAACTCAATCCTCAGAGCATGTGCTACAGTTGAAATCAGACAATATTTGTTTTGCTCACGGAGTGGGCCAGTTTCACTGCCCCTGCTTTTAGCTTCCTCCTGTTTCAGAAACTGTCATCCTCCAGGCCTCTATATGAATCCTACCTTCCTTACAAATGATCCTTTCAAACTGTACAATTTTTGATGCAAATGATTTATATTTATTGCAGAAAGTATAGAGAAATTAAAAGGAGAAAATTCTAATCACCCATAATCCTTTCCCCACCCCCCATAACTACACTTGGGCGCACACCTGACTAGATTGTCCCTTTTCATACACATACACATGTAGTCAAGTAATTTACTGCACTTATTAATCGTGTGACTTCTCCCTGGATCCTTCCTTTCTCCTTTCTAAGGCCATGAATTTCTAGCCTGGGGAACTTCCGGTAGAGGAGAAAAGAGAAGCTGTCCCCCTTTCTGTCTCTCATGAAGGCCCAAGCTCCCTGAAGCCCCATCTTATGGCAGGTGTGCATAGGGGTATGGAAGAGGGGACAACACACTGCCCACCCCTGGTCAGGGGTGGAAGCTGGTGGACCCCAAGTTGTAGGGAACTTGACCTGTCCTTGCAGCACCTGAAGATGGGGCAGGACGCTTGAGGGAAATGACTGCCCGAGGGAACAGGCCAAAGGCCCCTGAGCTCCCAGCCTTGCTGAAGAGCGTTGCCCCCACTGCCCCATCTCAGACAGCCTCGTGTCCACAAGGGGCCGTGGGCTTGGCCGTGAGAATGTCAGTGCTGCCATGAGGGACAGGAGGCTAGAGGCCGGCTTCTGTTTTCTGGGCATCATGTTAGCATGCTCGACTCTCATGTGACACTGGGTAGGGGAAGAAATCCCAATGATGCCTGAGAGTGAATTTCCTGCCAACTTAGCAGAGTGAAACTTAGAGTCAGATTTGAGCTGATTTAAATAAAATAACAACATGCGATACTTCTTGCATCTCTGAGCTTATGGAGTATGAGTTATTCACACGCATTGCACGTATAGACTTCTAACATAAATGGCACCATCCTGTTTGGTTACCTTTGACCATTTATTTCACTCAGCAGTATATCATAAATATCCTTTCATGTGTATTCATATGCACCCACCATTATTTTTAATGGTCACATCACATTCTGCCACCTGAATGTATCACAATTTACTCAACCAACCCATCTAAATACTTCCTAACCCAATCCCTCTCCAAGACCCAAATCTCTAAAGGGCTGGAAGAGGGGATTTTACTGCATTTTACTGCTGCTGTCAGGAGCACTGGGATGGCTCCTCAAGTCTTGATTTCTCAGGGCTTGGCACTCAGAATGACTGGCAGCAGTTGGGAGAACATCACACCCAATAATAACAATAACTAACACTTATGAAGCACTCTGGGCCAGGCCCTGTTCTAAGCATTTTACACATTTTACCTCATTTAATCTTTACCATAACCCTATGAGGTAGTACTGATTTATCCCTATTTTCTAAATAGGGAGATTGAGACTCAGAGAAAAACATATAAGATCACACAGAAAGTGGCTGTGCTGAGATTTAAACCCAGCAGTCAGGCATTGACATTGTGCTTTTAACCGCCAAACTAGTCTTCCTGGTTGAAGAGTTTTGGCTGGTTATTGGGAACAAGCAGCAGGGTTTGTTTGTTTGTTTGTTTTACCTTTCTCCCTAAGTTTTGACAGATTGTATTTTGAGGCATGCATTTTTTTTAACCAAGAAAATCTTTTCTAGTTTTTCTCTAGAGTTCAAGAGTCCATACCTCCTGGGCCAGTCATTCCTGGGCAGCACCCTGCTGACCTGATAGGCCACAAGTCAATATTTTGAGCTGCTCCTGGGTCGTGTGGCCTGACGCTCCTTCATCCAGCCTCCTCAGGATTGAAAAGACAAGGATTTCCCACTGCTAGCAAAGGGTCACCCTGCCAGCCTTCTTCATCCTGGACCAATATTTTTCTATGTAGAAGTGGGCCAATTTGCTGGCTCAAAGTCAGTGGTTCTAACAAGATGCCCACGGGGCTACTGTGTACTCCTCAGCTAAATATGGTGACCTTGGGTACATACCAGAACCACGGAGCCACTTTTGCAAATTACAGTGTCTTGGGTTCAAGTTTATAACAGGAACCTCTGGGGGTGGGATCTGAACTTGTACCCTTTGAAAACAGTCCCCGGTAAATCTGCTGCCCAGCCCTGGCCAAAGGTTCCTGGGGCGCTAATGTTGACTGGTGCGAAGAGTCTCTCGCCCACCTCAGGGATGTTTGATGCGAAGGCTGAGCCTCTGCAGGTGGCAGCCCCCTAGGGCGTGTTGTCTGAGACCTAGAGTGATTTCAATTTGAGACCCTTCCTGCTAGGAGCCAGAGCTTGGAGCAGATTAATGTTAAGAGTTCTGTGATCATGAACCCTCCTAGAAATACTCTTAATTGTCACTGGCATCATAACTAGATGGAGAGAATCTGCCTCCTATCCACTGCTCAGGGAAACCACCCAAATGGACACATTTGTAAATTTGCGGTTGCAGAATCAAAGGCTTTGGCCACTCTCAAGGTTAAGAGAACATTGTTTTTTGTTTTCCCTTCTCGTTTCCATTGTTTCTTAAAGAAAGATCAGAAAAACACAAAAACAAGATAAAACAACAAAAACATGAATGCATTTCCTTTATCTAAAAGAGTAGAGCCACTCTGTCCATCAGAGGAAACTGAGTGGAGGAAATATAGGAACTCTCTTTACTATTTTGTAACTTCTAAAAATCTCAAATTATTCCAAAATAAAAAGCTTATTTAAAAACAATATTTGGTGGAACATCCTCGGCTCTGGTTGCCTACTCTATTTGCCCAAATCCGGACCTCCCTTTCTCTGCTCACTTTATTTCCCAAGAGAAAACTAGGTAACATAATTCTATTGCGTTGCACTGGCATTTTCTCCCGAAGACTTACTCCAACAAGGAGAGTGATGTGGACCCCCTCCCCCCGCCCCCAGAGACAGAACAAGAGTCTGTAGCCATCACAAAAATGCGATGAGTCTACGGGGTGCAGGGAGTGGAAGCCTACGTGGGGCTGATGGAAGCCCACAGGACAGAGCCATGTTGCACATGAAGACTTGGGGGGTCTTCTTTCCACGCTGGGCAGGTGTGACGGAGGCAGCACATCGTGACAAGTTACATTCTCCAAGGGGCTGCAGAACCTATATATTAAACAGAGAGGATCTTCTAACTAACACTCATCACTGGTCATGGGGGTGCCTTGTCATGCTCAAAGATACTTTAGGAGATAAAAATGAAAAAAAAAAGGAAACTAGAAAAGTGGTTATAAAAAGCAGCAGCGGCGGAGGAGAAGGAAGAGGAAGGAAGAAAAGAAAGGAGAGGAAGGAGGGGGAAAAGGCTGAAAGAGCTTCGTGAGTAACTGGAAGGCTGAGAACTGCTATCTCTGGGATCAGCTCACCCCACCCTCTCCACCTGCCTTTCACCTCGGGCTCCTTCCTGTCCTGGGGACAGTTATTAATGTGAGATGTCAGTTGTGACAGGCAGCTGTGCAGGGCGTGCTGGGCGTGGCAGGGGTGGAAGCAGCGCCAGCGGCTGTGGGCTGCCCTCTAGCTCCGTTGGAAGCACTTCAGGGGCGGTTTGAGTAGGTTAGATCACATGTTTCTCAAAATAGCATTGGGCTATTGGGCTACCCTGAGCCAGGAGGCAGTGTGCTGGCCAATCACAGAATAAGTGAGGCACAGACAAAGCACCAAGGGGTGACTAAACAGCTCCTTTGTGCCAGGAAACGTGCTGGGATGCACTGGTGACACAGTGGTGGAGTTCCTGTCTACAGCATCCTAGAGCAGTGGTTCTCAAAGTGTGGCCCCTGGACCAGCAGCCTCAGCATCACCTGGGGACCGGTGAGAAAGGCAAATTTAATCAGAAACTCTGAGGGTGAGGCCCAGTGTTGCGAGCTTTAGCAAGATCTCTAGGAGGTCTTTAGGTGCACTAACATTTGGGAAGTCCTGGCTAGACGCCATCCCCTGCATGGAGTGGGTGCTCGGTGTACAGGAGTGGGCGGCAGTGGTACCAGCAGCAACAAGTAGGGCTCTGTGGTCCCAGCTCCATCTCCCTCCCCACTGGTTCCAGGTCCATAACACCCGAGATGATACATAATAAGTAACTGGCAGTGGAAAACCCAAAGCTCTCCCAGGCAGAATAACGATGATGAAACTAATGACACCACTGTAACAGCTGATGCTAAGTGAGCACTTGTATGTCAGCCACTGCTCCAGCTACACACAGAACTTAATCCTCGCAATCCTAAAGCAGGCTCTACTGTTATCATCTTCATTTTACTGAAGAAGAAACAGGCTTAGAAAGCTTACAGATCTTAGAGAGTACGCAGCAAATGAGTGGTGTGGACCGGGTTGTTTTCAATTGGGGTGAAGTAAGAGTTATCTGTGTGGGTGGGGATGGTTGGGCTGGTCGTCATGGTGGCAAGAAGGCAGGCCTGGGGTGACTGCAGGTAACATTTGAGATAGAAAAGCCAAAAGCCATGGGAGGCCTTCCTGCATCCCCTTGATTTCCCAGAAGGCATTGCCCCTTCCTCCTGAATATCAGTGTCTGTGGACTCTCTACCTATGTTTATCTGGGAGCTTAGAGGAAAGTTTTGGACCAAACCATAAATCTCTAGTTAAACGAGGAGCCTTAAAACATGGGGTGTCGTTTCCCCTGACTCTTGGCTTGGTCCAAATGGCCATGAGAGCCTTAGAGCAAGAGTTCTCTCTGCGGAGTGGTGGGTAGAGGGTGAGGACATCTCCGGTGGGCCTGCACCAGGTCCCAGGGTCTCCCCAGTCCTCTAACCAGGGCTGCTCCATCCCTCGCCTTCTGGGAAAGCTGAGACGCCCCCTGCCCCTCAGTCTGGCTAGCCTTTACTGCTGGGGTTCGGGAGGGGGTTCAATCCTCCTAGAGTCCTCAGTTTGTCCCCTGTCCTGCCTTAGCCCCAGAGCAGGTGAAGAGAAGGCCCCTGCTCACGCTGTTTAGACTCACACCTTCAGGTTGAGCACTGAAGCTGCAGCCTCCTCACTGGCTCCCTGCCCCCTCTCCAGCCTCCCAGAGTTCTCCAATTGTCTGAAACAACAAAGAAATTGGAGAGCTCCAGGTGTGTGTGTTGGGGAAGGGGTACGGTTGGTGGCAAGAGAAGTGGGAGAGAGGACAAACAGCTGTGTGCCCTAAGTTAAGCTCTGAGGACCTCACAGCTTTTTTGAGGCTGACTTTGCTCCCTTCTGGGTCTCCGTTGTGAGAATAACAGAGTGGAGTGTGTCCTTAGTATAAATTTGCTTGCAAGTTTCAGAAAAGAGTACTTTTGGAAGGAAGGGGGAGTAGTTTGAGAGTAAACAACAGTAGAGGCAGTAAGTGACTGATTGTTCAGTGAGGTAGCTCCAGGCTATAGCTAATAAGATGCCAATGAAATATTTGCCTGAATGCGTAGCATGTGCCTTGCTGCAAAAACAGGAAAGCCTCACTCCTCAAGCACTCTGGGACATCCAGATGGTGAGCACAGGAGGAGGCAGGGTGCGCTGAGCTGGTGCTGGGGAGAAGGTAAGGCAGACCCCCTCCTTGGAGGAAAAAAGGTCTGACTAAGCCTGGGAGACTCGGAGGCTGGCAGGGTTTCCAACAGATAAACACCTTGGAGGGTATGCTTTCCAGTCAGGGACGTCGCTGGGGAAAATGCATGTAAGTAAGAAGGGACATCAAGAATGAGTGAGCCACTCTGAGGCGCTCTGGCCCCTTGGGCCCTCAGCCGGGGGTGCCTGCACATGTCCCCAGTCTGCAGCAGGCTCCCATAGGGTCATTAACTGCAGCAGGGGAAACACCTGCCCCCTGGCCTGTGCCAGGATTTTTATGTCTTTATTGCTTTGTGCTTATCTCATTTATGATTATAGAAAAGATTCTTGGCAGCTGTCATCAAATTCTAAGAGTGCCTTTAATGTCCCTCGTATATCCTGAATGTGACAGTAATTCCACACTGCACATTTATGCATTTCTTTCACCTGCAATAAAGGATTAGGAAAATGTAACTTCAATGGAAGTGCTTATAAGGACATTAAAGAATATGAACACTTTTCTAATGCTTGAGGTAGGTGTGGCACTTACCTGCAAGGAGCGTGGACTGAAGTGGTCGGGGCCTAGAGGAAATCGGGCTTGAGGAAGACAGGCTGCCAGCACGTGGCGAGTCTACACACATCGGAAAGTAAGGCAGTTCCTGTGATGGTGGCAGGGCCTGGGCTTTTTCAGGATTATCTTCCAAGGCACATCATAGGTCAGGGGGCCCCAACCCTCTCTCAGGCTGGGGACTGGTACTGGTCCATGGCCTGTTAAGAACTGGGCTGCACAGCAGGGAGTGAGCGGTGGGCAAGGTAGCGAAGCTGCATCTGTGTTTGCAGCTGCTCCCCAGCACTAGCATCACCCCGTCAGCTCCACCTCAGATCATCAGGCATTAGACTCTCATAGGAGCACCGGTTCCTGGCACCTGAAAGGATGGGGACGGCTGTTGTAGGTGGTGTGTTCACTTTCTCGCCTCTCTTAGGTTAGTTAGTATGGTTCTTTGGCTTGTACTGTTGAAATGATATGCAGAAGCCCTGACACCATTTATCTCTCCTCTTCCTGCTGGGGCCATGAGCAGCCTTATGCTCAGACCTACTTTTGAATCCCCTATGTTGGACCAGGAATGACTAGGAGGTAAGACTTATTCTCTTCTGAATCCTGGGGCACCCAGCAGGTACCCACTTGTGGATGTGAACTGACTTGTGATGACCTTGGCTGTACCTGGTGGGTGGCTGCCTATAGAAAAGGTTCTAGGCTCCCATGGTCTAAACAGGCTCAGCCCTTCTGAGGTCTCTTGCTCTCCACTGAATAAGGATTTGGAGGCTGTTTCTGATTTGGAAATTGCAGCCAGAGCGTTTTTGGTGCTGTTTTCCAAAGTCAACATTCCCAAACAGAACTGGGGTGGAGAGGAGACAATGCACCCAGACCTTGGAAGAAAGGATCAGTGTGGTTCCGTTATTTAATTAGGTGGAAGAAGGCTCACGGGTGTGTCCTGAACAAGAGGTGGGAGGCACAGGGAAGGTGGGACACTGCATGTCGTTGGACCATCCTCCGGATCTAGAGAGGGATCCCGTGGTGGAGGGAGAGCATGGGGTGAAAGGTTAGCGTGCTGGCCTCAACGATGCCACTAATTGTACGTTTAGTCATTTAGCACCTCAATTTTCTCATTTACCAAATGTGAATATGTTGTTATTTCTTAGAATTATCATGCAAATTAACTTAGGCAATCTTATTTTTTCCAAAAAGCTTTGGAAAACCCATTGTGGTCTAGTGAAAAACACACTGGGTCATTCCTGGGCTGTGTCTCTGTCAAATCCCAAACTTTTCAAGAGCTCAGATTCTTCATTTGAAAAAAGTAAGGTGTTGGATTGCATTATCCTGTGGGTCGCTTCAAGTTCAAAATGTTTATGTTTGCTCTTCTGATCATCAGAGGCCCAGAAGAGACACACACACATTAGTTTACATTTCAAGACACATTTTTTGGTCACCATTTGTGTACTAATACATTACTGCCATTGTCAGCCAATAACTGAACACTTGTAAAGTGTTTCTTGACATTTTATTCTTTGGTTCTTGCATCATTATATTGACTTCGTGTGTGCACATGTCTTGTGGACCATCTAGAACAACTCTCCCTGGTGTGTATTTCATACTCACAGCCTGTGTCAGTTTTCATCAGTCATTTTTCAAGTGCTCAACGGTCACATGGCTATTGGCTGCTGTATTGGACAGTGCAGGTCTAGATTGTAAGCTGCTTAAAGGTAGGGATTGCATTTTGTGGTATTCAGTACTCGAAAATAATGTTAGAGTTTACAAGCCCTTTCCGATATGTCATCTTCTTCAATACTTACTGTTGTCTAGTGAGGTCAGTACAGTTATTAATGCCATTTTATAGTTGAGGAAACTGAAGTTTTGGAGAGATGAAGTGCTTGCTTAAGGCCATAGCACAAGTAATAATAGAGCTCAGATTTGAACCCAGATATTCTGGTTCGAAATGTAGAGGGAGTTGTAACAGGGCAGCTACCTTTACTTGTCCACTTACTCGTCAGTTCACTTAATTAATCTGGATGGACGCTCTGAGCCTCGTGCTGACATTAGCCAGGCATTGTCCTCCTGCATTTTAAGAGGAGACAGAAATAGAGATGAGGTTTCTTATTTTCTTCCCTCTCTCCCTCCTTTCCTTCCTTCCTTCCTTCCTTCCTTCCTTCCTTCCTTCCTTCCTTCCTTCTTTTCTTTTCTTTTTTTTTTCCTTTTCTTTTTTTTAGGTTGGAGAGAAAGATGAGGTTGAGGATAACTCTAGCATTGTCAGCAACTTTATCTTTTTATCTGCAAGCCTGCTACAACATGCCTGTTGAACCAGGGTTGGGTACATTCCTGTGTTTCAGACTGTGTTTCCCCTCATCCGTTATCTCCCCGTTCTGTGAATTCCCTGCCCAGCTCCTCTTTCCTCCTTGGTCCGCATCCCCTAGCCAAGCCTAGAGATGGTTATCAAGCACTCTCTCCATTAGACCCGACTGTAGCCAAACTAAACACAGTTCTCTCTCTCATGCAGTGATCTCAGCTCATTGTTTTTAAGAAGAGACACCCTCATTTACTTTCCTGACGAGGATGCTCATTCTGGAAGCCTGAGGCTTCCTTCCTGCTGCAAGGAAAGGTTGGTCTGTGCTGCTCTGAGGGAGCCCCATGTCCTAGCAAAGCCCTTGGCTACACGCTACTCACCAGAGGTGTTGGTGATGGTTCTAGGAAATAGTGATGGCGTTCCAAACTTGAGGGCAGGTAAAGGAGATGCTGGAGGCAGAACCAGAATCCACGATCAAGTTCGGTGCTCAAACGTCCAGCTGAGGAGGGAGCAAGGGGCTGAGTTTGAGACTTCTGAGCTGAAGTGGACACTGCCACAGTCAGGGCCCTGGGCAGGAGCTGAGGCTTGAGGAGGAGGGGACCCTCTGCAGACAGGGACCACAACTCATGCTCTGTGTGACCCCCGCCCTGGTTCATTGGTACATAAGAAATCACAGAATTCTTGGGAAGAAGGAATCTTATATGTCAACTGCTCTGATCCCCTAACTGAGCCAACATGGCCCACAACAGTGCTCTGGGGAGTCCTTGTGGTCTTTGGGGTGTCACAGGGGTAGGGTTATCCCATGCAATATTTGGGGCATAATTATACTAAAAAAATTATTGTTTAACCGAAATTTAAATTTAACTGGATGTCCTGTATTTGCAAAATTGGTAACCCTATATAGGAGTTCTGCCAGGAGAGGAATGGGGGGCTCAAGGAACAAGAATTTCCACCACCCATCCACCCCCCATTTTAATAAGGCCAGCTTGGCTTTTATCTACAGGTGATACTTAAAACTAACAAAATAAACCCCTTCCCTCAAAGAAGACTCCTAGGAAGAGATTTGGGCATAGTGGCATTCATGGCCAAGGTTATGAACTCTCCCCAAACAGGTCAAAGTCATGTTAAATGGGCAGTATAAAGTTCTCCTGAAGACCAACCAAGGCGTTTTTTTTCTTTCTTTTTTTTCTTTTTAAGGAATTGATTCTAACAATGGTGAGTTATAGTTAAGAAGACAACGGCATCTGGGAAAGGCTGCCTCCACTGCCCAACCTTCCCCTAAAGGACCTTAAAACCAGAGCGCCCTGCCCTCGCTTCATTTAGTAGCAGATACTAGGCCGAGGAGAGGTGCCAGGACGGTCGCAGGATGCTACTGGAGTGTGTGAAATTTGGAAGACACGGGGTTAGGAACTGACATTTGAATGGGGGAAGGGAGGGCCACCAGGGGAAAGGATGGAGATGGTTCGGGTTCCCAGCCCCCAAGAGAGAAAGGGTTAGAGGGGAGTGAGGGGGGAAGAGGGTCGGGGAACGAGGAAGTGCGCACTTCGTCACCTCCCTTCCTATGACACTCTGTACTTATTATTTTCTGATTTTTTTTTTTGATAGCAGCCATCCTAATGGGTATGAGATAGTATCTCATTGTGGTTGTTATTGCATTTCCTAATGATTAATGATGGTGAACATCTTCTCAACTGCTTATTAGCCATTTGTATATCTTTTTTGGAGAAATGTCTGTTCAAGTCCTCTGTCCATTTTCTAATTGGGTTGTTTGTTTTTTTGTTGTTGAGTTGTAGGAGTTCTCTATGGATCTGGATATTAATCCCTCTATCGGATATATGGTTTGCAAATATCTTCTCCCATTCTGTGGGTTTTCACTGTTAATTATGTCCTTTGATGCACAGAAGTTTTCCGCTTTGATGCATTCTAAGAGATCGTGCTTTTCTGCGTGATCACGAGTTGGTGAGGGAGTCAGTGAGAGGCCGGCCGGCCTTGGTAACAGGACTCAGTGTCCGGAGCAGGAGGCATGAGGCCCATAGTAGAAGCACCAGCCAGGGCCCTTTAGGTTCTTGGAAACACCGGCATTTTGGAGAGCTTCAGCTTTGGAGCATGGGGTGAGGACGCTGCTCCCTTCTTAGCATCGGTCCTTCTCCTTGGGGCTCATGCCTGCAGACTGGGCCCTGGGCACAGAAGGGCAAGACACAGTTTGAGAAGAAGCACCTGGCAGTTCCACCAATCGTAGTATCTGATTCCTTGCGGCAACCTATTTTTTTCCTACTGGGTGTGTATGGGGGTGCTAGTACCAGGGAGGGAAAAATACAAACCTCTGTTCTATGTTCTGGGTTAGCTGTCCCTGGAGTCCTTAGGTTGGTGGCTCAGTAGGTCCCCTCTCTGGCAATCTGCATTTGAGAGGAATTCTAGAAAGACCCAGAGCCAGTACACAGGCTAGGGCTGGAAGTGTGGGCTTCCAAAGGCAAGGGTGTGACCTGGTCATTGTAAGCTGCCAGCAAGTAGAAGGAATCTGACTACAGATGCCCAGGGACTGCTCTGGCCTGGCCGGTGGGCACTTCAAAAGGCCTGAATGGCTGCCCTTCTCCTGAGGGGTGTGTTTCAGAGTGGAACTCTGAATCCAGCTGTGAACAACAGGCCCTTGTCTCTCTCCATGAGTGGAAGAGAACGGCCTGGCCCTGTGTGCCCAGGCAGTTGTTGGGAGAGGGAGGAGCAGGGGCCACTGTTCCTGTGTCTGCAGGGCCACAGTTAGGGACAGCAGGTACACCAGGTGGGCTGACAAAATGAGCACCATTTCCAGTGGATCCTCTTTCAACACATGTTCTCTTTTATCTGGAGAGGTGCCGTACTGTGGGGGAAAGGACACAGGCTCACTGCAGTTTCCCATCTGGTCTTAAGCATTTAATTCTGTTCTGGCTCCAACTTAGGTCCCTTTCTCAATAGAACAAAAGCCCCTGAAATTCATTTGTGCAGGTAAATGCAGTTTAGAGACCATCCACTATTACCCGCTCCTGCTATCAAAGTATTCATTCCTGAGGAAAGTTTAAGTAAATGTACTTTTTCTTCACCTTGATACATTATTGCTCAGTTTATCAGTCCTAATAGATTGGACCACTAAGTTGCCTGGCCGGCCATCCCAAAATATGTCACTGAGAAAGACGTTCTTCCATGGTGGTGCTGGTGAGCCTGCTGTAGAGCAGGAGTGGGAAGGAAGTCCCTTTGCACTTGGCCTTGAAGCCTGGGGGTCTGGATCAGTGAAGAAAGGGGAGAAAGTGGTTCCAGGGTAGATGAGTTTCTTGTAGACCCGGTAACAGGTTTTGAGTGGAAGGTGGTGGGAAAAGAGGCTAGCAAGGACCAGAGTTTAGAGTGCACTTGAAGCTGAGATTTTAAACAATTACTTGCTATTGATGGCACCTACTACATTTACTTTACAAGGAAAATAAAATCCATACTTCCCTGTCCTATGCCTTTTCTCACTCAAAGCTCCTCAGCAACCTGCAAAACCTAACTTCTGTCTTGGGCTGGAAGAGGCTCTGGCATTGCCAATGGCTCCTGGGAATCCAGATGTTCTCCCTGCTGGGGAGGAGCTCATTTTAAAAAATCCAATAGTTTGTAATGAGATACAATTTTCTCTTGAAAGCAATTATGTCTGCTAATTTGTTTGCACACAATTGCTTTCAAGAATAAATTCCAGGTTCCTTACCATATCCTATAAATCATATCAAAAGATGTCTTTATGTATTTTATTTTTAAACAAGTTCAGACTTTAACCTTTAGGTAGAGAAGGATCCCAAAGCACAAACTCCCTGCTCACCATAGATATGAGTTTATATATGAAATTCCAGATGTAATTAGAATCCACTTTATGTTGTTGATGGCCTAGTGGGTGTTGCTGGCAACAAACTCTCTGCTTGCCCTTTCCAGGTGAGAGACAAATGAAAAAGTGCTGGTGCTTCTATATAACCTGTGGGATTCTAAATGGAGCACAAGATGTAGTTAAAATGAAACAAATGGGAACAGCTAAAGGAGGCCCACCATGGAGGTGTGGCCCATCTACTTAGTGAGGAGAGGGGAAGAGAGGCAAGAGGAATGGGGGCGGGGGAGGAGAGGAGAAGAGAAATAATCTTAGAGCGTGGAGTACCTTGATCGTGGGGGAGGTGAGAGGGGACGTAGGGCTCAATCCAAAGTAAGGAAGCCGTGGACCTAAAAATGAGCCCCAGAAGTGCTAAAATATAACAGGGTTATTTCAGAATTTTTCTTAAACCATTTCTGCATCATAAAGGAAGGCTTCCCTATCCCTAGGACCCAAAACTCATATAGTAAGTACCCTTCACGCATAGTATGGGCTACGTAAGTTAGCCGGAGACTAGACCAGCAAGCACAATAGGACTTCTGGGGAGGTTTCTTCTTAGTTAAGTGACTTATAGGGCATAGAGGACTTGAAATAGGGGCTCTCTGAGCCTGGTATGTCCATATTTGGACAGACCCTTCTTGGAACATGATGTTGGGATAGGAAGGTAATTTCTTCAGGAGTTAAATTCAAACATCCAAAATTACTCTTCTTAGGACTATTGAACAGAAGATTCCCAGATACACTCAAAGGTTTATCTTCAAGATATCTGTACATCCATATTCATAGCAGTATTATTCACAGTAGCTAAAACATAGAAGCAATCCAAGTGTCCATGGATGGATAGATGGAAGTGTGGATGGATGTATAGATGGATGGATGAACAAAATATGGTATATCCACATAATGGAATATTATTCAGCCTTTAAAAGAAAGGAAATTCTGATGTATGCTACAACATGTATGAACCTTGAAGACATTAGGCAAAGTGAAATAAGCCAGTGACAAAAACACAAACACAGTGTGATTCCACTTATATGAGGCACTTAGAGCAGTCAAAATCAGAGACAGAAAGTAGAATGGTGGGCATCAGGGGCCGGGGGAGAGGGAATGGCAGGTGCTGTTTAATGGGTACAGAGTTTCAGTTTTACAAGATAAAAAGAGTTAATAGAGATGGTTGCACAAGATTATGAATGTATTTAACACTACCGAATAATATACCTAAAATGATTAAGATGGCAAATTTTATGTTATGTGTACTTTAAATAAAATTTTAAAAAAGGAAAAAAAATGTTTATCTTCAAACCACTCACACTTGATCAGAGGGAAGAGCCTGTGAACCAGAGGCATAGAGAACCTTGCAAGTGGCTACCTGGGTCCCTTAAAGATTCTTCAGGTGTAAAGATGGAGCAATTCTTAAACAAGAGGCAGTAGGAAAATTAGATTCTATTTATGAAAAATGCCACGTTGTAGAAAAAAGTTTTCAGGTCTGTGCTGTGCCTTTTGAAAGAAGTGAAGCCCACCTAAGAAATTCTCCATCGGACCGGTGGCTTTTTCCCACTTTCCTCAAAATGTCGGGGTGACTGTGGGGGAGTCAGGAGAGTTTCCTCCTAAGACTCCCACTCCACACACTAGCATGATGTAGGGAAACCCAGGAAATTCGATGCACCGAATATAAGTCTGGAGTCCAAGTCTCTTTCTGTCACTTGCCAATTAAAGAGTCTTGGAGAAATGACTTAAGCTTTCTGAGCTGCAGACTCCTCATCTGTAATGAGGGCTGTATCAGGGAGCTTTTACTGAATAACAAACTACAGTTAAGATGGCTACGATGTCACCAGGTAGTAGGAATTTTTCAGCTCCACTATAATCTCATGGGACCACTGTGGATATGCAGCCCATCAGTGACTAAAACATTGTTATGCAGCCCATGACCTTACCTGAAAACATGGTGGCTTAAAACAACAAGCACCCAATATTTCTCATAACTCTATAGGTTAGCTGGGCAGCTCCTTGTGTCTGGCTGCCTCGGTTGGGCTGGCCTCACTCCTATACCTGTGGCTTCAACTGTCATGGCTGGGACAGCTTGATCTTGCTCCACATGGTCTCTCATCCTCCAGCAGGCTAGTCTGTGATTGTTCATATAGCAGGAAAATGGTTCAAAGCAACAAGAGAGGGCAAGCCCTGATGCACAAGCACTTTTGAAACCACTGCTTGCACTGTGTTTGCTAATGCTCCATTGGCCAAAGCAAGAAGACAGTCAATATCAGATTCAAGGGATGGAGAAACAGACTACACCTACTGATGGGTTTTCTTTGTGCAAAGAATTGTGCAAAAAATTTATTTTTTGCAGTCTGCCATAGAGGATAATAACATAACAGACCTAGATGAGTTATTATGAGTCTCAAAGAAGACACTGCATAGAAATAAAGCTCTTGGCATGGTCCTGGCATATAGTTGGCCTCCAGTAACATGCTCTTTCCTCCTTCTCCTTCTCGATTAAGAACACATCTTTATGAAAGATACAATGGATCTGTTGACTCTAATTCCATTCTCTTTCAGAGCACTTGGAAATTGAAGCCATGTGGGACTTAACAAGAGATCAAATGTGCCTTCAGTGTCCCAAGGCAGCAGCCTCGTCCCCAGAGCCTGGGGCAGCCCCTGTGGTGTGGCCTGCCCTGCCTGGTGCTCTGGGCCCCTCTCCTCACAGCCTGCTACAGGTCAGTCTTTTTTTCATTACAAATTGCTCATAAGCACACACATCCCCAGATGCCCATGTAAAATCTGGTATTAAAGTCATGTAATGGTGGTGTGAGCCTTGTTATGATTAAGGCAACAGTGAGTTGTTCCCCAGAGCTCGGGGTTCTAGTGGGAAAAGCCCCGAGCTACACATACCCAGTACAATCTGACACCCTCTCCCCATCCCCCATAAATCTGGAGGTAGGAAGATACTGGGCTGTGCAAGCTTATGGTGAATCAGTTATCAAGGGAATAAGAATTTGTGGGGGACAGAGATCTCTGAAGAGGGAGATCCCAAGGGACAGAAGAGAAGCATCCAAAAGACTCTGCTGAGGAGTTTTCCTGAGGCACCCACTACAGTACTTGGCGCTTGTCAGAGAATATCATGCCTTGTACTTGGATGGCACTTCACCAGGGACCAGGCTTCCGGCTCCTACTGAATCCTCTCAACAGCCCAGTGAGCTTGGCAGGAGCATTAGCCCCATTTTCTAGATGTGGACACAGGTTTTAAACCCAGTGTTATCATTTGTTTACTAGGGATGCTCTTTCCTCTGTTTAGTGACTCCTTCTGCTCCTTGATCTTGAACTAGCTGTATGCACCAATAATGATAGTGCTGATGAAACATTAATTAACAACCTCTGGAATATGCACTCTTTAACAAGCATGAGTGTGTGTTGTGCGTGTGACTGTATAATGGATGAGAAATTACCCTGGGCTTCTTGCCATTGTAGCATCCAGAGTTCTTACAATGGCTGATGCAAATCTCGTTATGAATAGTGGGATTGATGGAAAGGAGAAGCTACAAAAACTTGAGCCTGAAGGGTTAAAGAAATTGCAAGCTAGGAAACGGTCCACCATTTCTTAGAACACTGGGCAGAACCAGGATGGAAGAGAAAGTGAGAAATCAGGCTGCGTCCAGCATTCGGAAGGCCAACATAATCATGATAATAGTTAACATTTATTAAACCTCTTCTGTATGCCAGAAACTATGCTAAAGTATGCTTTTCCTTATCATCAGGACCCCCCTTAAGCATTACCACCATATTTTCTTCTCCCTCATATCTGGTTCTTTTTTCCTAGGCATCAGGTCGATTATACTTCCCCATACCCTTGCTGGAGGCAGGGCCGTGTGACTAGCTTTGAACAATGATTGGTAAATGAAAGTGCTGTGCATCACTTCTGGGCCAAAGCATTTAACAGTCTCTGTGTGGCCCTCCAGAATCCTATTCCTATCATGGGAATATGTGGTAGACAGGGATGGTACTTGGTTGAAATAGCCTGGATCATTAAGCCTGGATTGTGTGAAGGACAACTGCCTCAGGAGTTCGCTAGACTTGTAGCTAACTTTGCTCGATTAAGAAATAAACCTTTGTTGTTTTAATCTACTGAAATTTTGAGGTTGTTTGTTATTGCAGTACGACCCAGTATATTCTGCCTAGGAGACATCCTCATTTTACAGTTGAGGAAACTAGGCTCTGAAGAGGTCAGGAAATTGCCCAGGGCACGTAGGTCAGAAGTGGGGACCCTGGGATTTGAATCCAGATATGGCTGCAGAGCCCAAGCTCTTAACTGCCATGATATGACTCCACACACAAAAGACATGGCCAATGATGAGTCATGAAAGGACTTTTCAAGCTGGAGATGACCTGCCGATGGCAAGGTTTGTGGGAGCGTGAGCTGGCTTAGACTTGGAGGGTGGGCTGGAGCAGGGAGATGGGGCCCACATCCACGACTGGTCTGTCACCTGCAGTTTATGCTTCTCCAGCTTCTGCCTCAGGTTGGGCGGACTTGTCGCCTGCCATGCCTGGAGTTGTCACCACTACTATTTGTATGTCTCTGAGGAGAAGACAGCAAGAACTCTTTCACCTAGGGAGCTGAGAGGGGCAGGGTGGGAAGGGGGAGCTGGTGTGCAGACGGAGGGAGATGCTGCCAGGCAGGGGCAGAGAAACCCTCTACCCCACTCCTAGGCTGGTCATCTCCGTGCGTGGCCCCAACAGCCTACTCAGCGCCATCTTACGCCCACTCTCTCCTGGCATAGACCTCCTCTGGAGCCTTACCCCACAATGAGTGCCGCATACGCAGGCATGGGGCTTGCCCTTCTAACGGGACTTTACTGTCTAGTTTAGCTAGATGGTTGTGGCGTTGGTTTGTAGTAGTGTCTCTAAAGCTTATCTGGACAAAAGATCACCTTGGGCCACAGTCCATATCCTGTCCCCCAGCCCTCAAGGTTCTGATGCAGTCAGTTTGCTATGGGGCCTCAGGCTTTGTGTGCTTAACAAGCCCTTCGGGTGACTCCTACCTTCCGGCAAGGTTTGGAAACAGTGACTCATGCAGTGCCCAGTCCGACTGAGCTGTTTGGGCAGTGAGGTTATGGATTGCTTTGGTGTCCTGCATGCAGCACATAACCCTCGTCCCTGAACTCCCCTTCTGCCGGAGCAATTCTTTTGTCTATTTAATTTCTTTACATTAAAAAAAAAAAATCTTTAGTTTAAAAAAAAAAAAGTTATCCAGTTTTTTGCTTTTGTTTTCCAAAATGAAAACCACTGGTTTACCACATACCTCAGTATTCCCTTCGAGAACCCATGTGAGAAATTACTTTGAAGTCTCACTCCCGGGAATATCTGCGATTCTTCTGAGTAATGATTTGTTTTTTACCTTAGTGACACCGTGATTTTTTTTGTAACTGACAGTATTAATCCTCTTTGCTCTGGCATCTGGGAAGCCCACAGACGAATTTGTAGTTCCTCTTAGCAAAGATTTTTATGTAGCAACCAGGATTCACCTTATTTTTCTACCTTCGTTTCTCAGTCATTTGCTATAATATCACCTCTTTTTTTCCATCTTATGTGCACTTCTATAAGCTTCCACAAATCCTATTTGGAATGAGTTGGGATGGACGTTAAAATAAGATAATTTTAGGGAAATAATGTCACAGAATCAGCGGCCCAGTTTTAGCTTGTTAGGACCACGGGAGCTCAGAGGGAGGAAATGCAGCTTCCTCAGGGCGCCCTGTGGAACATACTTGGGATGTCACTGTCCTGGGATCATGGGCCAGAGAGAGATAGGTTGAGAGAGAACCCAGGCATCCCAATGCAGAGCGAGGGCTGGAGCATCGTTCTGCAGTCAGGGCTGTGCGTTTGGTGGGGTGCTGCCTCCAGCATGGCCGTCTCCTCTTCCCCAGAAACAGCTTTGTTAGCACCCAAGACATTTAACAGTTGGGAGTTAATTTCTTAGGGTCTTGATAACTCCTAAGTTTTCAGCGATCTCAATGAAAGTACAGATATCCCTGGGAAGGGCACAAACTTCAGGTACCTCAGCTAGTTCCAGGGGACTCTTCAGAGGAGATGGGGAGCAATATTCCTGGGAACGTGAATGAACCAGGCTGTCCCAATGCTTGCGGGGTCAAGCTGGTTAAGAGTATGTGTGTGCTCAGAAGGGAGGAAGCAAAAACTGTGGCTTTTCCCGAAGGCTTTGGGCCTTACGTGGAGCATCTTTAGCCTGGGACTATAATAAGGAAAGAGGAGGAGAAAGGTGGAAAAAGGGCCTACTTGGCAGCTTTGCCAAAGGCTGACCTGACAGAGTCCCCAGGTACTTCTGTGTGCTTTTGAGAAAGATCGTACCTGCTTGATTTTAAGCTCTGCCCCTGTCCCCTGTGGATGCAGAGAGAGGCAGAGTGCTCAGATGAGCCTCTCACCTCCACAGTATGAGGCTGGATGGGGAGGCTCAGAGAGCGATAGCAGTGCATTGGGCGGGGGGAGAGGCGGGGAGGGGAATGGTGGGGCGGACGGGGGTGTTCAGAGTAAGAGCTCAGAAACTCTGAAACCCCTTAATTAGAGTTCCAAGTCTCGTTACCTCTCTGGCTTCTTGGGTCAAAGGTCCCATGACTGTAGAGACTTGAGCCTATGGCCTGGTGGCCTCAGTATCCCTGGTGGGTCCCAACCCTGCCCCAGCCCTTCATGAGACACATGTGTGCGTGCGTGTGTCTGAGTGTGAGTGTGAGGCCTGGTGGGCACGCAGAGGCCTGCCGACGTCTATTACATGGCGAAACATCTGTTTTTTGCAGAACATCCACAGTATCAGATGTTTTACTGCAAGGAACCCATTTTTTTAATAAAATGAAAATGAGACATGGAAATCAAGGTAACCACATTTTAAATGTTTATGGAAGATAAAGGTTTAACCACAAGTCTTTCATCAAATGGAGGACAGTAGAAAAAAGTTTAGGGAATGCCCTTTGGCTGTCCTCGCCTGTGCGGTGAAACCTCACAGCATCTCACCTCATATAGTATAGAGGCCCTCCGGGCAGCTGGAAGTATTTAGCAATGTGTCTAAATGTTGTTGCACAGCAGCCCCACCATCGGGCCTGTCCAGCCACGACTGTTAGGAGGGAAAGATTTGCTCAAATGAAAAGCCCAGACTCAAGTGTGACGGGTGAACAGCACCCCAGGGTATAGAGCGTGAGGCCTCTGCTGGGAGGATGGGCTCCGGGCTGATCCCCAAGCTGGGGGAGGGGGCGGCGGGGAGGTGTGAGCAGATGGAAACAGGAGGGCCCAGCCAAGTTGCCCCTTTGTTTCTGGTTTCCTGGGGTCCGTCCAGGGTGGTGGATCAGAGCAGGAAGCCACTTCATTCCTCCCAGTGAAAAAAGAAGGGAGAGCATTTGAGCCTCTTTCTGAAGCTGCTATGGAGAGATCTCCTTAGAGGTCGACCTCATAGGCCTTTAGTGAAAATCCCAGTCCTAACATCGTTCCCACTCAACAGTGTCACTGCTAGCAGCAAAGTAAAGCATTTTCTCTGTAGTAATGTGGTCGCAAGGATAGAAAATAACCTTCTTGCCCATGTCAAGGACAAGTGTGCACTCATGTTTTATCTTATTTTCTCAGTAGAAAGCTATTCCTGTGTCACAGATGAGAAAGGGGGGGATCTGAAACCTCCCAACACAGTTTTGAGGTTGGGCGGAGCACAAGGAGGAGGGCTGAGCCTCCCACATGGGATTCAGAGAGGAAAACGGGGACTCATGATAGGCGCCCCCAGGGGGGCCCTCTTCCCTCCCTTCCCTGAGGTCTTGAGCAGGTCCCTTCTCTTTGGATCTGCAGTTAACTTTTCCATTTTAGAGCAATCCCTCCTCTCTCAGCCCCATATCTCTCTCACCACCAGCCGTGTATCCCTCAAAGCCCATAAAGTGTAGGATGGAATGAGGGATCAAGTTGAATTATGTGACCTGCAGTTTGCGGTGGGGGCCCTCCGGACATCCGATCCAGTGTCTGGGCTCAGTTACCGCAGCTCTATTTGATGGCTGATTAGACTTTCCTGAAAGGGGTGTGGATCTTGAGGGAGAGGATGCTGAAGATGAGGGAGGGCCTGAGAGGGCTGAGGGCTGTGAGTGCCAGGTGGAGCTGATTCTGGGCACACTTCGAGTCTCTGTGGCCCCAGTGCCGTTCAGATCCCTGAATAGTTCCAGCAGCTGGAGGGAGGGCTTGTCGGAGGAGTGAAGTGAGATGGAGCCCAAGGGGCTGCTTTGGCATGCCAGCGAACTGGACTTAGGGACAAGAGGGCTCGTCCTCTCTACCAGCTCTAACCCAGGCCATGTTCATCTTGCTAAGTTAGCAGAAACTAAAATTGAAAAGGGTTTCCAACTGGGGCAGTGAAACCAGAGGTATTTCCTAGACTCACAAACCTCCTGAGCTATCAAATAAACTGGAGGATTCTGTTTGGCCCTGAGTTTGGTCTTTATTAGAGCTGCCATGTCCCAGCTGTTTGGCAAAGAGTCACCCACAGAACAGTGTTCTGTTTTCTTAGCATATGATATAGGAATATTTGCAAAACCCCAAGACATGCCACTCTGGCCAGGGCCCTTTCCAAGGGTCCTTGGCGCCTGAGACTGATTCTGGAAATCCCAGGGTACAGTAGGCCAACATGGAAAGGCTTGAGGGACCTCTGAGAGCTTCTAGACCCGGGTGTTAAAACAAACTAGGCCCAAGGTAGGGTCTCAAGAAATATTTGTTGAATGAATAACTTTAAATGGGAATCAAGAGACCCAGATCTTGGTCCTGGTTCCATCATTTGCTAACTGATTTTAAATAAATATGGAACTTCTGAGCCTCAGTTTCCCCATCTGTGAAATGGCCTGCAGATGCCTGTCCTGGACACCTCCGAGGGCTGCTTTGAGGATCAAATGAGGGAGTGAATGTAAAAGTATGTTATGTCCTATAGGGTCTTCAAATAGGCATCCATATTACCCTGTTCCTTTTGTTCTCAGAGGCGCCTCTAGATAACCAGCCATGCCCCCTGTTCACACAAAGGCGCCCAGCCCTTTGCAGACTGGTTTCTGTTCAAGCTAGTGCCAACTCTTCAGGTAAACTGCTCTCTCAGGTTTTTCCAAAGATATGATGTAGAGCATCTTTCATGTGAGCCTCTCTACTACGCTCTCGCGCTCGCTCGCTCTCTCGCTCTCTCTCTCTCTGTCTCTCCCTCGTGTGTGTGTGTGTGTGTGTGTGTGTGTTCGCGCGTGCAATATGTGATATGGATAAAGATAGGATGTAGTTTGATTTAAGAAGAGTCCTTGATTTTCAAGATCTTGGTTCCTTTCAACGTTGAGACCTCAGGTCTCTAGTGCAGCCCCAGACAGCCACGTCTGTCTCTACACCACCCTCTGCTGTGAGCCAGCTTGAATCAGTGTCAATTTCCAGGAAAGTGGTCTTCCTTTTCTTTGGGTTCAGCCTTGTCCTTGTTGGTAATAATAAAATGATGATGGCTCATCTTATTCGAACCCAAGCCTCCTGAATGCAGAGCTGATGCTCTTGGTGCTGTGCCTTGTAACCTGGCCCTCCACTGACTTTGGCCTCCCACTCACCACTGCACTCTGAGATGGGCAGGGTGGATGCAAGGAAGAGTAAGTACAGCTCGACTTTTGCAGCCTGCTGAGCTGTGGATACCTAACCCGGGGAGATCCTTGATTCCCTGACTCAGAAATTAGCATGTAAGTGTAGAAACTTAATAGCTAACCAGAGACAAGGGCTCCAATAAACATAATAAGGTTTAATTATTTCTATTTGTAATCTGAAATGACCTACCTGGGTCGTTGGGGTTTGGGCCAGGACCCCCTTTTTTTGAATATATGTTTGCTGCCAGCTGCCAAGGGAGGTTTCCTTTCTGTATTATTAATATGATATAGGCCTTTGGTTTCCAGTTTCATCTCTTTGGAATTTCTGTCTCAGATCCCGCCCAAATGAACATGATCCTTGGCAGGAATGGCATTTTGGAGTCCTGGCATCAGGCTTAGGGCCTGTGCATTTCATGTGAAGAATGCCAGAGGCTGTCAGCCTTGGCCCTCTCCTGAGTCAGCATCTCTGCACTGGAGGAATCACCCACCCCTACCCTCCCAGCCAGTCCCCCCACTATTAGTGTCTGAGTTTAAACCTGGAAGCCTTAGGATGCTCTCACTGGAAGGAAGAAGGCGACTGGCTCATAAGGACTGTCATCCAGTGACTCTCCCAAGACAGAGGCTGCAGAGCAATTTTCTGAATATCTCAGGATAACTAGAAAGGGTCGGGGTGGGATTGCAGCCCACCTTCCAAGCTTTTGATGAACAGAATGGAACTTCACTCTTTAAATGAGGCGGTGCTGTTCTTCCTATACTTTCCCAAATCATGCCTTACATGGAACAGAATAATCATTGGGCAACCTAAGGAAAGTCGACAAGGCTACTTACAGCTGGAAGAAGCTGCTGGTCTAAGGGCTCTGGCTGCCCCAGAGGCTGAGAGGATGTGCATTTCAGTCCACCTGTAACTCGTCAGGGCCTGCCGAGGGGTCAGGAAGCTCTGGGAGGGATATGTGAAATGGCCTAGCCAAAGACTGTCAGGCTGCCATTCATTTATTTTACATTCGCCGCAAAAACATTTATTGAGCAATTGCCCTGTGTCCGGCATCACGCTTAGTGCTGGGGATGGAGACTGGGTTGGCAAAAGCAGGGGCCTACTGTCCCTGGCCTCATGGAACTGAAGGAGACAGACACACAACTAAGTGATTCTGTCACTGACTAGCTAAGTGACTTTGGACAAGTCACTCAACCTCTCTGAGCTTCACTTTGTTCATCTGTCAAATAAGAATAAAAAGCATGTCACTTGTGGGACTGTTGCGAGGATACAAGAAGGTTTATTAAAGAGCATGTTTATTAGACAGCTTTGCTCAATGACCAGCTGGTAAGGAGCACTTAGTGAATGGGGAAGCACTTGATATATGGTAAGAGGCTGGTACAGGGCTATTAGATTGTTATTCCCCATCTCTTACTCGGTAACACCTGATGGTATTTTATAGCAGTTTCCCTGAAAGGGGTCTTTTAAACAGTCACATAGGATTGTTTCGGAGGAAGTAGGAATGAGACAGGAGGAAGCTATTGCTAAATGTACTGATTGTCCTTTCCTATTCCTAAAATTTTCCAGGGAAAGTAGACAAGGCTGCTGGCAGCTACAGCTACTGTTCTAAGACATCTGAGCTAGTGTAGGCTTGGGGAGTCTGTATTTTTTCCAAGTTTTCCCGGTGATTTGGATGCAGAGCAGGTTTGAGAAACACTGGTGTAGTTGATCATCTGGGGGGTGACTTCGTGTCTCCATCCTACACTCTGGGTCACAAGGGTCTGTAGTGGTAGGTCCTCTGCCAGCCATGTGGGAACTACAGCTGACCGACTCTAGCCTCGACCACGGCTGATTGGATAAGGGGTGGGCATCTATTGAAACCCAGACAATCAGAATTTCTTACCTAAAAATCTGGAACGAGGACCAAGTTATTTCATTGTTGGCTAGAATGGAATTTCTCCTTTGAACAAAGAAATACAAATTTAGCACCAGCAAAGAGGCTTTTCTCTGTATGTCAACTGAGTTAGCAGAGAGACAAGAATGAAGTCATTGGGAGAGGAAGAGTGTGGCCTGGGTTCCTGATGGACTTCCATTTTCCGATTTCAGTCCCTTAGGCTCAACTACTCTTGCCCTCAGGTTCAGCGAGACTTAACACTTATGCGCTTGAGTGAGGTGGCTTCTGTTTCTTGCAACCAAAACAGTTCTTCTTAATAAAAGGGGCAACTATGTATTTTACTATGAAGAAAGGAGAGGGTTTAAAGGATTAGGTGATTAAACCAGGAGTCTGGAATTTATTTAGTTAACTTCAGGGTATTAAATCTCCTATCATCTCAAACTAATTTTTGATACAGAGTAGTCTCAATGTTGAACCTGAAGGTTTTGTGATCTCCTTCTTATACCTGAGAAACTGAGTGTTCACTCAGCTTTACCCAGATGATAACCTGAAATGATGATGATGATACTTCACATTTCTATATGCTTTATAGTTTACAAAGTCCAGCTTACATTTGTAGGAGACCACAAATACAATTCTTTAATTTGTGTATTCTCTGCAATTGCTGTGTTCTGAGCATGCTGCTATGTGCTATTTAAAATTGTCTTTTAGTTCACAGAGGGCTCCTGCTAGAAACTTTACAATCAGCATTGCCCGCTGTGTGGATGATCACACCAAAGAAGATGGATTTAAATTAAGAGAGAAGGTAGCTCTCATTGGCAGTGGAGAAGCGGTGAATGATGAATGGGGGGTGGGATTATGTGCCCAGAAATCTTCAAGAACAGAAGTGATATGATCAAGACATATGCTTGTCCAATGGCAGCGGCTGAAGCCTTGACTTTTTATTTTGCCCCCCAAGCCCTGGGCTTTTATGTTTATAAATGGTGATGTTGTCATGTGAGAACTTGGTCCCAATGCACTGTCTCTGAGTGATCAGTTTACATTGCAGTGGCCCAGTTTTGGTTCCTGTTATCACTGAAGCTGTTTTCTCCCTCATGAAATTAGGTTGAAAACACTACTGGTGTATTAGGTTCTCTAGAAAAATAGAACCAACAAGATCCATTATCTGTCTGTCTGTCTGTCTGTCTGTTTCAATCAATCAATCAATCAATCAATCATCCATCCATCCATCCATCCATCCATCTATCATCTAACTGTATCTAGAGAGATTGATTTATTTTAAGGAATTGGCTCACACAATTCTGGAGGTCCCAGTCCAAAATCTGCAGGGTAGGCTGCAGGCTGGAGACCCAGGAAAGAGTTGCAGTCCGAGTCCAAAGGCAGCCTGCTGGCAGAATTCGTTCTTGCTCAGGGGAGGTCAGTCTTTGTTCTATTCAGGTCTTCAACTGTTTGGATGAGGCCCACCCCCCCACACACAAAAAAAACCTTCACAGAAACATTCAGAATAGTGTTTGACCAAATATTTGGGCACCACGGCCGAGCCAATTTGAATCAAAAAATTAACCATCACGATTGTTCTCATAGGACAGGCCTAAAGAGTTCATTAGTCAGGGAGTGTTTTGTAAATGGTAAGCTGCTCCATACTACTAAGAGAAGAGGAGCTCTGCTGGTCCCTCCCCTGACCTCTGGCACATGGAGGGTTAAGGAGCCCCTGCCTCCACTGCTCTTCTACCTTCTGTCTGAAATGTCACAGCCCCCTCCTTGACCCTCAGGTGAGGAGGGACTGGAAAGGGGCCTGAAGTTGCCTGACACCTGATACTTCCTTCCTGCCTGGATTAAAGTCATATTGTCAATATCATGTCAGTGTTTACCAAATTAACAAATGGACTTCAAGTTAAACACTGGGCGATTTGTGAGATGGATTTTTTTCAAATGCAACCAGGCTCAGGGGATTACTCACAGGTGATGGGCTGTTTGCATTTTTGGGACTCCTGGCCTTTACCTCCATGTCACTTTAAATAGCTTTTTATGGAAAACCACCTCCCTGCCATTCCTTACCCTCCACTGAGAGCCTCTGAGCAGGCATTTCTGTGAACAGCTGGAGGCTTGCCTTGCTGTGGGGCAAACTTCTTTCTTCTGGGCCCAACAGAGACAAATCTTCTCTGGTCAGTGGCTCCAAAATGGAAAATAAAGTGTGTCGAAACACTTCACTCCCCACCAGGAATTTCTACCAACGGAGCAGGGCTGAGCAGGGCCAAGTAGGGTAGAGCAGAACTTCTAGCCAGTCATTTACAGTCTGCTAATGAGTGACAAAGAGAGCAGAGGTTTCTTTGTGAGGTGGATATGACACCAGCATCCGGTCTGGGCATTCCTTTTGCATCTAGATATTAGCATCACATTCACAGCAAAATACCCAGTGATGTGAGTGTATCTTCTGGTAGTTGAGAGGCTGCCTCCGTGGGTCAAGCCTGCTCTCCTTGAGGATGCTCTGGCTTCAGTCCCTCTCAGTGATGGGAGGCACCTTGACCCTCAGGAGACGAGCGCTCAGAGAAGCACGCCTTTAGTGGGCTATGTGATGAATGTCTTCCGTAGATTTTCACACTGAGCTTCATTTTGTGGCCTATTAATTTTTAAATGCTATTTGTTTTGGAAAGAGGTTAAAAGGAAAGAAAGAAGTAGGTTTCAGCACCTTTACCATGTGCCATTCTGCAGTTATTTCTGTAAGGCGGCAAAGCAGCCATTTGAAAAGTGAAAGACTTAGGTCAATTATTTTTCTTTCCTTGGCTTACCAGACAGCAAAAAGCTGGTTTAACTGAATTGACCAGTTGTTTGATGAATCAATCAATCAGCAAATATTTGTTCTGTGAGGCCTGTGAGTGAGGCACTCACTGTTTAAGTTGTTTGATGAAACAGAACACATAGACCTGTCTTCTAGGCCCCTCATAGACACAATCCGTGTGTAGCTAATTACCCTACCACTTCTAATTACAGATACACGCTCAGACTGAGCTCTTTTCCTTGAACCAAAAGTTAATCCTGGAAATCTGGTAATGCAATTACTATGCTTGTTTCAACAAGTGAGAGAGAGAAAGGGGGGGGGGCGGGCGAGAATATGAATATGCCTCATTTATGCAGCCCCACATGAGGGTGAGTTACAAAAAGACTTTTATATCCAAAGAAAAACGAAGGTCTATAATTGAGCATGATTTGGTATCCAAGAGTTGGCTTCGAAAAGGAGCCGGAACCGACTTTTCTAAGTGGCATTTAATGTACTCCCCATGGGTTTGGCTTTTTCATTAGCTTAGTTTTTAATTGATGTCACAACTCAAAGTCAGGACCATATTTCAAGGAGGAAAGAATGAAAACATTCAGGAAACATACAAAACAACCAAAAAACTCTAAACCACAACAGTGAAAAAACATGTCTTTCTTCTAAACATCATCTTAGTATGAGGCAAACTGATCTGTCAGATAGGCTTGTCATATCCACATATTTTATAATCCAATATGTTCAGGCAAGAATTTTGGCACAACCTGCCAACAAAACCTGAACTTTTCTTGACACTTTAAAGAGCACGTAATATGTTGGAGGGGGTCAGATTTTGGGGAGGCCTTAACCCTTTCATTCATCATTTAAGAGTCCTTTGGAGTATGCATCACCTAAGAGCAGCTCCAGACCTGCCACAGGCATCAGTGTTGATCAGCCTGGAGCTCTGACAGTGGCTATTGTTACTGCCCTGACCTGTGGCCACTCCCCAGCATGTGAGTCAGGAGGAGCTTTAAACCTAACTCTCAGGGGTGGCCTCACTTGGAATACCATCCAATCAGTGCGACTCAGAGAACCACAGAGTTACATGAGACTATTTTGTTGATCCAAACCAGTGGTCCAATCTTTGGTCACTCATTGGAATCACCTGGAATGCTTAAAAAAAGGACAAAAGACTAATGTTTGGTCTCACCCAACGCTATTCAAACAGAAGCCTTGGATAGGCCCTGGCTATTGAGACTTTTTCTTGGTCTCTACATGACTCTAATGTGATGCCATGGTTGGGAACTACTGTCCAGCATCTCAGTTTACAGATGAGGAAAGAGGCCCCAAGATGAAGGTGACTGCCAGTGCTGGGGCCAGGACTTGTATGCAGGCATAAGTCACTTGATTTGCTAGGTGGTTGATGAACACCTGCAGAATGCTCAGTCCTATCCTGGGCACAGTAGGGTTGCAAGAAGAATCTGGAGCTGTTCCCCATCCTTGAGAAGTGTACAGCCACGGCGGGATGACAGGGCTAACGGGGGAAGCAGTCAAATGAACACTGTAGGCAAGTTCAGGTAAGAGTGGAGCTTCGTGACACCCAGTGCCAAGTCTAGACTAAAGTGTCCTAGAAGAGATGCCAGTAACACAGGTTAGACTAGCAAGCATTGGTGGAGTCAGGAAGCCACAGGCAGAGAGATTGGGGCAGGGAGGTGTGGCCAGTGAAGGGAGGAGAGGATACTTTCCAGGAGGAAAAGCTTAGGTGACAACTTAGAGGTTGGAATGAGTGGTGTGTGGGTCACATGCTTTGGTGGCTTTTGCTAGAGAGAGCCTAAGACTTGAAGGAAGCATGTGGTGTATGAAGAATCAGGGCTGAGAGGCTGGTGCTGCTGATGGGAGAAATCCACAGCAGTAAAATTAAAGGTGACTGCCTGTCCCACATGGCAGGCCATCACTGAAGGTTAAAGGCAGGTGGGACTCAACATAAAGGTGTTTGGTGTTCTGATTGGCTGGCCAGGTCCTTTGGGAGTGTTATCTTAAGGTATGTACTTTGGGGGTTCTGTGCTGCTGCAGTTCATGAGGGTGGGCATTGTGGGCATTCAGAGTTAAGGGAGTAAAGGGAGGCTTCAAGTCAATGCTGATAAAAGCTCCATGTTCTCAGGTATTCAGCTCATGGCCCCTGCTGCCATCCACAGCAGTCAATGGACCATGAGATTGGTGGGGCCTCTTCTTCCGTGTGCATATGTTCTAATGTAGGCTCCTCTGCCCTCGTCTTCTCTTCCCCTGGACCTCTTTTGTGGTCGTCTGCTTCTTCCCTTGATTCAGTGGATCAAACCTGCCTTTACTGTGCTTTGTATAAGAACAGGCCCAGAGGGCAGGGTCTTGGGGCCAGCGTCCTGGGCCAAGTAGTAGCTTTTGGAAGTAGAAAGAAGGTGGGGTTTCGGTACCAGATGTCCCTTCCCTCAGAGCCATTTTGCCCAGAGCCCCTTAGGAGTCCACAGGCGGATGGGCATTCTTCTTGGGTCCACTCTTCAGCTAAGCTTCCTCCTTTCACAGTAGGCATCTGTCACTTGGCTATTGTCCCTTCCATTTGCTTTCTAGGTGGGTGCAGCTATGAAAAAGCCACTCCTATTCTGCAGAGGTCGATTCTACCACAGCACTGTGTATGCTTCGGAAAGCCCCTGGGTCCCTTGTCCTCTGAGCCCACTCCAAGAATCCTTTCTGGATTCCGTGCTGCCCAACTTGATTCTGATAGGGAAACCAACTCGAAATTCCCAACTACCAACATGTACTAGGGGAGAATAAACTAAGGATGGCCTGGCCATCTTGAATTTGTCTTTGTAATAAAGGATTTCTCTCTATTTGATCGTGCTCCTTGTGCTTAGCCCTAGGAGCGCATAGCTGAAAGAGACTTTTGAGATCACTTGATCCAACCATTTCATTTAATAGTCGATATAGATGAACAGCTAAGAAGAAGGGTCTGGTGACTCATTAATTGGATTTAAATCTTGGTTCCGCTGCTTTGAAGTTGAATGATCTTGGGCACATCACTTAACCTCTTTGAGCAGTTATGATAGTAGTCCTTGTTTCATTGGGTGGTGACCGTATTTAAAGAAGATAATCCATATAAAGTACTTAGAATAGAGCCTGGCATATAAATGTTATTTTATTATTATTGCTATTAATGAAGAACTTGAGACACAGACATATTCTGTAGACTTTCTGGAAAACTGGATACTGAGAACAACTTTGTGGTTCTTAAACTTTTCATCAAAGCATCCCACATATCAGAGGAGAGTAGAAACATACACCCAAGGAATCTAGGGGCTTAGATCAATTCCATAGGAGTTAAACTTCTTGGACTTTTGCGTTATCTTTAAAAAACTGCATGCAAATTTTTCACTTTATTTCTTAATGGACCCACATTTGTTCCAATACAGAAACAGTGGTTTCTTCTCACAGTCTTTATCTTTATAGAATCAACTTTCCTAAATGTAAGTGATGCTTATTCATTGTATGGTGAGCGTATCTAAGAATGTGTAACTCCAGTTTAAGGGACATGAAGTCAGTATACGGAGCATCTTAAACAGCCAGTGACTGTTTCCACGTAGGATGGGACTTTGGCCCTCTTAAGGACAGCAGGAAGGAGAAAGTTGCCCAGAAGCACCTCCTCCCTGAGGAGGAGGTGAGATGATGATAACTTCGTCCCTGAAAGCTGGCAGCTTTTTGTTCTTGGCAGACCCAGAGGCCCCTCTGTGTGACTCTCTGGGCTCCAGTCTGGGGGCTCTGTTCCCACCATGCCCTGGGGAGGCCACAGTCTGAAAGATGTAGCGTGACTTGGTGCCTCGAGGCAAGCTGTGTGCTGAAACAGAGGCGAGACAGACTGTCAGCATGGAAACCATGCGGTGACAGCTTCCTTCACCCTCCAGACCTGTCGGCTCATGGGGGGAACTGACAGGCCTCGACTAATAAGGTAAACAAAGGCTTTAGAGCTGGAGGAGGAATGCCGGAATTCTTTCTTTAATGTTTCCCTATTCATAACATGTCATGTCACAGAGTTAATGTCTGGCCCACTGGAGGTAGCAGTTTCTGGCTTTTAAGATCTCCCAAGGATGGTGAGTGGAGTGGCTAGAAGTCCAGAGCCTGAGCTCAGAGTCATAGCAGCTCTCTCATTGTGGGGCCAGGTATCTGGCTGCCTCCATGGCTCCCGAGGTTGCGTGTTTGAGGATAAAGTCCAGCCTCTAGCCTGGTGGTCAAGGCCTGGTCATGGCCATCGTCCAGCTTTTGTCTCTCTCCACTCCAATGCTCCTCACTTGCTCACCTTTCCCATCCCAGAAGTTCACTTCTAATTCTCTTGGTTGACCTAGACAGCTTCCAGGAAAAGCCACCTCAGCTTTACCTTCTCAGAAGTCCAGCCAGTGCGCATGCTCCCACCTGGATCTAGAAAAGCCACCGGCTTTTTAAAATCAAATCCCTCCCTATCTTGGATGTTTTCTGCCCTCTGGACTCTCTCCTATGGACCCACCCACACTCCCCCTTGCAAGGCAGAACCTAGAATGGCAGTAAGACAGTATTTCTATGCCATTACTTAAAAAGACAAATGGCCTGTTAGCTTTTTAGGATGTAATTTAAAAGCCATTTGTCTAGCAGTAATAACTGGAAATGGACTTCTGCTGTAGGCCAGTATGACTTCCTTCAGAAGCGAGAGATCAGCTAATGGTGACCAGTTGGCCATGGCTGTTTTCAGACTTACCCACTGTTTCTACTGGAAGGCTCAGAGAGCAGGTAAATGCATTTTGAGGAGATCGTGAGTTCACAGAGCGCTTTAGAGAAAGGCAGATGCCTTTCTCTGGAGCCATGCTGCTTGCTCTTGTTTGTCTTATATACTGAGAGGACAAAGAATAAAAATAGGTTCAGAGGGATGGGGATCATGATGATTAAACAGCCAAATCTCACCAGTCAGAACCCTTAAAATCTGAAAAGGTCTGGCTTCGTCTTTGTCCTCTCTTTAAGACTCTGCAGGCGAATTCGAGTTATCTAGCTTTGGTGCACCTCAGAAGTGACATTTCTCAGACAACTGAGGCTTTTTGCTATAGACTGAAAAGCTTTTATTTTAACCATTCAAGATAGACAGTTTTCAAGAATATATTACCTATGCCTCTTCTTCAGCAGGATTCTTGCAGAGACATTAAGTGTTCATTGATGACACAAAGCCATTATTTTGAATGTCATTTTAGAGACTTTGTCTTCTCTTTGATATTCTTTTGTTCATTATATGCTATTTTACAATTACATCACCTCATCTATCTTGGTATTTAATATACATCTACTCCTTATTTAGTGGGGAAAAATTATGAAAACATCCCAAATAGTAAAATAAGTAACGACATGTTCACTCAGTGAGTTACTGTATGACCTCTGAAAGGGATGTAAATGACTATTTATATAGAAATTGGAATATTGGAAAGAAGTTTATGCTATGTCACTAAGTGACACAGTAGACCATTCAACAGTCTGTCCACTAGGATTGCCTCTATGCCTGGAGAGCCTGGGGAGCTCTGGTTCCAGACTATTCAGATCTATAAACGAAGACATCAAAGTAGTTAGCCTTAGGTAAAAGTTCTGTGCATTTAGTTAAAGGATTCCAGGCAAAAGAAACAATGTTTACTGATCACCTCTCATGTGCCAGACACTATTTTAGGAACTTTCATATGTGACCTCTATTAATCCTGATGATGACACTCTGAGGTTATCCTTGTCCAATAGACAAAGAAGCTAAAGCTAAGACAAGTTGTATAGCTTGCTCAGGTTCATACAGGTGAAAGACAGAGGAGCTGGGGTGGGAATATCAATATAACTGACTCCAAAGCTCATGTTCTTTCTGTTACGATTTACCAATTATCTATTTCCTCAGTGGCAAGCAACAATAAGTGCACATTGCTCACCCTCCTGGGGTCAGCTGGGAGTCAGCCAGTTGCTTCTGCTGTTCTTGGCTGGGCTAACTCACTTGTCTAGTCATTTACTGACCACTGGCTGATCTAGACTGGTCTTGTCTGGGGCAACTGAGGTGACCTGGTTCTGCTCCATAGGTCTTTCATCCTTCAGCAGGCTAGCCCGGGCATGTTCTCATGGTAATGGCGAGGTGGAAGAGAGCGAGAGGAATCACACAGGCTCTTTGAGGCAAGGCTGGGAACTGGCACATGGTCATTTTAATCCGCCAAACCAAGTCATATGACTCGATTCAGAGTCAAGAGGTGGGGAATATACCTCTCATTTATGGAAGGAATCGCAAAATTAGGTGGCAAAGGGAGTTGATACAGGGAAGGGTGAAAAATTGGGGCCATTAAAGCTTTCAGCCACATAAAAGTTGTCTTATTCAAACAGGTGTTCTGAGGGCTTCATTTAGGCATTCACTTAATCTTCTTGAAGTTTTGGTAAAGTGTGTGTATGGGTTGGGCGGAGACAGGAAAGTTGCAGGGGGACTAAGGAGAGGAAGGAGATATATGTGTTTAACCCAAATAACATAATTCCATAGTATGTTACTGGCCATACTAAAGGGAAAATAATCCCATTCTTAAATAAATTGGGGAGTTGCTGAATAAATCAGAGTTAAGGTTTACCTACTGCAGTACTTCTCAGTGCCTTTAATATTTCAGTGTACATTGTGAATATATGGGGGAGTATTAAATATTTCCAAAACTAATTTGACTATGGGATACTTTTTATATAGCCTATCTATTAACATCTCTTAGAAAATATGTTCTGGGAAACCCCAGTTTTGGAAACACTGGACTAGGTGATTTTTAGTAGATGACTTTCAGTACCACATTTTATTATTCTATGCTATTTGGTGACATGGGATACACTCTGGGGTTATTAAGGGAAGGAGAATTTGGTTGTTGTAGTTGTTGTTTTTTCCACCTCTACAATAAATGGACCCAGACTTATGACCCAGAAAGGAAGACAGAATAACTGTTTCTACAGCACTTCCTTGGCTGTCAGCAGGTAATGTCATGTGTTCCTGCTGTTAGTGTTTCTTGCTGCCAGGCTCTGTCTCTCAGATGCCACGTCTGGGCAGGGGGCTGAAGGATACGTGTCTTGTGAAGAGTGCCGTGCCTGAGCTTTGCGAAACTTAACTGCTCCTCAGATATTCTTTCTACTTCCCAATGGATATCATGATAGTTCTGTGTGCTTGAGATTCCTGCAAATCTTTCTTTCAGGTAACTGCTATCACATAAATGAAATTGTAGTAGGAAAGGGAGCTCAATTTAAAGAACAGTTATCACACGCTTTAAGAACATGCGCTTGAATACCATCAACCATGTGAATATAAATAATGATTCTTCCTGATGTGGTAAGTGGGACCACGAGATTTCTACTCGTCTCTCTTCGTTAAGCTCCTTCAAGGCCCTATATGTACATGAAAATATCAAAGCAATATTCAAAAGAAAGAAATCTGTAACTCTGACTTTTCAATGAAAAGTAAAAAGTGGTTTGATTTTTCTAACAAGGGTTTCGTTGCTGTGCCGACTCACCCTCAGCTAAACACTGACCGAGCAATGCTGCCCTGGGCTCGCTTCATGCTAGTTCCAGCTCACCCCACCCACTCGCCGGGGAGCCCTGTTCAGCCATAACTAAAAAGCAATGATACCACTTTGGTTCCCCTCTGCTTGCTGTCTAGGCAGCTGGTGGACTGGACCCTTGGACTTTGTTCCTGCCCCGTCCCCTTTGGAACTGTGTCCGTTGGTCTCTAGGAGAACTGCCAGGCATTCTGGCAGGGAATAGGGTGGGGGCCTCCAACAAACTGCACCAGACAACCAGCTCTTACTTTCCTTCAGAGGGCTGACAAAAATGATGTAGCTGATTTGGCGGGGCTAGAAATGACCTATTGTCTCCTCTTCCAATGATGTCCCATTCAGCACCGTGCTTATCGCTCTGGGATTCACACCCACTGTGTGCAGCATGGTGTGTGAACTAGTGCTCTTTGGACTCTGTGTTTATTTACATAGCACGTTTCTCAGGTGCACATGATTTATGCATGAGTCTGTGTTGTTAATCATTTGAAATTTAATTTGAACGTGACAATTTTTTCTTACTCTTCAATATTTCTTTTCTCTCCCACTGGAGCTCATGGAAAACTTCAGAAGCAATCTGGGTTTCTTTTTCTGACCATGTGGGCTTCCTGACTTTTACCCTAATTGCGAGGATGCTCAGAGGCCTAGGCAGGGTGGGGTATCTTGCCTGAAATAACTTAATGAGTAGAGGACCTGTGAGCAAGCCCCAGGATTCCCTGCCCCACAGGCCCTTCTTCTCTCCCCATCCTTTCTCCGGGCCGGGCAGCCTGTGTCTGCCAGGAAAACTCTGTAATGAGGTAGCCAGACCATCCCTTCCTAGCTCTGTGCTCAGGCTTCTGAGCAACTTACCCAGAATTTTATTAGGCAAAGGTTCTTTATTGATTAAAATTTAGTGATTATTTCCCTTTGCCAATTAGAATTCTCAAAAGTGAGAAGGATTTTTTCTTGCTCACCAGAAGGTGTGAGTTAAAGAACTGTAGAGGACAGAACTCTAACGAGTTCTCATCAAGGTTTCCCTCTATGGGAATTTGGTTGTCTCCCCATCAACACACGCACTCCATCCCTGCTCCCATGTGTCATGACCTGAGCAAAAGGCAAGTTCAGTTCCCACAGGTGCAGAGAACCCTCTCTCCTAAACGAGAGAAAAGAGAAAAGTGATGAGAGCTGATATCCTTGCTCCCGAAAACAGGAAGCCGGCGGGATAGATTGACTTGATAGGGAGCTATCAGACTGCCTGCTTTGCTCACACTGGGACTTTTATCACCGCCAGTCATCAGCACTCTGGCAACCTCATGAATAATGCATTTCCCAGTGATTTCCTTCCTTATTTGCTAGCTCCAGGCAATATTGGTTTTTCAAAAGGTCTACATAGCTGAGCTGTGTTGTGGTAACATTTATTTAAAATGATTGGGAGACAGAGCACACATATGTTTATCTTTACATGTGTGCGTTGGTATCTGTTGTCTGTGGATGATGACATTTGTTTAAGGGGCCACCGTGGTTATTCAGCAATTTTTTCAAGTCAAAGTTTGATTCAGATCGAGGCTCTTGAAAGAGATATGTGGTGTGCTGGAGAGGAAGGCAAGGCAGAGGGGACTAGGAGGAGGCGGCGGTGCACTGGGAGGAGTAGAAAGCAGGGAAACTGAGCCATTGAGTCAGCAGTAAGATCTCTCGTTATGCAGTTGAGCTAGGTCTCTCTCCCCTTCCCCCCACCTCCATCTCTGCCATGGCTGCAAAACCCTTCCTCTCCGTGCCAGTCTCCATATCCAAGGAGCAAATCTGATGGTGACGTGTGGGAAATGTTCCTGTGAAGGGACCGAAACAATAGAACAATGTGTAACCCGTGGTGGAGACTACGAGGCTGAGCTTAGAGAAGCCATCGAGTGGGGCTGGGGTGTCAGACGTTCCAGTGGGTGGCTCTGTCCTGCCGAAGCTGCCAGGCCCAGCTATGTGCTGCTGAGTGGCTGGCATCCTCGCCTGCTGAAGGTTCCTGGCGCAGAGCTTCTGTTTACTTCATTTATAATTCGTGGGAACTGACAGAGAGCAGCACATACCTGCAGTTACTATGCCTGATGCCCCCAGCCCTGCTCACCCACCCACCACCTCAGGCCAGACAGAGGCACGCTTCCAGGTTGACAGGCTGCCGTGGCCTCCCACTTAATTATATTGTCACGCAAGCTTTCAAGGATTCTAAGAAGAGAGCCCTCTTTGGGGAAATTTAATTCTCCCCCAAACCATTCACTGGCTCCACTTAGCCCTCCCCTCACCATGCTGGTCTTTCCCTCGAAAAGCTCAGAGAAAGTTCAGCAATCCAGACGCCTGCTTGGTGTTGAAAGAGGGTCCAACAGGGGGAGGAGCAGCCCCTTCAGGAATCCTCCTTCGCAACTTTCTCTCCCAGGCACTCGAGGCTCAAGTCCATGTCTCCGGGGTGGGTAATGGCAGGGGTGGAGAGGCCGCGTTCCCTACGGTTCTGGAGAGAACCCAAGATGCTGTGGAGGTGCAGAGGGGTAGAGGGCCTTGTGTGGCTAGCCGGGAGACTCTTAGGTGTCCCCTGTCCACTGACTCAACACTCCTACCAGTTAGTCAGGACCCAAAGTCTCATCTATACACCACCCCCACTGTTTTGAAGGTATTTTCACACTTCATTCAGTTGTCTTGTCTAGCAACTTGTCATGCAGTTTAAGCTCTCTCCTCTTTCCTTCAATCCCAAACTTGTGAAAAAAGGCGGCTCCATACACACTGTCTCACTTCAGGACTTTCAGCCCTCCTCCCACACTGACCCAGTGCTGCCTTCTTTAATGTGACCATTAATGACCAGCTCTAATCCTAGGGCCCTTTCTGAGTCCTCACTGGCTCTGGTACATTTTTTTTTCCAGTTATCATCTTCCAGTCCACGCTTACCTCCTCTCAGGGAACCCCATCTCTTCCCACCTCACCCCCACCTCCATTCAGTGTATCGCCTCCATGTTACAAACTAGTAACAGGGTTAACCTAAAGAAACGGGTTTCCAATTGTGTCGTTCCATGTATCAGATGCAGACAATATTTTGGATCAGGAACAATTTTAGTGTTTCTCTCAAATCTTTCCACCTGGACAACCACCACCTTGGCCCACATAACAGAGGTAGCCTTAGGTCCCTATCACAGTGACTCCGGGAAGTCACCCAGCAGTGTCTCACCCATTTCTATTTCTTTGGTCCCCGGATCGTCTTGGAGGCCTCAGGGCTCTGTGTTTTGGAATTCCAGTTCTCCCATTTGCTGAACAGCACATGGAACTGAGAGTTCGCACCCCCCTCCCCCCACCTCCTTCGGTCACAAACTTGAAGCTGGAACCCCTCTCAGGCCTGGGTCTTTGCTTTTGCTCACTTAAAAAGGAAGAGGCTGGAAGGGAAGGGCTCGTTTCCTCTACAGGGCGTGCGTGGAAAGCTGGAGCGTGCACCAGACGACTCTCATTTATTTGAAATTGCTCCATGGTGCAAGGCTCTCTAATCGATCATTCCTCTGCAAATGTCAATGGAGAAATGTAAGTTCTGTATTTACAGAGCCAGAAAAATGGGGGCTTGTCCCCTACCTCCCAGGTGTGTATTTATGCACTGATGAATGACCCCAAAGTGGGTTTCTTATAGAAAAAGTCCGTGCCAAAGGCAGGAACCTTGCATCTGGAAACACAGTCTGACAATTAGGCCTCTGAGCCCGGAGGCCAGCACGCAGCCTCCACGTTGGTTTCCTGGCCATGACTGTCACATCCTTAAAGCTGGGGTGAACCCAGGAGTTTTGGAATTTGGATCCCCGTTGTTTCCACAGTATTGTTCCTCGAGGCTGCTTTTTGTCCTGTTTTGGTTTTTTGTTTGTTTGGTTGGCTGGTTTTGGCGCTGGAGGTGGAGCTTTAAAAATCTTGGAAGCCAATAAAGTTTAGTGCTGGAGAACAAAACTCTTACTCCAGTCTTATCCTGAGAGTCACGAAGAATAAGGATTTCATGTCCGAAGACCCTCTGAAATAGATGGGGAGTTCCTCACAGACTTGGGGTGTCTGAGTTGGATGAGTATTTCCCAAGGCCCAGTCCTCCCCAGCACCACCTTGGGGAACGCTCAGGTCTGTTCTTGACCCCTGACTCTGCGGACTGTTGTCCCCTCCCTTTCTCCCCACCAAACCAGTCTCTCCTTTCCCGCCCTCTAAACAATGGCACCCTTTGTTTTATAAAAGGATGGTGAAATAGGAATCACACTTCCAAAGTAACATTTACAAAAAAGGACAGGAGTGAAAAATTTAGAGAGCTAAGTCAAAAATGATATATCCTGCTTGGGCTCCTGCAGGTTCTTCTCCTTTCAAAGAGCGTCTGTCCCCAGGGTGAGGTCTGGGCAAGGTCTGAGGTCTGAGCAGAGTAACATGTGACTAATCAGTGCCTTATGTTTTCTACGCTGAGAGAGGAACAAACAGTGGCTGTGAAAGGGTTAAAAATCAGCTCTCTTGGTCAAGAGCCCCAAGCGACAGTTTCAGTCAGGAAGAAAGACAAGTGTTTGGTTAGTAACTGGATATGGCTGGAGCTGGGTTTTGGCTTCTCTTCCTCCTGCAGGTTGAGAGTTGGGGATGGCCCATTCTTGTGGTTATTTGCAAGTGGAATTGGGACAGGAGGCCCTGAAAGGCAAGGCCTGGAGGTGCTACCCACCCCTGCTTTATGCAGAAGGAAGCTAAGGCCTTGGATGGGCTGGGGTCTGGACTAGTCAGTTAGCGGCACAGCAAAGAGTGCGAAAGTCTCATTTCCAGTTCCAGGGTCCTCTCTGCAAAGCACCAGATCGTATTAGAATGTGATTTCAGGTAGACACGGATTCAGGCCTCAGCCTTTTCTTGCCTGGGTTACCTACTGTTCATCTTTTTTCCTCTCCAACTAATCCCTGGTCTGTGAAACGGGATTCAAAAGTAGCTTTTTGGCTGAGTTATTTTTGTATTAAATGAAATGATACATATAAACCAGAGGCTAATGAATTCAAAAAATGTTCGTTCTTGGGCTAACGGGAATTCTCCCAGGCTCAGGACCATTCACGCAGATGGAACAGCCTCTTCCGAATCAGTAAGGATATAAATAGTCTCTGAAAACCAACTATTCCCACTGAAGTCCTACATACTCTTAGCCTCTTAGATTGGAAGAACCCCATGTCAAAGGGAAAGGCAAATAGGATAGGGAGAATAAGAGAGCCTTTTCTGAGTAAAAGGCAGCTCACTCTGGTAACGATGCCCAAAGCAGGCCTGTGAAGTTTGAGGCCTGAAGATTAGAGACCAAGAGGAAATAATGCTTTCTTGTCTGGGCTGCGGTGGTAGAACGAGAGCAACAGCTGGCGGGCACATGCAGCCTGTGAGGGGCACATTTCCAAAAGACAGAAGGAAATCCTGCCCGGTGCTGGCAGGGCTGCAGCCGTCACTGGGGAGCAGCAGTCTGGGGGGCTTGAGAATTGGAGCCATTGCTGCCAAGGGTCCGGGCCCTGTGTCCCCCACAGCTGCCTGAACAGGGGCCTCCCTCCCCAGCTGTTGGCCCTTGAGGCCCTTCCCCTTCCCAGGAGGTGTCGGATCCAGTGATGCTATCGACAGAAACTCTGAGGAAGCCTGGCGTTTATTTTGTACTGACTTCAAAACGCCCATGAATCACCCCTCCTCCTCCGGCTGTGCCGGATGGGCAACTTTGGCCCACTCCTCAGCCTGGAATCCTTCTCCTCGGCCAGCTAGACGGTGAGCAGCCTTCTTCTTCCTCTTCCAACTTTTCCTTGATTTTCCTTTACCAGCCAAGGGATCAAACTCCAGAAAAATGATCCAGGGCCGCCTGCCGTCCCCTCTTGGACCCTCAGTCTCTGAGTTGTTGGCCCATGTGACAAGATGCCCAGCATTAGCGTCCATTAATTAATCAGAAAACCAGCTCCCTGTTGGCCCGTAGCTTTTTACAAACCTGAATTAAACGAAGTGTTTATGTGACAGATATGTGGGAGGGATTTCAGATATAATCACCATCAATCTGGCTGCAGCCAAAATAAATTCTGTGAAAAGTAAAACAAACTATTGCACAGACAAAGTAGGCCTTAGGGGTCTCCAGCAATAATCTGTGTTTTCTTATTTAGCCACGTCTAATATTTCTGCTCTCTTCAGCGTAGATAAGATCTCTGCACACAGGGCCCTCTTGCTGCAGCTGACAGGGGTGGACACACGCTCCCTCCCGCTGAGTGGAAGGAGAGGGGAAGGGATGTTGCATATTTACATTTAAATTCTTAGTTCAAATAAACCAGCTCTGGAGGGGCATAGGGTGGTGTGGGGGATGGGAGATGGGGTTGGGGGGAGGATCTCAGCTGTGAGGCGGAGGGCTTGATGCAGTCTCCTCTCCTCCAATCTGCCTGGGTTCTGGCCTCCAACTTGCCTGGGTTCTGGCTGCGGTCAGGGCAGGGAGGAGAAAGTCAGAGACTGTGAATCCTTCCAGAGAGGGGCTGGGTTAGGAAGCCCTCAGAGTGTGCATGAGCTGTGCAGGCTTTCCGAGTATTCTCTCCTTCAGTTATTGTAGCATTCCCGTGAGGAAAGAGAGTGAGGTAATTCAAGCTCTGAGGGAGCACTCACTTGCCCAGCTCTAAAACAGTAACGTTGGGCTTTGACTGGTACTCTGAAAGCCCTTCATTCTGCCTTGCTAAAGAAAGAGGAACCAGATTTAGCCATTCCTCTTTGGGTGGTGGCATTTGAGCACCTCGCCTAGCTGCCCCGCCTGCATCCCTCCCTCTCTCACAGCTGGAGTTACTCCATGCCCCCGCCCGCAGCTCTCCCCATTGGGCTCAACTTGTCCCCACTCTCCAGACCAGGCTCGGGTGAGGGAGGAGATGCTGAGGGTCTTCAGACTAGCAGGTCCCTGTCCCGCTGGCCTGTAACAGCACAGCAGTAGCTTTCTTCCTGAGCTCTAGTTCCTCTCCCCATGCGTCCTGCCCAGATGACCAGCCCCCCAACAGCAAAGACTCCAGCTTGTTCTATTCAGATGTCCAGGTACTCGAAGCCATCTCTCTCATTCACCTGTACCTGGGCTTGTGATACTTGCTGAGATTACACAACTTTGGGGAAACCCTTCCCTCTCTGCCCCACTGCTTAGCGGTTACCTGGGCCTAGGGATAGAAGCGGCCATACCCATTGAACTTCTTGCCTGCCTATCTGCTCTGGATCCCTTTTCTGGCTCCTGTGCTATAAAAACAGTGGATCTAGTGCCACATTCTGTCCCTTCCTCAGTATCTAGAATTGCCACCTATGGTACTCTCAGTGCTATTCCTTACTGATTCTGAGAGCCCCTCTGAAAATATACCATGAGAGATGTATTTTTTTTCCCATCTGCCTTTCTATTCCTCTGTGCAAGAACCCCATCTAGACTGAAAAGAACCATGCCCAGTAGGAGAAGATATTAGATTCACGATTCAGGCCACAGCTACTCCTTCTCCACTCAAAAAAAGTAACAGGACAGATTCCCTACTCCCTGGCTACTTTGCAGCACACAGAAGTGTTGATCACATCACAATTAAGCTTGCATACACTTGGAAGGACCAGAAAGAAAACCTCTTTATGAAATAAAAGTGTGTTTGTGACCTTGCAAACCCATTCATTCATTATTCAGTAAAATTTATGGAGGATCTACAATGTGCCAAACACTGTTCTAGGCCCTTGGGATGCATTAGTGAATAAAAAATCCCTGTCTTTCTGTAGTTTATATTCTACTAAATTTAGGCAGATGATAAATAGTAATCCTAAATAATAAGAAAGGTATACAGTGTGATAAAAGGTAAAAAAAAAAAAAATGCCAGTGAATAAAACAGAGCAATGGAAGAGTGATTGGAAATACTAGAGTGGAGGATGAGTGACATATTCAAATCAGGTGTTGGGGGCAGACCTTATGGAGAAGGTGATGTTTGAACATAGACTTGACACAAGGAAGTCAGCCGTGAGGGTATCTGGGGAAGGTTGTTCTAAGAAGAGGGAACAGCCAGTGCAAAGGCCCTGAGGCAAGACCATGTCTGGCACATTTAAGGAACAGCAAGAAGTCCAGAGTGGCCAGAGTGAAGTGAGCCGTGGGGAAAGTAGAAGGATGCGAGGTCAGAAGGATAACAGAAAGATAACAAATCCTGTAGGGCCTTGCAGGCACCATAAGGACTTAAACTTTTTTCTCTCCATACTCAACTCAATCCATAAAGGCAGTCTCTCTCATTAGTCAAGCTAGAATTCAAGAAATTCAACAAATATTTCTTGAATTTGTATGCCAAGTCCCGAGGCATTTATTGATGAGTAAGGCAGTCTCTGCCTTCAAGAAGTTCAAGTTTGATTCCCAAGGTGCAGAAGAAAGAACACTGGACTAAGGGTTAGGAGACCTGGATTGTAGTCCTGCCTTTCCATTTAATTTCAGCCAATTGCCAAACCTCAGCTTCCTGTCACCGGAGATAATTATTTGTGCCCTGATCACCTCCTTGGTGCTAAGGTGATCAAATGAATTAAGGAATGTAAAGACTCTTTGAAACAGAGGAGGGGATTAATGAATCTAATTAACATGGTCACTGCTCTATGTCCCTGTCCTTGGACCCAGCAGACTCAGTCTGTGTTGTAATCTTTGCAAATGACTACTGCTCTCTTCATGACTTCATTGGCACTCGATTTGCCGGGTGAGAAGGACCACTGCCATTCATCCAAGGTGATATAAATCTCCAGCATGAAAACTATCCAGGGGTGTCTGCTTTGCAAAGGAAATTTACCCATTCTTTCTCTATGTCATGCTTCTCTAATCAGATAAAGCTGAATTTGGTGCTAACTTTTAAGTCAAGTATGCACGGCTCTAACCAACAATAACAAAAAAAGGCCCACAGGTTGCTGAGCACGGCAAACCTTTAAAATGCTTCAGATAGTGTAAGGATATTAATAGGAAGACATGTATCTCATTTCAGGCTACAAAGCAGATCCCATAGTGGGACATGGAAATGCTGGGCACTTCCATGAGAGGAGCTCAGCTGGAATACAGGAATGCTTGAGGCTAAGTCCCAGACGCTGAGCTTCCAGCTCTAATGGCACAGTCTGTCAACTCATCTCTGTTTTGAGTGGAACTGTATACTCGGTAATGGCCAAAAACAGCAGTTGACTAAAATAATGAAGCTACATGTAAACAGACAGTGATGGAGGGTGAGAAAGATAGAGCTAGACAGGTCCTTTGGAAATCATCTTAAACACTCAACCTTTATTTCACAGGTGAGGACACTAAGACCTGCAGGTCACACTGTAACTGCAATAATGATGAGGCTCTAATGTTATTTTCACTATGAGTGCTTTTGCCTCCCCTAGAGTCTCAGGAGTCTAAGCCTTAGCTATCCTTTTTGTGTGGCAGTGGACCTCTGGACCCAGGATTAGCTGAATGGACACTCGGAGATTTTTGGGCCCAGTAATAGGAGTGAACTGTGTTGGTCACCTTGAATAAGGAATCCAAAGATCTGATCCTGAGGCCTGGCTCTGGATGACACTTATCTCTCTGTCTGTTTTCTCAAATGCAAAACATAAAGCATAACATAAGAGACTGTGTGTTAAAGGACTCTGAAAACTGAAACTTTGCATGTAGATTTTTATGACCATTACTTTCCGTTTCTCTTTTCCGGATTCCAACATGTCATCTGGAAGACATGGTTCTGAATCAGGGGTGAGTCTCTGAACAGGGGTGGTGGGGACCCTTGGACTTCATGATTACACTACACAGGGTTCTTCATCATCAATGTCCACCCTTCAATCCCTACCTCCCTATTAGACCCCAGCCTCAGCAGCCTTCTCATTAGTCCTCAAGTTTGTCTTCAAGTTTGCAATTCCCTCTTCTTCACCTGGGGAATACCTCCTATCCTTTAAAACAGCCACTATCTTCTGTGTGTGGTAGTGAAGAGGATGAATTCTAGAGCCAGACTCATGCGTTTAAATCCCAGCTCTATCACTAGGGGCTTGCCTTAGACACAAAATTTCATCTCTCAGTGTCTTAGTTTCCTCATTTATAAAATAGAGATAATAAAAGAATCTGGATCATAGGGTTCTTCTGAGAAGTAAGTGATTTAATGTTAGTTAAAGCATTTAGAACAATGCCTGGTTCGTGGTAAGTGCTAAATAAATATTTTCTATTATTATTATCATTATTGTTATTATTATTTATTATTATTATTATTATTAGAGTACTTAATATATTATGTGCAATATAATGGATTACGTATCTGTATCCCCTACTCAGACTATTAGAGCCAGAATGGTGTCCTATTTTTCTGTTTTCTCAGAGCTTAACATGTTAGGTACATATTAAATACTCAATAAACACTTGTTAGATAAATTATTCGGCATAGTCTATATGGTTCTGTCTATGACATCATATATTTTTTCCAGTAAACTTTATAGGACAAGCAATCTTTCAACTATACCTCTCTGGCCTTTGCATCAATTGTCTTGTTGTTTTAAAAATACCCCAAGTTTCACATTTGTTTAAAAAACAAAAAAAAAGTTGTCTTGGAATTTTAACCAGCAGAGTTACAATGTGAAATCAAGTGAAACTCATTTGGCAATAAATCTTTCCACTTGGAGTGTGGTCCCAGCCACACTGTTTTTGACATGGTTTCAAGAACCAAGTCCATGAATGGCATTGGAATTCACTGGGTTCTATTTGAAGAACAGTTAAACTAAAAGAATATCCCCTACCACAGTCTTTGAAATCATATGGTGTGAAGGGGTAAAAAGACTTAGACAAGTGAACACAACCTCCAGAAGGATGGGAAGGTCAGAATATGGTTAGGGTTGTAATTTCCTGGAAGAAGTGGATTTTAAGCCGCTGGTTCTAATTCCTGCTGTTAATCTTGTTGCTATGCTTGATATCCTGAAACTGACACTCAAGAGACTCTCTGCTTATTTGCGTTTAGAGTGAGAGTAGTGTTGGGGGGAACAGCTGTCTTCTTATTGTATTGTTAACTTCCTCGTCCAATTATATTTCTAAATACAACAAAATGCAATCCTTCCAAGGGATTGTAGGGTTAAAATTCAACTACATTATCTCTTTCTGATAGTCACTGGTCAAGATAATCATCTAATAAATGACCATATTTGATAATATTTATATATTAGCTAAGGCGATATAAATATGTGTTTCTGAATATAATGTGCATGTGCTTATGGTTATTTTAATTTTTAAACCATTTAAATTAGGGATGGATAATCAGGAATATCAACACACTGTCTTCACTTATTTTATAACATGATTTTCAGGCCAATAGATTCACAACAGGGTCTACTGAGTTAGCTGAGTAAGGAGTATGGTAAATTGTTTGGAAATAAGGCCCCAATAATTTCCCTCCTCCTTGGATGCACATGTCGTGTCTCCCATCAAGAGGTGGAGTCTGTTTCTACTCCCTTTGAACCTGGGCTGGCCTTGTGATTTGCTGTGGCAAAGAGAATTCTTCAGAAACAATGCCATGCCAGTTCTGAGCCTTGTAAGAGAGCCTTAAGAGGCCCATTAGGTTCCATTTTCATTCTCTTAGAGCCTTGAGCCACCCAGTAAAGAGTCTGACTACCCTGCTGGAGAGGGTGGCCCAACCAGCCTTCTACCATTCCAGCCTCTCCAGCCTCGGTGCTAGACATGGAAACGTGAGGCTGTCTTGGATCCTCCAGTCCCAGTCAAGATCCTCCCCCTCGACACTGCTTGAAAACCCTGTCCAAATAACACCATCACGAGCGCGTGGCTGCTGTTGTGAGCCTCTTCAGTTTGAAGGTTTTGTTACGCAGCAATACCTACCTGAAACAAGGGATAGCACCAATCTACCTCTGCGTCTGGGATCTCTTCCCTTGTGATCTCTTCTCTGGATTAGGGCAGGTGGAGATAATTCTTGAATGCCTCTTTCTCCTCATTGCTCGTGACAGACGCTGGTTGGTTGATACAGCTTTCCCATTCAGTCCAGATACTGCTTTAAATCTTACCACAGAGCTCTATAAAACAACTCCTAAGCCATTGATATAGGTCTTTGAACTAAAACTATTTGTCATTCTAGGATTAGTTCTCATGTTTCCAGGGTCTCTGTCCATGAAGGAAAAGGGGAGCAGTGTAACCTAGCGATTCATTAGCACCTCCTAGAGTCATGGAATATTAAAGATGCTAGAACTTTAAATATCATCTAACCTAGTGGTTCTGAACCCTAGCTGCAGATTAAAATTATCTGGGTGCTTTAAAATTTGAAGCAATGTTTGGGCCTCACCCCTAGAGGTTTAGATTCAGATCGGCCTCAGTATTTTAAAATATGTGTATTTCTTAGTAGTGAAGAAATTTGACTTCACAAATTGAGGCCTGAAGGAGTTGATCACAGCTGGCTGAGCCCTTTTGAGGGTTCTTGGAACATAAGGGACAGACGGACCAAGGACTCTGAGCCTCAGAAAGTGGGGGAAGGGTCCCTAAAGGGGAGAAGGAGACTTATGTGAGGGAAACAGAGGACCGGGCAGGTACTCAGGCACTCAGCCAGTTCCGAGGCCAGAAGATAGACATCACTTCCTTTCTGTCAGGGAAAGCTAATCTGTGGAGGCAGGTTTTGATATATGGCTGCAGATGTGAGTGGAAGGTACAATCCACATTTCGAGGTTTTTCCTATGGAGAATTTCTTAAACCTCAGACCTGACCGTCAAAAAGAACTGAGACTAAGTACGAAGCACACGAGAGATGTGTTTGACACAATAGGGTCAAAAAAGTTCAAGGCGCCTTCCCTCTTGGCAATTTTGGCAGGAATGTTAAAATACAAGGGGATTGGGAACCTTATGACAGTAAAATTTTAAGGCTTCTTTTTTTGGTAAAATATGACATGCCGTCAGGTATATGAGTTGGTAGCTTTGATGCAAATATATAATAAATCTTACCTCTTACTGAAATCTGAAGAGATTTTCTGCATTTAAATAAAACCATGAGTGAGATAAAATTGCTTTTGATCACCTCACATGAAAGGTGTTAGGAATTTTCAAACTGTTACCATAATTAAAGTGCTGTAAGATGAAAAAAAAATCTTACTTGAATATCTCACACGCGCGCACGCGCGCGCACACACACACACACACACACACACCCATGCTTAAAAGGCATTTCTGGAGAAAAGCACATTCATCCACTTTGGTATTGTTTTGACCTGCACTTTGTAGTTTGAAGAAAAGTTAGAACTTTTAAGAACAGTAGAAAAATTGTCTTGCAGTTGAAAACACTACAAACCATGATTGACAGTGGATTTGCAGAGGAACCAAGTGTCTCCTCACAGCCTCAGCCAAAAGGGTTGACTTTTAAAGAGTTCGCTTTTGTCAGGAGAGGAGTTGCATGAAGAACTTCTTCCCTCCCTTTCCTGGGCCTGCTTCTCAATCTCCTGTTTATGGGGCCATGGTGAGGAATAACCTTAGTCTGACTTGTTCTTTCTACAAGTCTTTTTAGAATCACTTTGTAATATTTGCTTTATATACGAATCACAGTTTTAATTCCACAATCATAGGCTAAAATAGGAGAGAGATCATTATGCAAGACCCCCACCTGCTCACACTCAGAGTATCTCAAGGGCTGCCTCACTGGCCATCCTCACTTCATCCCACCGACTCCAATTCGTCCCACGGTGTCTCAGGTTTAATAGCAGCTTGACTCTGAGTATGCCACTGCTCCACTCAAAATTTTAAGGAATTTTCTTTGCTTACAGAATAAAGCTCAAACCCCTTCGCCTGGTCTTCAAGACCCTCTACAATTAATCCAATTTTATCTCTGGCACTCACCTCACTTGAAGCTGGGCTCAAGCCTCACTGCTTTACTTGCTCCCATTTCCATTTCTGGCACCTAAACTTCCATTCCACCAGAAATGTCCTCCTCCCTCTGATAGAATTCCTGCATGGTCCAGCTCACTTCTACCTCCTCTGGGAAGCTTTCCCCAGTTACTCCATCCAATTTCCTTGAGCTTTAGTGGGAATTATTTGATACTTAGCATACACACACACATTTACATGTGTTCCTTCTTTTCCTTTCTTGATGGTAAGATCTTAATCGACAAATTTTTATTGTGCATTAACCATGTGTGAGACCCTGGGCTCCATACAGGAATGCTGCAGTGAATAAGACAGATGTGGTCCCTGTCCTGCAGAGCTCACAATGTAATGAGGAACGATAACTATTCAGTATGACAAGTGTAATTTGGAGGACAGTACTGGGTGCCATGAGAAAACATAAGAGGACCACTTCAAGGTCACTATCAGATTTTGATCTTCCCTTGGAAGACCAGGACTAGGGGATTTTCATTGTCTCATATGAAAGTCAATGATAGGTGATTCCATCATTGATTCATTCATTAGTTCAATCATGTCAGGGTTTTGGGTCATGTCTCCAAGTTTCCCTTGGTTTTCCCTTTATGGTCACAAGATGGCTCCCACAGCTTCAACGAGCATGTTCTCACATGGTAGAAAGGTAGAGCAGGTAGGAGGGGGTTATGGGCTCTTGCACATGCCTCTTTTTTATCATGTGGGAAAATATTTCTCAGACTACTCCCTGCAGTCTTCACTCTAATATTGATGTGGACTGGATCACGTACCTCCTTTTAATCCAATCACCAGCAAAAGTGAATCAGATTTCCATGATTAGCTTAAACCAACTATGATTCATATTCTGAAATTAGAGAAAGGCCCTATCTTCCTTAAAGGCATTGTCACCCAATACTTGAATGATATTGGAGTTTTTTAACAGGAAAAAAAAGAAAAGAAAAGATTATTGTTGGGGCAACAAACAGCAATGTTATCCACATAGCAACTCCTAAATATACTAACTCAAACGCCTATGCTAAAAGCCTAGCGGATAGAAAGGCATGCCTATTTCCAGGCATAAAAGTATTTGTATCAGTTTTCACTATCACATTCAAAATGTCTGGCTTTCAACAAAAAATGATGAAACATACAAAAAATCAAGTAAAAGTCTACACTGTCAAAAGACAAAGCAATCACCATAATCAGACTCAGATATAACAGATGTTGGAATAATCAGGCAGAGAATTTTAAATCACTATGATATATATGTTAAAGACTCTAAAGAAAAAGATGTACAATGCATAATGCATTGTACAATGATGTGCAATGCACAGATGGATAATTTCAGTAGAGAGATGGAAATGATAAGAAAGGATCAAATGGAAATGGTAGAAATGAAAGACACAGTAACACAGATGAAGAATTCCTTAGTAAACTTGATAAAGCCAAGAAAAGAATCACTGAACACGAAGACACATAGTCAGGAAATTACCCAAAGTAGAACACATGTGCACACGCACACATGTGAAAAAAAAAAGAAAAACAGAACAGAGCATGCAAAATCTGTGGGAGAATACCAAATAATCTAACATACATGAAAATTACAATTCCAGAGAGAGAAAAAAGAAAAGGCAGAAAAAATATTGAAAGAAATACTGATTGAGAATTTTCCAAAGTTGATTACAAACACTACCCATGGATCTAAAAAGCTTAGAGAAAAACTAGCAGAATAAATACAAAAACACAGCAAAACAAAGTAACCTAGGCATGTTATATATTCAAACTCTTGAAAGCAAAAGATAAAGAGAAGAGCTTGAAGACAGCAAAGAAGTGTAAAAACAAACAAACAAACAAACAACAAAAACAGTATATACAGAGGAACAAAGATTTTAAAAATTACAGCAGATTTCTTGTTAGAAACTATGTAATCCAGAAGATGATGGAGTGACATCTTTAAAGTGCTGCGGGGGTGGGACTGCATCGACCAGAATTTTATCCCATTAAAAATCTTTCAAAAATCAAGAAAAAAATAAGACTTCCTTAAAAAAGAAAAAAATATTGTTAACCACAGGTAAATGGGAATGGTATCTCACTATTGTTTCATCTATTACTAGTGAGCAATGAAGCAGATCATTTATTTTTATGTTTAGTACTGACTTGTAGTTAGTCTTATTTGAATTGCCAATTCTTATCTCTCACCAATTTTTCTATTAGGCTGTCTTTTTCTTTTAGGGGTTCTTATATATTTTGAATACCAATCATTTGTTATACAGCAGGTCCTCTAATAATGTCATCGCATTCAGTGTCATTTCGTTATAATATTGATGAGATACCTTAGGAATGTAACTCTTTTTATGTAAATTAGCCCATGGTAAAATTGGTTTTGTTACTTGTTGTTTCACTTAAAGTCACAGAATCAATAGCAGTAAATAAGTGAAGACTTACTCTGTATGTAGCAAATATATTTTTGTAATCTTTTATTATGTTTATGGTGACTTCTGCTGACAATTTTACAATTTGACAAAATTAAATTTAATCACTTTTTTCTCTATAGTTTTTGCATAAGCTTTCCCTACATCACATTCTCTAAGACTTTCTTCTAAGGTTTATTGTTTTGTATATATTTAGATCTTTAATCCTTCTGGAACTTATAATTTTGAATAGTGAAAAGTAGTGAAGTAGATTAGTTTTTCCCAAATGGTCAGTAAATGACTCCATTATTTTTTGAATAGTCATTCTGTCCTTTCCTTATTGAGTTGAAATGCTGCATTTGTCAGATAATACATTCCCATATATGCATGTTTCAGTTGCTAGATTCCCTTATGTCCTGTTGAGCTATTTCGCACCAACATCACACTTTTATTTTTCATAACTTTGTATTATGTTTTGATATTGTGATAAGCAATAGCCAGGCTTGTCCTGCTCAGCTCCTCCTGGTAGATAAATCACATGCCTGCCTAAAATTTTGTAAAAAGTAGTTCTAGAAGGGAGAACATGCTCTTCCATATTTCTGAAGTAATGCAGCAGAGAATGGGCATTAGGATGAGTAGCGATAATGACCAGGCATAACACACGGCCTGTCATATTGTCTTAAGGCAACCAAGCATGTTTGATGCCTGGCTATTATCATTTGATCTGTGGTTAGTGCAGCATTTGGCATTACAGCAATAAAGTAAGAAATTGAGCCTGATAATAGGTCTGGATAATGTGGCTTACCCAAAGTGTTTTTGTAAAACCATTCTGAAGTGTTGTGTTGTGGCTGGGGCACTGTGGGCTCCAGTGTTCAGGACTTCCTATCACCTGGCAGTTCCCCCAGGCAGGCTGACCATGGCCAACACTCATCCTGTCTCTTATGGAGAAGTTAAGGTAAAGCCAAGAAACTGTGCTCCATAAGCTCTCCTGCTTGAGGCTGTCTCTTATCCTCAAGGTCATTGCAATGACATGCAATCTGTATCCTTCTATGTGCATGAATGTTCTTTCTTGTCTTTAAACTCAGCCTCTACAGAACTATTTCAGCAATTTGGAACAGCATTCACTCTCTTTCAGAACTTCTTTTTCAAAATTGCCTTGGATATTCTTTCACATTTTCTCTTCTAGAAAAATTTTAGAATCAGTCTGTAAGTTCTTTGAAAAATTCCACTGGGAATTTGATTATGATTTCACTGAATTTATAGAATAATTTGTGGGAGACTGAGCAGGTTTACGATGCCAAGTCTTTCCAACCAGATACATGAACATTTTCTCCAATTATTTGGGTTTTCTTTTATGTTCTTTAGTAAAATTTTTATCATTTTTCTTCATGTAGATCTTGCAGATTTTTAGTTTATTTTTAGATATTTTGCAATTTTGTGGCTTTTGTGAATAGGATCGTGTTTCATAACATTTTGTAATAGTTTGTAGAATGAGGCAAGCTATTGTTTTCATATGTTAATATTTATGCTTGGCCTCCTACCAGAACTCTGTGAAGTCTAAAATTTGCTTCAGATTCTCTTATATTTTCTAGATACACGATTATGTTGTCTGCAAACACTGACAGTTTTGTTCCTTCCTTTCAAATTTTCATGTCATTTCTTTGTCATTTAATTGGCTAGGACTTCCAGATCAATGTGAAATAGTTGTGGGAATCCTTATTCCTAATATAAATAGAAATCATAATTTATTTCATCAATAGATATGATGCTTGTTCTAGGTTTCTGGTTGACATTCTTTATCAAGAATAGAAAATGTTCTATATCTAATTTGCTAAGAGTTTCTTGGAAATGAGTGTTAAATTTTATGGAATAATTTTTCTGCTTCTATTGAGATAATTATGTAATTTATCTCTCCTAGTCTATTAATTTAACAATATTTTGAAATGTTGAACCAGCATTGCGTCTGAGGGATTAAACTCTATATGGTTTTTCCCAATTGTGGCAATAATGCTTTTAATTTGCTTATAAATACTTAAATAGGACCAAGCAGTCTTTGGTTTGACTGAAAACTGACTGAAAGGTCTCCGCTGACTTTACTGTTCCATTGTTTTTGTCTCTATTTTGTCTGTGGTGATTGAATCCATGGTCTTCTACTTCAAAGGTTTTATTGCCGATTATTTAGTGGACGCTAAAGACACATGGGACAAATCCTTAATCTTTGAAAGTTGGCATCACAGAGGACAACAGGGCATACCAACTGGTGATTGGTGCCTGTCAGAAACACAATCCTATATATGAGGTGGGCTGACAGGTTGGTAAAGGGATGACTCATGATAGCATTGTATCTAGTTCATCTTCACATAAGGAAAAATGGAAAAGCACAAACATTTACATAAGAATAGAGAGGATATAACTTTTTGGAGTTAGTCAATCCAAAATCCAGGACACGGACAGGAGGCTAATGTTTTTTGAGTTCCCATGACAACTGGAGGTAGATTTATCATGATTAATGACATACTTCAGGGACTGCAGCTTAAAAGGACCCTTTCCAAGGAAGTCCCTGCTCCTAATTTTGTATTTGTAACTCCATTCTTTCCTTAAAGAGAGACTCCAAGTTCTATAAGCCTTAGACTCCACAAAACCTGGTTTCATCCCTAAAGACAACCCCAGGCATGGCTTTGCATACCAGCCACCAAGCCTGGACCTAGCATTCCGAAAGCTCTTTCTGGCAACTCTGATAATTCTCTTAGTTTAGCAATTAGAGTGGGTGCCAGATGAAGTTGCCCTGTTGCTTCCCAGCTGGGCTAGGAGACCTGTGGCTTGACATAGAAGCCGGTGGGTGTCACATGGAACAAGTGCTCAGCTATCTCACACTTTTTGCTATGTGGGGGCACGTGACCAAATTCATTATTAACGCTGAGCTGATCTGGTTACCATGATTGACACTAAGTGATTTCAGCCTGGGCTATATTTGTCTTCGTGGGGAAAGTGACTGCCACAGAGCTGAAAGGTTATTTCCCTCTTCAAATACATTTGGGGCTGTCACTGCAGAGTTACGCACCCTGACATCAAAATCGGACCCGTGGGCTTTGGAAGACAGCAAATGACGTCATGGGCAAAAAACGGTGTCAGCTTCATTTTGTTTTTTCCTTCTGTTTCTGAATTCTGACAGAGAGATAGCTTGTCTGGAATTTTCAAGGCTTTCAGGTGAGGGGAAGGAAGAATTAATAGTAGCAGTACTTATTTTGCACAAAAAAATAGTTGCCAGGACATGTTTCTCTGTTCTCCTGGTCCTTCTCTGTTACTGTTAAGCTTAATTTAAATTTTTATTCATTAAGGCTTTGTGTGTCTAATTATTTAGACTAATAAATCATTAATCTGCTATTAAATAAAAATTTAACCTCTTAGTAGAAGAAAATATTCCTTAATACAATGCTTATTTTTGTTTATAGAACCAAAAAGGAAAATATTACCTGCAAGAAACTCCATCGTTAACTCTGATACCCTTTCTTATACTTGCTAAGCATATAAGACAATTCTATGAATGAGCTAATGTTTCGTTTAAAATGTTATGGGAATTCTGAATGCATATAAGAATACGTCAACCCCAGTAACAGGTAAAAATTGGATACCGCTAGTCCATAAACTTCATTTAGGAATTTTAAATTAGATTGAAGTAGAAATTCTAGCCTGAAGTTATCAAATAGAGGTAAAGTAGCTTAAAGTGAACTATTGCCCTACCTCATAAGATTTAGTTATTTTGGATAAAGTAAAAGTAAATTTAACAAGGAGTTGTGTTAATGGATAGATCCTCTGGACTTGAGGGATTTAAAAAGCAGTTTTAGAAAACAAAAAGAAACTTTACCTTTTGTCATTATTCTTGTTATAGAACATGCATCTGGTTCACTCTTTATTGTTGGTGTAGTGAGGAGGGACATTATTGTAGGGTCTACACCTGGTGGGTTTGAGGGCAGAAAAGCGATAAAGCTCATTCCAACAAGGACCCACCTATAGAAATAGTTCTTATACCAAACCTAGTCAGAGAATGGGGAGGCAGAGCTACTGTTTTGTTTCAAATCACAAAGTCATAAATACCAAATCTGCTCCTCTCCTCTTGGATCTCTGCCTTCTCTCTGGGGTGATGACAATGAGATGGGCTGGCTTCCCATTAGAGAAATAGCGGGGAGTGTCCACTGACCTAAGGAAAATATCTCATAAAAACATGGCTTCTTTTATATAAAGAGGCAAATAAAAAAACACATGTAAACAAGCTTTTTTTATTTGAACATTAAATTTTATTGTTACAGAACATGTGTTTTGTTATACTGGTGACTAATGCCTTTTAAAAAACGAGATTCTGAAATGCCATTCTGCTTATGTAATAAGATAAAGAGCTTTTAGGACATTGTTCTGGTGCAAACCCCTGTAATAATAGCTGATTAACAGCAAGACAACTTGAGGTGCCAAAAATATTTTCTGCAGAGCCCCCTATTAAGTGGAAAAAAGTTCAGGGTTTTTGCTTTAATGTTATCCAAATGTTTTTTGTCTGAGAAACCTCTGTAGCTAAGACCTCAAAAATCATCAGTTTGCAAATATTGATGTACAAAAAATATTTCTTTGAATGTAAATACCTTGACTGGTCCCTATTTCTCTGTCTAATGGGGTCAGTGGGAGAGTGATTTATTCAAAAACATCTAGTTAAAATAAATTTGTCTATGAGAAATAGAGAAAGAAAAATTCAGGAATGAAAGTTAATAAACACACCAAAAGTTGCTTATTATCAAAGAAGAAAGTATCTTTACGCCAACACCAGTTGTCATAGGAAGCCTCAGTTATGGCCTATGATCATGATTTGCCTTTTGTAGAAAGGTGCTTTTAGACTGCAAATGAATTCCTGGATGTTAGCTGTAATGATGATGATGATCGCATTTATGGGAGTACACCTATTTGCAGAAACAATAGGAAAAGCCAGAGGCAAAGTAAACAAGGGTACTTTCAAAAGAAGAAAAAATGATGATTGAAATAATGAATATGGTTAGAAATGAATATTTCCCCAGGTTGGTAATTTTCTTGTACCATGACATACACGACAGATAAGTCCCTGGTCATGTTCATCTAGAATCACAGGGGTCAGCCTTCTCAGGTGGTCCCAAGACCGTGGTATCTTGTGGGGTATATGTGATAGCATGTTCCCAGCCTCTGGGAGATTCGGACTTGGCCATCAGGGAAAATCTTCCCATTTTCAGATTTCATAAAGATCCTCAAGTCTTCAGGGTATGCATGTTGGAAAAGAAAAGTGATTAGTTTTCATTATCCTAAAGCAAATCCAGTACTGGTTCCATAGGAAATAGTGGGGTTTTGATTTATTCCTCAAATTTTGAAGTCGATGTCATTCAGGGCAACCTCGGTTTCCCCAAATTGTTTCTTATTTCTGAGCTGAAGTGATCACAGACCTGATCTCGATTTACTGTACAGTGGGGGTGCTCATGGGCTTCAAAAACTGACAATGAGTTTGATGCTGGGTTCTTCAACTTACTACCTGTGTAACTTTGGGTGCATTTGCCTCAGTTTCCTCACTTGTAAATGAAGAAACTGATGCACTTTCTTTTCCCAATAATGTAAAGATTAAATGAAATAATTTGTGGGAATTGCCCAGCACATAGTAGATCCCCAATAGATGTCCATCCACATCCTTTTGGGGTGGCCTTTCCTGCTTGGATAAATCCACACTTTCTGAAGACTGAGGACTCTTGGAAGTTCTTATTAACTTACAAAAGGTTTTCCAGGATATTTTTCTGTTTCTGGATTGTCAGATCATGCAGGCAGTGTTTTAATTTTTGAAATAGCTCTGATGGTCTCTGCAGTTCCTCACAGTCTGAACATCACCTTGAGGGAGGCACAGCCCAGGCTGGGAAGTCTCTGTGGTATGATGCACAATACTTTCCTTTGCTGAGCTCCTTCCTTAGAGCTCCACACATCTGTCCTTAACCCATGAGCTTCTCCTGGAAGGAGGGAAGGAGTTCCCTAAGCCCAATCACTCTAACCTCTTGCTTCAAAGGGCTATAGTATTAATGGTTGTATTAATGGTAGAATTTCAGGCATGTGGAGCCAGAGGAATGTTGTTGGAGAAAGATGCTTTTGAGAGGGGAGGCATTCCCTGAACCCCACAAATGCCACCATGCAGAAGGCCACCTGTTCTACTTGAACACCAGGTGGGCTCTGGCTAAGACCTTATGCTAGCTCTACCAGACAGTACAAGAGATACTGATTAGTGAATATAAGTAGAGAACATGGCCTGGTCAAATTCAAGGTCATTCATTAATGCAACAAATATTTTCTGAGCACCCTTTCCCCAGGGTGTATATGTTTTGCCCATTGTTCCATGGCAACTGCACTAAAGGACCCATTGTTTACGTCAAGGTACTGATCCAGGGATCCAGGGATGGGTTTCCAATAGTAGAAAAATCTCCTGGAACTGTGTGCCAACAGTACATGCATGTGTCTGTGCACTTTTGGGAAGCACATCCAGAACTTTCATTAGCTTCCCAGAAAGTTAGGAACCAGCTGCTGGACGTGAACTGGATGCTCTCCCTGTACTCAGCCAGGGCCCATAGGAACCTTGGCTCCAGAGTCCCATCAGGGCCTCCAGATAGATAAAATATCATGACCGAAGGTGTGTTCACCATTCCCCAGAAGCCTGTGCCCAGTGACTAAGTGCTAAGTAGTATTTGCTGGACTGCCTTCCAACCTCTGTTCCCTGGACCCTCACCCAGTCACAGGCTGGTCTGTATTCAGCTAAAGATAAAGCACTTTCCAAGCACCTGGAACTAAGCCATATTCTAGGCTAGGGTATAGAACAAGTGTGGAGCTTGGCCATGGAGGGTGGTGCTCTGGGCTGCGCTTGGCCTCTGCTCTCCTATTAGGATGCGAATGCCTGGCTTCAGGGCCATCTTCCTTCCGCAATTGTGCACCCTGCACACTGCTCATACCCAGGAGGTGCTCCACTCATGCCGGTGGAATTGAAGTGAAGACGGGTTGATAATTCTAGCCCCAGGCTGGGAGGGGAAATCAGACCATGTAAGTAGCCATAATGCAAGGTAGAAAGGGATCCATACCATGAGAGAATTGCAGGTCAAGGGCTCAGGGACTACAGCACAGAGATGACAGGTGATCTTCAGTTCAAGTGCTGGGTGGGTTGATGGAGAATCAGAGAACCTTTTCTGGAGGAAGGGCCTTATAGGTGGAGCTTGACGGAATGGTAGAAGGTAGACATAGGGATATGTGAAGAAAGAGAGGGAAATGACTTGGGTAGGAGAGCACAGGCAGGTATGGGGCAAGAGCAAGCAGCTTGGTATTGCTGGTGCCGAGAGTGCCATGAAGGGAGTGACCGAGTCGGGTTGGAAAGTCAATGGGTGCCCACTGCTCTATGCCCTCTTTACCCACGGACTGAACAATGGACCTGGCTGTCCGCATTGGCCAGTCTATTGAGCTGCAGCTAGGCATAGCTCCTGTGGGTTTATTGGCCAAGGCCCCAGGCCAGAGCAACCTAATAAGGCTCAGAACTGTGCCGGGTTATGCTCTTTACGGCCAACCAATCATCGGTCTCAGTGGAAGGCGCTCCTGCCTGTTGGTTCTCAGTGCTCATGTAGATCACTATCGAAGGCAGGCAGGGAGCGGAGCTATAATTACTGAGTCAGCTGATACTCTTTCCCAGGGGATCATGTTTTAGCTTATACGGTCATCATTTATAAACCTCGTACATCTCTGGTAATGAAATGAAGTGGAGTAATGTTATTGGATTCAAGATAGGATTTTTTTTTCTCTCTTCCCACTCCACCCCGCTCATCTGTCTCAGCCAAATTTCATCTTATCTATCTCCAACTGATCTCTGGCATTGTGTTGTAATTCATCACCACAGAGAACATTCCTGGGGGCAATAAACATTAGAATTGTTGCTTAGTAGCCTCTATGAGAGTCAAATCTCTTTTAAAAACTAATTCAATCATCTCACTTCCTCCAGGAAGCCTTCCTGAGTTGCCTTTCCCAAAGACTTTGATTCTTTTATGATAGCCTTGCTGTTATACAGATGGTTCTCTTCTGTTGTAGCTGGTCCTAAAGGAACATTGTGAATGTGTCAGGCCCTGGACCCTTTAGAGCATCCATCCTCTTTAATTATGAGCATAAAGGAAAAACTAAGAGCATAAAATCTCTTTCTTATACTGAGGACAAGAAGGGCAGGGATTCTAATGACCCCTTTCTTCCTCTGTGTAGAGACTGTCTCTTCCATCAGCCTGGGTGTTTCAGTCTTCCCTCTCTTTCTCTCAAAATACTTACCCAGGACTTGCTGGGAGGAATGGTGAGCTGTGCAGTACATGGTGGGTGGGCGGCATGCAGCCCAGACCCCTCAGCCCACTTCCCCACAGGAAGCCAGGCATCGCTGATTAGTGCAGAGGATACGAGTTTGTGGCCTGACAGTCCTGGGTACTCTTGACCTGTGTGAGCACTGCCTGTTACTGTCCTCAGCTCAGAGGGCACAGTCCCTAATGGAAGGCATGAGACCTACTTCTGCTTGGCTCATGGAGAATGGTGGGATCCGGACAGCACTGGAAAGCTCTGATGCAGACAGTGCACCCTAGGCTCCCCAATCCCCACCATGTTCACCTCTCCTAGGCCCTTTGTGCCCATACTGTCCTGGCAAGGAGGGGAAGAATGTTCCAGATGAGGGGAAGGGCGAAGCCAAAGCAGAGAGGCAGCATGAGTACACTGACAGCTAAATATTTTCATCACAAATCTAGATAGTAATTGCAAAAGGATATAATTTCTGGCATGAAAAATTTTATACTTATAAAACTGTAACACTACTTTTAAATGTATCACTCATATCATCTGTTTAAAAAGTATATGAACAAGCTCTTCTTTACCATCAGAAATCTTATATTATTTCTATTTTGCCTTGAATCTGTATTTTCACTCCACTTTTCCTATAGAATTTTATCCTAGTATATTTTTATACTTATCATACTCATGGCAGTAAAAGATGTGCATATATTAAAAGTAACTTTAAAAACCTCTTGTAATTTTAAGCTCTGTTAAAAAAAAGTTTCTAGATTATTCATGAAAATAATTTTTGTATACAGTTGGCAAAATATCGTAAGTATAATACAAATTTTAGTAAATACTTAATAAAAATACAATGTTATTAGAGATGCATCTCTTCATGACATGGGAAGGCTTCCTTTTTTGTTCACTCCTCTATCTGTGGATGAGTATTACTCTTAAATGAGACAGTGTTTAGCTTCAATTTTTTTCCTTTCTCATAAATATACATGCTGAGAAAATGTATTCACAAAAGTATGATGGGAATAGAGTTTTGTGATAGCAATAATACTCAATTCTTTGAACTCCTCCCCAGTTGTATTCCAAAATCACATGGGGATCTGTCATCAAGAAGTATTTTTAATGATCTACCAGCTGATGATTCAATTAGGCCTTCCATCAACTTAGCTGAATGCAAAGAATAGAGAATCAACGAACTGGGAAATTTTATTCTTGGTCATTGCACTCATTCAGTTTCTCAATTTTTAGAAAGTATATTAAACAAGCCCTACTATGACTTATGGAAGTGACTATTAATTATATCCTGCACTTTTTTACATAAAAGTGTCTTACTCTAAAAGTATGTCTTACTCTGACATACTCTAAAAAGGTTAAGATAATTGAAATATTATTATTTTAATATATCTCATTAATATAGTTTTTTAAATAAAAAGTATATATAGATATATCTATACATATATAAATATACACATATACATATACTCTTTAGCTTCAGATTTAGCTCATTCAACTTATGGATTTTGTCTCCCATTTAAACTAATTATGAATAGGCAGAAAACTGGTAGTAATGAAAATGACGTTTGTCCCTGCAAACAGAGAAAAGAAAGAAGGGATCAATTAGTCAAGAGGGAGGTCTGAGCACCTATGGAGATAAAGTACTCCCCAAAAGAGTATTCACAGAATCCTACCTTTCCCAAGCAACTACTTTTGTGAGACTGGCCCCATGCCTTGTAGAATTCTTAATTTTTCTGTACCATCTTGATTGTCACTCTTAAATGATTCACCATGTCTTAGTGTAGCTTAAGCATTTGCCAAGGTGTACAAGAAGTAAAAATGGTTTCTGGAATTTTGATCTTTTAATCACTGCTCCAGACTGGTTCTGGGAACTGAGAGGCACCATCTGCAAAAGGCTTTTGGAGGAAATGGGGTGGGAAGAGGGGTGGGTGGAGCTGTCAGGGAGAAGAATATGTCCCCAGACCCATTACAGCAGTCTAGTCTGCCATCCCTCTAAAGTGAGCAGGCACTGTGAGAAGAAAACCATTTCGTGGTGTCTTCACTAAGCCTAGAGATTTTAACTTCATTTCCAGGTCCATCCTTGCCATTCGTTCCTTGATTTATTTTGGATTTTTTGGCTGTTGTAAAAGGAAAATCTGTTCCCTTTTAGAGCAACTAGCACTGAAAAAGATAGGATAGGAGAAAGTTCTCACTTAGAGCCTCACCTCTTAAGTTACCAGAAGAGAAGCTGCTTCTTCCACTCCCAGGCCTTGATCTTGTTCCTATCATAGCCTGGGGGAGGGAGGAAGGAAAAGGACCTTATTCTCACAGGTGCGTGTTGCTCTCAAGTTCTACCTTCTCCATAAAGTTCTCCCTGTCCACAAGCCTCTCTCTGTCCTCTCTGAACTCCTAACTCATTCATCGTTCCATCCATTTTTATATATAATTCTGGACTTGGGTGTCTTATAGGAGTCATACCATTTTCCAATATGGAAGTTTTGTTTTTCCAGCTGTAAATTCCTTAACAACAAGGACCCTACTCTAACTTCCCTTCTGTTCACCACAGTCCTTAGCATGAAGCTGGACTCAAGGTAAGAGTTTAACAGTTATTTGAAATAACTCAAATTCAAGCTATCACCTGACCACTGGCAATAATACAGCATGATTTACATTTCTGAAGGTAGATGAAGAATTCTGTGCCAATATATAGGGAATTATACCAGTCCCCCAGATTGTTACCTTTAAATCTCCCATGCAGGAGACTGGTACTGGAGAATCATCCAACCTGCTGTAGGAAGATGTTTTCAACCTACTTTATGTCAGCCCACCCACAGAACCTATCAACGGGGCCTGGCCATCCTGGGCTAGTGTTTTTCTTCTCCAGTTCCGCTGTCCTGCTCTCTCTTCAAGAGAAGGTTAGCTTCCTCATTTCTCTCTGGCCATTATCCCTTCGCTGCCCCCTACCCTAACCCCCATTTCTCTCTCTCCTGTGCTTTCTCTGGATTTGGAAGAAAGCACATCCTAACCATCTTTGCCAAGCATCTTCTTCCCTTCAAGGAATCCTACAAATTTTTCCTTTCCCAGAAAGTCCTTCCTGACTGGGTAGAGGAAAGAAGTTTTCCTTTTCTTCTGTACAAATTATTCTGTTCTGCTCAAGGTGACAAATACTGAGGTTAGTCTATAATGCACTTGTTTCATAGAGGAAGATATTGATTCATTTAATTCTACCTTCATCTGGGTCCTGTGCTTTCCTCTGGGTTCTCTGTTTGAGTGTCTGCTTCTCTCTATCAGGCTCAATGGACTCTGTGGGAGTAAGATGTCTAGTGTTTGTTTTCTGTGTCTCCATTTCCTCTTTTCTTTGCTCCTGGTAGTTCACCCTCCCTCTGTGGGTTCTCTTTCGTAGGAGCCAATCTTCTCCCTTCTCCTATTCAGATTGGCTCCTAAGAAAGGATCTGAGTGATGCTGCACCAAGACCCAGGTACACTGCCTACTAGCAGGTCATGGAGAGAGCCAGATCAAGTCAGCTAACTAAATCCCGTGGAGCAATACCAGAGACAGAATGGAGTAAGCGTAGGAGTAGGAACACTCTTTGACAAAGGGCCTCCCTGGAACCCCAGATGCTCACACGCTTAGCCAAACACTCTTTTGGGTGTGCCTTGCCAAGCTGAGCTGAACTGGACTTATTTAGAGTAGACACAGCTCCAACCAAGCCTGGAGTATTTGAATTACTAGTCTTATTATAATCAACAGAAAATTTTAGAGCTAAAAAGAAGGTTAGATGCCCTTTAGCCTAGGTGCCTCGCTTTGCTGAGGAGAAAACTGAAGCCCCAACAGAAATGATGTGTTGGGATCTAAAGCCCTGGTTTCTTGATTCTCACTCCAAAGCTTGCTTATTAATGGCTATACTTGATTTCCCCAATTTTCATGACTATACTTTTGTTTGCTTTTAGAATTAGCTTTTCTAGATCCAAAAATAAGTCCTATAGGCATCTTTATTGAGATAGTATTAGATTTGTAAAATAAGTAGAGAATTGACATTTTTACGGTGACAAATTTTTCTATCTAAGAATTTGGTATACTTATCCATTTTTTCAAGTATCTTTTGTATGTTAAAGTTTTCTTCATACATTTCGTGCATATTTTAAGAGTTATTTTCAACTTTTTTATACTTTAATTGCTATTGAAAATAGGATCTTTTCTTCCACTTTATTTTCTAACCAGCTGATATTTATATGTGTAAAGGCTATTGTTTACTACATATTAATTTTGTAACTGGCTTCATTAGCAAATTTTCTTGTTTGCAACAGTTTTTCAGCACATTCTCTTAGGTTTTCAAGCTATACAATTATGTTATCTACAAATTATAATTTTGCTTCTTGTTTTTCAAACTTTATAACTCTAACTTCTTTCCTAATTCTAACCTTGTTTAATTGTACTGGCTAGTATCTCCAGAGATTTTTAAATAGTAATAATGGGCATTTTTGTCTTTTTTTCCTGACTATAATGAAACTGCTTTTAGTGTGTTTTTGTTTTTTGTTTTTTATTTTTTTATAAGATACTGACTTTTGTCCATTATTAACAATTCTTTTCCTTTAATCAGGAATAAAAATCAATTAATATAATATAATACACCACATCAACAGAATGAAGGACAAAAACTCCATGATTATCTCAGTAGACAGAGAAAAAAGCATTTGACAAAATCCAACACCTTTTTTGAAAAAAGCACTCAAGAAACCGAGAATAGAAGGGAACTTCCTCATTCTGACAAAGAGCATCTACAAACCCCCACAGCTAACATGGTACTTAGTGGTGATGCAACCCCCCTAAGATTTGGAACAAGACAAGGAAATCGACTCATCGCTTTTATATATTGAACTGGAGGTTCTAGTCAGAGAAATTAGGCAAGAAAATAAAAGGCATCAAAGCTAAAAAGGAAGAAGTAAAATTATCTTCATTCATAGATGGCATGACATATATAGAACACCCTAAATAATCCACAAAAAACTATTAGCTCTAATAAATGAGTTCAGTAAAGTTGCAGGATACATGATCAATATACAAAAATCAGTCGTATTTCAATACAGCAACAGTGAGCAAACAGAAAATGAAATTAGGAAAACAATTCCACTTACAATAGCATCAAAAATATAAATACTTAGGAATAAATTCAACAAAAGAAGTGAAAAATTTATACTCTGAAAACTACAAAATATTGTTGAAGGAAATTAAAGAAGATCTAAACAAATAGAAAGACAGTCCATGATCGCGGACTGGAAGACATTGTATTAAGGTGGCAAAACCCTCCAAATTGATCTTCAGATTCAACATAATCCTTATTAGAATCCCAACCGATTTCATTGTAGAAGTTGACAAGTTAATCCTAAAATTCGTGTGAAAATGCAAGGGACCCAGGTTAGCCAAAATAATCTTGAAAATGAAGAACAAAGTGGGAAGACTTTTGCCAGATTTCAAAACTTACTACAAAGCAATAGTAATCAAGACAATGTGATACAGGCATACGGATGGACATATAGATCGATAGAACGGAATTGAGAATCCAGAAGTAAACTCTTAACCTTATGATCAATTGCTTTTTGACAACAGTACCAAGACAATTAAATTGAGGAAAGACTAGTTTTTTGAATTCTTGTTCACATATATAATAATTATGTTGAATCTGCTATATCTTATCACATACAAAATTTACTCAAAATGGCATCAAAATTAAAAACATTTGTGCCTTAAGGCATACCATCAAGAAAGTGACAAGACAACTCACAGAATGGGAGAAAATTTTTGCCAATCATGTATCTGAAAGGGACTTGTATCTAGAATACATAAAGAATTCTTACAACTCAATAATAAAGATAGAAATAACTCAATTTAAAAATGAGCAAAAGATCTGAATAGATATTTCTTTAGTGAAGATATAAAACTGACCAATAAGCATATGAAAAGATGCTCAACATCATTAGCCATCAGGAAATGCAAATCAAAACCACAATGAGATGCCATTTCACACCCTCTAGGATAGCTTTAATCAAAAACACAGATAATAACAAGTATTGGCAAGGATGTGGAGAAATTAAAGCCTCATGCACTGCTGGTAGAAGTTTGAAATGGTACAGCTGGTTTGGAAAACATTCTGGCAGTTTCTCAAACGGTTAAACGTAGAGTTACCATATGACCCAACAATTCTGAAAAATGAAACACATCCACACAAAAACTTCCACATAAAGGACCATTATTCATAATAGTTAAAAAATAGAAACAACCCCATCAATAAATAAAAGGTGCTATATTCATACAATGGAATGTTATTCAACAATAAAAATAAATGAAGTACTGATACATGCTACAACTTGGATGGACCTTGAAAACATGCTAAGTGAAAGAAGCTAGTCACAAAGAATGACATATTGTATGATTCCATTTATATGAAATGTCCAGAATTGGCAAATCTACAGAAAGTAGATTAGTAGTTGCCTAGACCTGGGAGGTAGGGAGAGGAGAGTTTGGGAGGTGATGGATAGGAGGTATAGAGATTTTTTTGGAAAGGTAATGAAAATATGCTAAGTTGATTGTGGAGATGCATGCATTTGAATATACTAAAGCTATCGAATTGTATTCTTTGGATGAATTGTATAGTATGTGAATTATATTTCAAAAACTGTTTAAAATTGTGCATGGGAAAATCAGCGACCAATTTTGTGTTAAAGTGCATGTGTGTGTTGGGAGGAGGTGGTCCTTGCTTTGGCATAATAGGAGACGGGTAGAGATGTAGAGGGGTCTAAGCTCAAACAGATGGACTGAATTCCAAATTATGAAAAAAATAAGACAGCAGTTACAGATGGACTTTGTCTTAGGTGCTATTGCTGGCTTATTGGTAATAGCTACTCGCTATGCTGCTTTGAGGAGTCTGAGACCGAGTCTGGTTCCATGGGGAAAGGTGTGCCGATCGACCACCAATATCTATCTGCATAATGATAATAGGACCTCTGTGCTAAGCACTGTCCTGAACATTTTATGTGCTTCATCCCATTTAATTCTCTTTAATATCCTAAGGTAGGTATTATCATTGTCTGTAGTTTATAAAGGAGGAAAATTCAGCCACGACAAGCTCATGATCACATGGCTAATTAGTGGCCGAGTCAGGAGTCAAAACCTGGAAGATTGACATGAGCGTCCACTCTGTTATGCCACAGTGACTCTCCTGAGATTGTAGGAGCCTGTGCTTTAAATCTGCCAGCTGCTAGAGGTCACTGTTCCTGGACATAATTAAAGGGATGTTTGGAAAGACTTATATGCTTTAAACTCTTTTTCCCACACTGTGCCTGAGGTCCAGAAATCCCCACAGATTTTACTTCTTGGGTCAGCGTTGGCTGTCTCCTGAGAGGAGTCACAGCTCATCAGTGAACATCTTCTGGGGATTTACTGTCACTGGCTGGGTGCAGGGCCTGGAGAATAGAAAGCCAGGGAAATGTCTTGGGGAATATGGGGTGGAAAAAACAGGTCAAGAGGCACACACAAAACCTTGTAACCCCGACAGTCATGACCTCTGGCATCTGGCACCTTTGCCTGAGTCCTCCCAGGTGAGGAGTTTCTGAGGATGCTTTGCACCTCCTGCGACCTTCAGGGCTAGGCTAATGCCTTGGGGGCTACAACTAGACAAGAGTAAGACAGCCTATATATAGATGTGCTTGGCTTTCCTGTGTGACCTGAATGCAAAATGCCATGTGCTTCAGGGACAATGAGAAGTTCAAAATGCAAAGGAACCTCAAAATGCAAAGGAACCTCATCGCTCTGCCTGCACTCACAGAGGAGGTCAAATGAGGCTGGGATAAACCAGTGACACGCAAGGCCTGGTATCCCATGGAGTCATGTGCCCAGCCTCCTTGAGATTCTGTGGATAATCAACAGCCAGCTGCCCTTGGCCCTGGTAGGACCCCCAGCGGGGGTGTGTGGGAGCTGCTTGCTTGGGGGCCACCTTTATAGAGATCTGGGCCTCTCTCTCCCTCAGCAAAGAATGAACCCTGATGGGCTATGAGCCCTCCTCCTGCTCCAAATCCCCGTAGGCTGTCCTGCTGTGCTGAGGGTGGATGAAGAGGTATCTTAGGCAGAAGTGGTTATGTCAGTGGAGGGGTAAGACAGGAAGGTGTTGGTTGTCTATAAACGGTGGAAAACATAACAAATACAGGGAGAGATGTGGGAAAAGACAAAGGTGGCAGTTGGAACCTGGCAAGCACACGTAGGGGTGTGAGTGGCTCCACACCTTGGTGTGTCTCGGCTTGTTCCTAGCCTTCTCGGATTTCTCTCTGACCTCTTCTCTGAGTTTGCTCCCAGCATTGCCTAGGTTTACATGTTGGTTCTGCCACTTACTACTTGCGGGTCCTTGGAGAACCTGTTCTCTGAATCTTGGTTGTCCTTGCCTATAAATTAGGTGAAATAATACCATAGCCTACCTCACAGGGTGTTGTTAACATTAGACAAGGCAATGCATAAAGCATCTAGTGCTATAGGGGCATAACAGGTGCTCAAAAAGAGATATCTATTCTATTATAAATACTTTTAAAATTTATTCTGAACATAACACAAAATTTATCATCTTTAAGTGATACATTTTTAAGTGTACAATTCAGTAGCATTAAGTACATTTATAACGTTGTACAACCATCTCCACTAGTCATTTCTAGAACTTTTTCTTCATTCCAAATAAAAACTGCACTCATTAAACAATAACTGCCATTCTCCCCTCCCCTCAGCCTCTGATACTTCTAATCTAGTCTTTGTCTCTATGAATTTGCCTATTTCATGTAAATGGAATCATACAATATTTGTCTTTTCGTGTTTGGCTCACTTAGCTTAGCAGAGTGTTTTTAAGGTTTACCCATTGTTGGAGCATGTATGAGAATTTCATTCCTCTTTAAGGCTGAATAATATTCCATTGAATGGATATACCACATTTTGTTTATCCATTTATGTGTTAGTGGACATTTGGGTGGTTTCCACCTTCTGGCTTGTGCCTATTATCGATATTACAGTCACCCACCATGATGAAGTAGTTTAGTCTGGAAGATCAGAGCACAGACTGTGGAATCACACCGCCTGAAGCCCATACTTCTCCTTACAACCCTGGGATGTTCTTAACCACTTTGTGCTTCATCTGCGAAGTGAGGATACTAGGCCTTCCTGCTCAAGGTTCCTGTGAGGAGGAAATGAATCTACATGTGTGAAGCAGCTACAATAGTTTCTGGCACCTGGTCAACATTCAGGCTGGTTAACTATTACCACTGCGTTGGGAGTTGATGCCTTTCTGGGGCACCACATACGAGACCTGTGCAGGTGGACTGGAGTTTTCTCACCTCTGGGAAGAGGTGGTCGGAGATGGAGAACTGCACAACTGCTAAGTGCTAGAGATGAAAGAGCCTTTGGAGATCGCCTACTCAAACTTCTCCCTTTTACCAATAGGGAAACTGAGGCACAGAAAAGATAGGAACATGGCCAGAGCGACAAAGGCAAAGCTAGAGCCATCACCTGCTTCTGATCTCTGGATGTTGGCCTTGCCTCTGAGCCTGGCCTCACACCTCCCTTCCCCTCTCTAGATCTCCTTTTGTGGATACTTCTCTTCTGCAAGTGGGGAGCTACTTCACCTAGCAGGATTCTGCTCCAATTTAGGGGACTTAGGTACCCACCCGCCCTTTGACCTTAGCTTAGACACAAGGCCAGCGGTTTGCTGCAGTCTGAACACTGCTGCTCTTTCTCTTACCACTTCTGCCTCACTGGAGCGGGTGGAGTGGGGAAGGAGGCGTGTCAAAACGCTTTCCTTGAGAGAGTCTTTCTGGCTAGGCAGGGCGTGGGCAAGGAGGAACCCAGAGCTGGGCAACGTAGGGATGGTGAGACTTCGGTTGCTTTAGGATTAGGTACCTGCGCTCAGGAGGCACATGTGTTGTTCAGCTGTTTGTGTTCTCTTTGTTCATGTCATTGGTTTTCTGTGAGGTTATTTTTAGAGGATTCCAGCCTGTCTGAGCTCTGCAAAAGGGAGCAAAGTGGGTGTGATCCACACCTGGGCAAGAGAACCAGATGGACAAGGTGACTTGGTGGCAATGAGAACAAAAGAGCAGTGCCAGTGAGGACAGAACTCTGGCAGAGGGAAAGGGACCAGCTGCCAAACTGTCCCTTCCCCCTGGAAAGACTTCTCTCTGGAGCTCTTTGATGAAAGGAGTTTTTGTTTGTTTATTCAAAGATGAAATCCTGCGCCACCCCCTTCAAGGAATTAATCTAACATGAAGAAGTTTTCCTGACTTGGGTGTGGTCAGGGAGCACTCACAGCTCTTGCCATGTCCATTTGCAAAGGAACGACCAAGAGGAAAGCTCACGTCACAGGGCAGCTTTAGAGGGGAGAGGGGACAGGGCACAGCAGGAGGGGGCACACTTCATGGAGTAGAGGAAGAAATGGCAAATTTTGTAAACCTAGTGTTTATCTTTGCTTTTTCCTTCTCTATCGTTTTCTTCTCCTCTTTTATTTTTCCCAGTGTGCCAGTCATCACTACAGGAAAGTTAATTCTTTAGACACCTCAAGATGCTGGTGGCATGGACTGGACAGTTACGACCTAGCCCCTTCCTCACCTCTCAGCCCCCGTTCGAGACGGATTCATTTGGGATTGACGCTGGGAGGTAAGAGTTGGATTCTAACTGAGGACGTGTGGGATGGGATCTGGGCAGACCTGAGCGGGCCTGCGAGGAGAACACTTCACGAGGACGGGAGGTGGCTCACCTTGGCAGTCCAGGCTACAGCACAAACAAACACCCAGTGATAGGATGGAGGGAGGAAGGGAAGGATCCTGCCCCTGATCCGGCAGCAGAAAGTGAGAAGCTGATAATAGTGAGAAGGCCTGAAATGCACCCCATGGTAATGGAACCATCTGGCACGAGGCTGCTGGGAAAGGAGGCCACATCCACCTACCAGGCCACACTGTGTAATGTAGGGTACGGCCATCAGTGTCAGTAGTTCCCAATGGACTCCTGGAGCTGGAGGCTGGGAGGGACTCTAATCTCCAGGCCAGAGGGCAGGCCAATTCTCAACTTCCAGAGCGAGAGAGAGAACATCCAAGGCCATCTCCTTCTAGCCCCAAGTCTCATCTTTCCCTCAGACAAAGTCCTTTGGAACTGCACTTGAACTTTTCGTTAGCTCAGATGGTGGTTTTGAGAGCTTTGTGGGCTCCTGAACACTCATGATAATAAAAGCCAATTCTTATACTGTTCTTATCAAGTGCCAGGCACTGTTCTCAGAGGTTTTGTCTAAATTGTCTCATTGCATCCTCAGAACAACACTACAAGATAGGAATTATCTCCATTTTACAGACAGGGAGACTGAGGCATGGAAAGGGTGCGGAGCTGGGATTTAGCTGCAGTATGGCTTCAGAGCAGTGACTTAACAGTGGGGTGTCACTGCCTTGTTCCATAGCACAAGCTGGAGTGGAGGCTTGGCCTCAATTGTCCACAGAGAAACCAGATGTCCTAGAGATGTGGCCCATCAGTGTGTAGTTAGTGCAGGAGATAGCATGCCCTCAGAATTGATCATCACCTCACTTAGAGCAGGAGGAGATCTCGTCCAATATCACCCGCCCTTTAGGTAGGTACAGTCAGACCTGAGAGGTTACCTGGAGTCAAGCAATGAAAAAAAAAATGAAACAAGGATCAGATCCGAGGTTTCCTGACAGCATCCTTTCAATTACTCCACATTGTCCTCTTCTTTGTGGGGGTGGTAGGTGGCACTTACCTGCTAAAGATTTCCTGTGAGGCTGAGAACCATGTTGAGCTGGTCACCAGTTTCTGCCTTGAGTCTGGCACCTGGGGAACCCCCTCCACCTGGTAAAAGGGATTGAGGAGAACTAGAGAGACTTTTCAGTCCCCTGCCTCCCCAGCTCTCCTCCCCCTTGACTAAGGGCTAGTTGGTGTCCCTAGAGGCTCTTTGACCTGAGAACCAGTGTGGGCAGGGTTTGTCAAGGGCCTTGCCAGAGCTCAGGTTGCATTGCATTGAGATCAAGCCTCTGGCCAGGTCCCAGAGAGGAGTCTTGGACCTGGGACAGTTACCTCTGTATGTACGGAAGCTTTGCCAGGTAAACATTGCAGGTAATGGCAAAGGCTTTGGATGAAGTGTTCAAACTGGTTTAACACCCTTTTGGTATTTATCTTATTTTGTGGATTTCCTTCATTCACCTGTTAAGGACCTGCCCTGCCTTAATCTCTATTCCCTGAGGAATGAAAGGCCAGATATGTTTTTTGTTTATTTATTTTATTAAGGGTTGTACCCCTTTCTTCTGTGCAAAGCTCAGCTGGTCTTGCCTCTGGGCCCCCAGCCCACAGGCTCAGGCAGGCAGACTGGAACTCTAGTGATGCTTGGATCAAGATGCAATCAATTCCTGGTTTCAAAATACATTACAGAGCTACAGTGATCAAACCAGTATGGTATTGGCCTAAAGAGAGATGTGTAGACCAATGGAACAGAATAGAGAGCCCAGAAATAAACCCATGCATGTACAGTCAACTGATCTTTGACAAAGTTGCCAAGAATATACAATAGGGAAGGAACAGTCTTTTCAACAAATGGTGTTGGGAAAACTAGATAGCCATGCAAAGAAATTCAACTGGACCCTTATCTTACACCATGCACAAAAATCAACTCAAAGTGGATCAAAAGCACAGGCATTAAAAACAAAAATAGAGAAGTGGAAATTCATCTAACTAAAAAGCTTCTGCTCAGCAAATGAAACAATCAACAGAATGAAATGGCAACTTATGGAATGAGAGAAAATATTTGCAAACCATATATCTGATAAGGATTTAGTGTCCAAAAAATATAAGGAATTCCTACAACTTAAAAACAACAAAAAATCCCTCCTAATAATTCAATTTTAAAAATGGGCAAAGGACTTAAATAGACATTTCTCTGAAGAAGACATACAGATGGCCAACAGGTACATGAAAAGATGCTCAACATCACTAATCACCAGGGAAAAGAAAATGAAAACCACAATGAGATATCACCTCACACCTGACAAGGTCCTAGTGACTTTATACAAAACTGAATCAAGCCATGCCTATGGCTATTATCAAAAAAATAAAAATAAACGTATTGATGGGGATGTAGAGAAATTAGAACTCTTGTACTCTATTGGTAAGAAGTAAAATGGTGCAGCTGCTATGGACGAAAATATGAAGGTTTCTCAAAAAATTAAAAATAGAACTGCCATACTTCTGGGTATTTATCCAAAAGAATTGAAATCAGGAGTTTGAATTGCTATTAGCATTCCCATGTTCATTACAGTAATATTCACAATAGTCAGACATGTGTTTTAATCAATGAATGGATAAAGAGAATGTGGTATACACATATAATGGAATATTATTCAACTTAAAAAAGAAGGAAGTTCTGCAACATATGACAATATGGATGAATCTTGAGGACATTATGCTAAGTGAAATACGTCATTCACAGGGCAAATACAGCATGATTTCTCTTTTTTTGAGATATCTAAAATAGTCAAATTCATAGATAATATAAGGTCCTAGTGACTTTATGCAAGACTAAATCAAGCCATACCTGAAGACAGACCTATCTCTTGGACTTTTCAACTGTGTAGTCGATGCATTTCCTTTCTTTCTATATTGGTTGGGTTTCTTGAAACAGAAAATATTTTGTTACAATATGGGCCTTGAACTAGATTTGGATGGATGGAGGTGAATGAAGATGGCAATCCAGGCAGATGGTGCCACATGAACTAGGGTGTGTTGACAAAGGTAAGGAGGTAGTTTCCATGGAGCTGTGTGGAAGCAGACGGGGAGAGAGGATCTTGGTAGGTAGCGTGCAAAATACCCTGCAAGCGAACACGTGTTTTCGCTCCTCTGGTTGTGTCTATTTGGACAAATCTAGTGGAGTTCCTGGGGAGTGGCATGTAAAGGAAGGACAAAGAGAAAGAGGGAGCTCTAAAACTAAAAGAATAACACAACAAATGTTACTGAATGCTTACTACATGCTGGGCACTGTGCTAAGCCTGTTTCCCATTTAATCTTTTCAGTAGGTGTGAGGCATTATCATTTCTTCACTTTACAGATGAGGAAACTGAGGTGCAAAGAATTTATTCCAAGTGACCCAGTTAATAGGCACCAGAGCTAGGATTTTAACCTGAAAACCCCAGCTGTCTGACTAGAGCTTACATTCTTAACCTGCCTTCTCCTGCTTCTACACATGTGGCCTCTGCCTTGGGGCAGCCAAGGGCCATGATGGTGCGGGAAGAAAAAGGGGCAGCTTTGCTGAAAGGGGCCGGGAGAACACAGAATTCAAGTCGTTTTTCTTGATTTTACCATTTGTTCATTTTCGCTCATATATATATATTTTTTTAATGTTTGCTGTTGAACAAATGCTGAAATTCTGGCTCCCCTGCCCTCAGTTAGCAACAGTCCTTACATCCAGCAGGTGACTCCAGGTGAATGCTCCAGGTCAGGTCTGACAAACATTCTGGGCTGAAGACACTCGGAGGGGAGCAAGGCCCTATGGACCAGCCCCACTGCAGGCTCCGGCTTACTCCTTCCTCCTCCCTGTCTCTTTCCGGCTCCGTATCTCCTTCCCTCAGATTGCCTCAGGAAAAGGAAAGAAATGTTTTCTAAAAAGAAGTTTAATGAAACCAAATACTTGTATTTCGAACTATTGACATTGGATTTGTGCTTCTCCAGCCCAGCCATTTGGGACAAGTCTTTAATCGCCTCTCTTTGCCCGACGGTCTAATGCAAACAGACCATAAAAAAATAAACTTTCCCCCCAAATATTATCTTAGGCCTCATTTTATCATGCTTCCTTGTGCTGTCTCTGTAAAAGAGAAGAAAAAATAATGTGGGTTTTAGTTTGTGCAGGTCTGGAGAAGGTCCCATCCCATCACCCAGTCTCCCCAGCATGGTCTGCTTCCCAGAGTGCTCACTGTCCTTCCCAATTCCATTAAAGTCTCGCCTGGGCCCATCTCACTAATCTTCCAATTCTCATTCACTCGCTTGTAAAATGGGCTACTAACCCCTGTCTACAAGGTTGCCGTAAGACAGATATGGCAAACACAAGTACCTTTGGGAGTCAGAAAACAGGACAGGTATAATACAAGAGAGAGTGGTGAGCTCTGATCTAACCAGAGAGAAAATATCCCCCCCAAATGTAGTCTCATTCAGCTTAAAACAAACATAAAGGTTCAGTGGAAAGCCATTGAATTTGGGTTTGGGCTTGGAGCTACCTGTTTTCAACTCAGTAAGGATCATGACAGAATACTTGAGAGAGGTGGCTTAAAATCCAGATACCTCTATAATGGGTGATGCCTACAATTTATCTTCTTAGAGGGAAGGAAATGAGAACCTCTGCCTTTTGTAGGTGGGCTCTGTGGGCTGGGGAGGAAAACAGAGGATGTACAGGGCCTAGGGTGAACACTTAGGAGGTCAAAGGCATAGTGAGAGAAGGCTGGGCCAATGAAGGCTGTTTTAGCCTTTATGACGGTTTTGCCAATTTCAGACTTTAGCAACTTACCTGGATGTGACAGGGCTTTGAGCTCTGGGAAACAAAAATCAAGCATTTACTCTGATTCTCCAGTTTGAACTATCTATAACACAAGTAACCAAATAGTAGAAGCAGGGAAAGGCTGAACTGGGATTTCACCATTCTGAAGCCCCAGATCAATTAACAGATCTTGGCCTAAATCTCGGAATTGAACATCAATGGCTGTTCACAATACCATAAAAAAGTATTTTGTAGACGATTACATACATTTTGGTAAACGAAGTCACCACCATCTGTGAAGTCATCTTGCCAAAGATAATCAAACCCAAACTTGACCAACCTATAGATGCAACCAGAAATCTAGAGGAATTACAGGGTCAGAGGAACCCATGGACGACACAAAGGGGGTGCCAGCGCGAAACCCATGGTGTGGGAAACTACGAAGGCCCCCCTTTTTCTTTCACTTTCAAATTTTACTTTATTTGGCAACTACCCAAATTTATTATTTTAATATTTAAAGGCTATGGTACTACAGCAGAGATGCATAAATATAACATCCATTTAGAAATTAAATATAATAAAGTCAACATGACACCATATAAAAACTCACGTACACTTTACATAAATTCGAGGTTTGGGCATTCAAGCCCATCACATTTTTTCTCTGGAAACGGGTGAGACTGACTGGGAGATTGTTCACAGGGTACACAATGAGACTGGTTTTCCTTATAGGAGGTTCTTTTAGAACCACCTCCACTATAAATGTTTTGAGAAGAATTTTCATAAATTCTTTTCCTACACAGCTCCTAAGTTTCCACCTCAGATGGAAATGAGAAGGTGAACCTGGATGCATCCTCTGGGTGAGGCAGTATACATCGGTCGATCAGGGGTAAACTCCTCCTTGTTGGTGAAGCGATCTGCCACAATGTGAGTATCATAGATACTGTAGATCAGGGGTCCCCACCCCCCAGCCTGCAGACCTTCCCAGTCTGTGCCCTGTTAGGAACGGGGCTGCACAGCAGGGAGTGAGTAGCAGGTGAGCGAGTGAAGCTTTGTCTGTATTTGCAGCCGCTCCCCAGCGCTCGCATCACCGCCTCAGCTCCACCTCAGGTCACCAGGCCTTAGATTCTCATAGGAGCACTGATCCCTGGCACCAAAAAAGTTGGGGACTGCTGCATAGATAATAAATAAATTCTTCAGCAAACAAATTCCCGAGGGGAAAGGAGTAGACAGGAAATCGGTGCAAAATATTTTAAAGTAAAACTAAGCCACAGTGTTCAGGGATACATGTGTGGGTGACAATGCTATAAAGAAAGAGAGGAGGTCATTATGATAAAAGACAGGTAAGTGGTAACCGAGAGACGCCGGGTGGGGTCTGTGGTGGGACAGAACACAGGCAGGAGCTTCTGAGGTGGCTGACTGAGTTCTGTTTCTTGATTTGGGTGGAGCTTATAAGAGTGTTTACCTTTTAATAATTTCTTAAACTAGACACCTATTTTATATACGCTGGTTTTTTTTTTTTTTACCATATAAAAATTTCTTGTTTGTTTTCAGTACATGCTCCTGAGTCATTCTCTACCCCTTCCCCAACCAACTTGGATCCCTTTGACTATTAATTGCCAATTCTAGGTTCTAAATTCTGCCCAGTTTCCTATCCTTCTTTTCCTATATTCTCTCCTAATTATATATTGTACCAATCGGAATGGGCTGTTATGCTGCAGAAACAAACAACTTTAAGGTCTAGCTTAAAGCAGTGGTTTCCTTCATGCTTATACTACATGTCTGTGACATCTTAGGAGGGGCTTCTGCTTATCTTAGCTGCTCAGAGACCCAGGCTCACAGGGCAGCCACCTTCTCAGATATCCTCAAGGGGCTGTGCCGTACTGGTAGTCAAATGCTTTGGCATGGAAGTGATACGTGTAACTTCCGCTCACAATTTACTGGCCAGAATTAGATGCAATCACCCAACCACAAGATGGGTGAAGTGCAGTGCTATAAATATGCTCCAAAATATTTGGTAAATAAATTCACAAAACAGTCCTTGCTTTGCCTGGTTCCATTATGCACAAGTTTCAGTTACATTGATTACATAATACCAGTCCCCAACAAAATGATTCAAATTCACTCACCACAGTAAATGAATGTAATTGCATAAAGCAAAAATTTCACTGTCTGCTCGTCAGACCTCAGATCACTACATAAACAACAGAGGCACATCGTGATGAGACCGACCGCATCACTTCTTTCGAAGTCTGTCCGTGACTGGTCACCATGCATCTGATACTCAGTTCATGCACAGACAGCAAAGCATGTAGTTGTGTTGTCTCTTTATTTCCCAATGATAAACTCATGTGACATTTTTCAAAAATTAATAATCTATAGATGGTTAGCTAACAAAAATAAAAGTACAACAAAGAAAAAAATGATAATGCTGGAAGTGAAATTGGATGTGATTAGAAGTTTTGAAAACGTCAATAAGAAAGTAAAGATAGGTCAACACATGGGGATTCTAGAAGCTATGGGGCTAACTGTATTGGAAAAGTCCAATGAGTACTAAAGATAAGGTGAAGTCACTTCATCATCTTTTAGTTTAAATTGCACTAGAAACAGAAATGGAGTATCTTTTTTCTACTTTGGATTGAAGACCGTAACATTTTAAAATCCCAATTAGTCCTGCTAGCCTTCAGGCCAAAGCATTGACGTTAGTTGCCACAATGAAAAAAAAAGAAAGAAAGACAATTACAAAGAGATTGAAGAAGCTGTTACCGCCAGTAAAGGCTGGTTTCATCATTTCAGAATTCGGCGCGAGTTGATAGATGTTAAGCTACCGGTGAAGCTGCTAACACAGATAAGGATGCTGCTGTGAAATTTACACCCAGCTTCCAAGAAAATGAAGATGTCCCAAGAGGAAGTGATGCCAGCAAAAATCTTCACTTTAAAGGAATGCTCATAGATATTTCATGGCATTGCAAGAACAAAGGATAAAATATTGCAAGCCGATCCAAACTTAGACAGAAACATGACAATGTACCACAGCATAGAAAAGATGCTTGCTTCACATCATAAGTTACACAATGAGAGGAAGAGGGCAAGAACTGTTCAAATTCCTTTTGATAAGTTTTTTATAAAGAAGTAAAACACTTTAATTCTCAATGTTTCTAATGTTTTAAAATACAGCATAATAAGTAAATATTAGTTTTACTAATTTTTCATTTCCCAATGCTTTTATAACCCACAGTACGAGAGTTTTAAATGTTTTGACAAACATTTTTAAAGGTCACAGAATAATTGTAATTTTGCCCGTTGATTTTTAAGATCATTTTGCAGGGTTTCAACTTACGCAGTTATTTTTATGGTCCTGCACTATCATGCAAAGCAAGGACTGCCTGTATACATACCTGGTTTGAGTGGAGTTAGATTATAATTCCTCCGTGTCTGTTTGTGCCCAGTCGATTGCATGGAGTGTGAGGAAACTTCTGGAAAAAGAACTTGAACTACTAAGATTAAGTAGGTACAGGGGTTCCAGGTATGGTTCGGAGGCCGTTCTTCCACCTTGATGGCCTGTGTGTGACGTGAGTGGGAGAGAGCTCTGTGGGCAACATGAGACGAGCTGTACCCACTTACGGTTCGTGCCATTTGCTGTGGCTCCAGCTAAAAAAAAAAAATGTGTTCTAGACAAAGGGGATGTGTTTCTAACTTCATGGGAAGGTAGATCTATCAGACTACAACCAAAATAGAGACTCCAACCCTGGTCAGGGCTGGGCATCCAAGGTGCCTCCTCAGGCCATCTGGGCCTCATGACAATAACGGAACACTCAGAGGTTGTCTGAGACCCAAGAGCAGCAATGCCAATGGGAGCCACCCTCCCGGGGAGAGTGGAGGGGGCTGTCAGCCCTGGGGTGTGAGCAGCAGCCTTGGAAGAGGGCTGAGAGCAATGGCCAAGCAACAGTTTGATCTGCCGAGAGTGTGCGGGCTACACAGAGTCTCTCAGGTGTTCTGGAGAGGAAGCAGGAGGGGGTGAGTGGAGAGTGCTGTGCAAGGGGGCTGAGGTCCCAAAGTTACACTTAAGGGGAGCTCCAAGCTGAGGGAACTCGGACTATAAATATGATCTCATTTTCCACACTGGCAGTGAGGCCTGGGGAGATTAGGGTTATTTACAAATAGGATGGCTGTATAATTTATTGTTCAAACTGCAAACATTTTTTGAGGTAGAAGGAATTGCTACTGATAATTAAACCTTTTAATAATTAAAGGCACAAATTGTCTCAGGCAAACCACTCTGTACACTCATCTTAGTTGCAGATGAAATCTAGGTAATTATAAATTAGAGGTCATGTCAGAACTAATGGAAATGAATGACTTTGCCCTAACTGGGTATTGCAGGTTGGGTTCCCTGGAAGCGGACTTTGTTCGAGATGGACATTAGTGTGCAGGACGTTTATTAGGGCACGTTCCCTGGATCGACACCTGTAGAAGGGAAAGAAGAAAGTTGGATTGGGAAGAGGAAACACTGGGACTGCAAAACAGTTTCATCAAGGACCTCAGCTGACCCCACAGGGAGCTCTGGGGCTGAGATGACCTTCAGAGTCAGTGCTGCTGGGATGAGAGGGATGGGCCTCTATTCTCCACACCAACCAGTCCTTGGACGTGGCTGTCCCAGGGGGCTCTCTTCAGCCGAGGGCAGATTTCTAGAGAGGCTGACAGCTGACTCCTCCCAGTAATCCTGAAGAGGGATCAGGGCAGCATATCACAGCATCCACTGTCCCAAGGGAAAGGAGAGTTTGAATAAAGATATAAAAAGATAAATGCTTTAAGTTCAGTCATTGGTCAGGTTCTGCCAAGGAAAGATCCTGTTACCTCTGCTTTGAGGAAGAGTTGGGACTCGATGTAATTAGCATACCAATTACTTATCTGCAATTGATATTTTCAGAATGGAAATTACTCTCTCAAATTAATAAATTAGCACCAATCTTTTTGGTACTGCTTAGAAAACTTTTTCTCCAAGGCAGATTCATACCCAAATCTATTTGGTAATGTTTGTATTTAAATACTTACATAGGGCTTCCCATGTTCCAAACACTGTGTGTGCATTATCGAAATTTAGTTCTCGTAACAAACCTCTGAAGTAGGCACTACAGAAAAGGAAGCAGAGACCCTGAAGTTAAGTAATCAGACTCAAGTGATAGTGCCAGGATTTAGACCCAAGTATCATGTCTCCAGAGCTTGTGCTTGTAACCATTATGCTATGCTGGTTCTAAATTAAATCCACTGGTTAATTTAGTAGATACTGTATCACTGCAAAGAAATTTAACAGGTGTTTATTGAGCTCCTATTGGTCGCCCATGTCTAATCTCTGAAGGAAATAAAAATCTCTTCTCTGGGGTGGTGCAAAGAAATAAAATAATAATCATAATAACGGCAATATCTAACACGTAGTGAGCTTTTACTGTGTGCCAGGCACTGTATTTTAAAGACCTGGACTTTCTGGTCAAGGGGTTTGTAATAGATCCCATAAACAATGAGACTTTATGGGAGGTAGATTCGATTTTGTTGCTGTCATTGTCTCTCCTCCCCTAAATTTGACTCCCCAGGCAGCCGAGGTACTCAACATCATTTTGAGCAGAAGCCCCAAACAGCGGGAGGCAAGATTCCCTGGTCACCCCAGGGGCAGCTTGCCTATGCTGCGGCTCTGACTTTCCACAGTTGCTGTAAACACCCTCGGCCTTCCTCATTGCCTAGCTGCCCTTCCAAAGGGACCCGATCAGCTCCAAGTTCTGGGTGGCCGCTCGGAGTTGGGGGCTGACAGTAAGAGGCCCTAGGCCTCCGTCTGCCCGCTACCCAATGGCTCCCTGCTCTTGCAAAGAGCGGCCGGCCCATCAGGTATAAGTTCTCTAGCCATCCTGGTTTCATCTTTCGCTCCTTCTGCCAAACTGTTAAAACACTTTATTTTACAAATACTTCACAAACAAATCCAATCTAGCAACTGCTGTGGCCTGAAGCCTGCGTGGGGCAGAAGAATGGCAAGAACGCCCTGGGATGGTGTTTCTGTGGTGCCTTTGGAGAAAAGGCCCAGGGCTTGGCGGTAGCATCAGATAATGGAGGCAGCCTCGGATTTTTAAAGACCCAAGACAGCAATGCCCTGTCACCAGCTCTCCTTCTCTCAGTAACAGTGGGATCATAATCTCAGTGTGAGGAAGATACCTCACATGGTTTTCCACTCTGTTAAGTAGTTTCAGCTGCTTTCCTGAATTGCTGCCCTATTGAGAATTTCCAGATTATTGGTGGTTGCTTCCTTTTCCTGAAGAAAAAATTCAAACATTATTTTTCCACCTTCGTTTTGTGCATTCAGGTCAAAGCCTCTGGCTCCTCTCTTTGGTGGAATGAAATATCCCAGCCCGGCTGAATTCGGGATGGAAATGTTTGTGGAACTTTTGACCGAGTGAGGGTAAGAGCAGCGCGTAGCTAGAGCAGCTCTGAAAACCCAGAGGGGCTGGGTGCTGACCACCTGCCAGGGCAGCTGGGTGCGCTTGTCCAGATTGCAAGTTTTCTTCCTTGACCTTAGTTTCCGCTCGCTGGATTCACATTATGTTCCTGTCCCTCAGGCCCGGCCCAGCCCTTTCCATGAAGCCTTCCACAAGCCCTGCCAGGTTAGTGGCCTGTCCCTGTTCTCACAGCACTTGGACTGGGTCCAGCATGACCAGGGCGGTTCAGCTACATGCTCTTACTGCTTAGCTGTGTGCTTTCTTTCCTTAAAAAGATGGAAAGCCTGCTGAAGACAAAGACTATGTTTTCTCAGCACTGGGTTGAGAATAAAGTGTAGATGAATGAAATATAATTGCACCATTTAAAAGATGGATCAGCCAGGGCCTTTCCCAAGGATGTGATCTCTTATAAATAACAAGATGGAAAATTTCTACTAACCGGATTCTTCTTAGAGAAGAGAGTGAAGGGCGTGAAACAAGGACTTTGTGTCTCATGGGAAAAGTCAAGGCAAGCGTGGCTGGGAAAGACCTTTTGGGCATTCAGTAGATAATTGCTACACTTTTTTTCTGCGGAGTTTGCAAGTTTGAATAGAGCCAAACTGGTCAGAAAGACAGAAGGGAGACTGGGCTGCTTCACCACCATCACCAGGCAGAGCTGGCACGGCCTCTAAATGCACGTGCCCAAATGTGTTTGAAGAGCACTGTACTACGAGCCTGCCCAGCCGTTGCAGTTCTCCATCTGGCCTGGTAGCTATACTACAAACATGGTATATGTATGTTTTTTGAAGTGATGGACATGTTTGTTATCTTAAATGCAGAGAAGATTTCATGTGTGTGACATGTATCAAACCTCATCAAACCTTATCTTATAAAATAGATAATGCAAATAGATGGATAATCCAATCTAATATACACTCATATATTAATGTATTTCCCCTTAAATGTTTGTTCCTGGATGCACTGCCCAAATATACTATATTCTTAACCCATCTTTTTTAAAAAAATAAATGAATGCACAAAGGGGATTGAAATGAACTAGTCGAGCTCTTTTTCTCCAGCAGGACAATGAGCTTAAGGCTTGTTCATGTTAAAGTCTCTCTTGGTTGAAAGGGAAGAGAGAAACCGCTTCTGGAGTTCACGTTCTCTAGCCTGCCTAGCCACAGTGGAGGGGGGGGGCGGGGTCCAGGACAGCATCAGGATCCCCTGGAGGCTTGTTAGAAAGGCAGAATCCCAGCCCCAACCCCAGACCTACTGAATTCAAGTATGAATTGTACCAAACACAGAAAAAATAACCTAATGGTCTCAGCCTGGAGTTTGGAACTACAAATAAATCCCTCATGTGAATAATGGCATCTACAAACATTTCTCAAGCAATGAGCCTTTATGGAAATTTGCTATGTGCCTAGTCCCGAGTTCGGCACTGCAGAAAAGAATGAGGCAGGGGCAGGTCCAGAGAGTAAGGGCTCGCACTGTGGGATTTCAATCCAAACCCTGCCCACCCCTTCCTGTGCAAGCCCCTCAGTCCCGGCTCATGCCTAACTGAGTTCTCTGCAGCACAGCCCTTGGGGTGACACCAGTCACATGGACGGCCCTTGTTTTCAGCAATAACAAGTCATTAAGATTGAGCTAGCAAATCTTCAGGGAAGACAGCCCAGTCCTAACCTCCGTCATAACATTTTTCTTTTGCGATGAAGCGTTGCTGGGTTTGTTGAAAGCTCATTCAGTGGTGCTAAAGCTCAAACATTCAGGCCTTCCCGAGGTCCAGGGTGGGGGTTTGGGGTGTTGTAGGGGCAGCCCTGGCTTATTAGCCCATAGGCACAGCTGTGCTGTCGAAGTCTATGTTCCCTTCATTGTGTCTTGCAAATGGAATTGTTTTAGAAATTTATGCATAAAACTGTAGATTCTGGAGACAGACTGCCCTGAGTTCATTTCCATGCTCTGCCATTTGCTAGCTGTGTGACCTGGTGCAAGCCTCAATTTTCTAGCTCTTAATAAAGTGATACTTTATTTCCTCCTTAACTTGGATGAAATCCAATTTATCTTTTTTTTTTTTCTTTATGAATTGTGGTTTTGATTCTGTATCTAAGAAATCTTTGTCAAGGTCATAAAATTTTTCTCCTATGTTTCCTTCTAGACATCGTATAATCTAACTTCTATATTTAAGTTTATGATCCGTTTTTAGTTTTGAATATACTACAAGACATGGAAGGTAAAGAGAGGTTCTTTCTTTTCTTTCTTTGTCTTTTCTCTCCCCCGTCCTTTTTTTTTGTCATATGGCTATGTAATTGTTCCTATCAACTGTTCCAATACATTGTACCATTTATCGAAAAGGCCATTCTTTCTCCCTTGAATTACCCTTGCACTTTGGTAAAAAACCACCAACAATACATATGCGGGTCCGTCTTTGAACCTTCTCTTCTGTTCCACTGACCTATATGTCTCCTTTGGCCATTACTACACTGTCTTGATTTCAGTAGTTTTATGGCAAGCCTTGGAACCAAGTAGTAGAAGACTACTGACTTTGTTCTTCTTCATAAAAAATATCTTGGCAATTCTAGGTGGGTTCTATTTCCATATAAATTTTTATAATTGGCTTGTTAATTGCTACAAAATCCTGTTGGAATTTTGCATTGAGTCTCTAGATAAATGGAAAGAATTGACATCTTTACAACACAGGTTCTTCTAATTCATGAGCACAGTATATTTCACCAGCTATTTACTTCTTTAATCTTTCTCAGCAATATTCTATAGTTTTCAGTGTATAGGTTTAGCATATCTTTTGTTACATTTCTTCTTAAGTTTTTTTTGTCATTTTTGTAAATTAACTTTTCAATTTCATTTTCTAATTGCTGCAAGTTTTTAAAAATTAGTTTTTATATATTAACTTTGTAACATGTGACCTTGCTAAATCAACTTACTAGTTGCAATAATAGTTTTGTAGATTCTTTTAGAACTTTCTACACAAGAAATCGTGTCATCTGCAAATAGAGACAGTTATTAAAACTGCAATCTTGCTTTCTGATCTTTAAAATATTTATTTATTTATTTATTTTGCTTTATTGCAAGACCACCAGTCTAGGGCCACCAGTACAATGTTGACTAGACGTGGTAAAAGTGGACATCGATACCGTGTTCCCGAACTTATTGGAACAGTGTTCAATATTTCATAATTAAGAATGCCCCTCATCAGATTGAGGAAGTTCCTTCGTGTTCCTAGATTGCTGAGAGTTGTTTTTTTAAATCATAAAAGCATCTTAAGTTTTGTCAACTGCTTTCTCTGTGTCTATCAAAATGGTCTTATGATTTTTCTCTATTCCGTTAATGTGGTAAATTCATTAATTTTTAAATATTAAATCAACCTTATTCCTAGGATAAACCCTCAGATGCGTTATTCTTTTTTTATATATAGTTGGGTTTAATCTGCTAATATTTTGTTAAGAATTTTTACATCTATATTCATGAGGGGTATTAGCCTTTTTAAAAAATATATGTTTTTATCATGTTTTAATATTAGAGTTTTACTGGTACCATAAATCAAGTTAGGAAGTATATCATATCCTCCTCTATTTTTTTAAAGAGTTCGTGCAAGTTTGGTGTTAATTTTTTCTTTGAATGTTTGATAGAATTTACCAGTGAAATTACCTGTGCCTATAATTCAGGTTTTCTTTTTCATCTTATATAAATATTGGTGATTTATATTTTTAAGGACTCTTTTCATTTCGTCTATTTTATAGAGATGGTTGGTATAAAGTTCTTCACAATATTCTCACATTCTCTTTTTATTATTTTAATGTCTGTAAGATCTGTGGTGATAATCCCTCTTTCATTCCTGATATTGGTATTTCATATTCTCTATTTTTCTTTAGCTGTCCTAGAAAATTTATCAATTGTTTTGTTCTTTACAGAGAAACAACTTTGGGGGTTGTCAATTTTCTTTATGGCTTACCTGTTTCTTATTACATTTATTTCTACTCCCATATTTATTATGTTATTTGTTCTACTTTGATTTGCTTTGGGTTCAGGGTGAAATTTTAAGTCACTGATTTTAGACTTTTCTTCTTTTCTAATAAAAGAATTTTAAGACATAAAATTTCCTCTCGGTGCTGCTTTAGCTGCATCCCACAAATTTTGTTGTATTTTCAATATCATTAAGTTTAACATATTTTCTAATGTCTCTGTGATTTCTTCTTTCACTCATGGATTGTTTAGAAATGTATGTTGACTTTCCTAATATTTGGATTTTTCATAAGCATCTTATTTTTATTGATTCCTAATTTAAATACATTTTGATTAGAGGATACACACTATTATTTTAATCTTTTTTATTTCATTAGGACTTGTTTCATATCCCATGATATGGTCTCTCGGTGAATGTGTGTAGCTGCAAAGAATGTGTGTCTTTCAGTTGTTGGGTGCAGTGTTTTATAAATACCAATTAGGTTAAGGTGTTGATAAAGTTGTTCAGAACCTCTGTCTTTACTGAACTTTTTCTCTGGTGACTCCAACTATTATAGCGAGAGGTTAAAATATCCTACTATAATTGTAAAATTTTCTCTTCTTTTATTCTGTCAATTTTGCCTCATGTATCTTGAGACTCTAGTCTTAGGCACATACACATTGATGATTATTATGTCTTCCTTCTTGATTGACTCTTTATATTTAAAGTTTATCTCTTTTTTAAAATTTATTTTTAATGGTATTACGAAATAATTGACAAATATAATTGGATATATTTAAAGTGTACAATGTGATGATTTGTTGTACATATATATTGTGGAATGATTACCAAGATCAAGAAAATTAACACATCCATTACCTCACATATTAACAAATTTAACTCTGCGTGTGTTGAAAATGTTTAAGATCTACTCTTAGCAACTTTCAAGTATACAATACTGTATTATTAACTATAGTCACCTGCTGTACATTAGATCCTCAGAACTTCTTCTTATAACTGAACGTGTGTACCCTTTGACCTACATCACCCCATTTCTGCCTCTCCCCAGTCCTGGCTCCCTTTATTCATTCTGTTTCTATGAAGTCAATTTATTCCTATTTTTAGATTTCACATATAAATGATACCATACAGCATTTGTCTTTCTCTGTCTGACTTATTTCACTTAGCTTAATGCCCTCCAAATTCATCCATGTTGTAGCAAAGAGCAGAATTTCCTTCTTTTATGGCTGAATAATATTCCATTTTATATATATATGCCACAATTTCTTTATCCATTCACCTGTTGAAAGACATTTAGGTTGTTTCTATATCTTGGTTATTGTGAATAATACCACAATGTATGTGGGTGTGAAAATTTACCTCTTCTAGTCAGCATATAGTTGGATCTTGCTTTGAAAAAAATCTATTCTGGTGACTCCGCCTTTAAATTGGAGTATTGAATTCATTTACATTTAATGCGTTTATTGAAATGAGTGTGTCTAGGACTACCATTTCATTATTTGTTTTGTGTTGTCTATTTCACTCTGTTCATAAATCTACTATTTCTCCCTTCCTGCCTCTGTTGGAATGTTTGAATATATTTTATAATTTTGTTTTAACTTAGATATTTAACTATACCATTTGACTTATTTCTTCAATGGTTGATCCAGGGATTATTTAAAAATCCTTAGATTTTCACAGCATATTTGGAATTAATATTGTATTTCTTTACATAAAATGTGGAAACCTTGAAACAGTGTAAGTCCTTTACCACCCCGTCATCATTACTGCCCTAAGTCCGTAATCATTCACAGCATTGTTCTCTTATATGTAATATTTCATTTTTCTTGGCCTACTTTTAAGATTTCTCCTTTGTCTTGCTTGGGGTTCCCTATATTTTATATTTGCAATTTATGTCCTTTAAGAAATTTAGAGGTTTTTTAGCCAGTTTTTTTCTCAGATATATTTCCTGCCCCACTATCTCTCTCCTCTCTTTTTGGGACTCCAATTAAATGAATACTAAACCATTAGATATTGTCCCACATGTCCCTGAATATTACCCAGTTCTTTCCATCTTTTTTCTTTTCTGTCTTCAGTTTGGATCATTTCTTTTGATTTATCTTCCAGGTCACCCACTCTCTCATTTATTTGGAGAGTGACTTTCTTACCATGCCTGTTCAATAGTTAAACTCAAAGCCTCAGCTCAGGTTTTAAAATATAATAAAAGTCCACAATTCTAAGATTTATTAATATTAACCATGTCATACCATGACTGCATACACAATGTGATTCAAATCCTGTCCTCAGGTTTGACAGTTTTCTAGAGAAAAGGCTCAAGATTTTGTGGTAAGTTCATAACTAGACTAGGAGCTAGGGATCTGGTTAGGAAATAGACACTAAGAAGAAAGTTTACAACACGGTGGGACCAGATGCTAAAATCCAGATGTAAACAGAGTGCCATGGCAGTACAGAAGTGCACATGGCTGCACTACCTCAGGGAGCAGGAAAGACCTTCAGATAGTTGGTATTTAATTGGGTATTTTAGTTAGCGGGAAGAGTCAGGTTTTGTCAAAAAGCTAGAAGAACGTTCCAGTCAGAGGGCTCTGAGAAAGGCCTGCTATGGTTTGGGAGGAGGGGAGAATGAAATAGAGTGTAGTGTCCCCGAGAAGGAGCGCAAGAGTAGTCTGTTTCAGGCTGCCTTGATGATCAGGCTGAGGAGTGGTATGTTCTTGTTGCATCATGTAAAGGAGTGGCTTATCCTATATCCTAGGAAGACTAAAGCAAGCTCTCTGCCCTCAAGGAGCTCTCAGACTGGTTGAGAAGCCAGATCAACCCACGCTAGACAACAAGAAATAGACCTATGGCCATCATTCTAATCCAGCCATCATCTTCTCTGACCTCGACTGCTGTACTCTCCCAAGGAGTCTCTCATTATTACATTTGCTCATTTCTTGTCCGCTTTCCACATTTTCAGTCAATCGTCTTTTGAAAACATAGATTAGAATATGTTAATTCATTGCTCAAAAGCATTCAATGGATTCCCACTACACCTCGAATGTTCACATCACTTCCCATGGCCTCATGCCTGACCTTGCTCCCTTCACTCATCACACTCTGCCACAGTGGCCTTCTGGCTGGTCCTAGTCAGGCCAAGCTCTCATGGACATCATGGCTTTCTGTTGCCTGTTGTCTCAGTAACTGTTGCCACTTTCCTCCCAGGTCTTCATGTGACTGTTTCCTTCTTAGCTTTTAGTTTTAGGCACAGGATAATTTTGAAAAGTTTACTTGCTCCATTTGCTTTACCAGCCCAACTTCTAGCAGAAGAAACCTATCTTGTTTCCTAGGAGTTTACTTCTTATTCCCAAAGACAGAAAGAGTAAGACAAAAGAAACCACTCTTGAATAATCTGGGTTACTTTATTTTAAAAACCATTGCTATTTCTAAAACTGGGATACATTTTTGGAACTCTCCTGCCTGAGACCCAGGCTTGGAAGTATCACTTGATTAGAAAATGTACACTGAACGAGAGTTAGAAAGCCATGGGAGCGCCTTCATCCATCCCAAGCACTGTCAGGGAGAGACGTAGCAGAAGCACGTGCTGTTGCCCTGTGCTTCCACTGAGTGAGATATGATGTTCAGAAAGTCTACGGCATGTATCCCAAGTGGAAATTCTTTCGGGAACAGTCCCACCCTCTCTTCCCACCATCTTCCTTGCCCCTTGTTCTTTTTTATAGGCAGTCACGGAATAAGAGCATCTCTCCGTGGCTGGGTCAGAGCAGGGCGTCACCTTCTTGACCTGCTCAGGGAATGTTTGTAGTGTTTTGCTATTTTCTCTGCTGGGTGCACTTGTGATAACAGGATGGAGGCTCACTCTACTCTGGGGCTTCCTTGGTTTACAAGGCTCAGTTTAGATACCAATTCTCTTAGAATATTAAATTAGGACGCAAACACTCCCCTGCCTTCCTGCCAGCCCCAACTTCCTTATCCTGTTTCCTTTTGCCCTCCTTCCTCCTCTCCAAATAAGTGATTATCTAAAATCTCTTGGTGAAAGTTTTGCTACCTGGAGTGATGACTTTTTCTGTTTCAGAATGCTTTTCCTGCCTCCGGCTCCCTGGGTTTTTGGCCTGGAAAGCACGTGTCAAGAACAGAGCAGAGCACATGGGGCTGAGACAGAGATGCCCTCCAGCCCAGGGAGCGGGTACAATTTCCAAGTTGCCTGGACAGCATAGCTGCTCAGGCTTTCCTCCTGGCAGGTCGCAGAGCACTTTGGACAATGATGTGTGTGCCCCGCAGAGAGCATAAGCAGTGGTCTTGCAGGAGGCAATAGATGTTTAGAAGCTCTTGTGAAACAGGCCAGGGAAATAATGACACAGGCAAAATCATCACTGTGTCAATGTCACAAGGGTCTGCTACTGTGCATAAACTTCGTTACAAGAGCTAAAATCGAATTTTCAGTAGAAGAGCTCCCTCCGTGCCTATCTGCCTCATGCTCCCTCACTCCGCCAGACAAATGATGCCTCCTTGAAATTTTAGAGATTCATATTCTCACTAGGGAAATTTTTTTAAAATGATCTTCTCTTTCCAGATTCCTCCTCCGAGTAAACTGCATGAAGGGATGTCTGTAAGAAATTGTGGGTAGATATCTCAGACAGAAAATTAAAAAAAAAAAAAAATCACTTTAAATTGACAAATCAGCCCAAACCACTAAGGTTATAACTCTTTTTTTCCTTTTCCAGCAGAATAGTAAAACAGACGCGTTATTGGCAGCTCATTAGTGTTAAGGAGAGGCCGTCTCCAGCATGACATCAGCCCACTGCTGGACTCACATCTATTAGTGTTTCACCAGAGAGCCTTGCGCTGCCTGCTTTCCAACCGTATGGAAGACGCTCATGGGGGAGAGGGGAAGAAGGCATAAATAAGGCACAGATTGGAGACTTTTTGATGTGTTTAGCACATTTTTTGTGACTTCCTTTAATACCACAGACTTTTCAATTCTTACCCCATTAGAACAAAAGACAAGCCTGAGATAGGAGTGGGGGAAGGGAGATCCATTCAATAAAATGTTCTGTTTGCCTAATTAGTATTTTTAATTCAAACACTGGAAAGGGGAGACAAAAAATAATAATAATAACGGGAAGAGAAGAATGAATACCACAGCTGAGTAACTTCAGGTATAAAAAGTTCCTTCATTAAATCAGTTGTTTTTAAATTCATAATTGAACTTAAATAAGGAGCGACCTATAGGCAGCTGTTTCTAATATCGAGTCCCCACCGCACATGAAAGACGCATTTATTCCTGCAGCCGCCTCCCTACCCTTGGGTGTTATCAGCTGAACATGTTTTGAACCTACCTAATGCATTTGAGGTAGCTTGGGTTTATTTTTCTTTCAATAAAATAAATGGTTTTGTAATTAAATTTCTGCACTGCCTGTGCTTAATGGTTACATTGACAAGTGCTAATGTATGGCAAGAGAATGAGTTTGAAATGAAACATGCTGTTTTCGAATCTGCAAGCAATTTTGCAGTGGGGCGATCAAACCCCTCATGCTAGTGAAACATTTTCATTAATCTGCTTGCTGCACCCCTGTTCACTCGGCCAGCCGGGAGGACACTTCTAGCTCCCTCTTTGCCCACCCCCAACCTCCCTTGCTTGCTTTTCACACACACACACACACACACACACACACACCAAACAAATGGTTGTTTGAAACCATTCTGTGGTCTCTGGCAGGCGGGCCGGTGGAAATTCGCTGACTTTCCACGTGAAATGTTGCAGCTGCTCCTCCGAAGGGACTGGCTGCCTCGACGTTTCAATCCCTGGCAGCCAGTCAACAAGAAAATCTGTCCCTCTGTTTTCCTTTTTCTTTTCTTTTTTTTAACTTTTCCCCCTTAGCTAAATTTATTTTTGAATAAATCTTCTCATAGAAAATAGAGAACGGCTATTACATATCTGGACTCAGTCTGTGCAAACCACTTCAAGCCATGGCACAGGCAGCCACCTTCCAGCATTGTGCTTGTAGAAGGTTCATGAATGGAAATCTGGACAGCCAGTTGTGGCCTTGGCTGCCTCCACTTTTGCCCGCCGCCTAGGGAGGGGAGCCTGCAGCTCTGGCTCAGGCCTGCAACAGGTAGAAACAGTGGGCACTCGACCTCTAGCCCTGTGCCTCCTCTGCAGGCCTCTGTTTCCTCTGACCACTAGAGGGTTGGCTTCCCAGGCAGTGACTGCTCTGTAGCTTCCTAGGCTCCTCATCAAAGGCCAAGAAGGATGTACAAGGCCCACAAGGGGAAATGGAGAGCAATGGTCTCTGGCTCAGTGGCTGCCCACAAGGTGTGCAATTCAGCATTTTCTTTCTAGGCTGGAGAAGAGGAGCCACGGGCTGCCTACGTGAATGCTGACTCATGTCAGGGCAGGCCAGAACTACAAGCTGTCCGACCCCAGCAGTTTTCTCTTGCTGTGTGCTTGGACAGCATTTAGCCAAAGGGCTTCTGTGTGGTCTCAGCCTCCATGGATTCACTGCAGTGAACGGTAGAGGAGACGGCTGCTTGCAGGTTTTCAGAAGCATGACTGAAAATCTTAACATCTGAGAATTGTCCCACCAGTTTCCTAAGATCTAAATAGCCTTTAATAGTGGACGAAGCCTCTCGTTTCTTAAGAGGCTTGACTGCAGAAGTCCTTGGAAAGGAGACATAGGATCTTCAGTCTCTCCTACGGTATCTATGATGGGCAAAACAAAACCCATCATGAGAAGGCGAAAGAAGCACTAGTTAAGTGGTATCTGAACAGCAGGAGGGGAAGGAGAACTCTTGGAAGGGGACAGGGCAAGGAAGTGGGAGGACTGGTGTCAGAGCTAACAGAAACCTTCACGGTGGCCCCATGAAGCAGCAGAAAGTTCCTTGATTAAATGACTGCTAGTAGACTTATGGAAGAAGTAGGGACTTCATCTTACCCAGGGTAAAGGGGCAGAGGAGAGGCCCATGTCTCAGGAGGAAGAATGGAAAGATAGAGAGGAAGCGGGGCTGGAAGGCTACTCATGTGAGCCTTGGCTGAGTCTGAGCTGGAATCCTGATGAAACTGAGATATAAATATTGTGAGAGCGCTGTCATCTACCACTCAGTCTGCCACTAAGGGTGATTTCCCTTTTTATTTCCATACAACGGTGGAACACTTTAGTCATCCATTCACTCATGCATTCGGCAAATAAGTTCTCACTGGGTGCAAGTCACGTTGCTAGGTCTTTCAGGGCACAGGCATATCGGGGACACGGTCTGCCCTCTCAACGATGAAGTACGAACACAATGCTACATGACTTCAGAGGAGGAAGCAGTGAGCTGTGCCAGGAGGAATAAGAGAAAGCTTCATGAAAGAGATGAGCAGGATTTCAAAAGGGGAGCATGATGTTCCAAGGTGAGGAACCAGCACACACATGAAAAGAAGCAGCATAAGATGGTGGTATGAAAGTAAGAGTTGCACCGGGAGAATGATGAGCGATCCCAAACGAAAGGAGGATAAACGAAGCGCCTATGTAGGGCACGTGTGTGTGTAGGTGGGGGTGAGGAGGGTGGTGGGAAATGGAACTGAAGTTAAGATGGGGCCATATTGGGAGCCATGATCAGCAGGCTATGGAAGCCATGCTTTATTTTGCAAACCACAGCCACTCCTTATAGGTGTTAGAGCCTTGAGGATGGAGGTGAGGAAGTGAGGAAGTGGTGATGTGACCCCATTTACCTATTTATAATAGACACTATGAGCCATTTAAAAAATAAAGGACAGACTGAGGAGGGAAGACAGTGCAGGCAGGCAGGCAGGCAGACAAGAGGCTATTTTGGTAGCCCGAGTCAGAAGGAGGGCTGGCGAGGCACAGCAGTGTTTCTGGAGAGAAGGGATGGATGTTAGGGACATGCAGAGGACAGGGGCAACCAATCAGATGCAGTGGGAGGAAGGGAAGCAAGTAGTTTTCTATCTTCAGGGTGCCTGGGGGAGATGCTCATTGCACAATAGAGACAGAGAACTCTAAGAGAAGTGGTTTTGGTGGGGTGGGGGGAAGGTAGGTGGACAGGGGGTAGGAATACACCAGTTCCAATTGGATATGTGGAGTTGGAGTTCCTGGTGTTGGCTTTTGTGAGACAATACCCAGGAGGGAGAAATGGACCAACATAGGAGAATGATGAGGAACATCCACATCAAGAAGTGTCAATGTAACAGACAAGAGGGAACAGCAGGGGAAGCTTCTTCCCAAGAAAAAAAGGGAGGTGAGTTTTGAGGAGAAGAGCTGGAACACATTTTCGATGCTTCAAGGAGGTCCCAGAGGTAGAGATGGTGATTGAGTTCAGCAATAGAGAGGACACCAGTTATCTCTGGGAGGACAGTCCTAGGTAAAGGGGAGGTTGAATGGGAAGTGGAAAGGAGAGGCGGCAAGAGTGGATTTAAAAAAGTCTTGGACGTGGTTCCATAGTATAGCGGTTAGCACGTCTGCTTTACACGCAGAAGGTCCTGGGTTCACACTCCAGTGGAGCCATGGTCCATGGTCTACAGCCATGCCACCCTGAACAAGCACCACGTCTGACCTCGGAAGCTAAGCAGGGTTGGGCCTGGTTAGTACTTGGATGGGAGACCACCTAGGAAGACCAGGTGCTGTAGGCGTAAATAAATAAATAAATAAATAAATAAATAAATAAATAAATAAAAATAAAATAATTTTAAAAAATAAAGAAGTTTCACAGTAATGAATGAAAGGAAAGTTTTCTTGGGTAATAGGCCCTTGATCAATAGTCAATGAAGAATACGTAAGGAGGGAGAGATTGAAAAGTTTCCAGAGAGGGGACTCTCCGATGGAGCATGACCATGGGAGAGGCAGAAAGGGGTAGAGGGATTGACTTTGGAAAGCAGCAGGAAGAAGGAGGTGATGAGCCAGAGAATGTTGAGAAAAAAGCAAAGGGAATGAGAGTCTTGGCAGCCTCTTGAGGAAGGAACCAATAAGACCGTGTGCTGAGAGTAAGGGGCGGGGATGCAGGTGATGGTAAGAGTAGAGAAATTTGAGGCAGGCAGGAAATGGGATAGAAGGTCAAGCAGGAATGAATAACAGGGCATTGAGCAGCACTGGGAACTGAAGATGGAAACCTGGCTGTGCAGCAGCCTGGTGTGTGTGCCTGTGACGTGTGCTCCAGTCCTTCGTGGCAGTCTGCACGCAGGCGCAGAAGCACAGAACACGTAGTGGGAAAACTCCGGCCGGCTGCGGGCGGCACTGCAGCTACAGTGGGAAGCCAGGAGCAAGGGCCTTAGGGGCTGACCTGGGAGAATTTTGCAGCAGGAAGCCTTTTAGCTGACATGTGAGAGCTTTACCTCCAGGACCAGTGCAGCCTTGTCCTGGGCTTAAATTCCAAAACCAAATTTGAAAAAGGATTTTTTCCCCAGTCTTTTTTTTTTTTTTTTTTTTGGTATATATATATATATATATATATATATATATATAAAGCAAAGAAATAAAGAGATATATATCTTTAATTGTCTATTAAAGCGTAGTGGGTATACAATATTATATTAGTTTCAGGATAAGTCTAATAATATCTGTCATTAGACAAAGTTATTATGATATTATTGACTATATATTTACTGTGCTGTACATTGCATTCCTGCGATGTATTTATTTTATAACTGGAAGTTGGTACCTCTTATTCCCCTTCACCATTTATTCCCTCATAGCCCTCCCCTCTGGCAACCATTAGTTCGTTTTCTGTATCTATGAGTCTGTTTCTATTTTCAATTTAAAAAATACATACCACTGCCAGAGAGAATTGTCAACTAGAGGTTTAGAAAGCTAACTTCCATTGCAGCTTCTCCTTCCGCTCAGCTTGCCTGTGCTATGTGATTGAGGCAGATCACTTAAACTTTTTACATCGTTACTCCAATCTGCCTGCCTCTGGGACACATTCTGTTGATTACTAGCTTCCTGGGAAAAAAAGGTGCTACTTAAATATAGGTGTCCTCCCTAAGAAAGAGGTTTGTGTCTACAAAATTCTATAGTTACTGCCCTCTGGTTGCAGTGGTAAAACAAAACAAAAACAAACAAGCAAGCAAAACCAGTTTAGCTGAAATCTCGTTCGTCCGTTGACTTTTTCTTCATGTTCAGTGGGGTTCTCAAAGCTAGATGCTGAACGAATTCTGCCCAGTTCCATTTTGGAAAGTAAACCCTGTCAGAGCTTGGTCAGGTCTTCACCCTCCACACTGATGGAGGGTCCTGAGTCAGTTACAATTACCTCAAGTGCTGACCTTTCTGTCACAGGCAGCATCTTAGCCTCCACCAGAGTGAAGAAAGGATTGGAAGAGCTGAGGCTCGGGGTCTGCGGTCAGAAAGCCTCAAGCTGGGGCAAGGCCAGAGGAGAGAGCATGATGCACCTTGGGCACTGTCAACCATGACTCCCCGACTGACAAGTGGCAGTGATTCCATGGGATCTCCTCTTCCTGTGCCCTGCTTTGAGCATCTCCAAGTCCCTCCCCAAAGCTCTATGGAGACTTTTGAAGCCACTCTTTCTCTCCCGTTAATGTTAAGCTCAGGCACTATCATTAGCAGGCCAAATGGGGACAAAGAAAATCAGAGCCCAAGAAAGCCTTCTATGGTGTCAGCATCAGGGTTCTGTCCAGCCTAGCTCCCCTGACTGCTGGGACACCCAGGCACAGTTTGGGGTGGGGACTATGAGGAGCCTTCTCCACAGTCCCACAAATCGTGGACTGAGCATCCGGGGTGTAGCTTTCATGTTATGTCCCAATTCTCCTGTGAGCTCTTTGTATTTTCCGTCAGGAAGAGTGAAGTTCATAAGTTGACTTCCTACTGTCTAAAATGTACCCATCTCTCTCTCCCAAAGGAGCCACTTTACCAGCTTGAATTTGATGACCCACTAAAGAGAGGAAGAAGTAAATGATTACAATTGGGATTTACAATGTATTAAATCCTTTGCTAAGTGTTCACATTTGCTAAATTGTTTCACGGGATACCTATTATTTAGGCAGCATTATCTCCATTTTACAGATGAGGATCTGGGTTTGACACAACTGTATTAAAGCCTAAGCCTGTTGTCTAGGCTTCACCTTACTGCCAAGTCCATAATACCGTTATGTGCTGACCTATAGCAACCTCTGTCTTTCCAAATTAAAGAATCCTCCTATTCTGATGCTCCATTTTGGTTTCTGTGTGGGAGAGGGTTAGACATGTAAACATGTTGGCTGGAAATCAATAAATCTTTCATCAAGTATTTATTGAGATTTATGATATGCTAGGCAAGTAAAGAGAGATATCCCATCTGCAAGGACACAGCTACCTGCTTTGGAATACAAAAAAAAAAAAATCAGAAAACCATGTCCGCTTGCCTTATCTTCCCTGCAGCCAGACCCTAGAGACACAGATGGTCATTTCAAGATGCAGAACAAACATCATGAGATAACTCTGAGGACCCGGTGAGCTCCAAGGGGCCCCTCGCTGAAGCACCATCCGGCACCAGTGAGTACCAGGGCAGCCTTCTCCAGTGGTGGCGAAGGTATGAGTGGGAGGCAGACATTGTTAGATCTCTCAACTCACTGTACCTCGCTTTGTTTCCTTGATGTCTCCACTTGAACCTGGGGGGAGCTGGCTAACATTGGAAGAGAAAAATGGCAGTGTTCTGGTGATAAGAAGCAAGTTCACTCAGCACGCTGAAGCAGCTCAGGCTTTAGGTAGCAGAACCTACCGAGCATCATCATTTGCCCTCTCCTTGGCCCTCAGGCCTGCTAACACTTCCAGGAAGGAATGGACAAGTCTCTTAGGGAGAAGGTGGGGTGGGGTGGGAGATGGAACCTAAAGGCAGGCTGCTGAGAGAGGCAGGGAAGGCTGGATGTTTTAGGGCCAAAGTGCTCATTATGTGAAATTTCTTAATGATCCTAAGTCCTGAGGGAGGCACGTGAGTGATGCCTGGCGCCAGCCATGCTTGCCCCGGGCCCTTGTCCAGATGGGAAATGTGTGGGGAGTGAGGAAGGAGAGTGAGAAGAGACCATGTGGCTGCCGAAGGTGACTGATGGCCTTGGAATGGCAAATCTGGCTCCTGGGGAGTTTTCCTGGAAGGAGACACAAAGATTAGTGACTTTCAGGTGAGAAAGAGCCCCAGTTCCTGGTTTCTAGAACGAAGTCTCTTTGCGGGCCTTTCAGGGTTTCATTTGTGTTCTCCACCTCTAAACCTTCACTCATGACTTTTCTCCTTTCTGTCCATGTGTCCGAATCCTACTAGGCCAGCGTGGACCTTCACGAAGGCCTCTTCATGAAGTCATCTAGCCTCATGGTCTAACCTGGATCTTCCCTCCCCTGACCTGCTGACCTGCTACAGGCAGAAATTATGTTGGTTTCGGATTCTCCAACAGGGATATGTGTTCAGGATAAATGTTTATCTTCTCAGAGCCTCAATGCTACTCAAAAATTCTAGGGAAACACATTTATAAGATTTAACATATTAAAACATTGTATAGAGTAAAATACAAAATTGGAAAGAATGTTTACGTTAAAGCTGAGACTTAAAAGAAATTTCATGACGGTGGAGGGCCACTTTGGGCCATACCCAACTGCATACCTGCTTGCTCTTCTCTCCACTGGGGAACTTTGGCAGAAGAGCTAGAGAAGTAGGCAGTGTGATGTCAGAGACATTGGAGGGCCTCCCTCCTCTTCATAGAGGCTGGGCAATGGGGAGGTGAAGCCTTGCTGATTAAGAGCTAATGGAAATGATTCCATCATACTGCAGTTAAAAAAATAACAGCAAATGCTATTTATCACATACATTCTACATGTCAGGCACTGTATCGTTGCTTTACACATATCATTTCGATCAACCCTCACAATAGCCAGTGATGTCACTATCGATATCACTTTCACTTTACAGCTGGTGAAACCAAGCCACCATGACGTAAAGTAACTTACTCCAAGTCAAAAAGCTAGTAAGATCAAGGTCTAGGATGATCCAAGTCTACCAGACTCTTGGCTACTATGCTATGCTGCTGTGAGTATACTAAAGAAGAGACAGGTGGCACATGTCTCCACAATTCATCACAGACCTTCCCTAACATTTTGTGATTCTTGTGTTGGCCCCAAATGTTGCGGGTACAGACTCCAGCTCCAGCGGGGAGCTCAGTTTGTCCTATTGATTCCTCCCCAGTGAGCCGGGCCAGGTGTGTACTAATCTCTGGAAGGTCTCACAGGGCCCAGGTTGACCTATCTAACTGAAGATAAAGTGGCTGATTTGATCTGTCTTTCCACAAGTTTGGGGATCACCCAGTTAGATCTAAGTGTCCATAAACAAAGATAAAGAACAGTTTAGAGGGTGGCCAGGGGATGGCTGGTTGTCAGTCCACTCTGCGCATGGAGAACTCAGGGTAAGAAATCATGGCTGGAGACCCTTTGCCCAAACAGCTCGTCTCTAAGGATGTTCTCATCCGGTAAGTGTCCTGCTTGATGTTTTTCATTGTGGTCACAGTGAGGAGTTTTGGTTATTTTTAATAACACACTACAGCCTTTGCATTCATTCAGTCCTACAGCATTTTATGATGTGTCTGACCCAGGAATATGTCTGGCTGCTGGGGTGGGTCTTCATTTTCTCCCCTCTTATAGCTTTCCTTTTCCTTGGCACTTCCCTGCAGAGGGAGTTGGTTTTGACATCCCATGTACACTTTTCCACCATCTGTTCAGATTTGCCCCCTCTCCCAAAAGGCCCTTCTAACTTTACATCGCACGAATTCATGTTTCGGGGGACTTGCCAAAACTGTCAAGTCCGAACGTTTTCCTTGGCAGAGACCGCGCCTCTTCACTGAAATGGGCCAGCGGATCCACCAGGCCTTGGCGCTGCTTCTCCAGACAGTGAGCGCATCCACTGGGGCTTCCTGACCAGGCTCCGCGCTCTGGCGTCCCCTGCGTCCCCCTCATCCAAGCCTGCTGGCTTGCTGGAGCATCGGCTGACTTCGGCGCCTCTGAAGCCCAGGGCCTGCGCGAACATCAAGATTTAAGTTTTTTCTCCCTCACCTCTGCCTAACTCACCGGGTGCCTGTTGCCTTGACTGATCTTTCCCAGCTGCCCTTGCTGGTGGCTCCGAGCTCTCAGGTCAGAGGAGAAAAATCCACCTGTCCACTCAACCAGAATTTGTGCTGAGTATCTATACATTTCTGTTCATTGTCCTGGGCTCTTAACAGTGAATGCAGCACTGAACAAAACCGACAAAAAGCCTGACCCTCATGGTGCTTACATTCTACCTCACCTAATAAACTTCTTATATGAAGTTGTTAGGAATTTAACTTGTTCCCTGGATGTCTGCTTCTTCAAAGAAGAGTGCGGAGAAGTATAGTATAACCCCAAAAGGAATGAAGTGCCAATGGAGGAATTCCAGGTGTGTGTGGTGACAATATTTGGGCCTGAGAGACCTGTTTGGTTTTCTGGAACAGGGAGTGGCAAGCTACAGCCCGTGGGCGGCCCACGGCCTCTTTTATATGGCCCACAAGCTAAGAGTAGTGTTTACATTTTTAAATGGTTGAAAAAAATCAACAAAAGAATGATATTTTGTGACATGTGAACATTATACGACACTCATATTTCAGTGTCTAAAAGTTTTACTGGAACACAGCCATGCCCATGCATTCGCATGTTGTCTGTGCCTGCTTTCGTGCCACCATGTCAGAGTTAAGTAGTTGTGATGGAGATTGCATGTGACCCCCAAAGCCTAAAACATTTACTTTCTGGCCCTTGACAGTAAGTTCGCTGACCACTGCTCTAGAATCATATGATGGAGACAGCTGTTTATTTTCCGCAGGCATAGAGCTGGCCCAGTCAGGTAAGCAGCAATCACATTCTCGATCTGTAAGAGAATCATAAAGGGGACTTAATGTTAGAGGCTGAGAACCTGTCCCTGACATCTCTTTTCTCTCCAGCACACATGGAGACAAGCCCTCTGGGAAGTGTCTGATGAATGCAAGATTCCTTCCTAGCAGAATCTTCAATGATCTTCACTGAGTTCAGAAGCAAATTTTCACAGCAGGAGGTTCTGGGCACCTTGGTGGAGAAGGGGTCGGTTAGGGGTGGGGGGTGGATTCATCTATGTTCTCAGCTGTGTAAATACAAGTAATAATAGTTATGCCTGTGAAAAAAAACACAGGACTAACAGAGGAAATGGGTTCAAATCCCTGCTCCGCTACTTACTTAGTTGTGTGGTATTGGGTAAATTATTTAACCTACAGAAAGAAGCCTCAGTTCTCTCATCCGTGAAATGGCCTGCCTTGCCTACTCCAAAAGGCTGTTAAGAGAAACAAATGTGATCATACAGGTGAAGGTGCTCTGTAAACTGGACAGCAGCATGCAAATACATCATCTTTTCTCCTTTCATCAGTGGGGAGCAATATTAGCTGAATTCTCATCTTTCATTCCTCTTTGTCTGTGGAGACCCAGTCAGGCAGTCAAGGTAAGAGAAACCTAGAACGCTGTTCTCCTTGACCTTGGTCATGGTCTCTGCCTGTCCTGAGGCCCCATCTCCCATCCTCTCACCCCAGATACCACTTACTATCTGGAGTCAGTTTTGGGAATTCTCAACCATGTAAGAGCAACCAAATAAGAACCATAGCAACCCCTGTGGTTCTTCTCACAGGATTGTGTCTCTTAGTTTGAAGAATGCTACCGCCGCCCTCTATCAAACTCCCCGCAAACCCATACCATGCATGATGGAACTACCAGCTACAGCCCCCTGGACCTATTTGCTTATTCCCCAAACCCCCACCACCCAGCCTGTAGCCCTCTCAGGCACAGTGAGTTTATGTCCCGCTACATTCCCCCGATTAAGTTCAACAACTATCTTTTTCAGGCAGTTTAGGATTGAAGGGTGCAATGAGGAATGACTTTTAAAAATTAAAATCTTCCTCCCTCAGTGGATTATAAGCATCTTAGGGGCAAAGACTATTTCTGTTCTGCTGCTCTCCATTGTGTCATCAACATCTGCTTGGTACCTGGCACACGGTAGGCGCTCAATAAACATTCTATGAATGAATGAATGGTACCTTAGGATTTAGTGACAAGACCTTGGATCATTCTACTGATAACTTTTATGAGTTTATACATAACCCTTCTCTGAGAAACACAGCATTCTACACACAATGGATGCCTAATAAATGCCAGTGAATGGTGACAGCAATGAACATGAGGCTGAAAAGTCAGTCTCCCAAATCTCAAAGCCAAGTGAACAGATCAAGACATGTGAATAGGGCCTTAGGTTAATAGCACTTTAGAAAAACCTTTCTTTTGCAAGAGGGTACTAATTTATACTTCATATTTTGTTCAAGGATTTAGCTGCTGTAAGATAATGATAACTTGGAACGTCAACATGTGACCTGGGAACATGTGACCTGGAATGGCTATTTCATTGGTCGCATCTCCTGAGAAAATTCTCAAACTAGGAAAAACATACTCTGACACACAAAGGCTGGTACTTATAACTACCATCTTCAGTGTTTAGGGAGAAGAAATTTTCATTATGGGCCAAAGAACAGATGTCAAATCCCCAGTCATCCTTTTGCCATTTGCTATTTGTTATGAGTCACTTTGGGGCCCATACAACCTGGCACCAATTTTCACAGGCAGCATCACTGTGTGGCCAGATGTTCGTGCTGATGGATGGGCTCATGTGAGGGTAGCTGGAAGGCTGGGCCTCAGGCTTCCGTTGGTTCCAGTCTTCTTTGCTTCTCTGGTCACTTTGTTCCCTTCCCCCATATTCTTCCTCCATCACCTTCATCCTCCACTTCCACACTGCATTTCCACAATAAATATGGCCTCTTATTTCAGTTCCTATAGTACTGGCTCTTCAAATACAGAAGTGAGGGCTGCAGGAACACCTCTGCTCAGGACGTCCCATCCATGTTGTCCATGACACCTGTGGGGAGCAGGAGTTCTAAGAAGGGAGAGGACCATTTCCCGGACAGCAGCGGGGAGAGGTGAGTGGCTTTCTTGGTCTTTTCACTTGGCACCCAGGAGAAAACCCTTTAGCTATCCTGAGTTGCCCGCTCACTCCATAGCTTCCTGGGGCTCTCTCCAGATATTTTATCTGGCTCAGCCATTTCCACCAGCGGACTCAATCTCTCATTTCCCTTAGTATTCTCAACTAAGCGCAGACAATTCCCCTTCCTCTTTAATTAAACCAAGAGAATGCTGAATGCTGAGATTTTGCCTAAGAAAACTTTGTGAGAAATCTGAAGAAAACCTCAAACACTTGGAATAGGGTTTCCCAAGCTTGCGGGCTTCATTAGCCAAGATCCCTGGTCCTTCTCGTGTTCTTATCTAACTCTGTTCCTATGCCAGCCACGCAGAACCCCAACCTGAGAGGCAAATGGTTAGCTTTGGTAGACACAGCCAGTTTCCAAAATGGCTATCACATTTTTGCACTCCCATCAGTAGCGTATGGATGGTCCATTGCTCAAGAGACTGGCCTACCTTTGTGATTGCAAGTGTTTTGTGTTAGAGTCATTTTGGTGGGTGTGTATTAGTATCAAGTTGTGATTTTAATTTGTTTTTCCTGAAGAATAATGCTGTTGAGCACCTTTCCTTATACTCCTTAGCCATTTGCTTATCCTCTTTTATAAAGTGCATTTAAAGTGGTTTGCATTTTTTCGCTGGATACAAGCCCTTTGTTGGATCTATCTATTGTCAAAATCTTCTGCCAGTCTGTAGCTTGCCTTTGCATTCTCTTCATGCTCATATGGCCCAATGAAATGTTTTTGTAATATAAAACCACAGAGTTAGGAGGACTAAATCTACAGCATGGACAGCTGCTTTTACTTGATTGCATTTCCAAATCACTTTTCAGAAAGTCAATAATATTTATAATTCAGCACCAGAGAAGGTGCCCTTGTGCCCCTCTCAATCAATACCCCCCTGCAAAAGTAAATTCTATCCTGACCTCCATCACCATAGATTTGTTTTGCCTGTGCTTGTCCTTCACACAAATGGAATCATGCAGAGTGTACTCTTTTTGTGTCTGGCTTCTTTTGTTCTTCATTATGCCTGTGAGTTTCATCCACTTTGTGCACAGCAATAGTTTGTTCCTTTGCATTGCTATATGATACTCCCCCGTATAAGCAGACTGCAGTTTGGATTGTTTCCAGGTTGGTGCTATAATGAATAAAGCTGATATATATTTATATAAATTTATATAATATTTATAAACTTGTAAAATATATAGAGCTTATTTTTGTACATGTTTTCTTGAACAAATGCATTGTTGGGCCTATACCTAGAAATGGAGTTGCTGGGTTTTAGGGTATGAAATGGATGCTGTTTTTTAGTAGACACTGCAAATTTTCCAAGGTGGTTGTACCAGTGTACAGTCCCACCCACAATGTATGAGGATTTCAGTTGCTCTGCATCTTCTCCAACACTTGATATTGTCAGTGCCGTTGTTTCTTGTTTTCATTTTTTGTTTTTTAATTTTGGCCCTTCTGCAATGTGTATATCTCAGTGGAATTTTAATTTGCATTTTCCTGATGACTAATGACATTGAGCACCTTTCCACATGCTTGCTGGCCATTTGGATACCCTCTTTGGTGAAGTGCCTATTGAGTCTTTGGTACATTTGTAAACTTTGGTGTGTTTGTATTTTTCTTATTGATTTGCACAAATTATATATGTATTCTAGACATGAATCCTTTGTCAAATATATGCGTTGTGAATATTTTTCTCATGGTCTGTGGTTCACTTCTTCATCCTCTTAATGATGCCTTTTGATGAATAGACGTTCTTAATTTGAATGAGGTTCGAATGATCAATTATTTCTTTGCCTCCAGAAAGACACTCTGCTTTGGATCCTTTCTTTGCTCTCTGTTCCCAGGCTGCAGGCTCTTCTGTATTGACCTGCAGGTCCCTCCCCTATTCTTCCTGCAGATCCCTTCTGCTCTGTGGGCTTGCTGTAGACTCCCTGGGTAGAGGCTGAAGCTGTTATCCATTTTGGATAAGCAGAATCCTTCTCTTTTTCTGACTCATGCCTGGACTTACTTCCTCAAAGCCACAGGTCTTGAAAGCTGGAACTATGCCATCCTCCCCAGGGTCTTCCTGCCAGCCATCAGCAGCCAGCACTCTTTTCCCAGATCCCTCTGCATTTCACATTCCAGTCTGAGACCCACCTCAGGCTCATTCACCAGAGGTGATTCATTCATTCTCATCAAGTCCTTCTTGGCTCTGGTTACCCCACTGCTACCTCGATAGGTGATCTTTGACACTTCCTTCAGTGTCCTCTCAGCAAGAGAACACTTCTCAAAATCTCCCCTCTACTGGATTACAATATAAAGTTACTTTTCACTTCAGGAACAAGAGCTACTATCATGGGCTCAATGTTTAAACTCCAAATTTGGGCCCAGCATTATCCAATCAGAAACGATTCAGATGGCTATGACTGTCTCATTGCATATCTCTAAAGTACCATTAGCACTGCCCCTTTTCCACCTTCTGGAGCATTCTTCACTGGCAAGTGAAGTGATTTGGAAATGCGATCGCGTAAAAGCAGAAGTCCATAAACTTGGATGTAAAAAATTTACATCATCATTTCTACAAACTTGCATTTGAAAATTAGCATTTCCTTTCATTATGAATATAGACAATAAACTATAGCATTGGCAGTGCCTGTGACTTTGTTGCCAACAGAAAGCACAGATACGTTCATATCACATTATAGTTTGAGTTATCATCACACCTATCATTATTTCAATATTATAAAAGTTATTAGACCTACCACTGGATCTTGCATTTAATAGGTTAATAAAGAAGCAAATATAAATAAAATACTATTTTACAAATTAGTTTCTTAAAAATATTCTGATGACTTATTTCAACACAATTTATGCATTTAAAATCATTATTGTCAGAAGCAGTCCATAGACTTTAAAAAAACTGCCAAAAGGGTCCTGGGCATGAAAAATTAACTCCTGTGGACAAGCCACCCTCTTAAACTCATAGCGACTTAAAGTCACCTTGTAACCTATGCAGATGAAGTGGCAGCGGCATTTCTGGGTTGGGTGGTGCTGAAAGTCTGCTCCATCTTTGTTTCAAGTTCCTTTGGTGTATGTGGGGGTCTTGGAGGCGGATGTGGGGTGGAAGGGTCTCAAGGAGCCCAGGCATGTGGCTCCAGTTTTCTCTGAATTCTGCCATTCCAGGGATTCTAAAAGAACAAGGCATCTCTTCTGCAGGTCAGTGGGTAGCTATCTAGCTAAAGAGATTTTATGCTTGACTTCAGGGGAATAGAGTAAATTAAAGAGGTAAGCGGGCATGCTGGTTTTATTTGGTTTAACTTTTGCAAGTTTAGTTGTTCCCCTAAGCATTTCAAAAGAAGAATATAGGTTGTCTGACCTCTTTTCCCAGCATCACTATCTTCCCCACCCCCCAATTCAAATTCTGGCCAGATCCTGATTCTCAGAAGCCACTGACTTTGGAGTAGTTTGAAGAGAAGGCCTTACCAGGATCTCTTCTCTCTCCAGGCCAATCAAAGCATGACCATTTTTTTTCCCTCACGACTCCAAATATTGCATCTTGATTTTCACTCCTTCCATGCTATCCTTCCTTGCATTGTTTGCATCAGAATGTTTCCCTTCCTAGAAGCAATGCTTCTATGTTCTATGTCTGATGTTGAATAAAATATAAAATGAAAGAGGTTTGGTAACAACACATATGAGTCCAATTCCTTGACTCATGCCAAGAGGAACTAGCGAGTTTCCCAGATCCTAAAAATTGGGGCTGTGTGCTTCATATTGCTATCTAAATATCCTTAAACTGTGCATTTCTCTTAGACCCCACTGCCAACCTCATCCTTCACCCTCCAACTACCCAATGCATCCTAACCTTCCATTTCATCAAAAAGCCACTGGTATAGTGAGTTGAGATGGTTAGGAGTCAAGTGAAACCCTTTCGTTGACACCTTTTCTTCTGTAGAGAATGGTGTCAGTGTGGCTACAACCACTTTTTTCTCCTTCCTTTTCCCCATTAAAGTCACTTATTTTGAATGTGTGCATGTGTTATTTTCAAAGAAAATAACAGATTCTGTAGCAGATTCTGTGCATGACATTTTTCCAAGGTGCTTCAAGTTCTCTATAAAAAGCTAAGCTGTCATTTGTTGTTATCAGGATCACGAGCCAAACTGGTGAAATTGATGGAGTTTTATTAGTTCTGTTTTTTGTAATAGCCTGTCTTACTATGGAGACAAATGGGAGAACTCTATCTTCACATTGGCTTTGTTTTATAATTCTTAGATGTGTAACACAAATGAATGGTTTTGAGCTGTTTCCAACATGTAGTGATGGGTGTCAGTTTCTTGGACACATCTCGGAAATCTAGCGTTATAAGGATTCCAAGGCAAGCTGTCCTGGAATGAGCATTGGACTCTGTGAGGCAAACTAGAACTTGGCAATTCTAGTCTGACCCTTCCTCTAACTAATGTGTGACCTTGGGTAGGTCCTTTAATCTTTTTTGATCCCTAGTTTATTCATCTATAAAAGGAGAGGAGAGGCCTGGATGAGCTCTACATCCCTTCCAGTTCTGTCATTATATTATTCTAATAAATGAATCATAAAGTCACGAAAACGTCCCAATTATAGCAATCATGAAAAAAGAACTGTGACTCTGTTTTATATGGTGTTAAAGAGTACTTTTTGACTCGAGTCTCTTAACGACTCAATATGTATACCCCTGAAACTCTACTAGATCCCTGTAAACTATTTTTTAAAATTGATTTTGGGCCAGTATGAAATCCTGTGTCTCATTATCTGAGTCTCAGATTCTGAGTTGCAAGAAGGTCTATTTAAAATGGTATGTTTTTCTTGCAGCAATTGTTAAGTGCTCAGATTTTATGATGTTTTAACATTCATTGCCATTCATTATCTAAACACTCTTCTAAAATCCAGTGAGTGTGTGAGGTTAATAAGTAGAATGGAATTCATTCCGGGTTTGATTTCATCGCTGAATCTAATGCAAGGCCTCTCTTATATCTGTTCCTTCTTTCTCAACATGGTTAGAGCGAAGAGACATGGGAAAGCTCGGTCTCTGCTCATGACATTAAATCTGTGACTTTGGGAAAGGAAGAAAGGTTGCTCTGCATCTCTATCCCCAAGCTAAACAACTTTAAAGTTGTGGTGACACTTTATGTGAAGAGAAATCTATTCATTATCACTGTATTTTTTGAGCTATTAAAATATTCACCACATTTGATTTTTCAAACAGAGACTTTTCCCACCTGTATAATGCTCTTAATTGCATTTTAATGTTATATTACATTTATTTGTTTGATTTTATAATGCTCCAAAAAAAGAATAATGGGGAAAGAGGGCTTCAGAGAGCACAATATTTCACAGTCCATTTGCATCTTCGGCAAAAAGCGGCCGACTCAAGCTGCTGCTATCCTTTGCCTATTTAAGATTACGGGTGCCATAGACAGATTCTTGGAAGGCTGTGTCTTTTTAGTCGAGTCATTCTTCCATCGAATGAGACTCTCTCTCTTCTACCTTCCCATCTCTGGCTCTGCCACCATCCTCCTTCCTAAGTACACACTAACACTTGAACTTGGACTACACTTACCAAAACATACTTACAGTTTCATTTACTGATTGCTTTGCTGTACGGCAAATGGCCCAGCATTTTGTCGATGAAAGAGTGTAAATCATGCTTTTTGTGGGATACAGTAGGATGTGATGGTTAGAGGCAGGAAAATATGCTTCCTTATAGAAGCACAAGGCACTAAACCATCTGGATTGGAGAGAAAAGTTTCAGTCATCCATCCTGATGTTTTGTCTACGTAGTACCAAACATCTGGAACCTGGGTGACAGACTGAATTTTTCACTTCGCATCCAGATGTTTTTGCATTGTGCTGAAACAACTTAAAGAAGTCAGCTATATTTTTTAAGAATTTAAAAAGTAAAAGCATAAAAGTTATACTAATTTCATTTAAGTTTTGAGATAGAAAAGATGAATAAAATAGAAGCAAACTTTTCGTTGGGTCTTTATACTTCTAGGTTTTTGTCGTTGTTGTTACTCAACTATGAGAATTAAAAGAATTATACAGAAATATCCCCAGAAATATTGTCACTAAAAAATACAGTGATTTAGACTGTTGCTCAACAGTTGAAATGCACAGGTTCTACAAATTCAGATAAGACTTGGAAAGTTACAAGAAATCATTCTCAAAAACAATTGCTTAACTGCTTGAGGAATGTTTCATTCCAAGTGACTCTCCTTGAATACATTTATTCTGTGCACACAAATGAGAATGCATAATCAATAGGTTATCAAGGCCCTAACAGGATTTTCGAGGAGATTTTTCAGACCTTTGAAAGATGCATTTTTGAGAAACGCTTTTAATGATTCAAAATGGAAAATAAGATTCCATCCACTGGAGCTACCCTGGGCATTTGTCACAAGAACACAAGCAGAAAGGAACGTTTAAACATTCTGCAACACAACCATTTGGAAAAAACGAAACAAAAACAAAAACCTTGTGTTTTGAGAATTGTATTTCTCTTGTTCTTGCTTACATAAAATGGAGTTGGATCTAACACTTGTTAGAAGAAACGTTCAGAACATCTTTCTTGTCTCAGAAGACACAGCATTTATCTGGTTCTCAACTGCCAACAGGTTTTGTAGGAATTTCTATGCCATGAAAATCCCAATATAATTTTCATGATTTCCAAAAAGGCGCATAGGGTGTGTAAGTTACACATAGCAGTGTTATTGAGCTGAACTGGCCTGGTGCAGCGTTTGTGCTGACTCAGCACATGGTTTCTCTTCTCCAGGTCACTAAAACAACTCTCCTCTGGAGTACGGCTTTCACAGAAAGCAAAGGGGGAACCGAAATACAGAGGGGCCTTATTTTCACCCTCAATTATACCAACTCCAAAGGCAAATGCCAGATCAGACCCAACTTTTCCAGGTTGAGAGAGTAAAAAAGTTCTCCCTTGGCTCTCTCCCACCCTAGCGCTTGAGGGAGTCACATTAAGTTGGAACACAGCTTATTCTTCACAGACGAGTTTGTACCAGGCCTCTTGGGGTGCGACTCCAACACAGGTTGCCCGTGTTTTTTTATGCTTTGCGTAGAGTATTTTAAGGAAGGTAGGTCAATCTCGTTTTTACGGACTTGTACCAGGATACATTTCTTAAGAGTTGTGCATTAAGGAAGCTGCGTATCCCAGACATTAAAAAGATACTTGTAGGGCCTGGGGTGACCCGGGGGTCACAGCACTTGTCCGCCTTCTTTGTCTGATTCAGCGCTGGAGCCTTCAGAGATTTAGGGTGGTGTGTGCATGCAGACCACAATGTACATGCTAAATGGCATGGCCGGTTCCTATGCGCACAGAACGTTTTCGAAGTTCCATTCTCTGTTTCCTGACACACTCAGCAACCTGGCGTGGTAGGAATCGCTGGGCTGCAGGGTAGCTCGTGGAATGGGATTAGGCATAATAAGAAGCTCCGGTCTCCCTAAACCCCTCTGTCCTCCCCCGCCCTTTGGCCTCCCCCATGACCCGCTCGCTAATCAATGCAAATGTCGTAAGAGGCCAGGCCCGCAATAGGCATTCCAGAGAGCTCAGACCACCAGCCGAGCTTTAAATAAGTGCAGATGTGACAGGCAGGAGACCCGGGGAGGGCTGCCTCTGTGCCCCTCACGTCCCTGGGCTATGTGCGCAGCACGCCCGCGGCGGTTGCGGGAACTATGTCTGGGCGAAATGGGGCGCGCACCTAGTTAACCGCAGAAGGAATGGAGGCCCCCGAGTTTGAGGGTAGCGCGGGGATGGTATGAGAGCCCCATCGTCCATTAACTTCCTTGGCCCCGCTGCTGCTTCCCTAAGTGGCTGGAGAGTCATCCACGCTCGCCGCCGGCCCCGACCTCCACCCGCCGGATTGCCGGGCCTCGTTCGGGAAATCCCGAACCTGGCTGGCCCGACTGCTGGGGAGGCTTCGCTCTTCCAGGGCAGGGTCTGACCCGCCCGCGACATACGCGAGTCTGGAGCTTCTGCCCTGCTTACCACTCGCTCTTCCCCCCAACCCCCACGCGGGAATACACCTTCCCCGCCACAACCGCAGCATGGAGGCTTAGCGCCGGGGCCAAAGCGCTGTGCGGGGGGCATCCCGGCCTGCGGGTCGCAGTGTGCGGTCCACAGCGGAGGCGGAGGGTCAGGTCAACCCTGGGTCAGTCCCCAAGCCCCGGTGAAGGCTGAGCGGCGCAGCGCGGGGGCGAGATGCGGCGTGGGAGCATAAAGCGCCGGGCAGCCGCGTCCCCGCAAACCGCCCGCGGACCCGGCGACCCGCAGGTCCCGCGTAGCCCCGACTGCAGACTCCGAGTCTAAGGGCCTTAGGGAAAAACGGAGAGAGGGAAACGGAGCCTTGCGCATTCTTTGGTGTTTCGTCCGCCCTGAGCCGGGTTCCGAATTTATTCACAACCCTCCTCTCAACCCCACCAAGTCAGGACAGCTCCACTAACCTCGTCCGATCCTGGGGCTCCCAGGCTGCGCGGCCACTGGGCCAACGATCTCGCCCTCCGACCTGGGCCTTTTGGGGCCGAGCAAACCCTCTTTCGTCTGTCCCGCCAGGCTCCGCGGGTGCCGTTCGCGTGGCCCAGAAGGGTGGCGCATGTCGGAGATGTGGGCCACTTGGAGGCGGCCCACCTCCAGCGCCCCGCGAGGCGCCCTGGCCAGGCCCCCACCCCGCCCCCGCCCTAGAGACCACCCTGGCCCCAAGCATTTCCGTCTCTCCGGGCCCCAACCGCTCCAGGCCCCGCGCCCCGCCGATGCGGGAACGGCTCCCCTCGGAAACCTGAAAGCGGTAAGGGCCGGCCGCCGCGCCGGGTGCAGGGCCTTGTCCACGGAGCTGCCCTGCCGCCCAGCCCGGCTGCCCCGGGCCATCCCATCGGTCTCCAGCGCTTTGGAGACACCCGTCTCGGCGCCTGCTCTCCTCCCCACGCCCCAGCCCCTCTAGACACTCCCTCGGCCGCCGGGCATGCTCGGCAGGACCCCGCGCCGAGGCCGCCTGCTGGAGCCCAGGGGCTGTGAGCGTCACCCGCGCCGCCGGCCGGTGCCGGGCGTCTGTCCCTCCCTCCGCGCCGGGTGCGGCACGAAGGGCTCCTGGCGGACACCGCCGGTACCAGCGACACCCGGCCTTCCGCGCTCCAACTCGGCACCGCCGAGAGCCACGTGCGCCGAATAGGCGCCGCACCCGCCCAGGTCCCAGCTGCCTCCGGCGCCTGAAGGAGCTTCCGCGCCGCCGCCACCAGCACGCCGCGCCCGTTGCAGCCGCCGCCAGCCCACACCTGCATCCTCTCCTGCTTGCCTTTCCATCCGCGCGTAGAAATGCCACGTACTTTAAAAACAATTTTAAAAAGTATATATATATTTTTTTCCAGAGACATGAAGAAAGAATCGAGAAGGATACGACAATCCGAGCGCAGAGGCGCAGAAACGCAAACTGGCGCAGAAACGCAAACTGGCCCAGAGCGACCTTGCTTGGCGGAGAGACTCATTTACCTCGCTGGAGAGGCGGCAGCAATGGGTGTCCAAAAGGAGGATCGACGCTTAAAAGACAGAGGATAAACAGCTTCAAATTATATCGAAAAACCATTCAAACCCATAATTCCTTTTTGTACACCCGGTCTAACTGAAATGCCGACTGTAAGCAAAATCAAAAACTTGAATTTATTGATATAAGTCCTGTTAAAGGAGGCCGGCAATAGGAGACACATGGCAATTAAGCTAGGTGATGCTGACTACGATATTATATTCTTCAGAGACTTTCTAAAGTTCTAATGAGTTTTTCTTTAATTCTTTTTTAAGTGCAAAATTTAGCTAAATAACTTTTTCAACGGCAAACAACCCCAGATAATATGGTTACTTTCCTAATGTAAAAATTCTTGATGACGTATCACTTAAAACAGAATTTACAAGGTTTCGGATTGTGTAACAAACAGCCAAACATAACCGGGCTAAAGAACTAAGTCCCCTTATATAAATACCTAATTCCATCATTCAAAATGGTTGTTGCTTTGTAGAGTAAATCTAAATCACAGGGTGAAGCTTAGCTGCCCTTTCATAAATAATATCTCAACTTCCCTCCAACCCCAAAGAAGACTAACTGCGCTGTCAGTATTTTGTTCTTTAGAGGGAATAAATTGTCTTTTTCAGACATCTGAGGTGCTCAGGTATGAGATGTGTTAAGCATTCATATGAAAATATTTTGGAAGATGGTGCAGGTGTGGGCTGACTTAAATTACTTGCTTTGTGTTTTTCTAAAAGGTCAAATGTAGGATCTGGTTTTAGGGAAGGCAGAATAAGATTTCCTGACATAAGTTAAAATGCCCATGTGCCCAGCCTCAGATGGAGGAGATAATACAAACCTGATAAGGCATTTAGCGGAAGCATCCTGAAAAATGATGTGCCTATCAGCACGCATGTCATCAATCAAAAATTATTTAATATTTGCATTCAATTAACCAAATGACTCCACCATTTGGAGAATTTTCCCAAATAAGCAATTAGTGAAATGATCAGTAATGTCTTCCAATACTCTCATTTAATGGTAAATTATTGAGCAGTACTTTAACTTCTAGGAATATTTAATAACCTGGGAATTAGTGGTGCACTTAAAAATGGAGCGCAAGAATTTCAGTTTAATTTTCTAAACTAGTAGAAAATATTAACAGAATTACTTTTAAAAAAAAATCATTTTAGAACAAAGACTAAATTTAGGAAACAAATCAGAGCAGCCCTAACATCTGAAGACATAAGTGAGTTGAGTATGTGGTATCTTGAATAATTTTCCATATAAAATAGCTTAGTGGCCTTTAAAAAAACCTCTGCTTAATTAAACACATAAAATTGGCTATATTAATATATGGGTTTTTTTTAATCTTATGTAACTAGAATTCCTTGCATACCATCATAAGAAACCAACAGCTATGTTGGCTATATTCCCTAAGTATAAGTAATTTAAATTCCCTGAATATAATTGACCTCATTAAGTTGAATCATAGGACATAAAAGCTACTGGGGAAACTCTTTATATACAATTATGCAGATCAGTAGTAGTTTTTAAGTCACTAATAACTAGACATATAAATTTTCTGGGTTGAAGGAGAGACTGTAAATCTATCTTGTATAATTTTCTAGCCATCTTTTAAAATGAGATAAATTATAACATAAACATCTTAGAGATTGGTTTTATTATAAGGAAATAATTTTCTTTGCTGTCAGAGATGCCCATGAGGGTAAATTTTTATTATATATGTGAGAGCTGTTAAATTCGATGATTAAACACACAATTTCAAACCATTTCTCAGAAAAGTTCTGACTTTTAATAGTATTTTACTTCTGAGAAATGCATTAAAAATACAAAATTAGTAGCATTAATATTGAATTTTCATAACTGATAATCTGTCCATAGAACAGGAAATATGTGCAAATAAAAACTAAAAACTGAGGTCCAGGTGACTGAGGACATTAAAAATTATGGTCAGCAGAATAATAACTTATTTTACTAACAATTTGTGCAGTACTTTCTTAAGATCTGCCCTTTACAATGATGAAATTGCTCAGGGATCCTTTCACCAACCTCACACAATTACAGCAGTGTGTGTGTGTGCGTGTGCGTGTGCGTGCGTGTGTGTGTGTGTGTGTGTGTGTGTGTGTGATCTCCATTCACCTTTGCCGGGCAAAGAAACAAAGGAAGAATGGAAATCCTGAGCTACTCTGACACACATAAGGACTTATAGTTTATTAATCGGAGAATTTAGCTTATCCCTTCTGCTATTCATCTGAAATTAATTAAGTGTGTAGAATTACAAGGTGGGTGTATCCGAGACAGCAGGCCCTGCTCGGACTAATCAAAAGGGCACATGTTGAATGAACACAATTTAGTTAAGGTTAATCCAGTGAAGATGATACCTCCCTGGTCTTAATTACTCTAGGTGATAGATTGTGGAATGAGAAAGTAGGAAGGAAGGGAAATTCTGTTCTGCTGAATACCAGGATTTTCTAATTTAATTTAGCTCTCTGTTTTCACAGAAGCTAACAGTTTCCATTCAAGGAGCAGGACCACACTGTCTGGATTCTTGTTTAAGGTAGGTAAAGCAAACAACAAAAAAATTTTGCATGTATATTTTTAAGAAGAATAAGTAGAAAAAAATATGAAGCTTTCAAAGGTGTTGATGATAATGTGCCTTTCATTACAGACATGTCGGTTCAGAATTTTATCACAGTTCAGTGGATTCTTTATGATTTATGCTGGAGGAGTTACCTTTTTGAACTTTATTCTGAGTGCCTAGACTGATCAATGTTGAAAAAGCACATTTCTGTACCTACAAAACTGCATTAATAAAATGAATGCATATGTCTATTTAAAGACAAGGCAGTTTAAAATATTAATAAGTACACAGCTTATCACCATGGATGAATTGAACAATTTAAATAATGTCGAACAAAAGAAGTAGATGTAAGAGTACATGCTTTATGATTCCATTTATATGAAGCTCAAAAACAAACAACACCAATCTGTAGCATTACAAGTCAACATAGTGATTATCCTCAGAAGAAAAGTCTGCAACTGGAGCATAGAACAAAAGGGACTTCCGGGGACACTGATAATGTTCTGTTTCTCAAGCTGGGTACTGGTTCCACAGGTGTGTCCACTTTATGAAAATTCATTGTTCTATGTATTTGTGAACTTATGGCTTGTGCATTTTTCAGCATATACATTTTATTTCAATAAAACATTCACTTTACAAAATGAAAACACGTAAGAGAAAAAACACTAAAGGATAAGGGAATGGTAGGACAAGACATTTTTAAAAGATGGTGTGGGCTGAGGGCTAAGGATGTAATTCTAAAAGAGAGAAAATGCATTGAAATAGCTAGCAAAAATATTAACAGAGTCTTCATGTGGTCACTTTGCCATCTTAATATCTACACACCCACAAACACTTAGATTACTCCTCAGTACCCAGGCTTCACCAAATATTTGGATCTTTCTTGTTTTTGTTTTGTGTATGTTAAAGTCCAAGTCTGATTAAGGTGTTTAAGAATCTTATTCTTTCTTGCTATTTAAGGCGTAGCCCTCCCCCCAAACCCTGCCAAAAAACACATAAAAACAAAAAAACTCATTTTCTCCTGGAGCATGCATTAGAAAATCATCGGATGATTTCCTTGTTTTCAGTTTTGTGATATATTTTCTGCTCAAAAGGGGCTGTTTCTGATTTATTAGCATTTGATCCCCTAGTTTCCTGCCATTGATCAAGCCTAATACTTGGCTCAGTTGATGAGTTTTATATGAAAACTGATATTTCAGGAAGACGGAAGGTTGAACCCATTTTTAATATTTTTCCCCCTTCATCTTTTTCAGAGTTTGACGTACACGGGAGACACCTAGCAAAGCCCGAAACTAAATTATTTTTCACCACATCTCCCTGGTATAAAACTTTTTGGAAGTCGAACATGTATTTATCAATAAAAGAGATGTTTGTCCAGTGTCATTCACATCCTGTCAACTGTATATATATTTACACCCTCTCACCAAAACATGCCTTTACCCTGCTGCTGACCGGCCGTCCGCCATTCAATCTCCAGTGAGGTTGCGGTGAGTAAGGTCAACTCCTTGGAAACATCTGTATTTGATCAGTTTGCACTGAACAGGGGCCTTCCTAATGCTGGACTCCCCTGAAGTCTGCTGTGACAATAGTTGATTCACCACCACTGCCCGAGCCTCCCTCAGGAAGCCTTTTTTTCTTTTTTTTTTTTTTTTTTTCTCATCTGAGACTCTGCAATGCCCAGACTCAGTTCTACTCTAATGAGCCCAGGGCATTTGCAGTTCCATGCCTTCCAAACTGGCAGCACACCGGGGGAGAATTTCCCTTCTATAACTTGAAGATATTATTCTAGTTATTGCTAAAGGTAGGACTTGTGGTTATTTCTCTGTTTCGGTACTGGGAAAGAGTAACCAGTGGAATCTGATCAGAAAGTCAGCAATGTGTTGACAGTATTTCAACCATTCTCGACCCTGATGGGGTCAGTTCTATGCTCCCAGGTGCACATTCGTGGAGGATTAGCATTAGCCTCTGTGTCTATCTGTATTTTCTTTTCTCTTTTGTCTCTTTCTTTTTTTCTAACCATCTTTTCAGCATTGCATCATCCACACATTCTTCTAGCAGAAAATCTAAAGGACAACTCCAGAGCTTCTTTTAATCGAAAGCAAGAAATAACTTTTAGGATAGTCTGGTAGCCCCAGATGGTATTTTGATAGGCAGAATATACATTTTATTCACCTCAATAGAAAGACCGGGGTGAGAGCTGAGGGCAAATTAATGCAAAAGAAAAATTGACAAAACGTCTAGTGTAAACTTTTAAATTAAACATCGACCTGAAGATAGCATGAAAGAAGTTTTATTAAAATTTGAGGCTTTATTAAATTCATCGTACTGGTAGAGCATTTAGAAAGCCCCCTGCCAAGTATTTACCAACTTCGTTTACTACATTTTAAAAATGCAATTGTGGGAAAAAAAAGCAAGTGTGACTATTCTTCATTTACAAAGAGGGTGAAGCAAGAGGCTAAAAAGACTAATCAGTTACCTTTTCACTGACAGACTTCTGCAGGTAATAGCTATTAGTGGGAGGCAAGAGACCCACAAGACAGTCCCCTTCTTTAGGAGCTGTTGGTCATTGAGAGAACAAAACAAAAATACATGAAAATGTAAATAACAGAAAAAAAAAAAGTCGGGTAGTCTGTCAGTGATACAGCCACTACCATGTAGATCATCCATCCTTTCCCCCATGTTAAGCACATTAAAACTGGTTCATGGTTTAAAGCTGATGCCTGTCTGTGGTCCCATCTCAGATCTCCATGCTGTTGCTTCTTCATCACCCAATCATCAGCTGTGCTGGGGTCAGACACAGCTGCATTATAATCCCAGCACTTCTGGGACCTAGAGCAAGTTACTGAACTTCTCTGTGCCTTAGTTTCCTCACCTGTAAATAATAGCACTGCCTCATGAGGCCAGTTGGTAAAGGAGACGATGTATGAAACGTGCTAAAAGCAATGCCTGGTGTGTACAGCCCCAGTCTCTAACCTTTTTGATACCAGGGACTGGTGCTCCTATGAGCTAATGCCTGATGACCTGAGGTGGAGCTGAGGCAGTGATGCTAGTGCGGAGAGCGGCAGCAAATACAGAAGAAGCTTCGCTCGCTTGCCTGCCGCTCACCTTTTCCTGTGCGGCCCAGTTCCTAACAGGCCACGGACTGGTATCGGTCCAAAGCCCTGGAGTTGGGGGCTCCTGGAGTACAGCATGCTCAGCAAAGTCAGTTATGACTAGTATTCAGATTCCTGCCATTCCTATCCCTCCCATATCAGCCAGCCATGTTGTGTTTAATATCTACTGGTACAGTTTGGGTAAAAAGGAATTGTCTTGAAATACTTCAGTAAACTGCTCGTTTAAATGTTCATCGCTTGAAAGTCTGCTGGCTCTTCCAAGCAACCTAATTCAGCAGAAATGGAAATTTAGGGTGATTCACATGGCCCTGTTTTCTCCTAAGTGCCAAATTACACACTGTACAAATAAAAGAACAGGTTTTTCCGCCACAAAAGGATTAACTTTGAAAGGTCTTGCAATGGGTGTAGAAATCCTTCTTGGTACCAAGGCCAGTGCTGGTCCCAAAAGTCAATATTCTGGAAAACCTGACCTTCTTGCATGGTTTTAACTGGCTTCATGCAAGTGACTCAAATGCTTTTTCTTACCTCAGCCTTGTCTCACATGTTGGCAGTATTTTCACTCATCTCTGCTTCTGAATTGCCTGGCGGCCAAAGGACTCCGTTGCCTTCTTCCTTCGGTGATCTCCCTCCTCCCTGCTCAGGCAGGGCCTTTCCTAAGGAGTCACTAGTCCCATGTTTTCTGGGTCTGTCTCTGTCTCTTTAAGACACTGTGTGTCCTCCACTGTTTCTGGCCACTTCGCCTCAGCGGCTTTCTTCTCCATGCAGTCCAGGCGACTCCCGTTTCCTGCCCTGCTGGCCATCCCGGTCTCCTGCAGGATCAGTCTCGGTTCCTACCGTCTTTGGAACACTCCTCGTCACTTTCGGGGTTGTGCACATTGGCCCTCCTGAGAGCTCTTTCAAAATCAAACTTTCCCAAGTTTCTCTCTGCTTTGCTCCCCGAATCAAGTTCACTGTGCACTTGACCTTTGCTCTGTCTCCCTTCTCTGGCTTTTCTCATGCATGATACTTGTCTGTCTTTGAGTAAAGGGGCAGTGGCTGCAGTGTGAGGAAGGCTAGGTTAGAGTCATGACTCCCAGCCTCCCTTGATTCATCCTGTCTTCCTCCTTCTAGTGATCCATTAAGACAGTTCTGGAGCCTGCCATAATCTCCTCCTTCATAATGACTTCTGGGAAATCTGCTTAGCCCCACATACCTGCCCACCGGCACCAGCCAAAACCACAGTACATTCCAGGGGAGCGTGTCAACACTGTCCCTTCCCTAGGTCTGGAAACCTCTTCACTTTTGTGTCGTGTCCTTGGGGACGTTTCTTGACAAAAGCTGTGTCTGATTCAGTTATCTGTAGAACCAGGCATGTTGCTGTCATTAGATTAAAAGTCCCATTCAATTCTGTTAAATCTAATTAATTTAAAATGTAAAGATGATTTAGGGTTGCACTGAGCGTGAAAGAAAAAGAAGAGTAGATGCCACATTTCTGCCTCCATGATGAAAAATGAACACACATGAAAGAAATAGGGAGCAAGGCAAGATCTGTGTGATCGAAAGAGGAACTAGAGTGAGCCGCCTGGGAGCAGGAACTCCCCGGGGAGAAGTTAAGGCTTGTTCGTGTCCGAGGGGTGTTGGGGGATGGAAAAAAAGTGTTCACAATAATTTCTACTTAGTTTAATGTCCAATTTATTAGTTTTTAAGCAAGTGACATTTTGAAAATATTCACACACTTCTGAATAACTAATAACTCAAAAACATCAACTTAACTAATTAGATTTTCTCTAACAAGTGGACATTTTTGCACACTTAAGCAATTGAAGTTGTCACAATTCTAATATATCAGATTCTTCTAATTGCTTTAAACACCTTTAAAAATAAATCAGCAATGATTTGTTGATACAAAACTCATCAGTTCATTTACACTAAAACCAGTTACAAAAGGGCTGACACCATACATTTAAATGTGATTCTTCTTTGTTTTTATTCTAATTGTTAACTATTTAGTTCTTTGTTCTTCACCTTGGGTATATTTTTCACTGAACTACCCTAAAGAGCGGTGTCACTTTCTAAGCCAAGTTAGGGTTGCAAATACAGGTGGATGGTCCCGATTCAGGACAGGGTACAAGTGAAGGGTGTGCTCTGCAAGGGCAGCGTCTGGCCAGGCACTTTATTATATGGAGACCTTGTTGGTTATGTCAGAGCTGCCCAAATTATGGGCTCTGACAAAACAGATACATTTTTACTATTTCGATCTTAATCTTTTCTCTCAAACGATGCTTTTTCTGAGTATCTTACCTTATCGATAGTACAGTCTTATAGAAGTTAACTCTATAACTGCCTCTTTTGAGTGTCTTCCCTTCATTTTGTGGCAGGTATAAGCCTATTTTGCAATCGCTGGCTCTCAGTGGGTCCTAATCTGGTTCCATTTTAACTCATATATTGGCTAAACTTGGGTAACCAAAATTATAGAGCCGCAGTATTGATATTACACACTCCACTAACTAACTGTGAGACGTTGGGTAAGTCACTTTCCCTGAGCTCTAGGTTTCTATCCAGACTCCAGCTTTGAAGTCCGGTCAGCTCTAACCGTGTTAGATTCTTAGATTCTAAGTGGCAAAATGTATGCATCATACAACCAGTGCTGTGGTCCTTCATAAGAGGATGTGACCAGCATGGGTAAGCTGGAGGTAAGGGAGTCCTGCGGTGGAGTTGATGGGCCAAGTGGGATCTTGAAGGATGGTGGGATTTGATTGGAATAGAAAAAGAGAAAGGGAAATCTAGGGAAAGGGAAGATATGAAGGCCTGGCAGCAGGAGTTAGGTGGTCCCAACAGAAGTGGAACACAAAATAAAAATATTCAAAAGAAACCATCGTGGTGACATTACCAACAGGAGGGATAAGCACGTTTACCAATAGAGAACTTTGGGCATATCTGTCCTGGCAACTCTGTTATCTGTTGCCTAAACATTTTTTCCATTTGACAATTATTTATGAGATTTCCTTTGAGGATATAAGTTCAAGTCCAGACACACCTTAGCAAAGTTGTGTTTAGCATTATCTGCTCTGTGCCCAGAGGTTGGAGGGGTGGGGTGTCATCTACCAGATGCAGATGTGTATGAGTGCAGTGGCTCTGCCACCCTCCCCTCTTCTTGCCCAGCCCTTGCTCTCCTGTTTCAGTTTTCTGTTGCTGTGACACCAACCCCTCCAAAAAATAATGGCTCAAGACAAAAATTTATTATTTCGTCTGTGGCTTAGCTAGGTTCACCAGGCAGTTCGGTTCCACATAAGATCAGCTGGGGTCTCCCACTTGGCTGCATTCAGCTGCTAGATGGGGTGTGCTGGCAGGTCAAGGAAGGCTTCATGCGTGTGTCTGGTGTCTCAATTCTCCTCCATGCGGCCCTTCCTCCTGGTGGGCTTTCTCTCAAAAATGGTGGTTTTAGGATGGCCAAACTTTTTACCTGGCTACTGGCTTCCAAGAAGGAGGAAGCAGAATCTGACTGAAGAAGGCCTGCATTTGGGAGTTCCACAATGTCATCTCAATGGCATTCTATCATTCAAAGGTAGTCACCAGGCCAGCCCAGATGAAATAGTCCTCTTGATGGGAGGAGCACCATGTGCAGAAGACTCGATGGTAGCCATCTTTAAGGACTATGTCTGCAGTCTCCTCCCCACTGTGTGGCTGTGCGTGCAAGCTGCTGGAGGGATTAAAATAAGAATAGCAGCCGGCAAATAGACCTCAAAGCCAACACCGATCTCCATGCCATCTGTGAGCAACTGCAATAAATGCCGGCGGCCCTGCTCATTTTGACTCTTCATTGCACACCTTTGGTTAATGCTGTTTCTCAAAGGCGAGTCTTTTCCCACCTAATTAGAACAAAAGTTCCCAGGGGCAGAGACCACCTGTTCTTCTTCACATGTCTATACCTTGAGTCAGGCTAATAGGTTCTGAAGGAAGTTGAATTTGCACAAAATTCCACGCACTCATATCTCTTGAGCACTCACTAGTGGTCTAGAGTTATAGCAGTGAACAAAGTCCCCATACTCATGGAGCTTACATGGTTATTGAATAATAATAATGATGACAACAATCATACCTACTGTACGTTGAGCACCTATTGTCTCTCTGCTAGATATTGTGGCTGTTGCTTTATATGTAGTGCCCTTAATCCTCCCAACAACTCTATGAAGAGAAGTTATTATTGTTTCCTTTTACAGAAGAAGAAATAGAGGCTTTTAAAGAAACCTCAGGCCAGAGAGCATCAGTGACAGAGTGGGGATCCAAATCTGAGACTACATGGCTCCAAAGTGGGACCATAACCTCTATTCTGTTACTAGCTAGGTTGTGCAAATGCCAATTCCCAATGCACAGTTTTCAGTTATCACAAGAACATCATGATGTTACCAAAACGAAAATACCAGACAAGCATGTGCTATTGTGCACATGTGTGAGCATGCACCTGTGTGAGAGAAGGCAGCCGATATTGGGAAGCCTAATAACTCTGATGTTGCAAAGCAGTGGTTCTCAGTGTGGTCCATGAATCCAAACTATTTTCATAACAACACTAAGACATTACACGTAGTTATTTTTCTTAAAGTATTATTTGTTAATATAAAGGTTTATTATTTCCAAATGAATTAATAAACAAGTATTTTTTAAGTTTTCGGTTTTAATTGCTAATGTGGAAATTATTAATAGGTATAATTCATATAGACAAAAGCTTATTGGAGTCCTCGATAACTTTTAAGTATGACAAGGAGTCCTGAGACCAAGGGGTTCGAGAACTACTGCTTTTATGTGCTACTACTGGGAAAAAGGTTGGAAACCCCTGGCTCTGTAGAAAAAGCTACAGGTATAAGTCCTTTGCCTGATATTTGGTAAGCATCGTCAAAGACCTAAAGGAGAAGGAATGAGATGCTCTGAGAGAAGAGAGCCCCGTGAGACCATGAAGAACCCACTGAAAGTGAGAGTCGAACAGAATGTTGAATTTCTCTCCACCCTGCAGTCCAGAAGCCCAGCAGACATTCAAAGGGTGACACATGCTTTGCCCATTGCACGTCGAGGCGGCAGTCATTTGCTACAAAGACTGGCGAGCCAACAGTTTAGAAAACACAGCCTGGGAGCACAAGTACCTGGCCCTAGCACCTAAGGATGTCGGCTCAGGGCTGATCTCCAAATACCTAATATCTGCACACAGATTTGGTTCAGAAAAGAAAACAGGTAAAGCAACATCTGTTCATCAGCCCAGTTCTCCAGAAGCAGCTAGCACTATGTCCCCACCCCCACCCCATCTCCACCACTGCCTAGATCTCCAAATGAGAACTGAGAGAAAAGAGGCTTGTGATCTGCATGCTGCAAAAGAGGAAGTGCTTTGCTTTATCACTGCTGGACTCCCTGTCTTTATCTCCAGCTCCCTGCATTTGGGGTAGACAGTGCCACTGAACCACTTGATCAGACCCGAGTCATACATGTAGTTCTTTCTAAAACTTCTTTGTTATGTTTGTGAAGATGCCAAGGAAGGTGTGAACGGAACGTCTATAGGAGCAGCCTGGTCTACACAGCCCAGCCTTGCCATCTGACCTTCAGTCAGACGATTCCTGCAGACTGGTAGCCACATGAACCAGCCCCAGGCTGACCACTGAGGTTTGCTAAAAGGCTGTCAAGTTATGAAGCAGCTCGTCCCCAAAGGTGGGATTCCAGGCCCTGGGACAAACTGGAATAAGAGGAGCCCAGGGGAAAAGGATTGGTGCCTTAGCCCACAAGGATTCACCATTGCTTTCTGTAGGAAATAGGCACAGTCCTCTTTCCTGATGCCCCACGAGCACCCTTCTATCTCTCTTCTTCTGTTCTTTACTTGTCTCTTTCATCTCCCAGCTCTTTCTGCTTTCCAGCACCCTTTTTTTCTTCATACACCCTCCCTTCCTTTTCTAGGGTTTGGGCCTGAAATCCATGGGTATGACTTTGCTCTTCTGGAGACCCAGAGAGCAGGAGGTGCTGCTGAGCCCTGATATAGAAGACAATGAAGAGGGGATGGGGAGAAAAGGGGAGGCAGAATCAGAATCGGCAAAGTGCCTTCAGTTTCAGAAAATAAGAAGCATGTGAATCTCATCTTGCGTAGATTTTCTTTAACTTGACTATGATAATGATGCTACCTTTATGCAACCCAACCATAGAGATAAATGTATGTGAATATTTAGTGTCATATCACCACATATTGAGTTGTTAACAATGCTTGTCTCTAAGGCCCTTAAAACAACAAAGTAATGCATCTCTAATGGTGGAATCCCAGGCACTGAGACAGACCGGTGTGAGTGATATTGGGATGGAAGAACTATTCCAGCCTTCCTTCACTTACACCAAATGGGCAACCATCTACTCCAATTATGTAAAAGGCAGTTTGCATCAATTTGTTTTCATCTGAGTGCATTCACTCGTAAACTAAAATGACTTCCGGTGAGTTATCCGGTGAGATCTAGGGCATTAAGGTTTACATTAGTTACCCATTTCTTAAAAACTGAGCATTGTTCCAACAAAAGGTAACCTCTTCAGCTCCTCAGGCCCCACCCATGAGAATGAGTTGTCTGGGCGACTTGGCTCCATGAGCAGAGGGATGGTGCATCATTCATTTGTTCATTCATTCATTCATTTAACAAATAAGGGAGGGGAAGGAAGAAGGCAGTGAGGAAAGGGAAATGGGGCTTTTCAGGAAACTGGGGAGGGGAGTGACCAGCTTCACAGTTAGGAGAGAGACCCCCGGCTGGCAAGATCAGCTTTGGAACCACCACGGGAATCTTTGGCAGAGGGCTCCCTGCCTCAAAGCAGAGGATTAACCCCCAGAAATGGAGACGATGGGAAGGAGGGGAGTCTGTGGGCTCCACAGTGTCAGCTTATCACTCCGAATGGTACCTCCAGCAACATCTCCCCTCCCTGGCTTTGCCTTCTAGAACTTGGCAGAAAAGAGCCTTCTGAAGCTTTTCGCACCAGCACAACTCATTTCTCTTTTGAGCGGGTCGGATGGGAGCCATCTGCTCTGAGGCCTGTGTGGAAGGGAGTTAGAAAAGCCCTCCCAGGCTCTCCCACCTCTCTCTGATGCTGGCTTACTCTTCTGAAATAAGCACCCTGGGTCCTAAAATACAAACCCCACTGGCATAAGTAATGGATTAAGTCTTGAGCTGCTGTCAATCTCCAGCAGGGCAGTGGTGAGAAAGCAGCTGCTGCTAAAGGGTACCAGGTATTTGGGCTCAGAAGAATGAGATTCAAATCCTACTTTTTACTTGCATGATCTGGCACAGGTCACTTAACCCATTTGAGAGATAGGTATTGAGAGAATATTTGGTAATATGGTTTTTGGATATAGAATACAATAGCATAGGTCATTATTACCCAATTTTATCAGATCTTTTTGTGAATGACAGCTAGCTGGGAGGAAGTTGGTCAGGAGGCCTGGGGAGGAGGGATGGAGGAGGGATGGAGGAGGGGAAGGAGAGAGCTCCACAGCAGAATGTGATCTCAAGCAGAAAGGCCTGGAAGAGGGCTGGGCACGTGCAAGGCACAAGAAGGTCACAGAGAAATAGAGGAGAGGTCTTAAGGGGAGAAGGGGGAGGGGAAGGCATAGAGATCTAGGGCCTGCTCTGTGGGGCCTGGGACAGCTCAGGAAAGGGACAAGGAGGTCATGGGTGACTTGGAGAAACGCCTGGGGCTTCCTCACTGCTGTTCTCCAGGCTAGGGTGAGGGTCTGCCCTGTGTCTTGCCGTGGGCTGGAAAGCTGTCCAGGCCCTGCTTTGGGGTCAGAGAAACATTGGGTAGTAGGTACTCCGCCTAAGGCATTTGGAGCAGGTGCTTTGCCCCCTCTCTAGACACCTACAGACCAGGGCAAGGGGGGCACAGGACCCCCAGATGTAACTCACAACTGATTAAAAATTTACTTCTAATGGAGACCAGTCTTCCCATCTAAAGCCTTGGGCATCCCGGCTTATCTGGATTTCTGAGACATTTTTTACCCAGGGAAACACATCAATTGCATGGGGAGGAGGGGAGACTCATGAAAATCACTTTAAATTAACTTTACACTGCTTTTTACAGCAGGGGAGCTCCATGGACCCCAGCTATGCTAATACAGCCTTGAGGTTTGAAGGGCAAATCCCCGCAAATGCAGCGCTGCCACAGTAACCGCTCTCACTGCCTGCTCCAGGGCCACGAGGCTCTTACCACATTGTAAACTATACATTTGCAAATCTCACAGCTAATCCACAGTACAGCTTGCCTGCAATCTAATACGGGCCTGAGAGCCCAGAGGCACCCTTGTGGCACAGGCAGTCCCTGTCTTAAGCCTCACACTGAAAAGTACAACTGGTTAGCCAGACTGCAAAATATGTAACTTGAAGTCCCCTTGCCATGAGAACCACGTCTCTGGAATTTCCTGGCTTCGGGAGGGGTGGCGTTCAATTTCTAACCTTTGCTTTATGTTGGTGGAGCTCTTGCATTTTATTCCTGGGGTTGTTTCTGTATTTGGTAGGGAGGTGAGGGGGCAGGGAGAAAGGAATGAAAGAATCTAATAGTTTGAAAACGAGGAGCCTAAGGCTGCCAAGTGGCGCACCGTGGAGCGCCATCTGAGCCTAGCGCGGTGGGCCCAGGGACAAAGCGATGCAGACAGAGGCCATGGAAATGCTCCTTCTGCCTTCTCCCCACATGCACGTTGCTACAGGTTTTCCCACAGCTCGGTAATTGTGGCGAAGTGAGAACAGCTGTCATATCAGGGCACAAACACTGGACTCGGAATCAGAAAATCTCATTTCCAGCCCTGCCTTTACTGCTTGCTCCTGAGGGACCTTTGGGAACTCTCTCTACCTGTCTGGGTTTCAGCTTCTTCCTTTATCAACGAGGCTAATCTCACCTCACAGAGATTCGTGAGGATCGGATGAAGTAAATGGGAGAATGGAGGATGACCAAAAGCCCGCCTAGGGAGCTCTTTGGAATATCTGGATTCAGAAAGGTTGCCTCTGCAGCTTAGCGCAGAAACAAATAAAATGTCCAGTGAGCAGCTCCTGTGTGCTGGCTACTTGCTCGGCCATGATGGCGACACCAAGGAGAATAAAAAAGGCCACCACGGACGCACAATCGAGTGCCGAGGATAAGTCACTAAGCCATCAAAAGATGACTCACAGGACAAGGCATCTTTTGCCAAGAATCAGTAAACACTGAAAAAAACTCAGAAGAGAGAAGAATGAGCATTCAGTAATGGGCGATGGATTCTTTCAGAGAAAAGAGGCCTTTAGAAGGCTTTATCCTCTTCACGTTGGCATCCTGGGAATATTTCTCACCCCTAAAATGTCTAGCCAAATGTGTCCAAGTTTGAACAGTCACGGGGCCCATAATCTAACTCTGCCTAAACAATTGGAGTAAACATTTTCAGATTAAATTGGCTTCAGGGAAAGCTAGTGTCTTTCACTGGGCAATTTTGTCTTTCATGCCCCAAGTCTATAGGCCCTGACACCATACAGAGTGCAGCAAGTTACTGCCTGGGGGTGCGTAGTCTCTGAAATTTTATTGCTCTGGGTGAGTTTCGTTTTTTAAAAAGAATATCAAATGTCATCATATGATTCAATTTCTTGGCTCCTACCTGAAAAAGGCTGAAGTCCCCTCTGAGGGCATTCTTTGTTGATAGCTGAGGCCCCCAGCCTGGGACCACGCCACACATCCCGTCTCCCCTGCAGCCCTGGGCTTCAAGTTGCGGCCACCAGGGAGGATTTGAGTTACAACTTAAAGAGCACAATGACATTTAAAAAATATCCAAGCATTACTATTGTTGCCTAAAAAACTTCTGCATGCATGTCCCTGTGTGAATATTATGCAACGAGGGCCCCATCCTGTAGTTACCTCCAATCTGAGTGATTTCTGAAGGTCACGCTAAAGCTCGGGGTTTAGATGAAGCCACATTAACAGAAAGGGAGCAGAGTGTGCCTACAAACTGAGAGTGGCTTTTCTGTGGAAAGCTAGGTTATCAGATGTTAAGGCAAAACCAAGGATAAATATAGAGACAGACGACAGAGGCAAAAGACTCTAAGGTGGCTATCTTTGTGAAAATGGTATGATGGGTGATATCTGTCTTTTTCTTCATACTTTTTGCAGTAAAAATTGATAATTAGAAATTTTTGATAATTAGAAATGGATCGTTTGAAAAATTCTCGATACCTATTAATTTGAAAATAAAACAAAAATACAAATGTTCTTTTCTAAACCATTATCTGTATTATCTTGGGCAAGTTAATTAACCTTTTTAAGTGTTAGTTTTCTCATCTGTAAATTGAAAAAAATAATAATACCACCAACTTCGACTGGTTATTTTGAGGATTAAATGAAGTAAACCAGATAAAGCTTTTAGAGGAGCACCTGGCACTTGTTAATACTCAGTAAGTTTTAGCTGTTTACGATCATCCCTCATTTCCTGGAATTAAACAAACATATACATGGAATTAGGGGCTGGTGCCACCCTTCCTGGGTAGCAGACGGAGAGTAATCCAAGCAGGCTCAGGTGGGACAGGTGAGAGCACAGGGCTCCTTAGTGCGATGATAACGAGGTCTATTGTTTCCAAACATATTAGCAGAGCCAAAGCATGTTAATATGAGAAATAATCTTCCCACCATGTGAGAGTACTTGTAGTGCCTTTAAACTTTCGAAGTGTTGCTTTCGTTAGGTGTATTTACTTTTCCTAGTAAGAAAAATAGCCATGTCTTTCTAGTAGGAAAGTTGAACTAGAACTAGAGGGTTCACATTCACCCTAATAATAGCAGAGCACAATTCACCCCTTTGGAGTGTATGCGACAGAGCAGAAGAAAGCCACTGTGAGCATCTGGCCCAAGTTTTGTAGGGAACAAAGTACTAAGGGGCAGAGTTTCTTCCCTTTTGGGGAAGGGGGAGCTATTGAAGAAAGAATATAGGCATCTGACCCAGAAACTTTAAGCAGATGGTAGCAGAGATTGCTCGTTGGCCCCAAATATCCATCTCTTCTTCTTGCTTTAGTAATAAATAGATCATTGAATTTTAATAGGGCACATGGGTGCCCAGAATAAAGACACATTCTCCAGCCTCCCTGGTACGTCAGGATAGCCATGTGATAGCTTTTGGCCACTAGGATGTGAGCAGAAGTGATATGTGCAACTTTTGGGTCATGTTTCCAGAAGGATAGAGCATGGTCTCTTCTTTCTCAATCCCCCTTCCCACTGGCTAGACTGTAGACATGGTGGCAGGAGACCTGGCCTGGCTCCTAGTTCACAAAAGGGAAGCCGTGTGTGGAGGTTAGCAGAGCAACAGGACAGGGGTCAATTTCCCATGCTGCAAAGCTGTCATAACAGCCAGCCGTCATTCATGCTCAGACTGTTAGAGAAAAATAAACTCCCATCTTGTTGAAGCCACCATACTAGACAAAATGTTTTTGATCCCCATAAATTAGAGTCTTTGCATCTATATGTTTTCTATCACTGAACTTCTGTCCCTACAGAGTTGTTCATTAGCCTAGAGGCAATCAAAGATTCATCCTCTTTTGAGTCAGATAATTTCTAGAGGGTCCATTAGATAACATGCAATGCTCCACTAAAAGCACACCCAGTGAAACCAACCAACCAACCAACCAACCTTTTTTTTTCAAGTAGAGCTTTCACTAAGTCTGTGGGAATTCAGGTGACACTCCTCTTCCTATTCTACCTGTCTCCCAGCTCTTCAATAGACCATTGAGGATCCATTGAAAATCAGCAGGTCCTTTGATCACGGTTCTTGGGGTTGCCCCATGGCCTACCCCTCTCTCTATCATGAGGAAACCAAAATCATCATTGTGAATTCTCTTCAATTTTTCTCCTAATCCTTGGGTCTTACAGCCTCTCCCTCAGCTCTGATAAATGTTATCAGTCTTTCTTTCATTTCCATCTCATTCCATTCTGAGTGGGTTGGGATCTTTAGCTCCCAGAGGTGAAACACCTGCAAGACAATCTAAGCATCATTTCGCAAAGAGCTCTAATCATCAAATTCCTTGAGTTGCATTACTGAATGCCCTTTTCACAGAGTATACCAGGTCCCAAGGTGGAGATGGATGGAAACAGTATATAGCGAGTGGGAAAATCCCATCACAGTAGACTTTCGCATAATAAATGTGAATTACCTGGCATATCCTGCATGTTCCATACATGGTAATTACCATTATTATCAGAAGGGAGAGCTCACTGACAGCCAGGATAGTCACATAAGAAGTGAGACTTGAATTAGACAGTGAAGATGGCAGGAGAGATATAGAAAGAAAACGGGACGTGGGGGCGCATTCCAGGCAGTGGGCATGCCAGGTGCAAAGGCGGAGGAGCAGCAATAAACATGTTCACTTCAGAGGACAGAGAGGAGACTGAGGAGTGTGGGAGAGAAGTGGGACCAACAGTGGGGCAGAGGGGCTAGAAAGCTGAGGTCTCGTATTCTACAATTGTGTCTCTTTACCAGGGCACAGGAGAAATACCAACATCCATACAAGCCCTTCCCATGTGTCTCACTTCCTCCTCAGCAGGAGAGGAGTCCTCTCAAGTCCTGATGCACTTTGGGGTAGAGCTGCCCCCTCCCCGCCACTGCCGGACCCCCTACCACTTCTCTAAGGGGAATTTAGATGATGGTCTTATTTTACAGTATTCCTGGGAAGACATGTGAAGGCCAACCAACCAGTTTATCTTTCAAGCAAGGTTTATTTCACCAAACATTGAAAGCTTGAGTTAGAGCTGCCACCATAATTACTGCCGTGTAATACAAACCTACAAGTACACTCTATTACCATCTTCCAAACATGCTTAATGGATGTGGCCTCCAGGAAGACTGAAAGGCACAAAATTATTATTTTCAACCATCAAATTGGCATTCGTGCTAACATTGACTAACTGCTCAGCTGCAGATAAAGTTCAAAAAAACACGAAGGCGCCTGTGATTTACTTTCTAAGTGTCAAGTGAAGATTATGAACCTGATGGTAATAAATTCTTAGAGGCAAATTGCTTGCATATTCCAAATCAGACATAAGCGGCAGTGTATACGTTCAGCAGGCTCTACAGATGAGATCCTATTTCTGAGAAATATTGGAAAGTCCCAGTGCTTTCCAAAACATCACAGTACGTGGCTTTCAAAGATAATAATGTCTACTTCCAAGCAGATTCATGGAAGAAAAGAGAGGCACATTTTATATTTAATTTTTCTTTGGTTCTTTCTCAACAGTGCGACATCTTATTGAAAACTGACAATCTAAGCAAATCTTGCAGAAAGTTTTGCAATTTGTATTTAAATATATTTTCTATTATTTTGAATTTCCCAGTAATACCCGATACAGGGTTCTTCATTACTACATGTATTGTTAGTTAGCAAGTGTTATTAGTTGGAAAGTATATTCTCAGCAGCTCATAACAAAATGCAAAACTAAGTGGTTTAAACAGCATGGGGGCTGATTGGCTCCCCCAGCAAGAAGTTGAAAGGCAGGGCGGAAGCAAACTGGTCAATGAAGAGACTCCGCAATGGTAGCAGGATCCAGGCTCTTTCCATTTTTCTGCTCCATCATCTTCCACATGTGAATTTTCTTACCACAGTCCACACTCAAATTCAGGAACTGCCATTTTTCTTGCCTTTTCTCTTGATGAGGGAAATCTTCCCCAGAAGCCTCAGGCACTTCCCCTCAGGTCCCGTTAGTCAGGACTTGGTCACATGTCGGGCCTAAGCAGCCATTTTTAATCTCTACGGGTGGTGATTGCCACTGTTAACCAGGAAGCAATAGAGGGTTGATATTGGAAAGGCCAGCAAGAGTCTATTACATTATCTGTGTGTAAAGAATGTCTCTAATGTGAGGTGAGTGATAACAGTGGAGAAAAACAAGTTTCAGAAGTTGTGTGATGGAGAATAGGTTGGGAATCACAGATACCTTGTGCCTAGTTTGAAAAAAATTCCCCAATGCCTCCCGGCCTGAACATTTGTAAGTAAAGTCACTACAGAAAGTAGTAGAGTATCTGGTTAGCTCTGTAGCAAGTTCTAATTACTACTTGGTTTTGTAAGTTGGAAAAAGCCATGGTCATCATGGTCACCTTTGAGATACTGGCTGCTTATATATGTGTTCCATTACCAGCCCAGCTTCATAAAAGCATGAAGTAGTTTGCAGCCAATCTTGCTTAGGAATGAAATGTGTAATAATAGGTTATGTGTAAAGATACAGAGCAAATAATAATTTGTTGAAATATGATAGTAAGTAATTGTGTGACATTATAAAAAGATATAATAGCTAGCAGTCTGATAAAGCCAACAGCTGAAAAAATTAACCTCTCTCTTCAGTGGATGCATGTGACAAGGTTCAAGTATCTGAACCTATTAAGACAGAAGGACCTGGGTATTTAGAAGTCTGAAAAAAGGAGTCTTAAATTACCTCTAAGTAACGAAAATTAACAGAATATACTATATATATTGTAACTGTAATTATTATAATTATAATTATATAATATACAATATGTAACATAATATATAATATATAACATAATATCTATAACACATATATATTACATAGAATAAAATAGTAATATTTCAATTATAACAAATTACTTTCCTTGTATTTCTCCTTTACATTAGTTAGATATATCAGCTTGTTTACTAGGATTGAAGATAAAATTTATGAAGTCATTCTAATAATGTAGATCGATAGGTGTGATATATAGAAATCATGCCAGAGGAAATGCATTGCCACCAGTGTAAAAAGGAGTATATGTGTGAAGCGATAAGACGTAAGATTTGCTAGGCTCCTGCAGACAGGAGGCTCATCTCCCTGCTCTTATCTGGCTTTTCTGGGACATCACACTCAAAAGCAGAGTTTTTCTTAGGTGTTACAAGTTCACAACAGGCTAAATCCTTAGGAAAATCTTGGCAGCTCTGTGGGGAACTTCACAAAGCTGTTAAGTGTTCATTGCTCTGAAAGAAAGTATTTGGCAAAAGTCAACATTCCAGTCTTCTGGGGTTGTCTTGAGGAGCTGAGGATGAGACAGCTGTTGGGAAGAACAGACTCACCTCACCCTTCTGCCCTCACCACCTCTACGCCAACTCGTAATGCCCAACACACTTAGCGAATGAGAGGGACCTCCTGGCCGCCCTTTTGTCCTTCCTCCTTCCATTCTGTAAACTGAACACCTACATATAGGTGCAGAGGGGGCAGAGATGAAAGAGAAGAGATGAGATGTTCTCATCTCAAAGAGCTCAGAGAAAAGAAACAAAACCACTCACAAGCGAAATGGTGGTGGACCAACCAACCGAGTGCGAGTACCCTCTAACCCTCCTCGTCCTTGGCCACAGTAAGAGTTTGAAGGTCTTGGGTCTCCCCGGGTTTTCTCCTGGAGGTGCTGTGCACCCTACTCTTGACCCAAACCAGAACACTCTCAGGAGGCAAAAGAAGTTGCTTACAGGAATAGAGATAGAGAGAAAAACCACCACCATTCTCTGCATGTAGAGCTCCCCAAGGCAACAGTGAAGTAAATATTGTCAGAAAGGCTGCGATTTCTCTTGAGCACACCCAGTGTAGAATTGCTGGCAGGCCTTAGTCATGCTACATGACAGCAGGGTGAGATAAACACAGACTCTGTGTTTAACATTTCCTTCCGTGGGGCCGCTGGGGCCTCTTCTGAGGGCACAATACTCTAGTCTTGCCAGTATTTCTTTTTTCCCATCCCCGCTCTCAGCCAGGGAGAAAGGAGCTGGTCACTACTTCCTCCCTTGCCCCTAAATCCCAAGCCCAGTGAGGAGTTTAGAGATGTCGATGGTGGTTAATGTACCATGCCCAAGCTGGGCATAGCTCCTGGATTTGTTGCAGAGCCAGCTTTGTGGGCACAAAACCTGTGCACTACACGGTCCCACCCTTAGATGAGCCCCATGCTTAGATGGGACCATGCTCAGTTTAATGCTGTGTCGTCAGTCTTAAAATCCTCAAGTTTTTGAACAAGAAGACTCACATTTTCATTCTGCACTGGGCCTCACAAATTATGCAGCCAGTCCTACTTGCCCTACCTACAGTCCTTAAAGAGATTGAGCCCTTTTCTCCCACTGTGTCCAGAAAGTACAACTCCTCCATTTCTAGCTTTCATTTTCATGAAACCATTAAGTCGCCTTCCAGGCAGACCCTGCGGGAGGCACAAAACTATCCTTTCTGCCAGTTGTGGGGGTAAAAACGAGACCGAGGTAGGCTCTGGGTGTGCAATCCTCACCTTCCCCTTCAACCTCTTCCCAGCCCAGGAGCTTCCAGCCCACTTCCCTGAGAGGTCCCTTCTCTCAGTCAATCAGCACATACTGTTGCTTACAGCCATGGAGAGCTCCCTGTGTGAGAGATGAGATAGGAAAGTATGGCACTTTCCCCTCATGGAATGTAATAGCTACCTAGGTGGACAATAGTTGGCAAAAAAAGGTCGCGGTGTAAGCCGAGCGCCAGCGAGGACCAGTTGTAATAAAGAGATGGGAGAAGCAAGAGCTTAGCATGGGCTAGGGTGCTCAGAACTTCACGGATGATGCCATGTTCTTACCTTATGTCCGTCTCTTCCCACAGACCAACCCTTTGTCCTAACCGGCCCTGTCTCTAAAACCTGGGGGTGAAGAGAGTCAGGAGAGGATCTGAATGCCCTCACCTCTATAAAATGAAACAACCTATATTGTAGTCCCTGTTGGTGAAGACAGATGAAAAGAGGCTCCTTTTTATTATCAATAATTAACTCAATAGCATCTCATTCGGAGGAGAGTTGATTCATTCTGGTGAGGAGGCAGAGAGAGGCCATAAGATGAGTGATAGTCTGAAGCTTCCACTGGACCACAGGGGTCTACTTACCCATAATTAGTTTTATGCTCACATCTTTATACCAGCAACACAGATTCTCTGTACCACACAATTTAGGATAGAATCAATTTATTTGGATAATAGTAAAAACCTGATGCTCTGTAACTTTCTGTATGAATGGGACTCTTGTCTTTATTTTTTGTTATAATTAATTGTTTTCTAACAAAATAAACATTTTTAGAATAGTCACTATATGCCAGAGAATGTGCAAAGGGCTTAATATTGATGATCACTTGTAGACCTCGCATTTGTGTAAGTAGATACTATTGGTTATAGGCAGAATGTTTGTGTCTCCCTCCCAAATTCATGTGCTGAAGCCCAACCCCCAATGTGATGGTATTAGGAGGTGGGGCGTTTGGGAGGTGATTAGGTCATAAAGGGTGGAGCCCTCATGATGGGGACTGTGCTCTTATAAAAGAGCCCCCAGACAGCTCTCCTACCCCTTTCTGCCATGTGAGGATACAGTGAAAAAATGGCCACCAGACACCAAATCTGTCGGCACCTGGATCTTGGACTTCTCAGCCTCCAGAACTGTGAGAAATGTTCGTTGTTTAAGTCACGCAGCCTAAACTAAGACACTATTATCTTTAATTTACAAATGAGGAAATTGAGGCTTGAAGAGAGTAAGTAACTTGCCCCACACCCCTCAGATACCAGCTTATATAGCCAATATTTGAACCCTGGCAATTTGGCACAGAGCTTGTCTTCTAAGTTATCTGCAACCCTTGCTTTCCCATCTCAGACACCTCCATTGTGCCTGGAACCTAGAATAAATTAAGTACTGTAGATGGATCGGTTCACTAGAGAAATGAGAAACAGTTGGAAAGTCTATGCTCTCTCGCCCTCTGCACACCTCTTCCTTTGAAAGTCAGGTGACGATGGTGTCTTCAGGCTCTTGAATCCACCCAGAAACTTTCTATCTCTTCTAATGTCAGTTAAACAAAACGTGGGGTCTGAAGATTCTGCCAAATGTCAAGCATCTTAAAGATGCTAGGAAACATTTGCAAATTTCTATGGACTGTGTTGCCCGTGGTTGCAAGTCAGTCCTTTACTCGTTCCACGTAGAAGGTTCCCTGGATAAGGCTTGCCAGGTCAGGACCCTTCCTCTTTTTTGCTAGTACTGTCTCAGAGTTTCCTTGACCAGTGTTCTTCCTGATGGATGAGTAGAAAGGGCAATGGAAGAGTCAGTGTGACTCGCTCCTCTGGACTCCCTGGGCTAGTATAATAATAAAGGCAGGCACCGGTTATCAGCATTTATCTTTATATGCAGGCCGTCCTCACATTGCACGGTAGTAAAAATGATTGTGAAAGCTGAAACCCTGCAAATTGATTGTAATAATTATGGGGGAAAATTATAATTGTTCTGTGATCTTCAAAACTTTTTGTCAAAACATTAAGAACTCTCTTACTGTCAGTTATAAATGTTTATTGACATGAAAAATAATGAAGCCAATATTTACTTAATAGGTTATAATTTAAAACGTTAGAAACATTGGCAATTAGCATATTTTGTTTCTTTGTAAAAAACCTGACAGGAGAAGTTTGAATAGTGCTTGCCTTCTTCTCATTGTAAAACATGTGATATAGAGACAACATCTTTCTATCCTTGACAAATTGTCATATTCCTTTCTAAGTTTGGATCAGCTTCCAACACTTTATTTTTTACACTTTCTGAAGTATCTCTGAGAGTTCCTCTCATGTGAAGTGTTTTGCTGGCATTACTTCCCCTGGGAATATCTTCAACCTTTTTGTCACAACCACTGTCCTCGTGTATGTCACTAAGTTCGCCTCCACCAGGATCTCTAGAAAAGTGGCATTGTCACTGTTCCCATGGTCGGCTATTTCTTTTCTAACTCCATTTGTGTTTGGTTTGAATTTCGCTTCCAGCATTATTATTTTTGTTTCTTTGCTGCCCTTTCTTCTCTCTTGGCCAACTCCCTCTTTGATTCTCAGATGGGTTTATCACTGGAAGACAAGGAAATAGCTCCATGCTTTGCTGTCTGTGGGTGAACTGAGTAGCAAACACACGGTGATCAGTCACCCACAGGCTTTGAAAGAAGTCACTGATCATGACGTGCCTCTGTTGTTCACACAAAGATTTAAGGATTGAAGAGCTAGCAAAGAAGTTTGTATTTTACACAATTACTCACAGTTAATAGACATGGTAACTAAAATTCAAACCATGTGGTTGCGGACTGGTGTTATTGAACTAAACCGCGATAACTGAAATTCATGCTTATAGAACTCAGCATGTATGTTATGTTGTTTAGTTTTCATGGTAACTTTATGAAGGATGAAGGCGATGCCATTATTGTACCCATTTGTAGACAAAGAGGCTTAGAGAGGCCAACCGACTTGCACCCACAGGCACATGGCGAGTCAGTGATGGAACAGGGATTCAGGGGCCTGCACACTGCACTGTCACTCCCCAAGGCCTTAATTTGGAAGGAGGAAGGTAGTCCTGCCTTTCCCTGGAGGGCACCTCATCACACAAAGGACTTTTGCGGCCTCATCACGCTTCTTGTGTTTGGGCTACACTGGATCTTTGACCTAGGTCTCACTTAAACTTCCCAAATAATTCTCTCACTGCTGACAGATGACTTGGTTTAGCACTCACTGAGGCAAGTAAGATAATCATGTCCATTTGAAATAGGAAGAAACGAAGTCCTAGGGAAAGGGAAGGCCCAGTCCATGCAGAGGGTTTGCAGGGCGCCTTCCACAGTGTCGCGCCATCTAGTGGATATAGCTAGACCCTGGACAGGGGCTGGCCTTGAAACTGGGGTGGCTGGGGGCTGAGATGACAGCTGCGACTCCCCATCCCACACTGGCCACGCTGTCGGGGATCCCCCACCCTGTCCCCAAAGCAGGAAAGCCCGCTCTTAGTCACTTGGCCCAGCCCAGATAGGAAGGATGTTTCTCATTAATAGGATCAGAAAAGGCATCTCTCTAAGAACGAAAGAAAACATGGCTTTATTTGCCAAAGTTGCTCCCCTAGAAAGCCTTCTAGAAAGCATACAAAATTGTTAAATTATCAAAACATTAATTAGATGGTTAAATAAGACCAACACTAATCCTCAAAGCATATGGGGCAGGGTCTTTGATAGATCTGGCCTAATGGCTTTAGGGTCTAGCTGGCACTTCCTTTCCAGAAAGTTGCAGTCTTGGAATGAACAGCTGAAAATAAAAAGTAGGTGATTGTATAGAGACACCATCTGTCCCAGCAGAGTCAGACTTGGCAAGGCAGGCTAGGGGCTCCTCCGATCACTCCAGCCACAACGGCGGCCTTCCCACCTCCCGCTTCTCATGCTCCAAGAGTCTGTACCTTCTATCCTGACATTTGAAACTAGATTGTATCCTATGACTTCAACTCACAGATTCATATGTCTGAGCTTGGTTCTTTCAAATATGTTGTAATTACCTTGAGGGCAGAGACCAGCTGTGATATGCTCTATTCTCAAGGATACAAACTTTACAGATTGAACTAAAAGGAAACCTTTTCTTTTCTCTCTACTTCCTGTCTGTTCCAGCAGATGTAAAAGGGAACATGACCTGGAAATAAGTCTCAACTGCCAGTCTATATCCTGGAACAGCATTCCCAAATTAGGCCCCAGAATCAAATACGTGGCGGCTGCAAGGAATTTCTGTATTGCAAATATAGAGGAGACGATACGATAGGTTAGGCTGGACAGCTGTGACTCAAGTGAGACCAGGGGAAATTAACCTTTCTGCTTTCCTCCTGAAATTTCCTACCAAAATTTCTTCTTTCGTTTTTTAGATTAAAACTCCGGAGATTGTTCGGACCTATTGGAATAAAACTGGTGAAATCAAAAAACTTCATAAAACCTATATTAGGCAATTTGAATCAACTAACTAAAAATATCATGTAATTTCCCCACCAAGTGTAAGAAGGAGGATTTGAATCACCCAAGGTCTATCAGCTGTTAACCTCATAATTCCCTTTTTAACCTCTTTGCCTATCATGCATGCAGTTCTCACTGTATAGAAGCCCTTTTCCCCTCCTCCACACTGTAATTCATACTTTGCCTGCAGACTCGATTCAAACCCCCCATTCTGATTTACCTTCCTCACCTCACTTCCCGTGGTTCCCTCTGCTTCTTTGCCCTTGTACAGGCAGAAAAGATCATATCTGATATACAAGTGGAGGGGTTGGTTTGGGATGAGAGCAGGGCATGTCCATCCACTGAACAGCAGAGAAAGCAAAGTATAGGGGACAGAGCAGACACATGGGTGAATATGGTAGCAGGAGCATTTGGAAGTTCTCTTCCAATTGTATTCTCACAGAGAAATGGAGAGTAGGGCTTTCTCTGGGTATAGACAACAACAGACCGATATCTGAACAACGAAGTGAGTGACTAGACTGAGTACCAGGCAGAACTAAAGGTCCACTTGAAGTTAGTGCTCATGAACATGAATGTGAACTGTATATGCTTTACTCTGGCCATATTCAGCTGCATGGGTACAAGCATGGAAGGTTCCATTGTAAAAGGATTGGGATTTTGCCAGAGATACAGTGAAGGGAGAAAGGGGGCCAGGGAGATGAGAGGAGGGATTACAATCATAGAATGTGCAATCTGAGGTAAGAAAGAATGAAAGGGCCTCGGGAGCATTGGAAAAGTAGTGAGAGCAACGAGTTATAGGTCCCAGTGGGGCTAAACAGCTGACACTAAATAAACACTTCCCCTAGAAGTGATACACTCTCACAATTGTGCAAAGAAAACGCTGCCTCTTCCCCTAGGTGGATAAAGCCATGAGCCAGGGTATACCGTACCATTTCTGGAGATTGGGTTGGATTTCAGGGCCCATTTGTACCCTTAGCCAATGACTTTTGTGCAGTACCCAAAATGCACAACTTTATGTGGGTCAGAGGATTGTTGGGGATGAGTACGGAGGAATGGGCTACAAGACAGCAGGTGATCCTAGAGTGGGAAGATGGAACTGAGATTGTGAAAGGGCTGCAGTCGTCGGTGATAGGAAAGTTATAAGATGTGAGTGTCTGTGATAGGGGGAGGACAAAGTATCGGAGAAGAGGTTGTCAAGGACTAAGCGGTCCAGATATTGGAAGGATCATCTTCCTAAATATTGAAATCACCAAAAATTAAAACTAGAGAGTGTAGGAAACAGTGCAGAGAGCTGGGGCTGTGAGACGATTGTGAGATCTGTAGGCTAATGGCCTGTGCTTCAAAGGAAGTGTTTTAGACAGGAGGGCAGAACAATGGTCCCCAAGCATCAGTGAGGATCAAGGAAGACCCCAGCTATGACTTCAATTCCAGACCCAGTGACATAAGGGACAGAAGAGAAGAACTTGAGGGATGCAGAGGAAGCTGTGTCCTGAGTGGAAAGCCAGCACACATTAGTGCGAAAGGGCAAAGAGAGCATTCTGGGAGAAGCAGAGGGTGGAGGGCATTTTACTGACACTGGACAATGAGATCCAGAGGGCTTGGGGAAGTGGGGAAGTGGGGAAGTGGGAGGCAGATTAAGAGTAGTGGCTTCGTGGAGCTATCTGGAGTTCGGGGGTAGAGAATGATCTAGGAGTTTGGGCATCTTGGGCTGATTGACATACATAGGAATCAAAGGCATGGTGGAATAAGCCCCGATGGTCTGCAAGGCAGACTGTGGTCATGAGGCTGTGAATGTTGAGGTGGGAGTGTTTTGCACGAACACACAGAACACACAGAACACTGGGGCCCCTCTTTCCTCCTGTCGATGGAGGTGAAGAAGCCAGGGGAGAGACTCTTTTACCGGGGGTCTGTATCTGATTACCCTATCAGAAAGATAAATGCCCTCCAATTAGTCCAATTTTGGTGTTTCCTCAATCCCAGTTGTCTCTATCTTAATGACAGGTGTTATTCACTTGCTCAGACAGAATGTAATAGGTCTGTGATGCCCCAGAAGGCCAGGCCTCCACCAGACTAAACTTCTGAAATCCCCATCCACGCAGCTGCTGCCACCGAACTCAGAATTCCAACTGGAATGGCCAGCCTGATAGGCCCTCTGAGGGCCCTCGTCCTCGCTGCCTCTAATGTACTGGCCCAGGCTGTTCTGTAAACTGTTGAAGCCATCTTCAGCACACTCTAAACCGGAAGGACTAGATGTGTATCGGGAGAAACGAAAACACTGTTTGATTAATCGCCACCTTGCAAGCTGCAGAGTGATGGCTGGGCATGAAATGTGGTCGTTATCTAAATGGAGTGCCGGCCTGTCCCCGGGATCCCGAACAAATGGACTCCCCTCTATTTATAAACAACCCTGAGGGATGAGCAGCTCAGTTTACATTGGAAAGGGGCCATCATTCATTTTTATCCATCATACCTGCTTTTAGTGATATTACACACACACCCTGCTTGGGCTAGAATCTCAACAACCAAAGAGGTTTATGTGCTTTTAACACCAATTTTGAGGGTCTCTGTGTACATTTCATCATGCGAGGGTAACAATGGGCCTGAAACGCAGTGTGTGAGCTGGTTTCTGACCCAGCTCTTCATGCAGGGTTCGTGATGGTGATGAAACTGGGTAAACTACTGTTGGCCCCAAGGGCACATGTAGGAACTGCAGGTAATCACAAGAGGCGAGCTACTTAGACAACCAGGATTCTCCTGGCAGGTACTGGGGTGGAGCAAAGCCAGGTAAGGAAGACTGCCTGTGATGTGCAGGTAAGGCTGGTGAAGCCTTGGCCCGAAGCAGGCATTTGGCACTTAGCATTTGCTAACTAGATCGGAGGAGAGAGAAGGAAGAGAAAAAAATTCCTCCACTTTGTGAATACAAATTATTTAACATTAGGTAGCACTTTCATTTTTTCAAGCTCTGCTCAGATAGTCATTCTTATTTTTAAAACAGCCCTGAGAGGAAGACAAGGAATATTTATTCTCACTTTCTAGGGCAGGAATATGAAACCTACGGCAGTGAGGTAGCTTGCTCAAATTCACCCCTGTGTTGTCTGTAAGGTCAGGGCAAAGTCCCTATTTCAGATTCCCAGCTCAGAATCATTCCACTTGGTCCTCAGCATGCCCTTTTGTATGCCAGGCTCTACTGAGAATGTAGAGGTCTCATCCTTCTACTCCCACCTCACCAGGGAGGAAAGAAAGATGGTTTCGTAAAAACAATCAGAGACCAGACAGAGACGCTCTCTCTGTAGGAGCTGTAGGAGCTGAGAGGGAAAATGAGAGGGTAAATCAGGGCATCCCTGAGGGTGTGGGGCCCATTTCCTTAAAAAATGCTGTCCCACAGTAATACAGCATGAGCCACACATGTCATTTGACATTTTCTAGTAGCTACACTACAGAAAGCAAAAAGAAACAGGTGAAATTAATTTTAATAATATATTTAACACACGACGTTCAAAATATTATCAACATGTAATCGTTATACACATTTGTTAAGACATTTTAAATTCTTTTGTTTTACATTAAAGCTTTGATATCCCATGTGTATTTTATTTTTATTTTATTATAACAGCTTGATTAAGGAATAATTGATATCTAAAGACTGCACATATTTAATGTATACAATTTGAAGAGTTTGGATGTACTCGTATGTTTGTGAAACCATCACCACCCATCTACATTTTAAAATTCTATTCAAATCCTAAGTTTTCAGCAGAAATATTTCATAAAATACCCAGTTGAAAGTAGATTCACATATGTGGGTTGTTCCCAAAAGACTTAAAAAGTTTTCTAATATCTTAAATATCCATTTTTAAATTTAAAAGAAACAAAAATAAATACATTTAAAACTCAGTTCTTCAGTTATGCTAGCCATGTTTCAAGTGCTCAGTAGCCATACCTGGCTTGTGGCTACTATATTGGAGAACTGAGCCACAGAGCAGCCATGGCAGCCATAGTTTCAGAAGCTGGGCTTTCTATAGAGTCTCAAGGTTTTGGGAAGTAGGCCGGGCTTTCTCTTTCCCATCATGCACTTGCCTGGTATCTTCTTTTCACTTGTTATCCTTTTCAGTGTGACTAGTTACAGAGATGACAAGGCCTCAATCTATGACCCACCCATTAAGGCACGGATAACCTCAGGAGGAGGTAGGCATGGATTTGGCATTCTATTTTCTGTCTCCTCTGACAAGGAATCCGTGGAGGCTGGAATGATATTGTCATAGCACACCAGTGCCCTCTCAGGCCCACAGGAGGTAATGATCCTTCTCCATGGCTGTCAATACACACACACACACACACACACACACACACACACCACATACCATACATAGCACATCATACCACATGCCACAATATACACCACATACCACACATACACACACACCTCACACCGCAGCATATACCACACACCATACCACACCACACATATACACGCATAATCTAACACATATACACAGTACACACACACATGCACACACACACAATCTGCTCTTCCAAGGTCTGTGATATTGACTGAAGAGGAGGAGTTGTTCATTTTACATTGTTGACCCTCAAAAATTAATTTTTTAAAGTTAGGTCTTAAAAACGAAAAGAGGATTTAGGAGACCTATGATCTATTCCTGGTTCTGCTTCCACAGACCCATGTGTAAACTTGACCATGCCAATTCACTCTAGTTTCCTATAAAATGGAGGTTAGGTCCTTCTGAACTCAGATCCAGGGGTTGGCAAACTACTGCCCATGGGTCAAATCTGGCCATGCCCATTCATTTCCATATTGTCTGTGGCTGCTTTCACCTATAACCGCAGAATTGAAGACTTGGGCCAGAGATCATATGGCCCACAAAACTGAAAATATTTACTCTCAGGTCTTTTATGGAAAGTATTTTGCCAATCCTCTCCACACATTGATTTTGTTCCTTATTCACTTAACACATATTCATTGGTCACCATTATTGTTCAAGTATTGTGAAAATTGCTGAAATACAATGTTGACCAATATAAATACAATCTGCCCTTGTGCCCCAGTAGCCATCTGCAGTTCTTCCATACTGGCTTTTTAAGGCAAGGCAACCCTTGGTTGACCTCACAGATTGCAAGGACCTTGTCAATTTACAATCCCTTATTTTTTATTTTTTTTATTTTTTGCACCTACAGCACCTGGTCTTCCTAGGTGGTCTCCCATCCAAGTACTAACCAGGCCCGACCCTGCTTAGCTTCTGAGATCAGATGAGATTGGGCCTGTTCAGGGTGGCATGGCCGTAGCAGTTCTTCCATACCTTGATGGTTAATTTATATGTAAACTTGGCTGGGCCATGGAGTGCCCAGATATTTTGATCAAATATTATTCTGGGTGTTTTGTGAGAGTGTTTCTGGATGAGATTAGTGTTTAAATCAGCGGACCCTGAGTAAAACAGATTGCCCTCTATAATATGGGTGGGCCTCATGAAGGCCTGTTGAAGGCCTGAACAGAATAAAAAAACTGACAGCAAGAAAGAATGCTGTAGCCTACTGGCCTTCAAACTGAAACTGCAGCATTGATGCCCAGATCTCCAGCCCATTATCCCACTCTGCAGAGTGTAGACTTGCCAGTCTCCATACTCGGGGAGCCAATTCCTCATAACAAATCTCTTTACATATGCGAATGCATTCTATTGGTTCTGTTTCTCTGGAGAATTCTGACTAATATACATAGTAATAGAAATTTTAGCTGGTAAATGGCCACCTGGAATAAAGACTACATTTCTCGGCCTCTCTTGTAGCTAGGGGTGGCCATGCGATCAATGGGATGTAAACAGAAGTTCATGTGGCAGATTCTAAAAACCTTCCTTAAGAGATACCCAGTGTGTGCCTTTTGCTACCTCTTTTCTTCTTCCTCCTTCCTGCTGTTTGTAACAGAAATGTGGCAGAGGGACCTCTAACCCAGACCACAGGAGGAGAACCAACCTGTGAAGTGGAAGTCTCCAAAAATGAGGAGAACTCAGAATGAATCTGGGTTCCTGAGGGTTTTGTGGAAAGCCATTATATTGTTCTGAACTTTACTTGAGAGAGATATGAACTTGTTTGTCTAATCTACTGCTATTTTGGATGTCTGTTACCAGTAACCACATCTAATACTAAATGACATACTCAGCCTTGCCTATGTCCCTCTGCTATGCCTGAGTATAATATCTACTGTAATTGAGAGGATCTGCCACAAAGCCCAAAGTAGACTTGAATGCATGTGTGAGGTCATGGTTGCATTCACATATCCCAAAGGATGGGCTGGGACAAGGTAAGGTTGTCTTCTCATGAAGTTGAGTTTTAAAAGATCTGGAGATTGTAACCTGAACATTGCAATTCCTCCTAGCTCCCTTGGATAGGTAAACATTTAAAAAAAAAAAAAATCAGTCAGTTGAATAGTTTCTCTTGGTTTTTAATGGAATGTGATAGTTTTCTCTTTTTTCCAACATGACACCAAAGAGTTGAAGTAAGGCTTTTCTATTCTCTAACAGGTACCTTGGATATTACTGGATATAAGACACAAATCTATCTATGTGTTTTAGACATAGTCATATAGTATTCGTGCCTAAGTGTTTTCTTTCTATTAAAATATTATTTTACATGTAAAACAAATGTTAGCTGAACTGATAAAAACTGTATGTATAGTCCCTGCCACAGCCTTGCCAATTATGCTGTTCACAATGATTATTACATTAGAGATGGAAATCATTGCCTGCCTTGTCTACGCCCCAGCTTATAACCTATACTTCTAAGTGGCACATTGCTTACCTCTCAGCTGACTGCCCTCTGGGTGCCCAACAAAAGGGCAGCCAAGCCACAGGCTGACTAGAGCACTAGGCCTTCTCCCACAAATGATCGAGGCTGGTCGACCCAGTTATATTTCTCTTAAGACACAGAGAAACGGCCAATTAGCATTGGGGACAGATACCAAAAGTTGTATAGAGAGTTACCACAACTAAAGGGAGCTGGCAGCCATGATGGGCTGTATGCAAGACAACGTAACAGAAACTATGAGCAAGCAGAGAGAAGAATGGAACAGACAGGCAGACAAAACACGAATTGTTAGGAGAGAAGGTCAGTCTCCAGGGCTGCCTTGGTTCCTTCTAGCTTTGCAGTTCCTGATCCGTTTCCAGCTCCAGTGCACATGTGCCCCTGCAGCAAACCTACAACTGCAGGGACCTCGAGTGTGTATTGTTCAACTGCCTATCCTTTGGCTATTTGCACTTTGGCACCCAGTCCCGATGGGGCCAGGCAATCCATGAATGCTTCACAGTTGAACTAGCAAATACCTACTCTTTAAGGAATTTTCATTCAAGTATTCCTATGAATATCAAAGAGAAGAAGAGAAAGGACAACTTTCTGGAAGGGCAGATGTAAAACTTGAAGGAACAAAATCTGCCATCTTACCACTTAAAGAGAGCTCTCTAGGAGATATGTATTATGTTTTGGGCTTCTTCAGAGTTAGAAGTTATCTCCGATGGGAACCCCAGGAAAGGATTGAAGGCAGAGAGAAGTTACCCTCCACTGAAGGTGAGCATAACCTTAAAAGGTGAGGGTCATATTTTGAATACCCCAAACTTCTCCTCTCTCCCTCTGGCTGAATAAGACCAAACCTTGTTGATTGTGAGAGCTAAACAAAGAAAAGCCTCTTTGGACTCCTCCTCGACAACTTCCCTGCCCCCAGAGGCTATCTCAGGACTGAAAGACCCATAACTGTAGGTCTGTGTGTATACCTAGTTTCAGATCTCTCCCTGAAACCCAACCCCCTGCCCAGCCTTGTGGCATGAGCTCATTCTGCCCCAACTGGGAGAATGAGAAAATGGTCTGTGAATTTCTCTTCCACTCTGTCAAAATAAGAACAGAAAAAAATATACCTCTGCAAAAGTGTTTTCTTTCAGCTTTTATTTGCACACATTCTGTATAATTATGGTCAGCAAGAGGGCATTTTCCATAGCCACACTTGCAGTATTTTCCACACAAAGGTTTATGCTGGCGGGCAGCCTGCCCTTGAGCTATTTACTTGCGTGGTGGATAGAAAATCTTCCAACCTATGGCCAGTTATACCCCAGCAAAATGTTCTCATGTGGACCGCTCCTGCAACAGGACATATTATTTTAATTTTCCCTCCATGCCTTGTCCCTTTCCCCTAGGTAAAGCGATTCAATATGGTACAAACACCTTTATACAACCAACTCTATGGTATACCTTCGACTTAAGTACTAATATTTGCATTTTAATATGCTTATCCCTAGCTTTCAAGATCTTAAAAGTTTCTTTTCCAGTTTTATTTCTCACAACTCTACCTCATCCCCTCTCTATCCGGTTAAGCCTTTTGTTTCTCTAGCCCCTCACATACAAGCCCATTTCCATCTTCAGGCCATTCCTCATTCTGTGCCCTACGATCTCAATCCTGAATGGCTGCCTCCTCCTTTCAGCTTCTTCGAATCCTGCCCACCACTCAAAACCCAGTTCTGGCTCCTTTCTCAGTGAAGCCCTCACTGACTGTTGAAGTCATCCCGTCCTCCTTCCATTCACACGTGGGGTAGTCACTACCCACCCATTAATGAGTCACTAGACAAGTTGATCAAATGTTGACATTGGTTTGTGCATAGAGCCATAGCATAAATCAAATAACTCATCTAGCAAGTATTTACTGAGTACCTCTATTATGTTCAGCCCTTTAGAGAACATTCCATGTCAGAAAAGGTATGGGGCTTCATGGGTAAATTAGACCTGCTTCTATCTTTAAGGACTTTGCTGAGAACTTTGAGAGGAAAAAAACAAAAAAGGCTATACACATAAAAGAACAATTCCAGAGCTGGGGCCCAAAGTATGGTGGTTCTTCAAGGCAACTTGAGGTAAACAAGAAGGAAATAGGAGCCAACGCTATCCACTAAAGTGGGGCTGGGGTTTGGAGGCAATTTCAGCTGACAGCAGTCAACTTGCTGTCATTGGATGCATACATGAATGTATGGATGGATGTATGGATGGATGGATAGATGTAAGTAAAGATGAACCAACACATAAATGGTCCAAAAGGCATCTCTCCTTCCATCTATTCAGAAACATTTATTAAACACTTACTATGTGCCAGTCATAGAGGATACCTAGATGGATAAGATAGCTTTCAATGAGATTGAAGTCTAGTCTGATGGTGTGGCAACGCAGTCATAAGTCAACCAACAGTGACTTTAAAAGTTTAAAGAGAAGTAATAATAGCTACCATTTTAAAGCACCTATAATATGTTAGGTATTTTTCAAATTTTATTGTTACAGTTCCCATTCTAGGGTGCTACAGCAAACTCACGGGGCGCTGTGAGTTATTTTAAATTTCGAAGGAAACATAATGATACTCAACATATGTTAGACACTGTGCAAACTACTAGCTCAAGGTAATTCACAGTTTTAACATATCACACAACATTCCTTTTGATGATGTCATATCTGTGAAGCTGGGTCTTTGGTAGCGGCTGCAATAAACAAGAACCATATGAAAATCAACATGGAAAAAGAGATGAAGGAAGAAGGAGCCAATCAGATTGCAAGGTTTAAGAAGTTGTACAGGGTCCAAGAGGTGCATACATCTCATTAATAAGTAATGGTTGTTAACTTAAGATTGAAATTAAATTATTGCTTTTTTCTTTCAATATATGTGTATTATTTTGTCAAGACATAAATACTTGAGTTTTTTAGTCTCAACTTCTAATAAATGGGACTCTTAGGTGTTTCTTAAGGCCTAGAGACACTGTTAAAAAATGACCAAGGTTCTAAGGACCCCATAAACTGAGAAAATTTGAGAACCTCTGTGTTATTGCCAATCCTCTCAGTTTGTTAATTGGCCAAAGATCACATAGTTAGTAAATTCAAGAGTCCGGATTTGAACCCAGATCTTTTCTAGTGGTCTCTAAAACTATATTGATTTTGCTTACAATAATGATGGGAGCCCAGTGGGCTCATCAGAAGATGGATAGGTAGGGTGGCAAAGTGAGACAGGAGATGGGGAAGTGGGTGAGACCGACAACTCAGGGAACTGAGAAAATCTGAGCAGAGCCTTGAGGGGCACACTGCATCGTCACTCTGCTCTGACACCTTTTTGTGCTGAGTTTCCATGGGTTGCGGTCTAGTGGAAGGAAGAAGAAACAACCCCTAAGAGGTGCACAGAAACAAACCCTCTGATTTTCTCAGTGTAGTCACAAGTAGGGGAGAGTGTGGAGACCATGGTCAAGTGAGAGAAATGGGGGCTGAGTCCGCACACATTTTGAGGGTCAAATAACTTTTTTTGTAGCCTGCTGATTTTTGAACACTTGAGTGGCTGCTGTCATAGTAATATCCCCAAATGACCAGATTTCTGTCAATCCAGGTAGGCAGGATCCCGCCAAGATTATGAGGAAAGTGGAGGCAAGTTCCCCTGAGAGCGAAACCCTCTGGAATTGGCAAAAATTTAGATCAACATCATTTGAACCTTGACCTCCTGCTCCTTTGTCCCTGGGCAGACATTTCTTTGACCTCCAGAAATTCCTTTGCCTCAAGGGAAGACTCCTCCTCCCTTCACCCTCAGAGGCCTTCCAGAGTGGGCTGGGGACAGATTCAGGGCAGGAGCCCAGGGAAGCATGAAGGACCTTGTGAGTGTAGAGGCTTCTCTGCAAAGATCTTCAAAGGCAAAGCCCAAGGCCTAAAGCACTCCAGGAGGGCAGGCTCCAAAGAAGAGTGCTGGAAGGAAAGCCTGCACGCCACTGCCAAGGGGCCTGGACAGAGACCCCCTACTGTGGCAACGAGCCTGCTTGTAGGAGCCCTGAGAAGCCTAATTCAATTACCCTTATCAGAATGCCTCTGAACTTAACAAAGCAGATAATCAGTTCCAGAGACAGATACTGTGTGGGGGGCCAAAATTATTTTGTTTCCCAAAATTGAAATTGGAGATGTTTGGATAATGGAAAACATAATCCCTCTCTGAGCCTAACCCCCTCCCAGCACCCACACCTGACGCACCCCTACCATTTGAGCCAAGGAGACTGGGGTTCAACATCCACACGCATCTTCTCCTTAACCTACCTGGCCATGAACTTGACCTCTTTTCCCTATCTTCTTTGAGCCATAGCCAGAAAGAAGCTATGTAGAGGCTGGAAGTAGGAGACGAAAGGGATTAACATTTACTGAGCCCCCTAAATGTGTCGGGTTCATTATACATGTTATCTAATTTAAACCACCTGATATGCCTTTGGAAGAAAAATATTAGTACCACCACATTACAAAAGGCAATGGAAATTTGGGAAACCTAATCACTGTCTGAGGACCCATCCCTATAAACAGCATAGGTTACATTCAAACCCAGTTATCAGACTTTGCAGCTCAGTGTGCCACGTGGCCTCCCTGCGCAACATCAGAAAGCAAAATAGAAACTGGCTTATTCAAGGATTCACAGCAACCTTCCAAGGTAGCATTGTCTCATTTATGGGTGAGGAAATAGTCTCAGCAAGGCCAAGTATCTTTCCTAAAGTCACATAGCTGGTGACTTTCTCAGTTTTGAGGCCAGAATTTGAGGCCAACGAGATTGGAGCCCAAGCCAGGGCTCGCAGTACTATTTCACAGCTGCAATCCAAATTGTTTTCTAGGGACTTCCCACAGCCCTAAGTGTAGGGAGCATATCTTCTCATTTTCCTCATCGGGCCTAGCGCAGGGCTGAGCCTGGACAGAACCAGCATGGGCTGATTTCTGTGTGCTGAGTAACCAGGATTTCTGCCGAACGATCAGATGCTTTCCTTCACCCAAGGAGAGCTCTCAGCTCCTGTTTATTTAGAACTATAGAACATGCAATGTCAGCACTGGAGAGAACCCCTCATATCTGTGGATCATACCCCTTATTTATTTATTTATACTTACTATTTTTATTAGGTAACGATTGATAAATCATAATGCTTAGTGATCATAAAACTTGTGAGCCCACCGCTCCACCTTAGAATTAGACCATTACAATGGATGTTCCTCTTATTCTTTTCTCTCACTACCCCCACCCTCCCAGAAATAACCATTATCGTGTTTATCATTCCTTTGGTTATTTGTATAGTTTTGTCAACAATGTTTGCGTGATAGTTTGCAGTATTGTTCTGGGTTGTTTAGATATCCTTTGGCATATGACTTTGCAGTTCCTCCCATTAGAAGTGGAATAAATTTCCCTGCCCAATGTTGTTAGACTGGTTTTAGTCCGTAGAATGTTGTAGGCATTGATGGATGCCAATTCTAAGCCTAGGTCTTAAGAGTTATCACATGTTTCCACTTATATGCCTGCCTCTGCCATGAGGAGAAAGTGCTCCAGATCCCACTTGCTGGTCCAAGGAGGATGAGAGACATGTGGAGCAGACCTGGACCCAATCTAATATTGGAACCAAACCCAGTGGAGCCCAGACTATATCAGCCAAGTCCCAGCCGATCCACAGATACCTGAGTAAGAAAGAATACATTAAGGCTGGTAAGTCATTGAATTTTGGAGTAGTTTGTTATATAGCACTATTGTGGCAATAGCTGATAATATACAGTGCATCTCTAAATAGCATGCTTGTTTTTGAGCTTTGAAAAATGATAACTACTATTGCATGTCATTGTCTGCTATTTACTTTTCTTTCCCACTCAACATTATGTTTCTGAGCTTTATCCAATGGAATATAATACAGCAAATGAACTACAGCCATAGCCCCTTCAGTTTAGAGATGAGAGAAAGCGAAAGATCCATAGAGCTCATGAATGGCTGAATTGTTTTGGGAGCCCAAGTCTCATTCCTTCAGCAGATATTTACTGAACATAAGCAGAGCCCTTTCCTCTGTGCTGGGACTATCAAGGTGAACTGGACACGTAAGATTATTGCCCTAAAGGACCTTACGTTAGAGGGGCCACTTCATGGAAAGGGGGCAGCGCACATCTGTGCCTCCTATCATATCACTGCCAGCGTTTCCCTATTGCCTCTGCCCTGCCAGCTATTTCCCCTCATTCAGTTCACCAACTCCTGTCCCTGGAGGCAGATAGTGTAATTAAGGCAGCATGCGAGGAGAGCAGGCAGAAACTATGGAGTGGATAACTCTCCCTGGGAGAACTGCTGGCAGACTGAGCTCCAGGGGAAACGGTCAAAAGTAATTGGGAAACTCAGACCCAAGGATTGATCGCTTTGGGAGGCAGGTTTACATTTCTGCAGGTGACATGTGTCCGCAGGGAACAGGCAGTTGACTGACCAGAGTGAGCCCTGCACTGAGCTCAGCAGCCTCATGGACTTGGCTTCTGATGTGACTACAGTCAACAGCAGCACATGTTTGGGAGACAAAGAAGGGATGAAAAATATTCCTCACCCTTGAGGACTTTGCAGCCAAATGAGAGAAGCACGATACACCAAAAAATGCAAGGTCTCAAATTGCTTCAACAATCGCCCAACATCATAGATAGAACCAGAGCTGAGCAGATACACCTGGATTGACGTAGACGTGCAGATGCCCAGAAGCGTCTGAAGTGACCAGAATGTGCAGTCATTCCATAGACAGGTGTCTTTTGTTTCTCCACAACGTTTGTGTAGGTCCCGTGAGAGTTGTCTTTTATTCCAGGCTTTGGAAAAGCACAGTGAGAACCACTTCACGTTAAAACTAGACTGAACACAACCGCACACTCCCTCAGTGATTCAGAAAGCATTCCAGGGTGTTGCAGGGCCTCGGGGACATCATTAGGAAAATCAGTTACCATACAGGATTGGAAGAAATCGCATCCTGATGATATGAGGTTTCACAGTGATTAGGTCTTGAATAAAGAAGTTATTTTTCAGTAATGAAGGATTAGCAACTCCTGCCAGATAGGAAAATGGCAAAACCAAGGAGAATGTTTGGTTGCTCCCAGCTCCAGTGCTCAGTTTGGGGGTTTGGGGGGAGGGTGCAGCATAGCTATGGGTTGGTCACTCCTTGAGCTGAGTGTTTTGTGGACCAGGAAGGTTGAGAAGGTCTAAGGTCAGAGTGGGGTGGCTCCTGCTTGGAAGGAGGAGCACTGGGACATGTTTTACCTGTCTCTCCACCTAATTCCCATTGGAAAATTCCCATTGCTCTGTTTTGTTGTTATTGTTATTGTTTTTACTCCAAAATTAATGTTTTCAAAGACAGTGATTTCTGCCCTATGGTTATGTGGGAGGGACTCCCCCAGGGAAGGAAAGTAAGGAGTGGCCTGCAGTGACATGGGTGAGGAGCCAGTGGGCCCCCTTCAGTGACCCAGATCTCACACACTGTGGATGACTGCCACGATGGAGGCGGGGAGAGTGGATTGGAAAAAGCTGAGGTCAAATCGCAGCCCTACCGCTTCTTCAAGGTGCAATCTTTGCAGTGTAAGGCTCCGTACCTCCTTGGGCCCCCGTTGTCCCATCTGTAAACGGGGTCTGAAAGGACAGTGGCTTCTGACTATAGACAGTTTCCACCTTCAAGAGCCCGTGGTAAAAACCAAACACTTAGAGTGGCGACAGAAAGAGAGAAAGAAAATGACCCAATTTATTTGGGTCATAGTTGCGAAAATACCAAGTGGTTATTAGCCCACGTGGTGTATTTTCTTTCCCTCTTGTATTCATTGCTATTATACATGTGTGTTAATTTTATTTCCCCAAGCAGGTCACATGTTTCATAGGAGCAAGAAAAAGTTTCATGGAACTCACTGAATTTCAGAACAAATCGTATTATGAACAAATATTATAAAATTAGTAATTGTATTAATCTCTATCACATTAGAATAGATATCTGTCTGTGGATGATATATCATTGTAGATTATATCATTTATTTACCACATCAACACTGTTATAGTGTTTCTGTACCCATTTTACAGATGAGGAAACAGGAAAAGAGAGGTTAGAAAACTTGCTAAAGTTTACATAACTAGTAAATAGCTAAGCTGGGACCTGAACTGAAGTCCTCAAACCTAAACTTGTAGACATTTTAGAAGTCACTCGGATCTCTTCTGTATCGCATGGGGCACTTGACACAATGCAGATACGTAACAGGCGATCAATAAATAATTGTGGGTTGATGGATACCACACAATTATAAATTGCCCAGCTTAAAGACTGGGGAGGAATCAAATAGCCTAGCACAACATTTTTCTCACCCAGAAATACCCTTGGGCCCCTCTGAGTGCCCCGTGCTTTAGGAGCCAAGGCTCCGGTGGGACCCGCCTGGACCTGCTGGCGTGTATCCCAGTCATGTGGCTGGCCAGGCGCCTGTGGTTCCCCTTTCTCATATGAGAAGCCGGCAGGCCCAGGCCAGGACTGGAAGCCCCCTTTACAAATACATTCCAGTTTGCATTCACCCCTGGCCGACAGGCAGGGCCCTACTAACCACCCAGCAAAACCAGCCAGGAAAAAGCCCTCAGTTTTGGCCACAGGAACTTCACCAACACGTCAGCCTGAGCCTGAGGCGCCAGCTCTGCCCGCAGAACACCCAGGGGCAGTAATCCCAGCCAGACCAGGTCGCATGGACTTACTGAATTTTATTTGCCCATCAGGGGACTGGAACAAAATTGAAAAGCAAACACCTGGTACAGTTAAGTTGGTTATCTTAACCACAAATAAAACTGGACATGTGTCTATTTTATTTGCCCCACAGCTCAATTTGGAAATACATTTGTATGCAGCTTACTCAGGGCCAGGCACTTGATTCTTCTGGTGACATCAGCTCCGGATTTGGTCACTTAGGCAGCTTAGCCTCTTCCATTGACTGTGCATAAGTGCTCACTTCCTCCCCTAATTTACCCTCTGCCATTCATCATCCTCACAGTAGCCCTTGTCTAGTGCCTCATGCACCAGCCCAGATCTCAGCTCTGGGTGAGCCCTTTGGTCCACCGACTTGGCGCTGCCAGGTTCAGCTTCTCAAGCACACTTTCGATCACCATTCTCTATTCACAAGCCTTCAAAAACTCCCTAATTCTATTGCAACAGATTTGGACCTGGAGTCCCTCTTAGAACTCTTCTAAAAATCTCTATCACGTCCCACCAGCCAGCTCTTATTTCTCCTAGTACATACCTTAGGTCTTACTAGACCAAGCTCTCCATTGTCCCGAAATACAGTAGACCCAATACGACCTCATGGCCTTTGTTCACCTTGCTCTCCTCACCTGGAATGCCCTTCTCTATGTCCTAGTCTATCCTTATCTTCCCATCCTATAAGGCCTCATTCTCAAGGAATTCTTTCCTGCTGGCAGTGATCTCTCTCTTCTCTAAAACTCCGAATGCATATCGTATCCTGTCTTAAATTGCTTTTAGACTGTTCCACAACAGTCATTATTGAATAAATATACTATATAATTTTAAAATACCTCTTTTTGACCTAGCAACAAGGGTCCCTGTTCAGGCCCTCCTTTGGTCCCGCCTTTCCCAGTGGCGTGATGATTCTTTGGGACCAAGTGAATATGCCCATCTTCAGCTTGCATCCTTTCTGCTCCCACTTTTGGACTATGCTTCTAATACCCAGAGCTTACGGAAGCCTTCTCCTCAGGTCTATCTTTCAGAGAACAAGGGATGGCCAAGGAGAGGCTGTTTACTGGGAGGAGGGTTTGTGGATGGAGCTTGGACACATGAGCTAGAGTATTCACATGCAAATACACGGGCCCTTTGGTAGGAAGAGAAGTGGGGTGCGCCTCTGCAGGCTAGAGCCCCCCTGCTCTCCTTTAGTCCACCTGCTGGAGAATGAAGCCAAGATAGAGGAAAGGAGAGTGAGATTTGGAGAGAGAGAGAGATTGAGCAGAGATGACATTGTCGAAACTCTGGATCCTAAGCCTAGGCTTTTCAATTAACTAAATCAAAATGCTTTTCTTCTTTACTTAAATTCATTTGAGATGGGCTTCTGTCACTTGCAACTAAAATGATGCATACAATTGTGATGGTGAGGAGGAGGATGATAACGATGATAATGGTGGTGCTGGTGCTAATGGCAGCTGACATTTTTTTAATTACCTGCACGTTCGAGGTATTCTGCTTTACCTATGTTAACTCATTTATTTTTTTCACCTACCTCATGAGGGAGTTGGTATTATTATTCCAATTTTCCGGCTGAAGAAACAGATTCAGAAAAGCTGAGTAACTTGCCCAAGGTCACACAGTATTCAAACCCAAGTCTGTCTGACCCCTAAACCTATACTCTTACCTGCTAAATGTTTTTTTATTATTATTATTGTTGTTTACCAACAGTGCGAGTTGGACCACATAAAAGACATAGGACTTAGGTAGTTTGTAGTTAGCCACTGTGGGACAACCAAGGCTTTGCAAAGGTGTCTATGGCCATGCTACCCTGAACAAGCCCAATCCTGTCTGATATCGGAAGCTAAGCAAGGCCGGGCCTGGTTAGTACTCGGATGGGAGACCACCTAGGAAGACCAGGTGCTGTAGGCATAAAAAATAAAAAAATAAGGGATCGTGAGCTGACAAGGTCCTTGCAATCTGTGAGATCAACCAAGGGTTGCCTCGCCTAAAAAAAAAAGGCGGGGGGTGGGGGAGAGGAAAGGCAATGGTCAAGGTCAGGATGCACAGGATGCAACATGTTCAACCAAATACCCAGCAATCCTTGTCAACAGAGTGGAGGAGAGGAGAGGATGATTCTTCTCCAGAATGCATTCTTCTATACCTCTCTCTTCAGCAGCAAAGCTTTAAGAAGAAGGACAAAATTATGAGTCGCATAGCATACCTTTTAATGTCTCTGGAGGGCTCAGTTGGTTATGCTTTTTAGCAAATATACAGAGTAACTTATACTTTCATTGGGTTAAATCCTAATAATGAGCAGAGGCATGTTATAGCACAGATGGTGGAGGGTGGCCAAGTCCAAGTGATTGTCATCACCCAATATTGAGTGTACATAGGATATCCCAGTTTTGGTCCAGGTAGGAGCCCAGCACACACCCAATGAGTGACTAGAATCATGCAACTTAAGTCTGGCTTCTGCAAGTGGAGGAAAAGCGCAAACTTTAAGAGGGCTTTGTGTATGTCTCATGTCCACATGCATACTTGTGAGATCAGTCACCGTTTGTATACCTCCCGTAAGGAAAGCAAAATATAACCAAAGTTAGCATGAGAAGGTATATGTGGTGTGCAAGTTAGCACAACTGTCATAAAAGGTTTATTGCTGCAAGTGTGGGAAAGCTGTACAAGGCAGTCTCTGCTCAGCCACACGTGAGAAGTGCTCTCATCCCATTGTCACCACCATAAAATCTTTATAGAGGAGAGCACAGACTTTTTCAGTGAGTGACACTGAGTCAATAACTCAATGTCACTCACCAAACACTCATGAAGCATGAAGAGCTTTCTCATTTTCAAGTGTGGGGTTGTCAAAATCTTCCAGGAAAGCCAATAGTCATGGCTGAATGATCTCTGTGGTGCCTCTTGGAAGGAAAGCTCTCTCAGATTCAGACTTCAAATCTAAATACGTTTTTTATTGCCTACCTTTCTTTAGTAGGAAATATGTTTTGTAAGAAAGTGCATTTTCTACTGAGAGCCATTCTTTCCCAAAGTAACACCTACACTTCAGTGAGCCTGAAACCTAGCCCTTACAACATTGAACTGTTAAAATATTTTCTTCATTCGTTCATATATTCATTGATATTTTAGAGCAAAGAGATAGAGAGGTAAATAGGACAGACTGTTATGGAAGTAACAATGTAGTAGGGACATGAAATAAACTGAGGGCCAAGGGGAACAGGCAAAAATGCAGAGTTTGGGTGGACAGGAATTCAAAGGAGAAATTGGAGATAGAGCTATAATCTTGAGGTTCATGGGTACCTCAATTGCAGTTGAGCCATAGGAGTAGTAGAGATTGCCTAGAGAGGGTGTAGAAAAGAATAAGATTTAGGACCAAGGCTTGAAGCCTGTCACTGTTTTTTTAAACATGTAACAGATATTTATTGAGATATAATTCACATACCTAAAATTGAACCATTTAAAGTGTACAATTCAGTACTTTAATATGTTCAAAGAGTTGTGCAACCATCACACATATCTAAATCCAAAATATTTTTGTTACCCCATGAGGAAACCCTATACCCCTGTTAGTGGTCACTTTCTATTTCCACCCCCACCCCCAGCCTCTGACAACCACTAATCTATTTTGTGTCTCTATGAATTTGCCTCTACTGAGCAGTTCACATAAACGGGAGCATATGATATGTGACCTTTTGTGTCTGGCTTCTTTCAGTTAGCAAAATAATTTTGAAGTCTATCCATGTTGCAGCATGTATCTGTACTTTATTCCTTTTTATGGCTGACTAATATTCCATTGTATGGATATACCACATTTTGTTTTATCCATTCATCAGTTGATGGACATGTGCATTGTTTCAATTTGGGGGCTATAATGAATAAGAATAAGGCTGCAATGAATAAGTTTTTATGTGAACATATGTTTCCAATTCTCTTATATACCTAAGAGTAGAATTACTGGGTCATATGGTAACTTTATGTTTAATTTTGAGGGAAACTGTCAAACTGTTTTTACAAAGCAGCTGCATTGTTTTACATTCCTGCCCATAATGTATGAGAGTTCATTTCTCCACATCCTCATCAACACTGATTATTGTCTGCCTTTCCGATTATAACCATCTTGGTTGATGGGAAATGACATCATTTTGGTTTCGATTTGTGTTTCTTTAACAATGTTGAGCATTCTTTCATGTGTTTATTGACCATTTGTATATTTTCTTTGGAGAAATATCTATTCAAATCTTTTGCCCATTTTTAAATTGTGTTATCTTTTTAGTATTGAGTTGTACAAATTTTTAAATTCTAGATACAAGTCCCTCATCAGATATATGATTTACAAAATTTTTCTCTCATATTGATGGTATTCTTTGAAGCACAAACATTTTTAATTTTAATGAAGTTCAACTTACCTATTTTTTCTTTTGTAATTTGTGTTTTCAGTGTCATATCTAAGAAACCATTGCCTAATCTGAGGTCACAAAGACTTAAGATTAAGCTACATTTTCTTCTGAAACTTTTATAGTTTTAGCTTTCACATTTAGATTTCTGATTCCTTTTTGGTTAACTTTTATATGCGTTTTGGAGGCAGGGATCCACATTTATCCCTTTGTATATGGATATCCAGTTGTCTCAACACCATTTGTTAAAAAGACTATTATCTCTCCATTTAATTGTCTTTCCATCATTGTCAAAAGTCAAGTGACCAAAAACGTAAGAGTTTTGTTCTGGATTCTCAGTTCTATTCTACTGATCTTTATGTCTATCTTTATGCCAGTACCACACAGTCTTAATTTGTAGTAAGTTTTGAAATCAGAAACTGTGAGTCCTCCAAGTTTATTTAATTTTGTCCTCTTGATAATAACCATGCTTATAGGTGTGAGGTGGTATCTCAGTGTGATTTTGATTTACATGTCCCTAATAGCTAGTGAAGTTGAGCATCTTCTCATATGTCTGTTGGCCATTTATATTACTTCTTGGGAGAAGTGTCTTTTTAGGTCCTCTGCTCATTTTTCAATTAGATTGTTTTTTTGTTGTTGTTGAGTTGTATGAGTTTTTAATATATTTTGGATATTAGCCCTTTATTAGAGGCATTATTTGCAAATATCTTCTGTCGTTCAGTTGATTGCCTCTTTGTTTTGTTGACGGTTTCTTTTGGTGTACAGAAGGTTTTTAGTTTGATATAGTCCAATTCATTTATTTTCCCTTGACTTTGAGGTCAAATTCATAAAATCCTCTCTAAAAACAAGGTCCATGAGTTTTGTGCCTATGTTTTCTTCCATGCAATTTATTGTTTCAGGTCTTATATTTATATCTTTGATCTATTTTGAGTTAATTTGGGTATATGGTCACAGCAGTCTAGTTTCTCATTCTTTTGCATATGGCTTTCTAATTTTCCCAGTACCACTTCTTTTCTCCATGTTCCTAAGTATTTTATTCTTTTGGATGCTATTATAAATGGAACTGTTTTCACAATTTTACTTTTTGATTATTCATTGTCTGTTACAGAGATAACTGATTTTTGCATATTGACCTTGTATCCTGCAACAATGCTGAACTCATTTATTTGTTCTAATAGCTTTTTATGGATTTCCTAGGATTTTTCTGTATACGAAATCACATCATGTGTAAATAAAGCTAGTTTTATTTCTCCTGTTCTAATCTTGATGCATTTTATTTCTTTTTCTTGCCTAGTTGCCCTGGCTAGAATCTCTAATATAATGCTGACTAGAAGTGGCAAGAGCAGACATCCTTGTCTTATTCTCAGTCTTAAAGGGAAACTATTCAGTCTTTCATCATTAAGTTGATGTTAGCTGTGGGTTTTTCATGAATGGCTGCATTAGTTTTCTATAGCTGCCATAACTAATATGACAAAGTTGGTGGCATAAAGAAACACAAATGTATTATCTCCCAGTTATATAGTTTAGAATTCCAACATGGGCTTCACTGGGCTAAAATCAAGGTGTCAGAAGGGCTGTGTTCCTTTCTGGAGACTCTGGGGGAATCTTCCTTGCCTTTTCCAGCTTCTAAAGGTCACCCACATTCCTTGGCTCTTGGCCCCTTTCCTCCATTTTCAAAGCCAGCAACATGGCATCTCTCTCACATTTCTTCCATAGTCACATCCTCCTCTAGCTGAGTAGCAGGAAAGCTTCTCAATTTTAAGGATTCATGTGATTATACTGGTCCCATATTAACTTTCTTAATCACAGTCCCATCTGCAAAGTCCTTTTTCTCACAGAAGGTAACATATTCACAAATTCCAGAGATTAAGGTATGGATATCTTTAAGGGACCATTATTTTGCCTACCACTTTCCACTCTCTGCCCCCCAAATATTCATGTCTGCCCCACATGCAAATTACATTTACCCCATCCCCAGGTCCCCCAAATTCTCAACCCATTAAGCATCAACAAGTCTAAAACCTCGCCTAAATCTCATTAATTCAAAAGTTCCCAATACCATTACCTAAATCATCAATAAAAGTATGGGTGAGACACAGTATTATCCATCCTAGAGCACAGTTCCTCCCCATATGGACCAGTGAAACTAAAGAAATAAGTTATTTTCTTCCCCTCCCCCCCAAAAAAGGTAAGACAGGCATAGATATTCTGGTTTAAAAAGGGAGGAAATGGAAAGGAAAAGAGTCACTGGTTCCCCAAAATGTAGAAATCCATCCAGGCAAATTCCACTGGGTTTCAAAGTCTGGAAATAATCTTCTGGGGCCCTCAGTTCCAACCTCTGGGTCCATGGTTCCACCATCTGAGCCTGAGGCTCCATCTTCTGAGCCATCTTTTCTTTTTCATGAGAGGTAACATGTGTTTGCAGCTGGATAGTTTTATCAGCCTGTTTCCTGCCTGCAGAATTTTGAGGGTCCAACAGCTTGCTTTCATTTTGTTCTCTCTTTGTCCCTTTTGGTCCAAGCTGGCAGTGTTTCTGCTGGTATAACATTCTTTAGAATCTATTATTCTCCCATTAAACAAGAGATCTCACCATAGATTCTTCCTAAACAAACCCATCTCTATTTGGGGCTTCTGACGAGATAGCTAGGATATCTCATACATGTACGATATATGTATCTCTAAGAGCTTTTTCTGTAACTAAATACTCTAACTTTTTTAAAAAAAATTCTGAGGTATTGGCAAGAGGTTTTCCAGCTACATAACCCTCCATGTTTCTCCTATAATATACTTCCCTGAGAGTAAACCTCGTACAGTTTAAGTCTTTTGCAATCTAGATAAGCTGAGAATTTCCCAAATCACTAAGTCCTGAATCCCCTTTTTAAAAAAATTCTTGCTTCAATTTATCTTTTCTCTTGCATTTTACTATAAGCAATAAGAAAAACTGGGTCACACCTTCAACACTTAGCCTGGAAATCTCAGCTAAATGTTGAATTTCATCATTTACCAGTTCGGCTTTCCATATAACTGCAGGACAAAATTCTGCTAAGCTTTCTGCCACCGTGTAACAAGAACCCCTTTCCTCCAGTTTCCCATAACATGTTCCTCATTTCCTTCAGAGCCTTCAACAGCAGCACCTTTAACACCCATATTTCTACTAACAGTATGTTCATGACGATTTAGGTATAATCTAAGGCAATTTATGTTTTCTCTACCATGCTTCTCGTTTCCTTCCGAGTCCTCATTAGCAGAGTTATTAGCATCCACACTTCTACTAAGAGGCCGATCAAGGCAATCTAGGCTTTTTCTGTCATACATCTCAAAATGCTTTCAGCGTCTGCCCATCACTCAGTTCCAAAGATACTTCTGCATGTTCAGGTATTTGCTACAGTAGCACTCCGCTTCCACAGACCAAAATCTGTATTAGTTTTCCGCTAGTATGAGTGTTAGTATTTTATCAGCTTAGGGACGTTCCCTTCTAGTTCTAGTTTGTTGAGTATTTTTAACATGACAGGGTGTTGAATTTTGTCAAGTGCTTTTTCTGTGCCTCTTGAGATGATCATATGGTTTTTGGTCTGTCAACTTTAAAAGACTGTGTAGAGAGAAAGGAGCCTGCAAAGGAGAGAGAAGTAGCCAGACATAATAGAGAAACCAAGTGACTGCGGTGTTACTGAAGCCAGAAGAGAGGGTTTCAAGGAGGGAATGGCCAAGAGTATCAATACTGTTGAGAGGTAAGATGAGATGGAAACTAAAATATGCTCTTTTTTTAATTGAGGTAAAATTGGTATATTATAGATATATATAGATATATATATATGTATTTTTCATGTGTACAACAATATAATTTGCCATCTATATACTCTACAAAGTGATCACCACCAAAAGTCTAGTTACTGTCCACCACACAATTGAATCCATTCACTCCTTTTGCTGACCCCACTGACCCTCTTCGACTCTGATAACCAGCAATCTGTTCTCTGTATCTATGAGTTTGTTTTCATTTTGTTTTGCTTGTTCATTTGTTTTGTTTTGTTTTGTTTTTTAGATTCCACCTATGAATGAAGTCATACGGTGTTTGTCTTTGTCTGACTTATTTCACTTAGCCTAATATCTCCAAGATCTATCCATGTTGTCAAAAATGGCAAGATTTTATTCTTTCTATGGCTGAGAAATATTCCTTCCATATTTATGCCACTTCTTCTTTATCTCTTTGTCCATCGATGAACAATTTAAGATATGATTGTTCCATATCTTGGCTATTGTAAATAATGCTGCAATGAACATAAGGGTGCATTTATCTTTTTGAATTAATGTTTTTGTATTCTTCAGATAAGTTTCTAGCAATTGAATAATTGGATCATATGGCATTTTTATTCTTAATTTTTGAAGAAACTTCATACTTTTTTCTATAATGGCTGTACCAATTTATATTCCCACCAACAGTATATGAGGGTTCCCTTTTCTCCACATCCTCTCTAACACTTGTTGATCTTTTTGATAATAGCCATTCTAACAGGTATGAGGTATTATGGTTTTGATTTCCATTTCCCTAATAGTTCATGAAGCTGAATATCTTTTCATGTGGCTATTGGCCATCTGTATGTCTTCTTTGGAGAAATGTCTACATATTCAAGTACTGTGCCAATTTTTTAATGGGATCATTTGGGGGTTTTTTGTTGTTGAATTGGAAAACACTCACTCTGATTGGTTTTGTGGAGGTTGTTTATGAACTTGGTGATAGCTGTGGTAGTGGGATGAGGAGGCAAAAGACTGTTGAGAGTGGGAGGTGTTTCTTAGACTTCAGGGAGCCTCGGGCAAAAGCCAGAGGATGGTGATTACACCGAAGTGGTTAGCAGCAGGAGAACTTATTGAACCTTTATATAGTGGAGTTTGGGTACAATTTGGCTGAAGCAGGGAGGGCTAAAAGTATGTCTTCAGTGTCTGAGATTTTAGAATAAAATTCTCAGCTTTTTCTGGAGTTAATAATGGACATTTCCAGGCCTCAATTTCAGGAACCAGTTCCTGCCCTTTGTGAAGATATGGTGGATGGACTCCCACCTGCCTCAAACCGTGAATGAAACTAACTGTGCTGTGAGAGGTTGTCCCATCTTGATAACACATCCAGGCTTGGCCTCCACAGCTGAAGGTGGGCTGAAATCCACATGCAGTGTCTAGACTTTTGATGACTCCTTAAAATGCAAAGCTTTTTTTGTGGAAAGGGATGGAATCTTGGCCTCTGGGGGAGGCATTTCCAGTCATCAGTGGTATTATCATCTACAATGAGAAAAAGCCAGCCCCGCACAGTCCTCGGGGCCCAGCCTCCTGACTACAATCTTGGGTGGGGCCTCCCACTCGACAGGACCTGGAAGACCCCAGTGTTCTGCTGTAATGCTCATTTTCCTCTACCTGGCAGCCTTGTTTGATTGAACATTTCCCTGGGATATTTATGTGGAAACCAAAGAAAATACTCCAGGGTCGTTTTTAATAAGTGCCAATCCCTCCTAGGCTATCTGCAGCCATAAACATTTACGTCTAATATCCCAAAGAAAATGTTGATGCAGTCTGATGTGGGGGCGACGGCACACAGATTAGTCTAAACAAAAACATGAGGGTGACAGTTCGCTTTTTTCTTCATGAAGCTGCATTCACTCATTTTTGACATAAAAGTGCAATTTGCATATTCTTTCAAGTCTGTTTAGCTGCAAACACATGTGTGTTTGGGGCACAGAAATTTAAAATTTGTAAATTATTCAGAAACTACTGCCAAATTGTAATCAAGTGGTAGGAAAAACATTCTACACTCAATAGTTGTATGTTCAGAGGGGAGCCTTTCTCAGGCATGGGAAACATTTTTAAATACACTGGTGCTTAATCAACTCAGAAAAAGCAGGGGGAGAAATGTTTACTTTGTTAGTAACAATTTAATATAGATGTTAGGGTTTCTTTTTCTGTTTATTGAACATTGCAGAAAGGAACGATTTTAGTATTGTGACATTAAATAAATAAGGTGCCTTCCTAGAGAAAACTAAACACTGTGATTAAGCTAAAATAGGAATTCCTAATGCCACTCTAAAAACCTTTTTAAGCCAAGAACCGTAATTACTAGAAAGCAATCCAATATAATTTAATGTATGTATACTATACCTTGCCAATTCAGTATGTATTCATTGCATCTCATCTTTGATGTCCACCTCCTCCTCATTTCCTCTTTTATTTTGTGCATCTAGCAAATATTATTCTGAGGGCCTACTTTTTGCAAAGCACTGTGCTAGACACCTTAGGGTACGATGAAGTTATTTATGGAGATATGTACACGAGTAAGTGAGTAAATGTGTGAGAGGTGGAGGGATGGTAGACATTGGCAGGCATGTTGAGTGTGGACAGAGAGTGAAAGCGCTTGCCTCAAGTTAGATGGAGGGGCAATGAGGAGAGAGACCACTTTCACTTTCTGGCCAGAGATGATAGTGACTTGAAGCTCATTGATGCTGTACAACAATTATGGCATTTCTTCCATGACTGTAACTATACAATGCACACAAACAGATTGATGTAACCAAATTAAGTTTTTAAAATAAGTCGAATTCAGTCCACCCAACATCCACTTCTCCTACTTGGCTGTTACCAATGGCAACCTCAAGCAGTGAGATTGAAGTGGTGTGGGGAAATTGCTGTGACCATTTTTGAAAAAAGTCTCCTATGTATGAGAGCATTTCTTTAATGGAATCAAGTTGTAAATGGGAAGCCAGATTATTTAAACATCAAACAAAACAAAACAAAACAAAAACAGCAGATAAATTCAAAGATTAACAGGGTGGACTAGCAGATATAACTGAAGATTGGAGTTGACTTCTCTCATCCATAATTCCACTCATTCACTCCTTTCATTTATTCACGTGTTCACTCATTCAAAGAACACCAATGGAACACCAAATTGGCAAATTACAGAGTTAGAATAAAGACAGAAACCCTGCCCTTATCTTGTTTGTGCTTAGGTAGATAAATATAGGGAAAATTGCTTTCCAAAAAGTCCCCAAAAGATCAAGAGGCAAAATCTGACATAAGCAAAGTTTGTTTTGAGACCTCCGAATTCAAGTTCTTGAGCATTTTACAGTGATTTAATAAAAATATTAATAAAAATATTCTTCAGGCAAGATTTTCTTGCATTTTCTGTGAAGGTGATTCACCACATGGTTGCTAATGTGCATATCTACTATGCATTGGCGTTGTATACATTTTTGTGTATGTAAACATTTAATATCAACAGGGGCATTCAGAGAGAAATCATATTCACATCATTGCTTCAATTAAATTATTTAATATTCTTTTCAATTAAGTCCTCCTTGTCCAGCCATTTTTTTATGGCTAATTTTACATATGACTTGAATTAGAACCATCAGTCTACAGAGAGATTATTTGGAAGTCCTTTCAAAAATAAAAATAAATAAAAGGCCATAAAAAGGGAAAAGGAAGAAGTAAAACTCCTTATTTGCAGCTGCCATAAATGTATATGTAGAAATTCCAAAAGGATCTATAACAAACTATAATAACTAAAAGGGAACTAAGCGAATTAATAAAAGGTCAATCTATAAAATCGTATTTCTATAAAAGAGCCACGAATATGGAAAATTAAAAAATTTAAACCCTATAGCTTTATAATAGTATTAAAATATGAAATATTTAGTGATAAATTTAACAAAATGAGTGCAAGACTAAAAGTGCAACGGCGACAACGAATTTGGGGGGAAAATGAAAAAGGAGTTAAATAAATGACACAGCCATGATCACAGATGGATGGATTCAAAATTATTAAGGCATTAATTTTCCCTGAACTGATAAGTTCAATGAAATCAGAATCCCAGAAACGTTATAGTTTTTGAAATCAACAAGTTGATTCTAAATTTTATATGGAAATGCTAAAGACCTAGAATAGCTAAGATGATCTTGAAGAACAAAATTGGAGAATTTACACTACTAGATTTCGAGTCTTACAAAGATGGAAAGCCATAGTAATTAAGACAGGATAGATAAATAGAACAATATTCCAAAATAAAGTGCAAAAATAGACCCACCGATTTGCTCACCTAATTCACAAGGAAAGCACCAATGCAATTCAGGGGGAGAAGGAATGGTCTTTTGAATAACTGGTGCTGAAACTTGGATATTTATAATGGGGAAAGAAATTATGTGTGAACCTCTACCTCACCCATGGCACAGAAATGAATTTGAAAAGGATCATAAATTTAAATATAAAAGATAAACCAATAAAGTTTCTTTCTAGAAGCAAACATAGGAGAATATCTTCATGACCTTGGGGTAAGAAAATATTTCTCAAAAAGAACATAAGGCAGTAGTAGCCCTAAATGAAAAATAATTGATTAATCGAACTTTACTAAAATTGAAGACTTCTGTGCATCAACAGAAATTATTGAGAATAAGAAGTCAATCACCAGACAAATATCTTTGGACAGGAAAAGAGCTCATATCTGAATATATGAAAAATTCCTACACATCCATACAAAAACTCAGCACAATTTAAAAATGTATAAAAATATTAAGCTGGCACTTTAAAAAAGAGAATATCCAAATGGCCAATAAGCATACAAAAAGATGTTGAACACTAATACTCATCAAGTAAATGCAAATGAAAACCTTAATGAGATGCCACTCCATACACCCAGAATGACTAAAATAAGGTGCCTTTCAATACCAGATATTAGTGAGGATATAAAGTAGCTAGACTTCTCAAATCTTGGTGGTGAGAATTTAAAATGATATAACCATTTTTTAATATTATTTGATAGTGTCCATTAAAATAAACAAGTACATATCCTACAACCCATCAAATGTACACCCAGTGTATACCCAACAGAAAGATGTGCACATATTCACAAAAAGACATGTACAAGGGTGTTTTATTCATAATAGCCAAAAACTAGAAACAACACAAAGACCTGTCAACAGGAGAATGGATACATAAATTGATAAATTAAGGTATGTAGGTATGTGTACCTAAATATTTGTGTATATGTGTACATACAGAGATATATACATATATGCATATAATTGAATGCTACAAAGCAATTTAAAAGTACAAATTACTGATAAGAACAACAAGGTGGATGAACCTCAAGATACTGTGTTGAGTGGAAGAATCCAGACATTAAAGGGCACACTCTATGATTTGATTTATATTAAATTCACAAGCCAGCTAAACTACTTCCTGTTGATTGAAATATGAACAGTAGTTACCTCAGGGTTTGGTGTAGATGAAGAGAGAACGTGAGGGAATATTTTGGGGTACTGGAAGGATGCCATATCTTGTCCTGGGTATATGTATCATTATGTAAAATTTTATCAAGATGAATATTAAGATTATAACACATACACACTTAATATATATATTATACCTCAATAAAAATAGTTAACAAGAAAGAAAGGAAAAGAAAGGAAGGAAGAGAAGGAGAGAGAGAGGAAGGGAGTAAGGGAGGAAGAGAGGAAGAAACGGAAGAATTTGATTACAATACCACATTAGTGAGCTTTTTAAAGGAAAAATTTAATAATTCCTTAAACACAAGTTCAGATCAAGAGAGACTATATATGAACATAAATATATACAATAAAAAAGATCTCATTCACTATGACAAAACAAGTTACTAGATATAGGTGAAGGAACACCCTTATGACAAAATATACAGGATCCATACAAAGATTGCAAAACTTTACTGAGAGATATTAATGTCTTGAATAAATGGAAAAACATGTCATATTTCTGTGTGAGAAAAACTAATAACCACTTCAATACCAATTCTTATCCTAAATTATATTTTTAACGTTATCCCAAATAAAATAAAACAGAAAATGTTTAAACGACATTATTTTATAGTTCACGTAAATAGAATAGATATGATGTTTTTAAATAATGGCGATTATAGGAATTTTCACCAACAAGACGTTAAAACTGATATAACGTAAAGCCAAAATTATTTTAAGATTATACTGTTGAATATATACCTTACATTTCTTTGCACAGAAACAGATAATACGGTAACAGAACAGAAATTCAGTAATGTACCCAAAAGTATAATTTGAATTGTGATCAAGGTAGCTTCCCAAATCAGTGGAGGATGGCTAGATTATTTAACAAATAAAGGCAATGGTTTAATAATTTGTAAAATGAAATTTAAAAATATACTTGTTAACTTAAAATAAATTCAGGATGGATTAATTTTTTAAATTTTAAAAATAAAGTTGCCAGCATGGTGGACCAAATTGCTGAAGAAGCCCCCAGATTTCCTTCCATATTTCCAAACACATAAAATTTCTGATTTAAATATAATTCATAACCAGCCTCTCTCAAAATTAAAAAAATGAAATTAATAGGTACCAGAAAATGGAAAAATAAAGTTAAAAGCAAAGCTGTAAAAGGGAGTTAGAAAGCAAATGGCCTGTAATGTTATTGGACCCAGATATATGCCCAAGGCACTCAGGTTTTTATAGAGGTGCTTAGCCTATTTGCATTTATATAATTATTGATAAAGAATTATATTAGTTTATATATACCATCTTGCTATTTGTTTTCTATTTGTTCCCCTGTTTTTGTTCATTTTTCCCTCTTTTCCTGACTCTTTAAATTATTTTTTAGTATTCCATTTTATCTCCGTCATTGGATTTTTAGTTATACCTCTTTGTTTTATTTTTAGTTCTTACTCTAGGGATTACCAAAACTTTCACTTTTTACAGACAATAATTTATTGATATTACGCTAGTTTACATGTAGTGAAAAACTGTACAACAAGAAACTGTTATTTAGCTCCTTCTGTATTTTATACTATTATGGTCATATATTTTACCTTTACATACATTATAAATCCTATGATATATTATTAGTATTAATTTTGCTTCAAACTGCCCATTGAACTCTCAAGAAATGTAGGAAAGAAAAATGTCTTTCTTTATTTACTCACATGCTTGCCATTTCTGGGACTCTTTATTTCTTCCTGTCCCTTTATGTTTCTATCTGGTATCGCTTCCCTTCAGTTTAAAGAACTTCCTTTAGCATTTCTCTTTTTTTTCTTTTTTTAATAATATTTTTTTATTTTTCAATTATAGTTGGCATACAATATTACATTAGTTTCAGGAGTACAACATAGTGATTAGATATCTATAAAACTCACAGAATGATCACCCTGGTAATCTAATGCCCCTCTGACACCATACATAGTTATTACAATATTGACAATGTTCCTTACGCTGTACTTTACATCTTCATGACTCTTTTGTAATTACCATTTTATACTTCTTAATCCCTCCGCCCTTTTTCACCCTCCCATCTGGTAACCCTCAAAATGTTCTCTGTGCACATGTATGAGTTTATTTCTGTGTTATTTGTTTATTTTGTCCTTTAGATTCCACATGTAAGTGAAATCATATGGCATTTGTCTTTCTCTACTTAGCTTATTCCACTCAGCACAATACCCTCTAGGTTCATCCATGTTGTCACAGATGTAAAGATTTCGTTCATTCATTCATTCATTCATTCATTCACTTATGGCTGAGTAATATTCCACTGTATGTATGTACCACCTCTTCTTTATCCATTCATCCACTGATGGACACCCAGGTTGCAAAGCACTTCTTATAGTGAGAATCTACCAGCTATAAATTCTCTCAGCTTTTGCTTATCTGAAAATGTCTTTATTTTGCCTTAATTTTGAAGTATATATCATTTCACTGGCTCTAGGTTTCAAGGTTGAAGTTTTTTTCTTCAGCACTTTAAAGAGGTTTTTCCGTTGTCTTTTAGCTTGCATTGTTTCTAATTAAAAAATCATAATTCATATCCATGTTACTTTGTATGCAATCTTTCTTTTTTGCTGTCTTCTTTTAATATTTTCTCATCTTTTTGAGTAATTGGACCATGATGTGTCTAGGTAGGTATATTTATCCCATATGAAGTTTGTTAAATTTTTTGGATCTTTATATTGATGTTTTTCATCAAATTAGAGAAATATTTGGCCATTTCCTTAAATTTTTTGTCACATTCTCTTTCTTTTTTTCTATGATTCCAATTACATATATGTTAGACTATTTGCTATTATTCGTATATGGCACGAAAAGTTTGTTCATGTTTTTAAATATTTTTTTCTCATGCTACTTCAGTTTAATTTATATTGTCCCATCTCCCAGTTCATGAATCCTTCATTCAATAATACCCAATGTCTAATCTACTTTTAATCCCTTCCAGTAAAATGGTTTCAGATCATTTATTTTTCAGTTTTAGGATTTCACTGAGTTCCATATTAGAACTTCCATTTATTTTCTGAAATAACACCGTATAAGTCTTTACTCATTATGTCCATCTTTTCCTATAAATTGCTTAACATATTAATAATAATAATTCCTTGTCTGATCCCCATTGAGAGACATACTACAAATTGCTGGATTATGCTCTTCAAAAGTGTCAAGATCATGAAAAGAAAAACCGAAGAAATGTCCCAGATTGGGAAAGACTAAGGATACATGACGACTAAATGAAAAGTGTGATGCTGCACCTTTTTCAGTCTCTGCTGTATATACACACAGTCTCAGCCAGAAATACATTTGCCTCGACCCCACAACCTCAGGCCAGAAGAGCCATCGGCTCTTTTATCGGCTGCTGAGAGAGTTGCTTCCACCAGCAATGTCACTGGGCCTGACTTCACCCACTGCTCCAAATCTAGTGAGCTACCTTCAACAGGGGCAGAGGAGCTGCCATTATTCCTGGCCCACCCTACCTTGTAAACCTCACTCAACAGAACTTGGACCTGCAGGAGATGAGCAGCCCCAGGCTAGAAAGCCACAGATTTCCACTCTCCTTACCGTAGGTCCAGCAGTTTTTCAAGCATAAAAACTTCTCAGATTGTTGTTATGCCTTGATTAGTTTCCAGAGTAGTGAAATGATTATTTTTGTCAGTTCTGTCTGGCTTCATAGTTGTTTTTTGGAGGAGAGTTTGTCAATCTCTGCATTAGGCCATAACCAGAAGTCCTGCCTGAACACTTTTTAAAAAATAACTGGAGAAGCAAATATATTTAAAAATAAATATATTAGCAATATTATCATAGATGAAGGGAGAAGAGGTAATTTGGAATTGATGTATTTTAAGATCTTAATCTTGCTTAGAAGATAAAATTTGTTAAGTTAAATAAGCATATTAAAAATTTAAGAGGAACTGCTAAAGAATAAAACGTATAACTTCAAACTAATAGAGGAAACTAAGGGAGGAATAAGGAAAACTCAATTGATCTATTAGAGGAATAAAAAGATGGGGAAAGGAAGAAGAAAAGACAGTAGAGTAGATAAAAAATGCAAAATAATGTCGGGGGAAAAGTCTCATTATATCACTAATCTTAGTAAATGTAAATGAATTAAGCTTTTCTATCATGGTAGAGAGAATATTATAATGGATAAAAAAACTAAAATCTAGTTATGCAATGTTTACAAGAGGCATACCTAAAATAAAGACACAGACAGATTAAAATTAAGGAATGGAAATATATATATACTATACAAATACCAAAAGGAAACTGGCTTAGCCATGTTAATAAGAATTACTTAACAATGAAAGGAGTAATCCACCCAGAAACATAGCTATTGTAACTTTCAGGGGTTCATAAATTGCTACAAACTCACTGAAAAATAATTTAATATGTACTAAAGGCCTTAAAAGAAACTTTCAAATTATGAAATTCCATTTCTTGGAATTTATCTTAAAAAAATAGTGGTACAGATGAGGAAAGATATGTATAAAATGATATGCCATAGTTAGAACCAGAGGCTCAGGAGTCTAGGTTCAAATTGTACCTGTACCTCACTTTTCTGGTCTGTAACTCTGGGATAATAATACCTACTTTGTAGGAATGTTATAAATATTAAATGAAGAACACTTAACATGCTTGAAAAAGTAGTCGGCACATAATGGTAAACACGGTATTTAATATGTTCTAAGTGATCCAGACCTATTAACTCGTTTGATTCTTTCAGCATCTCTTCAGAAATAGGCGCTATTGTTATTCTCATTTTAGGGATGAGGAAACTGAGGCACAGGGAGTTTAGATAACTTGCTAAAGTTTTATGTATATAAAACTTTATATATATATAAAACTATATATATATGTAAACTATATATATATAGTTTAAACTATATATATATATAACTATATAAAATTTTATATATATAAAATTCTGGGACAAAGGTTTGAACTGAGGCACTTTAACTTCTGGGTCTGTGCTCTTAAGCACTCTGCTATTGTTACTAAGCTGTAGTGTTGAAAGTAACCTAGTTAGGGGATTGGATAAATAATTTATTCATAAAATTGAATATCATCCATCCATTTTATTTTTTTTAATCTATTTATTTATTTATTTTATGGTGACATTGGTTAATGAAATCTAATAAGTTTCAGCTGTACACTTAAACAGTAAGGCATATATATATTTACACTGTGTGTTCACCTCCCATAGTTAGATCATCCATCCATTTGAAATACCAATGTAAAAGTAGATAATAAAAATAGCTAAATTTATTTAGGTACTTTACTATGTAAAAAACACTTTTTATGTATTTTATATAGATTATGTCAATTAATCTCCATAAAAATTTAAGAAGAAACTATTATTGTTCACTTCCAGATGAGGAAATGGAGGCACCGAGTGTGTCCCATAGCTGACCTGGCAGAGACAGAACGAGAGCCTGGGCAGTGTGAGGCTTACCTGAGCTCTTACCACAACCCCAGAGATATATACACATTAACTCTTCATCCAGCCTCCCTCAGCCATCTCTTACTTGACGTCCGCCTTCACCTTGCAGTTATTCCAAGCCCACAATAATTCAGTCATTCTTAAATCCTTCCTCTTTGTCTTGATGCCCACATTGGATCCATAATCAAGTCTTATCTAAGTCTACCTCTAAAATGTATCTTAAACCTACCCACACTTTTTCAACTTCCCCACACCACTCTTCTCTTCTTGCTATGACAATTGCAATACTTCTCAACGGATCTTCCCATTTACCCACTTCTCTGCTTCGATCCACTCTTACACAGCTGCCAGGGAGATCCTTTTAAAATGTAGAGATTCTAAAAATCATTTTATTCCCCTGATTGAAATCATTGACAGTTTTTGCATTACAGTTTGCATGAATTCTACACTCCTTAACATCTTACAAGGTCTGCCACAACCAGCCCCTGCCTTCCTTTGTCACCTTCTTGTGCCACCTCTGCCAAAGGCTTCTTTCTGTGCTCGCTTCACAAACTCTCTTCCACTTCTGGGACCCCCACACTTCCGCCTATCTGGACGGCTCCTCCCTATTCAGTTCACAGAGCTGACTTCTGCTGATTCCTCAAGGATCAGTGGAAGTGTCATCTCCCCTGAGCAATGGTCTCTGACCACTCTGGCCAAAGCAGTCACCACTAGCTCCAGTGTTCTCTCTCAGGCGTTCCCTGTTCTTGTTCTTTATAATACTGCATTCCTTCAGTCAACAAATATTTGTCAAGCACCTACTATGTGTCAGACTCTATTCTAGGTGCAGGGAATACAGCAGTGAGCAAAACGGGGCTCACCACCACTTGCAGTTATATTTTAATTAATTCATTTACATATGAATTTCTGTTTTCTTCCCATAGATACAGAAACTCTGGGAAAGAGAATGTGATTCCCCTCCCCCAGTTCTCAAAGCAGCTCAACCTTTGCATACAATGTCTAGACTCTTTTGGGAGGGTCTCCTTTCCCAGGTGTTGGTGGGCTTCTGAGGAGGCAGCCAGCACTGGGCAAGGGAAAGAAGGAATGAAAAGAAGGCAGAGGGGGTGGTGCCAGGAAACGGAGTAAATTCCCAGGGGCAGAATGCAGCGGGACTGAGGATTTCCTCTGAGGTTGAAAACCAGTGCCTCCAACTCTGAGGCAACCCGAGCTGGTGGGAACCCACGTGGGGTTGATGGGAACAGCAGAGGTCTTCGAGCATGGGATAACCACAGGAACTGTGACAGTGGGCTGAGCAAGTGAGAGCCGCCTCTGATTTTCTGGCCACAAAAACCCCAGGATTTTGGTACAATCCATGGGAAAGGAAATGACCCCAACAACTAATGTTGAACTTAGCGCAGACCTTGGCATGGGTGGAGCTGAGAGCCAGATTTGATGGGATTTGTGGCGAATCATTCTTTGACACCCAAGTATCATGCAGCAATTCATATCGATTGCTCCAGCGGACCCACCGTGTGCCTCCTGCTCTGGTCCCTTAGATGGTGTTGTATGACTAGTGCCTAACAGAACTCTTAGCCCTTAGGGGCTCAGTAAATGCTTGTTAAATGAGCAACTCCGGAAAATTATAGATAAAAGTATTAGCATGACTAACACTGGAGAAGGGGTTATAGACGATTTTAAAATGAAAATTTAATCCATCAAAGTTACAAATGCCCATGTCTTTTGACCTTACACTTTCTAAGAATTTATCCTATGGATGTACAAGCATATGTGAGAAATTATGCATATACAAGGCACTTCTTTGCAGCCTTTTTGTGATAGCAACAGATTACAATCACCTATCCATAGGGGACTTACTAAATAAATTGTGATGAAATACTACACAACTGAAACAAGAATGAGAAGTCTTTGTGTAATGAAAAGAAATGATCTCCAGGATATGGTGCTAAATGAAAAAAAAAAATTGAACAATATGTGAGTATAATACATAAAAAGGAAAATATATGTGTGTGTGTGTGTGTGTGTGTGTGTGTGTGTGTGTTTTGTAAAAAAACCTCCGGAAGGGCACACTAAAAACTGATAATGCAGGTTGCCTTTGGGGAGAAGAATTGAGTGGGGTGGGAGAGCAGGTTTTTGCTGATGATTTTTTTTTTGGTTCTTTTTAAATTTTCAATCATATTAATGTGTTTCCTATTTTAAAAATAAATATATTAATAAAATCATCTTTAATTTTGGCTTCTTTTTTATTAACTCATAAATGAAAGAGAATTTTTACTTATTTTTTCCAATTAATATTTTTAATGTTCAATTGTGGGCTCGCCTGCACGAGGATTTGTCTTTTTTTTTTTCACAGTGGATTTTATTTTTTGTTTTTTAATAAAATTTATTGGGGGTAACATCAGTTAATAACATTATATAAATTTCAGATGTACAACTTTATAATATGACAGCCGTATAGAAAGAGAATATTGAAAAAGGAAAAGGAGGTAACAGGGGAGCCCCATCGACAGAAAGTAAGCTCTAACTGAAAAGGAAAAAAATCTACATTGGTTTTCATCTGGAAATGTGTTTTGAGGTGCCCCTTTGTATTAAGGATGTTAAACCAAATGTGGCTGAGGCTTTTCATCAATGGAACTAGTAATAGGAATCATGGAGGGGCTATATTTTTTAAAACATGTCCTGTGAATTCCTCTAAATAGAAGTGATTTAAAAATCCACTTATATTGCAGTCTTCTCTTTAGACTTTATTGTCATCAACATCTGTTTTTTAAAAGAAAACAGCTTTCATCCTAGGGATACTGCTGAGCTCTGTCAAAGCTACTTACAGGAACCGAAAGTGTCTACAGTCTGAGGGAGCAAGCTGCAGCCCACGTGCAGACCAGAGGCCGAGCCGGTGCGGGCCCCATGGAGAAGGGCTGGGCCTGTACAGAATAAACTCAGAGTGTTGGCAGTGAAACCAGGGTAGGAACTCTGTACTTTAACATGTCATTAGTTTACTAGCCAAACAAAAGAATACCCCAGACTATATTAGCCAAGCATCCTCAAAAACCACCTCCCTGTAGTTCTTTTATGCCACCTGCCCTAGTGGGCTTTCTAGTCTTCAGAGGCAAATCCTAATTGTCCCCACCGTTGTCAGGTCATACAATATATTATATGTTGCACTCATTTGATAATCAATAGGTGATATCTTCTTTAATTACGTCCCCACCATGGAAAGTTTGAACTGGAAGGGACCTTAGGGGCCATCTCCATTTTCTCCATTTCGTAAATAAAGAAACAGAGTCCTAGAATGTTGTAGGTAATTTGTCTAAGTCACCCATCAAGTTAGTGGCAGTGTCCTATGCTCTTGACCAGCATCTCCTTCTATTGTTTGTCATCGTTGTTGTTGTATGGACTGCATCTTTAAGAGCCACAGGAACAAGCTGACTTTTTTTAAGCCCTGGAGGCACTACTGATTAGCTGGGGGACCTTGGACAAATTCTGGAAACTCTAGCCTCAGTCTCATCCAAAAATTAAAAAGAACGTATTCAACCTCGCAATTGGATGAATAACCTAAAAAATGCCTGGAAAATAGATGTTTGGCAAATATGAGTTTCCCATCCCTGCTCTTGGTCCCTTTCACAGATAGATTGTCTTTATTTGCAAAGTGGAGAAAGTTGAGATGAACCCTAAGGTCTCTCCTAGTTCAAATATCCTGTGAAAGGCCTTCGTACATAAAAGGTGTTGGAAAATGTTTACTGATTTTGACTGATTGATTAATTGATTAACATTATTTACCCAAATTAGTTTCCAGGCTTTTTGTTAGCTCAGAGACGTTGCACTGCTTCCAGCTTGACCCCTAATAAGTGTTTGGGATTTTTTCAGATGTCGCCATTGCGCAATTCTCCTTCCCTGCCATCAGGCAAAGTGAACAGGGTTTCAGCTCATGGTCTAGGGACAATCAAGGGTTTTCTTTTGCCAGAGGAAGGCTGTGGGTGGGAGACTAGGATCCTGCCCCCACGTGAAGGATGCCAAACTCATTTTCAGTTCATGCGGAGAGCCTTGGGGCTTGACAATGTAGGTGGCAACCTGGAAAGAATACTCTGTTCTCCCTCTTCTCCCTACCCACGGGCTTGGCTGGTCAATCTGCAGCCATGAGCCAGGAAGTGGGCAGCACCAAAGCCCATCAGTGCTTCTCCTCTCAGGCCCCTGGCCTCTCCAGGTCCTTTCCCTGTCCACCAGGCATCTGTCTCAAAGACAACAGTAAGGCCTAGGTATTCTCGGTTTCTTCCTCTCCTGGGAGAGGACAGAAGAGAAAACCTCGAGAGAAAAAGGGAGACAGAAAAACAGCTACAGAGAGAGGCAGGTGATTTAAGCCCACTGACCCCTTTAGAAATGACTGAGCCTGTGAGGCACAGCATTGTCCTGCCTCACTAGCTTGTGCTGAGGGATAAAGGAAATTAAATAAGAGAGTGTATGTAAAATACCTAGTACGGTGTTTGGCATATAGTATGGGCTCAATAAAGGACAACCGTTATTATTATTGACACGTGGATTTAAAGTCAGAAGACTTAACGCTGGAAGATTGTGGTGAGAAATTTAAAAAGCAGTGCATACACCTATCAGAAAGGCTAACGTCAAAAAAATAGTGACACCGCCAAATGATGTCAAGGATGCAAATTATTCATACATTGCTGGTGAAAATATAAAATGGCACAGCCGTTCTGGAAAAGTTTGGCCATATGAAAATAAACATGCAACTACCATACAATCCAGCAATTAATTGTACCATTGGGCATTTATTTCAGAGAATTAGAACTTAAGTTTACATAAAAACCTGTACCAGAGTGTTCATAGCAGCTTTATTCTGAATTGCCAGCCACTGGAAACAACCCAGATATCCTTAAACAAATGGGGGTACAGCCATACCGTGGAATGCTACTCAGCAATAAAAAAAGAACAATTAATATATGCAACAAACTGGATCATCTCAAGAGGACTATGCTGATTTTAAAAAGTCACTTCCGAAAGATACCATACTGCATGATATGATTCCGTTTATATAACATTTTGAAATGACAAAAGTATAGAGAGTTAGACTAGATTGCCAAAAGTTGCCAGCCTGCCATGGGTTCGGGACTGAGTGAGTATGGGCCAGAGGCAGTGGGCCAAGGAGGAAGCTGCGCATGGTTATAAAAGGCCAGAAGGAGGGATCCTTGTGGTGCTGGAACTTTTCTGTATTTTGACTCTGGTGGTGGATACACAAGCCTACACAGGTGATAAAATTTCATAGAACTAAATACACACCACGTGTAAAACTGGTGAAATCTGAATCACATGAGTGGCTTGCATCAGAGCCAATCTCCTCCCTGTGCTATTATACTAAAGTTTTACACCCAGTTAGGGGAAACTGGGTGAAGGGCACATGAGATCTCTCTGTGTTATTTCTTACAACTGTGTGTGAATCTGCACTTATCTCAAACTGAAATGTTTAATTTTTTTAAGTCCTTTCTGAACTGTGAGGAATGTGCGTGTGTGTGTATGTGCGTGTGTGTGTATATTGAGAGAGAGAGAGAGAGAGGGATTATTTCTGTAGTAAGAATTCTAGGAGCGCATTTACTGTTGCCTAAATATCAGATTATTCGTTACAGTACTGCTTGTAATAGCACAAGACTGGGAACAACTTAAACACTTCGATGTCCATCCACAGGGTTGTAGTTAAATAAAAAGTAGAGCATCTGTAAAATGAATGCTATAACAACTTTAAAATAAAACGAGGAAGCTCTTTATGTACTAACACAGAAAAATTCTAAGGATCTGCTAAGTGAAAAAAAAAGCAAAGTGAAGGACAACATCTATAGAATGGTACAATCTGTATTTAAAAAATATTACTTGGATATATTTAGAAATCTCTGGAAGCTATACAAAACCTAGGAACAGTGCTGCCTGGCTTGCTTTTGTTTTTGAGGGGAGGAGCCTAAATATGGCAAAGGGACTAAGGTGGGAGCTGACTTCGCTGTATGTCTTTGTACATTTTTTAAATTATTTTTGAACCATTTCACTAAATCACCTATTCGCTACATCAACTTAATCTGATCATTTTACAGATGACAAGTGAGCTGCAGATCTCTCCTCTATATTTAACAAAATTCGCCTCACAGCTTTGGCAGTGTGCTAGTGAACATGGGCATTTTAACAAGTATCTTTCTCTGGCAGCCTAAAGCGGAAAGGGCTGCCTGTGAGATGTAAAGGCTGCAGGTGGGGAAAAGGGAGATAAATGGCTTGAGGAGTTACATAGTGACCCGGAAAAGTTGGCATCTAAGCTGAGAGCTGGTAATTCAGAGATATAAGACAAAAAAGGAGAGATACAAAGAAAAAAGGCTGCTTACTCAGCAACCAGGGTCAGTCAGACGCCTCATGACATCTAAACTCAGCTTCTTCAGGATCCACCCGTCACCTGCAGCTGCTTTGCAAAATTTGGCCTCTAACTTTCTCCAAGTATAATCGATTTCCAGTCGCAACCAAGAAATATTTGAGATGAATTTCTTCTCAGCCCATGCCACTCCTAACGAAGAATGTGTGTGAGTCCCATTCACTTGACACTACCACCCTCTACAATGAGTACCTCCTCGATTTCCCTGAACTTTTAATTGACGTTGTATTTATGAAGCTGGGGGTAGGCTCCTTTGCCACCTGCCCATGGCTCTCCTCTGTCTGTCTGCCTTCTGTTATCTTCCCACCTGTGCCTGACGGGTGCAAAGACAATCCTCTTTATTATTCCCTAGGGCTTCCATCTCAGGCCTTCAGATGAACTGCAACCTTGTTTAGCCAGACTGGATCCCTGTGAACCTTCAGATCCCACCCTGCCCAGCGGGAGCCCACCAATTTAGAAGGGGCTCAACCAATTTACTCCCCCAATGGCCGCCCTCTGTTCCATCTCTGGGCCTTTGCACACACTGTTTCGCTGCCTGGAACATAATTTAGAACTCACTTTCCGTGTATTCACTTAATATTTATTAAGCACCTACTTTATGTCGGGTGCTATGAGAGTTCTAGCATATATTGGTGAACAAAAAAGACAAAAAACAAAAACAAACAAAAACCCTGTTCTCATGAAGTTTACAGCTATTTAAGGTGGAACTCGAATTCCAGGAAAACATCCCTGACCTCTCAAGCGGTGGTGACACCCTTCCTATGTAACCCCTTAGACAATGTCCGCCCCACACCAGGGCAGCAGCCTTCCAAGAGTCTGTGGATGGATCTGTGGGGGCTGCCCTCTCGTACCCAGAATGGATCATCCTCTTCAAATATTGGCCCAGCTGACAACTCCCAGGCCTCTTCCTGTCCAGGAGATGAATTCATTTCGCAGATTTGGAAGATTGATGAACTAATTAGTTGCTGACTATCCAGCACAGGGCCTGGGGCAAAAAAGGTGAATAAATTTGTTTTCACTGTAGTGTAGTGATTACAAGCAAGGATTATGAGGTCAGATGGGGTTCAAATCTTAACGTATCATTTATGAACTCTGTGACTTGGAGCAGCCTATTTAATTTCTCTATAATTTAGTTTTCCCATCTATGAAATGGGAACTAATGATAATAACAGCCAAAATATTTTTAAAATATAGAATGCGCCTTTCTAAGCACTTTGCATACATCGTCTCTACAACCCTCACAAAAATTTACTTTTATCATCCCCATTTTACAGGTAGATTAACAAACATGCCAAAGTCACACAGCTGGCAATGTTGAGCCAGGCCACCCGTTACCACTAACCCCTCCACTAACACTAGGCTTCCTAGTGGTATCTACCTCAGTGGGTTGTTTTAGGAATCAAATGAAATCATACATGTGAAGCACTTGGCACAGAGTCTGGCAGATGGTAAGTGATCCACAAATGTTAGTGATGCTCACTACTATTATCGCTATTACCACTGATTTGCTCGATAGCAAAATGTTTCCATAGCTGAATAAAGACTTAAGGGAGAAGTGCCTTTTGTTTTCTCCAATCAGATCAACAGAAAGAGCAGCCCAGTGTCAGTGAACTCAATGAGGGCTGGATCCAGAGCAATTAATTTTCCCACAAATGTTTCAGTGGTGGCCTACATGGTGTAAGACATAACAGTGGATGCAGCAGATCCTTATTTCCCAGGCAGAATGGGCTCCCAAGCTTTATAAAACAGGCTGATCACCTGGCTTGGGTATCAGTCCATCAGTAGGTATTTCCTGACTGCCTCCTGTGTGTCCAGGTGTTGGAGAGAGGCAGGAAAGGAGGGTGGAATGGGAGTGAAAATAAGGCTCACAGAAGCATGAATGACAGTCCAACTCTATCACTGTGAGACAAAGCATGAACATGAGACGTTAAACAATGCTGCCTGCCATGCATGCAGCTCCAAGATAACCACCAACATCAAGGTATAGGCAGTAAGAGCTATGAATGCAGAGAAAAGGAGATCCCACGGGCTAGAAGACTGCTTTGAGAAAAAGAACACTGACAGCAGGTAGAATCTGGATAGGTAATGACGGTCATTGCAGGAAGAAAATGAAATTGGCAAAGATCTAGAGCCAAAATACATCACAGGGCTTATGTTGAGGATAGTGAAAAGGTGACGTATTGGAGTGGGGGGCTGGGTAGGGTTGAATAGGGCACAGGGAAAAGCCAAGGTACAGTGGACAGGGGGGAAGCCACAGGCTTCCGTTATAGCCAGAGGCGAGAGCAAGCTGGAAATTCCAATCAACCGAACAGTGCTGGTCACCCCAGTAAGCTGCAGGCCAGCAAAGGTAGCACGGTGCCTGGCGAGCAGCAGGCACCCACCAGCTGTGGTATCAAAATGGAGCTTTAGTCAGATCACTGTGCCAGGCTGGTGTCAGGGTGGTGACAGGGTGGTTGAGGGGTGTCACATTTAGTAGTCTACTGCTCCCTGGAAGTTATAGGAGTTTAGAGACTGGATGATGGCAGACAGCTTTTAACTACAATTCAGTCCAGGGCACTAACTCACACTGCATCTCCGGCACCAAGGGCAGTACCTAGTAGATAGTAGGTACTGGTATGCATTGATTCTCAAAGGAATAAGAATTCTCAGTTCACTCCTGTCTCCACGCTCCCCTACCCACTTTCTATCACCACTAGAAACAAGCTCAAGATGTTACAGAATCTCTCTTCTGGCAAGTTCCTTGTGCCTGAGATGCCTCCAGCCAGATATCGTTTCTTCAAGCTTAGTTTCTCCTCGCAGCAATTTCTAGATTTTGGCTGTCCAAAATGGTAGCCACAAATGGCTACTGAGCACTCAAAATACGACCAGTGCATCTGAAAAATTAAATATTTATTTCATTTTAATTAATTTTAATTTAAAAACTGATACCCGAGTCAGTTATTAGATAGCTGAATCAAGTTGTTTGGAACAACTTGGGTATGTGGAGCCACTTTTCAACTGTTAGTTTGATGAGATCTAAATACAATCAAGTGTTTCCGATGACAAGCTCATGCTTGAATTGAGATATGCTGGAAGTGTAAAATATATACTAAATTTCAAAGATTAATATGCACGAAAAAGTAAAACCTCTCACAATTTTTTGTACTGATTACATGTTGAAAGGATAACATTTTAGAAGTATTGGGTTAAATGAGATATATTCGTAAAATTGATTTTTAATTTTTAGTGTGGCTGCTAGAAATTTTTCAATTTCATATGTGTTTCGCATTATTTTTCTCTTGGTCTATGGTGGTCTATACCCTCTTTTTCACCAAAATAAATTAAAGGGATGAAGGGCGCGGTAGAGGATTTTGGAAATCAGGGAAATGCTAAGAGAAAGAAAAATCCTCACAGCTTCCAATGAGGCCACCACACTGATCTACATCCAAGTATAATAGCTATGTGCCAAGTCTGTACTATGTGCCAAGAACTGTCCCATGCATTCACTCAATCATCGCGACAATCCCATAGAGGAAATACTTTATTATCTCTGCAGATGAAGAAGCTTGAGGCACAGAGAGGTTAAGTTACTTGTCCAAGGTCACTCAGCTGCTAAGCGGTAAGTTCAGTTTTTAGAAGCAGAGCTCTAAACAGCTTCTAATTTTAGATTACTGCCATCCATCCAATCCTCCTGTGTATCAGTGTCAGATTGAATTCCACTCTCCCCCTCTTCTAAATATTCATGACTTTACTTCCCTCTTGCCACGTCTCTGGTGTCTCGCATTCCCTACCTCAGCGGCTGACTCCATCCCCGTGTTCTCCGGCTGCCCAGCCACCTGGCCCAGGCAGCGGTAGAGCGCTCGCATCACCCAGGGAAGAACTTTCTGAATGGAGGACTTTTTGTGAACCCCTCAAAATTAAATGTAATTTTTAAAAATGTACGGCCATGACAAGTAACATTTTGGCTGGATGTGGGGATGCAAGGGGAGATAAGGGGAACAGGGGAGAGAGATTCTTTACCTGAATGAGTGTTACAGACTTAGGGACTTCGACCTTGTCCATTGAACAAATGAGGAAGCAGAGGCTGGACGTGGGAGAGAGGAGGACTCTCTGATCTCTGTGCGTGGAGCATTCCAGATAAGAGATTGGGTGCAGCGCTTTGCTGAAATAGAGACGATGCTGAGGACACAGCTCATTCGGGCTTGGCGCCTGCCAGAAGAGGCAGTTGCCCTGTCTCTGCTCCCCCAAATATCTGTTCCTAGGCATCTGTATACCACTGCCTCCCTGCCAAGGCCCCACGCCCAAGTTTTGTCACCTGTGTCCCCAGAGAGCAAAACAGGCACACATGATATTCCCTTCCACAGGAGAGTCAGATAAGGCCGAGGGATTGCTCACCGGTGGGTAGTTTGTGAAAATGTCTAACTGGATGGACGAGAGGCTGGCTGAGGCCCCTTCTTACTCGAGTTCTCCATCGCCTGCCAAGAGTACAGGAGGGCACTGCCTGGCAAGTGCATGCCAGCGTAATGGGGCCAGGGTGACAGGCCTGGATCAGACAGACCCTCTAAACAGCACTCAGCCTGGTCGAGACCAGCTCAGGCCTCCAACAGGAAGGTTTCAATTTGGAGAAACATGGCCAGATAAGCTCCAGCTTGTTGGAAGAATGGCTTAGAGCTAATCTAGAGCAGTTACTGGTTGCTTTCCCAGTATTCCTGAGTGCATGGTGAACTACGAGGTCCTGAACCCTTTGCTCACCCAGGGATAGCTGGTGGTGACCAACAGGGGGACAACAGATGGCCAGATGTACTTCCCAGCTAGCAGTCAGTGGAGCCAGGGACAAAGAAATAGCATTGGAGGAAGAAATTTAATTGAACAAATATGAATTGAACATTTACATCGTGCCAAGCCCTGTGGCTGAGAGCAGGATGTCCCATCACACAAGGCAAAGCCTGCGACACACTTTTATAAAAGGCACAATGTGGAGAAAGAAAGCCTATGACTAAAAAACTGGGGTGCCTGTGGCAGCATCTGAGCTGAATCTTGGGGGACAGAGAGGATTATTCTAACAGATGGATCTGGGGAAGACATTCCAGACAGAGAGGACAGCCAAGCAAAGGTAGAGAATGGGACAGTCAGGGAAGACATTCAGAAAACAGTTGTCAGAGGTGAATGAGAGATAGAGCTGGAATGGGAAGTAGGAAGAAATCTTGGAGGGCCCTACACATCTAATTAAAATTAGGAAACACAGAGCATCAAAGGTTCAGATGCAGGGGACAGTGTGTTTAAGGAGGTGGCCAGTGACCATGTGAAGAATGGTAGGTGAGCAGTAGGGGAAGAACGAAAGAGAGGGAGCGATGGCCCCACGAATTTTCATAGTCATTATCTCTTGGTCAATAGCCAAGATTAAGCTTTAGACTTAATCTTAGTCTTAAGATTAAGCTTTAGACTTTAAAATGAAAAGTATGTCGTTTGGTATTCCCTGTGTTAGACCTCTCTAGAGGTTCTGGATTTCATAACGCTGGGGCACCTGGGCAGGGTTTGGAGGCTCTGATAGGGCAGCTAGAATGGACTCCATCCTGAAACAAGACCTAACTGTTCTGCCAGGTGGACGGCAGCAGGTGACCACTGGCACTAACCGTTCATACCTATTGCTTCTCTACCAGCAGCATCTACTTCCACTTACATGCTGCCTGCCTCTGGCAGTTCTGACAGCAAAGTTTTGATAGATGAAGCCCAAATATGACCTATTTCATATGAGGAACAAAAACAAATAAAACCACACATGACCAAAGAGTAAACAGGTAATGTGATGTCCTCAGCTGGTTTCGTAATGTTCGTCAAGGGCAAAACCATTCATTTTCAAAAAGGAATCCAAGATGTCATGATTTTATTTTATTTATTCATGTATTTATTTTAGGAAACCTAAAGCAAGTTAAATGCTATCTTCCCTCAACTCCTTGGTCAGAGGCTTAAGGAATACTTAAAGAGATTTTGGATTCTTTGAGGAGAAAAAATAATTCTGCAGTTTAGTTGAGTTAAAACTTCCATAAGAGGTCCATTTTCTTCCTGTCCCCTCCCTCCACTCTCTGAGGCCAGCGGCAGGCCTGGGAGAGGAACTCGAAGCATTTGGGCATCTCTTCACCACCAGCAAGCGGGGTCCCCAGTGCCTCGCTTTCCGTTTCATTCACCGTGAATGGCAGATTCCTCTGTCCGGGTCAGGTTTCCAATCACCATAGAAACAAACTCGAGGCAGTTTCATTAATCATTTAGAGCACAAGAAGTCTAGGTCAGTCTGATTGCAGCATATAGGGTATCATCTCTGGGCCACATGGGACTCAGTCGATTTGAATTAAAAAAGATTAAGCTGCCCTGGGCTGCCTGGCCCCATCAGTTTAAGTTCTCATGTAACAGTGGTCTCTGGAGCCATATGGATTAGTGAGTGAAGCTATGCATTTATGTGGCAGGATTCAGTGAAACATTAGATGGCTGCAGGTGTCTGAGGGGAAGAAGACAGGGATCACATACGGGTTTTTTTTGTTTTTTTTTATACTTGTTGCTGTTCTTTTGAAACTGGAAACAATAACTCAATTTTATTTCTCCAGTGACAGTTACCACTCTTGCTGACCATGAAATGTAACATTTGTTACCCGGGGTTTATGGTTCCCAACGAAATGGTCTGCGAGGAGCCAGGAATGGTCGCATCTCGTGTCTACTTCAGGTGGCGGGTGAGAATGCTGACATTTTTTTTTCTTCCTTTCCTACGGAGTGGTAAGAAATGCATCAAATAAATACTGACGACATTTTAGTTTTGCTCGAATCAAGATTTATGAGCCCCAGGAAATTGACTTAGAGGCAGCTACAAATCAATGTGACTCTGAAAGAGTTGTATGGGGATCCCTCGAAATGAACACCCCCTTCCAAAGTACCTACCTTATTTATGGGCCTCTCCAGGACTTCAAAGACATTCAGTAACTTGGGCCAGACTGTTTTATTGTTTCACGGAGCTAAGATGTTTCAGGGGGAAGATGCAGGTTACAGTGTGTTAAGGAGCCTCTCCTGGGTGGTGGACAAAGCTCTCTGCATATTGAACTTTTGATCTGAAGCTTATTACACTGTGGCTTCCTACAGATCACTCCTAAATCTTCTCAGCCGACTGGGCATTATCTGCAGTCCCAAGTGCTAAGCCCAAAATAGGAAGAAGTTTTGTGCTCTCTTCTCCCCACCCGCCCCTTCCTTGGAGCAACCACCTTGGACCAGCGAGGAGGCAGCTGGGCCTGGGAGAAATCAGCAGTAGAGTTCCGTGGGATGCTTCCATGGGCCTGCTCTTCTCAACCTTTGTTTCTCTTCACTGTGACTATGACCATCTTGGATGCTTTGCTGAGAACGCCAGGAGGCAGGGACCAGCCTGAAGTCTGCGTCCGGCCTTCTGCCCTCATTTGGCAGGGGCAGCTCAGGGCGGTGGACAAGGTCAGGAGTCAGGAAACCCACATTATCAATCCAGCCATGTTTCTGCCACCTGGCTGTGTCACCTTGGGCAGGTCATGCTGCTTTTTGGGCCTCTGTTTTCTTATCTCTGAGATGAGAAATTCAACTGTCTTCCTCCAGTTCTATGGTTCTAAAATCTTTTCCTAGTTACTGAGCATTGGATGGGTCCCAAAGGGAGAGAAAATCTGGTCCCATCTTCTCGGAGGCTGTGATAGGTAGGGACAGTAGAGGCGGAATGAGCACAGGTCTTCTCATCCAGCCCAGGTTGGCCTTCCCTTCCTCTGAACCTGACAGATGGGACTCACGGGGCAGTGCCACTCTGATCTGCCACAATTGCCAGCACTTCCACAGGTGGTAGCCTTGGCTCTCCAAGCAGCCCACAACTCTACTGGGACAGGATTCTGACTTCAGAATCCCATTCCACCTGGCAGAGAGCTGAGCCCCTAGGAGACTTTATCAACAAAGCCCTGCTTTGATTGACTCGATATAGTTCAGCCAAAGTAGTATTAACTGCCAGAGTTCATTCAGAGAGAAGAAAGAACATGCTACATAGGAAACTTGGATGTAAATTTTCCAGGAGAAGGCACCAGCGACCCTAAGGAGGCAATATAGCGAATTGATTTAGAATGTAGATACAGGTGTTTGAATGGTGGGCATTTTCCTCTAGGTGACTTTGAGCAAATCATTTAACAGCAAAAGCCCAACTACTGGAGTTAAATGTCCTGGTACTAGTCCCGTCCCTGTCACTTGCTACTTAGTGCAAGCTTAATCAAATGACTTCATGTAGGGGTCTCTGATCCCTCCAGGATTCTGCTTCAAGAAGGAAGGACTTACACTTGAGCCACCGAGAGCGCTGCCAGCACTGAGCCCTCAGCTGTCAGCCTCCTCAGGGACTGCCCCAGCTGAAGAGTGATTTGCCCAAAGTCAGGCCCTCTTCCTAGGGCAGCTGTGTTTAATGAGTGACCGGCATAGGGGTTTAAAGGCCCATCCCCTCAGTGACGACTTGGAACAGCTCTGTAGGGCTATCCCAGCTCCAGAGTTCCCTGAGGACTTCAACAGGGAACCAGCTGAGACCTTTTTTGGAACTGCATTACAGCCCAACTTTTTCTTCTGCCCAATCCTACTTCCAACCCTCTCTCCCTCCCGTGAGCATTAAGCTCCAAAAGCACTCTCTGATACATGTCCTGCCCACTAATTGCTACTCTCCGTCTCAGAGTTCGTTTCCCAGGAAACCTAAACTATGGCATTGCACACTCTCTGAGCCACATTTCTTCATCTGTAACACTGAGACAATGACTGTGCCTAGCCCACAGGGTTGTGGCGCAGGGTAAGTGAGACAATCCATGTAAAGCTTTTAGCTCACTGTCTGCTCATGGACCAACTATATAGCTCCCTAATATTACAACCTCCTTACCTTACAGATGAACTTGACTTGATCTTGAAGAATGAAATGTGGATCTATGGAGAAGAAATGAAGGGAATGGTAGAGACTAGCTCTCCCTAAATATTCTTCTCTCTTTCTTCAACGATGATAGATGACCACCCAAAATAAAAACCACGTTTGCCAGTTTCTCCAGTAGATGTGCTCATGTGATTAAGTTCTGGCCAATGGGATGTATAAAAAGGAGGCATATAGAACTCTCAGAGAGTATTTTTAAAGACAGGAAGCCTGCCCTCTTTTATTCTTCCTTGCTGAAATGTGGAGGTATGCTGGAGCTCCAGCAGCTATTTGGGCCCATAAGATGACTTTGAAAATGGCAACCAGACAGAGCAGAGCAACAAAATGGAAAGATCCTAAGTCACCCACACCAGCCCTGGAATACCTACAGACTATTATATGAGAGAGAAACATACCACTGTTGCCTTGGGTTTTCTGTTACTTGTATTCATATCTAATCATAACTAACACAGAGGGACTTGAAATGATGTATAAGAAACTATTCTTTTCATAGAGCTGACTTAACAAATGACCACAAACTGGGTGGCTTAGAACAACAGAAATTTTATTTTCTTATAGTTCAGGAGATTAGAAGTCCAACATCAAGGTATCAGTAAGGTTGGTTCCGTCTGGGTGTTCTGAGGGAGAATCCGTTCCATGTCTCTTCCCCAGTATCCTTGGCTTATAGAGGTATCACTGCAGTCTCTGCTTCCATCTTCATATGGCATGTTCTCCCTGTGTCTCTGCCTCTGTCTAAATATTCTCTTCTTATAAGGACCCCAGAGATTGGATTAGGGCTCGCCCTAATCCAATATGGTTTTATCTTAACTTGATCACTTCTGCAAAGAGCCTATTTCCAAACAAGGTTACATTCACAGACTCCAAATGGTTAGGACTCCAGTATAATTCTTTCTGAGAGACACAATTCAACTCATAACAAAACCCAAGCTGGGGCCCTGGAGTCAAAGAGACTAGTTTCTAACTCAGCCCAGCCTCACCACCAGAGAGAGACCTTGGGCCACTGAGTTAAGTCTCTGAGCCTCAGATTCCTTTGTGAAAAAGAACACCACCATATAGAAGAGATCTTAAGAGGCTTAAATGAGAAAAACAAAATAACCAAACAAAACATACAATACCCAGCTCATTGTTTTTCCCTCCCTTCTCCAGATGGATACAAGAAAGAGCAGGGGAAGGAAAGAGAAGAGCTAAAGATACTTCGTACCATTGGAAGACACAAGATGGCGGCTGCACCCTGGTCCGAAAGTTTAGAGTCATAGCCGAGAATTAGAACCAGCCCCATGGAGTACATAAGAGGGACCGGACCGTTCAAAAGAGAGAGGCTGAGCTGCCTGAAGGACAGTGTAGAATCTGGAGCTGATTGGTTTCCAGCAGGTGAAACTGGCCAGTGAACTAAAAGGAGGCACTGGCAAAACCCATGGGGCCCACCAAGAAGTTAACACCTCCTCCTGGGCCTGACTCTCCTCAGGAAAGGAGGGGGGCACGGTCAGGACAAGGGGATAAACCTGGGATCCAAGAAGGACAGTATATGTCAGCGGAGATGAGGAAATTGGTGCTGCTCAGCACCGGCTCACGTCAAATAGGTCGAAGGAGCCTCCAGAATCAGCCCCGGTCAGGCGGGTGGACTGTCCTCACACTGGGAGCAGCACACAGTGAGGAAAGTGAGAGGTCCCCTGCCAGGTCAGGTCACAGAGCCTCGCTCTGCTTTCAACACCTCCTGGGTGGACACCCCTGAGTACGCTGGCATTCTGGACGCGTCCCATGGAGCCCAGTAGTAAATAAGCAGAGAAGTCCAGAGAGGAGGTCAAATTTCTGGGAAGGATGGAGCAAAGAAGAACAGAGAACGAGTCAGATGTCAGGCTACACATCCACCTGGCCAGACTGTGCTAGGGTCACTGAGAGACGCCAAGCATTCTGGGGGCTTGGTATATTTTATAGCCACCTTGTTCTATCAAAAGTTCTCCAAAGTCAAGCTGAGGAAACACTGACCCTCCTTTCCCCCAAATCGCTTCTTATCCTCCTCCCTGTCCCTCACACTCCCTGCCTCTGCACACAGAACTTACGGCCACCTGGGCATGAAGGTTCAGTGCCATCCTTGACTTCCCCTCTCCTCATGGCTCTGCAGGGCCACCCATGAGCTCCATGAGGATAAAGACAGAATCTCGCTCACCTTTAATCCCCCAAGCAATGCCTAGCACCAAGGCCTTCTCATACGAGGTGTTCAATAGCTGTAAATGCCATCCCACCCCCGCCCCACAAAAAAACAAAAACCCAATGCTGTGAACAGGGTATAATGAGAGGAGTATCTTCCCCACAAGTTTACATCAAGGGGAGTGAGGAGAAAAGGTAGAGAAAAGGAGAGGATGTGGAGGAGAGATTCGGCTGGCAGATGGGCCGATTTGCCCAGGGTTCAACCTTGCGTGCATTTTCATGTCAACTTCTTCCACATCTGAGAGCATTCAATGACTTCTTTTAAACCACAGAGTAAAAGGGTATTTCACTAAGTATTGAAGTTGTAGGGCCACCGGGGGCTTTTTCAGGCAGCAGGCACACACTGCCAGGTGCTCAGCTCTTCCAGGCAGACAAGCAACCCTTGTCTCCCGCAACTCATAACAGAGCATTGTCCAGACTTTTGGGTTTACTGTGAACAATTTCCTCCTGGGTCCATCTTATACCCAGAGCAGGGCCATGCCTTCTCATCATGCCTTACCCCCTCAAACACACACACAAACATGTATGTGTGTGCCCACACACACATGTACACACGCACATGCAACTCTGGATACATGGTTACTAGGCAATAAAAAAGGTTGATCAATTGATTACCAAATACCACCGTCAACACCAGTGGGCACTGTGAGATAATGGGATGATGTCAGCTTGAATTTCTCATCCCAGTGTCCTTTTGTCCTTTTTCAAAGGTCAGGATGCTGCCTAGAAACTGTAAGTAGACTCTGAATATGTTGGTCAGGTGATGCATCCCCACCCCCACCTCTCTATACACACCCCTCTCACACCTCCCAGACCCAGGTTGGCCAGAATTACACAACAACTCAGGAGGCCACAGAAGGCAAGAGGAGACTCAGACTCCCTGACCCAAGCCTTTCTCTGGAGGATAACACTGGTACTGAGTGAGCATGACCTTTCTCTCGAAGATGTTCAGTTTCACCACCCAAGCTCACCATGGTACCCCATGTAGAAAATGGTAAAGGACTTGATCTCAGGCTCCAGGGTCTTTAGCGCATGGAGCACGTGCATATTTGAGAAACAGAGAGGGCTAGAAGGTCATGGTCTGTTCTTTCTGAAGGAAACCGGATGAGTGCCTGGATAGGGCACTCGTCTCAGAGAGGGCTCTTAGTCAGCTAGGGCTGTTACGACAAAGTGCCAGAGACTAGAACCAAACACAGAAATTTATTTCTCACAGTTCTGGAGGCTAGAAGTCCAAGATGAGAGTGCATTTCTGTGCCTCAGTTTCCACATACGTGAAGTAGGGATATGTAAAATGAGCTACAACCTAGCTCCTAGGATCAATAAGAAGACAGCATGAGATGACACACGGGAAGCCCACAGCACGATGCAGGGCATGCGATTAGGACTCAATACGTGTCCGCACCATTATCCCGTATGTACGTTTTAACAACTTTTTTAATGGAGTCATACATTATCTTTTGTAACTTGATTTTTTTCACTCATTTAGTAGGAACATTGCCCTATATCATTAAATATTTTTCAAAGTACTTTTAATGGCTGTCATATTTCATCTCAGGAGTTATGGTCATTTATTTAATCCCCTTCAGAGGGATTTCTTAGGTAAACTTTTTTTACCCAGGCTCCCAGGTTGGAGACACCAGGGCAGAGGGGTGTGGACCCCCTTCAGAGCTCCTGACCCTCCTGCCCCCATCCTCCCGGCATCCATTGCACTCTGCCTGTGCCTGCCTCCCTCCTTCCTCAGCTGGAATCAATTGCCCTCCTTTCCGGCCAGTTCCTCCTTCCCCATAACATTAATCAAGCAACGAGCCACCACCGAGTACCCAGCCCAGTGCCAGCAACACCAGAGGCGCCGGAGAGAAGAGGGGTGGACCTGCCTTCGAGGGCCCTGTTCTGTCTGGGAAGGTGAACTGGACACCATAAGAACCCTGGACATGATATGCCGCGGAAGGGATCCTCTGAAAAGCGGAGGGGAAGGGTGTGAGAACTGGTGTTCCCTGGGAACAGGGGGAACGAGCACAAGAGGGCACTCTTGGGGGCGCGTCAGCCGGAACGAGGTGCACCATGACTGGCCGTGCACATGGAGTCCAGGAAGGATTGGAAAGGGGTGTTTTTTGGAGAGTATGGTTTGCAGGAGCACAGCTGTGAGCCCTTGTGGGATCATGGCCCTGTTGGGGTCTGGGCTGATGGAGCGTCCTCTGCTCCACAGCCTGCTGTGGGCTGGATTGGGGGCCCCATTTCGGAACTAATGCCCCCGGGGGCTAGGGGCAATCATTTCAAAATGAAGGTAATGATCCAATTAGTGGTTATCCATCAAGTTTAGTTATCTTTCCTTGGGCTGGGGAGCAGAGAAGCTGAGTAAACACGTGTCTTGGACTGTGACATAAAACCAGACCCCCTCGTGCTAGAAAATGAGTTCAAGATGCTGGCGAGCCGCCCCTCAGGGCCTGCAGGTTAGCGTCTTTACAGCCCACAAAAACGGGGGGCAACTGAACTTAGGAGGAACAGTGTCTCCGAGGCCGCAGCTCCCGACCTGCGTCCCTGGCCTAAGTGTGACGATGGGGAGAAACCTCGGCAGCTGTGAGTCTGGGAAAGACCGTTACCACCACAGCCAGTGTCACCTTCGTCCCAATCAGAAGCTTGGGTTCCTCTCAGCCTCAGCCCCCATCCCTAGCTCTGAGCTTCCCCAAACATTAGCTGGCCTCCCCAGCTCACCCTGTCCTCTCCACATGCGCTGTCCAGGCAACACATTTTCACACTGGTGTGTTCTGTCTGAGCCTCCCGATTTTGACTCTAAGTACCTAAAACAAGGTTTTTTGGGTCTTCTCATCTAATCCAAGTGTCTCGTTTTAAAATAAGGAAACTAAGGCCCAGGCATAGAGAGTGATTGAGAGGACACCCTGTGGACTCACCGAGTGTCCTCTCAGATCTCGTTTACCCTCAGCTTCCCCAGGAAAGGGCACCAGCCATGACTTCAACCAACCATTTTGAAACTGGTGAGCCATTCGTGAACCCTCCCCTCACTCCGCCCCCTCATCCAGAAGGCCCTGAAATTCTGTTAACATCAGGTTTGGAATTTGCCTCCAATTTCTTTACTCCCTCCTCATGGTACCCCCACCTGCTCAGGTTGTTGGAAGAGGGCCTTAGGAGTTCTTCTGCTCTGTCATTTCCCACCCAGAATCTCACACTGCCATTTGCCCCTATCTCTACCCGAGGTTCATAGCTGTCTCAGGAAGTTGTTTTGCAGACTACAACACATTATTTTCCGGGTTTTCGTCCTGGAGCGTGCCCATCCTGTCACTGTCCGTTCTCTATGATCTCCCGAGGAGACAGCACACAAGCCCAACATTGAGGCCTGTCCCCTTCTGTAACGAGATTTCAGGAATAAGGCGCAGGGCTCCCCAGTCTGCTAAGTTTCCTAGTGAACTCACTGCTTCTTCCTCTTGGCCCAGACAAGCGTTCAGTGACCTTAGGCAGCTCTTTCTGTTCTGGGATGCACCAGCTTGCTTTCCTCGTGTGCTCATCTCACACTGATTTCATTTTGCATGGACTATCTGCTTATTAATTGCGATATGTTTTAAACAGTCATCCAAATTTCCTTTTCCTGGGACCTCTTCTGCTCCCTCCTCTCTATTTCTACCTATGAAGGGTACAAGGTCTATGTCTAGATTCAATTTTTTTGCATGTGGACGTCTAGTTGTTCCAGCGACATTTGTCAAAAAGGTTACCTTTGCTCCTTTGTCAAAGATTAAGTGACCTCATTTATGTGAGTCTATTACTGGACACTCTATTCTGTTCCATTGATCTATTTGTCTAGTTTTTTGCCAACACCACACTGTCTTGATTACCGTAGCTTTATTGTAAGTCTCGACATCGGGTAGTCAGTCCTCTGTTGGCTATTCTGGGTCCTTTGCCTCTCCATATAAACTTTAGAATCAGTTTGTTGATACCCACAAAATAACTTGCTGGGATTTTGATCGGGATTACATCAGATCTTTGGATGACGTTGGGAAGAACTGACATCTTGATAATATTGAGTCTTCGTATCCATGAATGTGGACTCTCTCTCCATTTATTTGATGGAGATATCATTCATCAGGGTTTGACCTCTTTGATATCTTTTATCAGAGTTTTGTAGTTTTCTTTACGTAGATCTTGTATACATTCTGTTAGATTTATACCTAAATATTTCATTGTGTGGGGAGCAAACTAGGACCTGTTCTGTCTCCTTCCTTCTATTTTCATGAATCCCAACTCTGCCACTTGTATGCTATGTGACCTTGGGCAAATGATTTAATTCCTTTGTGTCTTTTTTTTTCACGTATAAGATGAGAAAAATAACAAATATCTAGAAGTACTGTTGTTGGGATTGGTATGGCCAATGGCAGACTCAATGTTTATCATGCAGAGGTCCTCTGCTACATGATAGTGGTTAATAGTGCTGTCGTTTTAATAATATTTCAAGTGCTACTTCTTCCATAATGCTACTCCTCATTGCTTCATCTGAAAAATCATTTACCCATTGCATTTCGTATTTTTCTTATAGAACTTCCTTCATGGTAACAGTCACTGGGAAAGCTAAGGGGATAGAGAAGATAGAAAAATACATTTTTTTAAGTAGAAAAATAATGGTTATTCAACAGTAGTTTGACGATTAGATGTGTAAACCCAGGAGGCAAACAGGCTTCATCTCATTTGGTAACATGATTTAGGAAGAGACTGTATGAAGCACAGGAGAAATATTGTGATTGACTAATTATGTCTGCTATGAGTGGTGAACCCTATGTAATGTATTGACAATAATGGAATAAACTATAGATCTATAAGATAATATGAACTGGATGTGACTACCAGAAACATTTGGTGAAAACTCCTTATTTCATACGTGAAGAAATTACAGTATATGCTGAAATGTACAGTTGTATAAAATTTCTCTCTTCTTTCCCTCCCTCCCTCCCTCCCTTCTTTCTTTCTTTCTTTCTTTCTTTCTTTCTTTCTTTTTCTTCTTTTCTTCTTTCTTTTCTTTTCTTTCTTTTTTCTTTCTTTCTTTCTTTTCTTTCTTTCTTTTCTTTCTTTTCTTTTCTTTCATCATTTGACTATTTCTTTAAATACATATAGCCGCGTTTCATAGAAATTAGGATATAGTAAGCTACATATTCTCAACTACAGTTTCTTTCTGTACCCAACTATTTCATCCTCAAGTGAGACCCCCGACCATTCTAGAAACTTGAAACCTAAAAAAGAGAAGAAGAAAAAGATTGCTTCAGGACACAATGAGTGGTTACAATGCACTCAAGAAAGACAAGTTCATGTATAAAACCATCAAATGAGCAAAGCATGTGTATTACTCCTACAGAAGAGGAATGAGAGGAGAGGTTACAAGGGAAAAGGGATCCTCTGAGGTTGTTAATAAAAATAAAAATATTATTTTTATTTTACCTAGGAGGACTGAGGTTTCATTAAGTGATACATAGATACTGGCAGAGCCAAGGCTTGCACACAGAGTTTCTTACTCCAAATTCTTACACTATTCCATACACTGTTTGCTGCTCTAGGCCCCTCCGTACATGGTGTGGAGTAGTTTTAAAAAGTCCTACTTCAACTCCAAGCATGGAATAGTTCTCCAAAACTCTGACCACCTTTGACCCTGCTGGGGGTTTGTTTCCACAGTTGCTAGCCCAGGTCTCTGAGAATACTACCCCTAGTAAGACGGCTCCTGATTATCACACTTTAGAGGTCTCTATTTTCTGAAGGAGATGCCCCTGAGGAAGATGAAAAATCTGAGGCCCCAGACCTTCCATGGCTCTGGGCAACTGGCTGTCCACAAAGAGTGAGCACTGTGGTGCCTCTAGCCCAGCAGTTCTCACTTGTTGAGTTTTTGCTTGTATGCATTCTCTGTGGGATTCAACCATATTAAATTGCTTCAAGCAGCCTATAAAATAAAGACAATTGCAATGCCATAAGGAATAGCATATCCCCAACCATAAATAAATTAAGGCTCTAATTCCATCAAGGCATATGGATGACATCACACACCACGAGAGCTGAGCTTAGAAAGGCTGTTCGCAACACCACAAATCTGTGATGGAATTACCATCTTAATTTATTTACATCTTCTGGTGGCTAGGTTACTGTGACAAATGATTTCGGAAAAGTCTGGTCCCTCCAGATTATGACCTCATTTTCCTCTCTTCTCCCCCTCCCCTCCCAGCCCCTCTCTCCCACCCCACTTCCTTTCTTATTTCTCTCTCACACCCCTAGGCATGCATTTTCCTCATTGTTCTTTATTTTTCTCTGTGGTCTTGGGAAAGTACGGAAAAAGAGAAGCACTAGCTCTGAGAAGAGATGGCGAATTTGAGATGCAGAAGAAAGGTCTCTGAAAAGTGGGGGAACACAGGAAGAAGGGCTCTCGGACAGCCATGATTTGTTGCACTGCCCCAGGGCCATTTATTCATGACCTCTCTGGGGACATATAGCCTTTCCTTGCTTAAAATTTCAATTTAATTAAATCCACTAGGTGCGTTCTTGGATGTCAACCATGTCCTAGGCAATGTAGGGCAGTCAGAACCATATGGAACCAAGGAATTTAAGAGGCAGACCAGCTTTCAGCAGTCTCTGAGTTAGTTCAACTCCTCACTTTACAAATAAGGAACCCAAGGCTCAGAGAAATAAAGTGATTTTTTTTTTCTAAGATCATGTAGCTAATTAATGGCAGAGCCAAGTCTAGACTGCAGAAAAAATGAGAAATCTTAGCAACATCCACTAGGGCCCTACAACCTAGTTGGAGAAATAAGACAAACATCTTCAAAAGAATTAGCTAATAACATGACAGAGAATATAATCAGAGCCAAAATTAAGGTTACAAAAACTGAATTAAGGGTAAGAAGGAAACAATATTGGCTAGCCAGTTTGAGGGCAGATGTCATGGAGGAAGCAGCAGCTGAACTGGATGCTGAAGGGTAGAAGGGATCTCGCTTGGCAGAGATCAGCATGGAGGGCATTATAGGCAGAGAAACAGCCCAAGCAAAGGCCTGAGAGCTGGAATAAGCATTGCTTGGAGGCAGAACTCAATGGGACCCTAGTGGGAGAAAGAGGTCAGTATCTAAGTGTCAATACTGATGGAGCCAGAAGACTCTGGACTTAACCCTGAGGTCAGCTGAGGGTATTACTGTAAGTTCTTGAACAAGAAGCAATAAATGAAAGCATGCTTTAGAGCTTAGCTACACAAAATGTGGTCTGGAGACCACTAGCATTAGTTTTACCCGACCCGGGAGCTTTTTTAGAAAAGCCTAACCTCTGTCCCAGCCCAGACCTACTGAATCAGAACTGCATTGGAACTAGGACCCCAGGTGACTCAGAGGCACATGCTTTAAGGAACTAGCATGGTGTGAATGTTACTTCTTACTTGTTCCAGAGTTGTTTCCTGGTGCTGCTAGGATTTTTTGGTTTTTTATTTTTGTTTTTGTTTTTTTCTAACCAGGGTGACTTAGCAAACATTATTCTACTCAGAAATTCTTGCTAAGTGAGAATAGCTAACTTACAAACTCTTTTTTAAATAGAATGAAGTGTTTGTACATATTAGTTTTAACAGCAAATGAAGATGATAATATTAGATGTTGTGAACACAAACATTTATTCACTTTTGTTTTGCAGTTCTTTTTGTGTGTGTTTTGGAGCCCATGGACTTAATTCCAATGATAGGACACTTTTTGAGCACTTGAAAACCTCTTGGATTTTAGTATCTAATGAATAAATCAGACCGTGGTGGGTCTTGAAGGAGGAGGAACCCCCACATAACAGGGCAGCTTTCTGGGGAGGTGGTAAGACCTCAGCAGGGAAGATAGAGTCCCTGCCCCGTGCCACACCCCTGCCCCATGCCGCCAGACTTCAAGTAAACACTCAGGTACCTTCTGCAGGTACCACATACACCCAGATCCTGGTGTTACCTGGGGCCAAGTGGTAGGCAGAGCTAGCAATGACAGAATTTCCCACCAGCCCCCTGGATGGGAGCTTAGAGTTGGAATTTAGTTGATTAAAAGAAAACATATAAAGAGATATTTATGTGTGTGGACTTGAGTTTGTAGACGAAGATGAATACTTACTATATTTTCTTTATTTAAAAAAGTAAATTCTCCTCCCAATCCCTCCTCCAAAGGGAGGACACTGTGTACATTGCTTGAGGTAAGCCACAGGCAAAGTGCAAAGAGTTGGGGAGTCTTTCAACTCTTCAACTTTAGACTGATATGGACATGGAGCACAGAGCCCACCCCACTCCATCCCACCAAACCACAAAATATGCGCCAAATCTGAGTCATAGCTTTCTCTCCCCATGATCATCTCGAAGTGCTTGGAGCATGCTTTCAAAGGCAGAAATCTCGCCTGGGTCTCTTCTGTAGCAGCTGACCTTGCTCTGGTTTTCTGGGGACTGTTGCTCAGTGAGGAATGGGCTCGGGTACCTGTGTGCCGCTCCCTCCATGAGGTGTTTGTGCTGGGGGGATGCCTGTGACTGCTCCTCAGACAGGCCCAGTCAGTGCCCTCAGTGGGCTACATTCTTTGAAGCTCTAGGTCCCTATGACTTCACTCAAAGAGACTTCCATGATGAGGAAATCTTCCATAGCAATGGAAGAAAACTTGCTGTGAGCCTCCTCTCTTAACTTTACCATTTTTAAAAATTAAGATTTAATTTACATATAAAATCCACCCTTTTAAGTACACTATTCACTTTGTAGTAAATTCACAAGATTGTGCAACGATCACCACTATCAAATTCCAGAGCATTTTCATCACCCCAAAAAGAAACCCATATCCATTAGCAGTGGCTCCCCATTCCCCAATATCCCTCAGCCCCTGGCAACCACTAATCTGTTTCCTGTCTCTATAGATTTGCCTAGTCTGGACATTTTACATAAATGGACTCATATAATATATGGCCTTTCGTGTCTGGCTTCTCTTCCCTTTTATCTTGCCACAAGCAGACTTGTCTCAGTAACTTCTTATGAAGGTCTAGAAGTTGCTAGTCCGAGAAAGGTGTTAAAGTCCTAGAGCAAATTCCCCTGCGAAAAGGCACTGGCCTTTCTCTTCTTGACTGTTCCTCAGGGTGGCTCCTCCAGACCCCACATCAGCTTCACTGAAGGGATAGGTCAATGCAAGTGAACACATTTCAGTTGAGAGCTGTGGATTCCGCCCTGTGCTCACAATACAGAGCGAGAGCTCAACACTGCCACAGAGATTAGCTTGCTTAAATATGTCCTGGCTAGCTATGGCCATTTCATATCAAATATTTAAATGGCTCTTCAGTGTTTAAAAAAAAAAAAAAGCCTCCACAAGTGATCATAATTATGGAAAGAAAGGGCAAGACTTGCCCAAGGTCATGCAGGTAGAAAGTGGTAAACGCAGGGTTCAAATTCAGGACTTTTGTTTTGGTGCTTTCCCCAGCGGCTGCTCCCATGTTATTTAATGACTCAGACTACACCCGTGGTAGACTATCCCTCCAGAAAGCCATCCTGGGGGAAAGAAGGTCTGCTGTGAGCTGAAAGGCAGACTCTTCCCTGTGATTGCCCGAGTGCTGCACTAACATTGTTAGTGGCCCTACTAGCGCTGAGGCCAACTGCTTTGTTTTCCAACTTCTGATCATATTCTTGAGAAAGTTATTGAACTGCTTGTGCCTCAGTTTCTTCATTTTACTTTTTACAAGTGAGGATAATATTAGTACCTACCTTTTAAGGCTGTTGAGGGGATTAATTGGTACGTGTAAAAAGCTTTGAACAGCACCTGACACATAATAAGCATTTGGTAAATGACAGACTTTTTGTATTGTTTATATTTGTATTTCTCATGCTATTGATTTAAAAAGCTCTATTTGTGCATATTATGCCTTGTACAAAAGAGATTTTCATAAATATTAGAGAAGGGGAGGGAGAGAGAGAGGGAAGCTTTTACAGTAGTTTATAAATATGAAACGAAGATTAATCTATAGCAAGTTTTCTTTTAAAATATTTTCATACACACACCAAGAGAAAGTCCTGCAGTACAGAAAAGACAATCCATTGGCAATTTATGAAATTCACTTGAAGCTGCAAATGGAGAGGCTAGGGATATGTTCTCTGTTGGTCAACCCTGCAGTAGCATTGGAGAATCAATACTCAATTCTTTTAAATTCATTCTCACATCTCAACCTGCAGTTAGTTTTGATCACATCAATTGCCATTTTATTAGATTCTCATTTCAGCATCCTCTGTACTGGCTGGGTATCAAGTTATCTATTGGGTCTGTCTTCTTTTCCTCTTCTTGTGATCTTCCCGGTGAAGATCAATGCTCTCCTTTGTAAAATTCACAGCACTTCCTCACATTGGTAGCAGGATTGCTTTGTTTGCTGATTTCCTTCTAGCTTGTCCATCTTCATACATTTCACGTCGGGAAATGCTCTCAGTATCTGGTGAGAAGGTAGGTGTCCTGGGGGAAGAGGGAGGCGATATTGAGAGAGGACTGAGATTCCAGATAACTAAGAGGTTCTTTCTCTTGATCATTCCCACATTCAGTCTGGTTCCTGATTCCAAATGCTATAACTAGAGACAGCACTGGATGACATTCCTAAACTGGACAGACCCAGCCTCAGACCTGCCATAACCTCAGTGTTATACTGACAGAGACACCTGTGTTATGCATAGTCTCTAAGTTGCCATGTTTGTGCCTTATTAAGCCACCACTCTCACTTCTCCAGAGCTAGAAGAGCTGATTGAAACAGAGGCAGACACTTGGATCAAAGGCAGCCAACCCAAAAGATGAGCTGTACCCATCAGATTCTCTTCTAAGGCATTTGAACTAAGAATGCCAAGTGAAGGATATAATTAGCAATAACGTTAAAACAAAATTTGTGAGTTAAGAAGAAACCAGAGAAGCCATGATAATGTATTATAAACCAAAGTTACATGGGAACAGAAATTGTGAGTAACAGAAGCCAGACTCAAAGAATTATGTAGAGGAGAATGGAGAAAACACACCAAAAGATACAGAAACGCAGTGAAACAGAGTGACCAGACCATTCTCGAGAGAGAACCATGTGCCAGCTCCCTCAATTCTGGACCACGTTCGGGTCCAGGCCATGAGTATCTTTGAGATAAACCTTCTTTTCTCCTGAGGTAACTTGAGTAAATTTCTGTTCCTTACAATCACTTGAACCTGAGTAGTACCTTCCTGTTCCTTAGGCCTCTCCTGAGATTGAGACCCAGGTCTAATGGGATCCTCCAGACCACAGGCAGTAGCAGGGACCAGTCAAATTCAAGTCAAAACACTGCACTTGGAGTATGGAACCCAAGATAATCTGAGAAGAGTGTTATTGGAGCACCTACTGCTGTGAAGTCCTGTGCAAGATTTGCAGAGATGAAGGTGAGTGAGAAAGACCTTGAATTCAAGGAGCTTGTGATCTAAATAGGGTGGGAGGGTGGGAGAAATGCACAGCAGAAGAAATATTGTGTCAGAGAAGGGAAGACAACGCTTTGGAAGTTGTGGTTATATTAGAATATCATGGTCAGGAAAGGCTGCTCAGCTTTACTGGTGATACAAATAGAGATGTAAGAAATATCCAACAGGCTGCTCTTTTCATATATGATTTTTTAATTAAATTTATTGGAGTAACATTGGTTAATAACATATACATTTCAGGTGTAAAACCTTATAATACAACATCTGTATACTCTACTGTGTGCTCACCACTCAGAGTCTAGTCTCCTTCCATCACCTTATATTTGACCCTCTTTACCCTCTCCTTCCTCCTCCCCACCCCCTTTCCCCTCTGGTAACCACTATTCTATTGTCTGTCTCTATGAGTTTCTTTATTCTTTCATTTGTTTGGTCGATTGGTTGGTTGGTTTGTTCATTTGTTCATATGAGTAAAATCATATTCTTGTCCTTTTCTGTTTGATTTATTTCGCTTAGCATAATACTCTCAAGATCCATTCATGTTGTCGCAAACAGCAATATTTCATCTTTTTATGGCAAAGTAGTATGTATGTATGTGTGTGTGTATGTGTATATACATATGCACACACCAGATCTTCCTTATCCAGTCATCCATCAAAGGACATTTGTTTCCTGTGTCTTGGCTATTGTAAAAAATGCACACAGGTTGCTCTTACAGAGCTTGGCAACTGATTGGATGTGAGGAGTGAGAAATGTAGAGGAGGATACTGAGATTGCAAATGACATTGTCAATATAAGAGGGAAGATGTTGGTGATAAGGTTCAGGACATGTTACCCCAAATTATGGTACATTGGAATAGAGAATGTCTTAAGCTGAAGGAAGTTGAAAAATATGGCTGAAACAGGAAGGTCACTTTGACCTACCCCCTTGTCCTTCCCTGAAACAGATCATAAAACTCCCATATGATTGACCCCCTCCCTTTACAAGAGGGAAAGAAGACAGTCTTATCACCAGAGATAGGGAATTGAGGACTAAGCAAATTGCACAAACAAATGTTGTCAAATTAACTCTCGTCTTCCTTTGTCAAATTAACTTCTTTGCCATTTACTGCCTGTAAACCAAACTCCTTTGTCTCGTCAGTTCTTCACAAGTTTATTATTTCTTTGTCTAAAAAGTATAAAAGTTTCCTGCTCTGGTCACTTTTTGAGTCTTCATTCTTTTGTGAAAGCTCCCATATACATGTAAAAATTTAATAAGATTTGTGATAATTTAATAAAATGTAATAAAATTTCTCCTATTAATCTGTCAGTTGAATTTTCAGATGCAGCCAGGGACCCTAGGAAGGTGGAGGAAAGCTTTTTCCTTTCCTATGTTGGGAAGTGGGAAGAAGTTGATGAGTTACATAGTTGTTGAGTCGAATTCTCAACATTAGCCAGTAGAGGACATCACAGAGGAGACATCTACTGAACGATTAGAAATGTGTGTCTGGGATTTAGGAGAGGGGGCAGATTAGGAATCTGGAGGAGGGAATCATCTGCAGAGAAGTGAAATCGAGGAAGAAAATAATAATACTATATGGCTGAAGAACATTAACCAAGCAGAAGAGAAGACGGGAGAGTGAGGGAGGGGAGCTATGGAGCTGGCAGAAGAATATGCCAGTGAACTGAGCAAAGTGGAGCGGAGAGGAGCCAGGGAGTGGAGAGCATCTCGATAAGAAGGGGTGAACGGCGTGCCAGCTGCTGCTCAGGAGTAGGTCGTTGGAGTGGCGGGGAGGGAAGAAAGGGAAAAGTGGTCCTTTGAGGAAGACTTAAGCAGATGGAATTGGAAGGAGCTAGGAAAGAGGAAGGAGGGAAATGCACGAAGGCCCGTGTGTAGTGGAGGTCGAACAACTGAACCACAGGAGCCAGCAAGCAGGTAGCTATTAACCTCTCCCTGCACCATGGGGTTCAGAGCAGGGACGGGGAGCAATGGGGTGATGAGGAGGAGAGAATGAGACCCAGAGACAAAGCTCCTTCACGGTGAGAGAGGACTCGTACATTCTCTAAACTCATTTCATAGCATCCCCAGTAGACTTTTATTTAAAAATTATTTGTGGGTTTTCTAATTTAATAAATAAAAGCTTCCTTTTTTAAAGTTAAAAATCAACATTTAAAGATTAACCAATTTTTTTTCTGCTTAATTTTATAAATAACATTTTGAAGGAATTCAACCGGGAATGGATATTAACACATGGTTAAAATTATTTGTAGCAGGCGTATAGCTTCTCATTGCGATGGCCATACTTTAGTACTTTTTTCCTGTTCTGAAAGTTGGTATGTAAATCCAATAATAGTTTATATTAAATAAATATATGTAGATTTTAGAAACTACTCATATTGCTCAAAATATTTTCTCCTTATCTTGGCCTCTGGAAGCTCTTACGTGCAGATCACTTGCTCAGACATGCTTGTGTGCAGGTTGGGTGTTATTTGTTGAATTTTAGACATTCAGTTTATTGACAGATCAAGGGGCGAGCTCTGGGGACATATCTCACTCCGCCATGCTTTTGACATCCTCCTTGTTTTAAAAAAAGGATTCAAATAAGGCAAAAATTTATAAAGTAAAAAGTGCAACTGTGCCATAAGTCCTTCCTCCCTAAAGATAAACACTATATATTTTTTCGAGAACAGTCTATGCACACAAAAACTATTTTGAGGGGAAAAAAAGATAAAAATATACACACTGATGGGCAACTTATTGTTTTAATTGAGTATCTTGTGTACCTGTGCCCAGACAGGGGCATATAGATCCACTTCATCTTTTTTCAATAGTCACACAGTGTTCCATGGCGTGAATTACCAGATTACTTTGTTTATTTAATTAATTCCCTGTTGATGGACAGTTAAGGGGTTTCCAACTTTATGCTATTATAAATAATGTAGTGGGTACATTTATTTCTTCCACAATGTATATTTCCATAGGATAAATTCTGGTTCAAAGGATATGGACTTTCTCATTTTATAGACAATGCCAATTGCTCTCCAAACATGTGCCAATTTACCTTTCCATCCCCAGCATGGAAATGTCTATTTTTCCCACACCTTTGTCAAATTGGGTATTAACAGTAGTTGTCATCTTTCTTACTCTGATAGGAAACTTTAAAAGCTGCCATTGTTTTAATTTGCCTTATTTATTATTGGAGAGACTGAGCATCTTTTCATATGATTTGAACATTTGTAATTACTTTCTTCTGTGAATTTCTAGAAATGTTCTTTTCCCATTTTTCTAATTAGTTGGTGGATTATTTTTTTTCTCACTCACAAGAAGGCAACATTTTAAAAGAAGTACAGAGATGTCTGTGCTAGGAAACATTTCTAAACTGTTTAATGTATCCTGAGAGCCACACCATCTCTAACAGCTAGGTACTTCATGGATCTTCGTGGTGGCAAGGTAGATAGCTCACGCAACAGAAACATAATACTGCCTAAATAACTGAACTTGAATATTAGAAACATCAACAATAAGAAAGTTTTGCAACAATATATTACCTCGGATTCAAGGAAGGAGCAGTTCAACATGGACACCATGTTGTGACAGATTGGATGATGACACAAAACGGGGAGAGAATGCTGTCTGGATGCCCCCTCCTTAAGTTTATACGAATACTGAGCTTGAAGGAGACGGTATTAAACATCAGAGTATGGCTGCTGTCATGCATGTCCACGATATGAAATCTATTGTTTCTATTGCTGTGCTTGGGTTAGCCGTTTAATAAACTGCGTACTTAATAAACTGTGAGTTCGGGTCTTCTCAATTAATCTTTTGCTGTCCTCATAAAGTCCCAGGAATCCTTTCATGTTTTATTGAGGGGTTATACTTGGACTAGGGCAAAAATATGTGGGTGAATTAAGAGGCAGGGGCGAGGCAGGAATAAAGATGACCAACCAACAGTTGTTGACACCAGGCTGAGGCCGAGCAGATAGAAAAGATGCCTCGGATGATCTCAGAGCGGTACCTATTCCCATGTGCGTGCACCACCACTTATACAAGCAAGAAGCGCGGTCATGCTCTAATCCTTACAGTGCCCAGAATCACACACTCAGTAAATTGAAATGTTGATGGGGCAAGTTCTCCAAGGATCAAGAAGGAATAAAAATTTTAAACTAGACCTAAAACTTGAATTGATAAAGCCAGTCGTAGACAGGTGCATTATTACTTTGTTTTCAGACAATGTTTCTCTCCAGAGGACGTTTTTTCCTTCTACTGATTTTCAGTTTCTTCCTCATCCAATGCATGCTTGTTTCTCTCCCTCCTATGGGCTGTATGAAAACAAAAGTATTCCCTGCCACTATTCAGTTCTACTATTCTATTCCATCCTTGTGAAGCACCAGCTGGTTGGGGGTCTCTCTCTGGCAACTGATTAGTCCACGAGCCCTTCCTGGCTGGCTCTGCAGCTTTCTCCAATGCAAATGACTGAAAACATGCCTTTCCCAACGAGGAAAATATGTAAGATTTGATTCCCAAGTTATGTTTCATGTTTACAACGGTCTTCTCATCATCGTTAGTTGGATTAAATTTAGTGATTACAAAGATTTTTGTTTTTATCAATAATACCCTTGATCTTGAAAAACAAGAGCAATTTAAACAGACCCAGATGCTCTAAACCCCACCACATGTTTGTTGTATTTTTTTTTTAATCGCATTGTATTTGAGGCTGTCATTTAAATGAATTAAATATGAACGTTATTCCTATGGCCACATTTTCTGGCTTCTCACACTAAACCTTTGCTGTTTCTAGTTATTCTACTGCAGAACTTTCGAAGAAAAATGTTTAATGTTAATTGTTATGTTATCCCCTACACGCTTGTAAAACAGGTATATCCCCCTACCAAAGCCCATGCAGGAACCGAAATGCAATCCCCGGGGAAAACGACTCTGACCCTGCAAAGTCATTGGATTTTAAGTCACTGCGCTGTTTAACTGCTCTCAGCAAGTTTTTGCCCTGTCAAAATGGATCATTTAGTTTCATTATTATCACTGTGCTTATCAACAACTCTTTCTGTCAACCAAGACTTATTGAATATCCACTGACTTTCTGTAAACATTTTCTTCATCTGTAAATCAAAGCAACTTCAGCGACTTTGGTCATGCCATGCTGAATTCTGGGGGTGGAGAGGACAGAGGAATGGGAGGAAGGCATGAAATAATAAAAGAGCAGGCTGTATGTGGTCAATTAATCTATGACAAAGGAGAAAGAATATACAATGGGGTAAAGACAGTCTCTTCAATTAATGGTGTTGGGAAAACTGAAGATAAGTGCAAAAAAATGAAACTAGACCAACTTTTTACATCATATACAAGAATAAACGCAAATGGATTAAAGATTTAAATGTAAGACCTGAAACCATAAAGCTCCTAGAAGAAAATATAGGCAGTAAACTCTTTGACATTGCTTTGAGTCATATTTTTTTGGATATGTCTCCTTGGACAAGGGAAACAAAAGAAAAAAAATAAACAAATGGGACTGCATCAAATTAAAAAGGTTTTGCATAGTAAAGGAAACTATCGACAAAAGGAAAAGACAATCTACCAACCGGGAGAAGATATTTGCTAATGATGCATCTGATAAGGGGTTAATATCCAAAATACATAAAGAACTCATATAACTTAACACCAAAAAAAATAATCAATTAAAAAATGGGCAGAAGACCTGAATAGACATTCTTCCAATGAGGACATACAGATAGCCAACAGACACATGAAAAGATTCTCAACATCATTAGTTATTATAGAAATGCAAATTAAAACCATAATGAGATATCTACCTCACACTCATTAGAATAGCTCTCATCAATAAATCAACAAACAACAAGTACTGGCGAACATGTGGAGAAAAGGAAACTGTTGTGCACTGTTGGTGGGATTGCAAATTGGTGCAGCCACTATGGAAAACAGCACGGAGTTTCCTCAAAAAATTAAAAATAGAACTACCATATGACCCAGCAATCCCACTTCTGGGTATTTATCTGAAAAAATCCAAAATGCTAATTTGAAAAGATATATGCATCCCTATGTTTATTGCAGCATTATTTACAATAGCCAAGATACAGAAGCAACCTAAGTGTCCATTGATAGATGATTGGATAAAGAAGAGGTGGTACATAAATACAATGGAATATTACTTGGCCATAAAAAAAAAAAAGAATAAAATCTTACCATTTGCAACAATATAGATGGACCTAGGGGGTTTATGCTGAGTGAAATAAGTCAGGCAGAGAAAGACAAATACCATATGATTTCACTTATATGTGAAATCTAAAAAAATAAATAAATAAAAACGAGCAAACAAAACAGAAACTCATAGATTAAGAGAACAAACTAATTGTTGCCAGATGGGAGGGGGGTTGGGGAACTGGATTAAAAAGGTGAAGGAATTAAGAAGTACAAATTGGCAGAAATAGTCACAAGAAAGTAAAGAACAGCATAGGGAATATAGTCAATAATACTGTAATAACTATGTATGGTGCCAAGTGGGACTAGACTTATCAAGGGGATCACTTTGTAAATTATGTAAATGTCTAACCACTATGCTGTACACCTGAAACTAATATAATATTAAATGTCAACTGTAATTGAAACGAAGAAAAAAAATTTTAAAGAGCAGGCTGTGTATATAAAGTAAAGAGAAAGCAGCTTGGCATCAGGAGACAGGAGTTGAACGCTTACCTTAGCATTAATCAGGGCCCCTGGGCATGTCATTTAACCTCGTTGAAATTTTAGTTTTCTCACCTGTGAAATAAGCATGTTCCTAAAAACCTTTGTGAGAAAACGCCCCTCCAGACATGTTAGCAGGTGACAGTTGCGAAGATGCTCCCGCAACAGTGGACCTGCACAGGGCCAGAGCTAGTGGACCTGCACAGGGCCAGAGCTACTTCCTGTTTGTGCAAGATGGGGCCTTCTCTGAGGAAACTAAGTTCTTCCTGGGTCCCTCAGGTCTTGTGGGTGAAGGGGGAGCCTGAGGAGTTCTGGCCAGGGGTAGGGAGGCTAAGACTGTAGGCAGGTCTTCCAGGATGAGGATGGGGATCTGATGCTAAGAGAGAAAGCCAGCAAGAGGCCTGCGAAGGTGTTCTAACCCTTGGAGTGAGATTGAAGAAATAAATCTCACCTTGAGACCCTCCTGGGAATGAAACAGGGTTGAAAGTCCCTGTCCTCTTGAAGCCGGCCTGGTTTTCACTCTTATTTTCTAGGGTTATTTCCCTTTTCCCCTTCCCTTAAGATTTACAGAAACCTTTTGAGGAATTCTAGATGTCACAGTTAAGAGAAGGGGTTGGTGCCACTGCTCCTGGGGCCGACAAGGCAGGAGCAGTGGGCACCAGGGTGAGGGAGCCCCAGAGAGGACCTGTGCCACCAGACCAGGGCCTCTTGGTCCCAGCTGTTCATTCTACTTCAAGAATCTCCTTCCAGAACTAAATGCATTTGGAGTTTTACTTCAAGAGGTAGAATTCTCTCACTCCAGTCCCTGGAACCAGTCAACTAACAACCCCTGCCTCATGCTCAGCTGGGGTCAAACACTTTGAACTGTTTCCAACAGTGGTAAAAGGTTACATGGAACCATTTACCCTCTCTCCCAGGCCACCAGATGACCCACTGCACATACTAACTGGCTAAAGTAAAGGTGCAGCCTGTGGACTGGAAAAGTTTTTCTCTGGCTTCTATGCTCAAAGGTTAACCTCATCATCTCAGACTTGGCTCCCATTGACAGAGCAAACCAGCCCACATGATTCTCCTTTGTGATATATAGAGCTGAATCATTGTGAATGAACACAAAGGCTGGGACCCTGTTCTAGAAATTAACTTGCTGTCAGGGGTCAAGTGCCTTCCACTGAGTGTCAAAAGGCCACTTAGAGATCAGCATAACCTCCTCTGTCATCTGTGTTTGTTATCTCTGTGCTACACTAAGCATGGTGAATGGCAATTCATTGTTCCGGGCAGCCGGCTTCCAACTCATTAAGCTCAAATTGTAATAATAACAGCAACTAACAGGTTTTGTTTCATTTTGTTTTGTTTTCAGAATATAATGTATATCAGACATAGATTATCTCATAAAGTCTTTATAGTAAATCTATATTTGGTCTCATTTTCTTCATTTTTAAAAGGAAACTGCGATTCAGAGAACGTGATCTACCCAAAGTCACACAGCTGGTGAGTGGAGAAGGCAAGATGCAAATGCGGGCTTGGCCCCTTCGCCACGAAGCCTCACTTTGATAGTGGCTGGTATTCATTAAGTTTCTAATGGTTACTGGTACCAGACACCAACAGTGGCTGGCTGGCTGAATGAATGAATGAATGAGGGGTAAGGAGAGGGCTTGGCATTTCCTGGAAGATTTCTAGAAGAGCTCTCAGAATCCGGTGGGCAGCTGTACCCTAGGCACTTACTCCTTACCTCCCACCTTGTTGTTTTAGCCCCATTCTGTCTCTAAAGTCCTCTTTTGTTGTCTTTTTCTATTCCTTGGTCTTTTCTCTGCCATCGAGAATGGGCTCTTTGAGAGCAAAGATCTTACTTTCTTGATTTCATATCTTCTCCTTATACAATAATAAAAATAACCACAAAAATAATGACTATCTGTACACAGGCTTTTCAAAAGGCTTTTTTTGTGTGTGTGTTATTTCATTTGCTTCTCACAACAATGCTACAAATTAGGAAATGAAGATAATATGCTCCTGACTCTGCTACGTGATGTCTGGGGCCTCGGCTGGAGGCTAGATTCAACTGGTGATTGGTGCTGGCTGTCAGCTGATTGGGGCTGTTGGCCAGAGCATCTACACGTGCCCTCTCCATGCAACTTGGGCTTCCTCACAGCATGGCAGCCTCAGGATAGTTGAACTTCTTACCTGGCAGCTCAGGGCTCCGAGGGCGAGTATCTCAGAAGAACCAGGCAAAAGCTGTGTGGCCTTTTTAACTCTACTCTCTAAACTTGTGCAGTGTCACTTTCTAATTCACTCTATTGGTTACAAATGAGACACTAAGAATGGCCTAGATGCAAGGGTAAGGGACATAGACCACCCACCCCCCCCACCTCTCTCTGACAGGAGTGTCAAAAAAATTGTCCAATATGTTTTAAAATCGCCACAACACCCCATTGGACAGATAGAAAATCTAAGGCTTAGAGAGGGTGAGGGGGGGTTGCCCAAAGTCGTGCAGCTGAGCGGAGAACAGTAGAGTCAAAGGCGTCCCCAGCTCCCTGTACACCTACCGGATAATATTAACGGATTTCTATGAGGGAAGGTGGCAGTAGGGACAAGAAGGGGTGGGAGAGAAGTGTCATTGGTCTTTCTGGACACTTCTGGATTCACATCTTCTCTGTTCCAGGGGTTCCTTGGACCCCACTGACCATTTTGGACACTGACCGGTTTGAGAGGTACCCACTTTCTCTGTGCTGAGAAATAACTCTTTGATTGCTAGGAAATAAGTAAAATGAGGACATCGGTGCCAGATGTGTGCATTGTATATGGATCAAAATATAAAGAGCAGAGCTCTCTGTGGCCTATTTCAGGGGGCCAGCTATACAATCATGCAAAAGGGGCTGGGGCTGAAGACTGGGCTGGAAGCAAAGGGCTGGGGACTGGGGCTGTGGATGAAGACTGGGGGCTGGAGGCTGGGGCCCAGGCGGGGGAGTTTTGACTGCCCCACTTTTCAACATGATCTGATACTCAACCCAAAGCCTGCATGCCTATTCACACATCTGTTCAGCACTTGCTGCAATCACTTAAGGCTTATTATTGGACTTGTCACCATATTAGTGTAGCTATACATTTAAATTGATTGTAATTGTAAGTTTCCTGAAAAACTGTGGGTCTTTGCAAGTATTAATTAACTGATGCCCTTACATTAAAAACTATTATGCAGCCACAGACCTGCCTTCCTTGCTCTCCATGTTAAAAACGGGGGGTTTCATGTAATGAATAAAATATGTGGATTAATATTTCACAATTAAGGTCAATTTCCATTTGGAAAGGAAAGATAATTAACTGATTCTCACCTATAATCTGACATGTCTGAATTAAGAATACAATTCTTTATAAACTTTGTAATCTAAATACTCAGAGAACGTGCTAATGAAGCCACTGATAAATGGAATCATTAACAAAACAAATCAGGACCCCTGGCTTGCAAAGATGAGGTGGCATCTCTTTTCATGTTAAGTCCATGAGGCTAGAATTTTGGAAAATTCATACAAAGGCACAGCTGGATCCTTAAGCAGCAGAGAAAAAAAATATGTGGAGTTTCCTGCATGCCCCTGAGGTGAAGCCCTTCCCACAAAAGTTAGATGTGAGGGCTTTTCATTCTTCATTTTTCCTCTGCAGCTTCTTAGCTGGGTGACTCTGGGCAAAAGACTTGACATCTCTGAGTCTCTGTTTCCTCATTTATTAAATGGGAATATGTTGTATCACTCTCATATTGCTCTTGGAATTATACTTAAATATATGTGTGTGTGTGTGTTCTCACGTGTGTGTGTGTGTGTGCGTGTGTGTGTGTGCGTTTAGCACTATGCCTGGGATTAGTCGGGACTCAATAAAGGGAGATACTGATGTTGTGTTTACTGAGTCCAAGACGGGAGGCAAAGAGAGGGAGGTGGGGACGCTATCTGTGAAAACTTGGGCAAGCCCTTCTGCTCCCCGGCCCTTCAGCCCCTTCTGTGAATGAAGCTACCTGGGTCCTCTCCTCTCTCTCTCTCACCTCTCCTCTCCTCTGATGGAGTTAGGTGTCAACTCTGCTATCCACTCCCTCACACATGCTGGGAGCTCACCTAAGACCTCACACCACCAAATTAAGGGATGGAGGCTCCTGAAAGCCAAGAATCTCATCCATTTAACAAGGTCTGCTCAAGGTCATGGCAAAAGAGCAAGTAAATCCCACAACCCTTGTGAAAAGGCTCTGCCTCCATTCTCTGCCTGGAGAAACCTTCACCACAAACCCTTGAGAGTCCCTGTTTCACAGACTCTGAACCTCTCAGGGGCTGTCGAATGCTCCTTAAGACCCATTTTCAGAGTCACCCAACATTAACTTCCAAATGTGTGTAGGTGGCAAGATGGGGGAAAGAGAATCTGGCCCTAACTCAGGCACCACCCTCTCCCACCTCCTCTGAGTCACTAAATGAACTTGGCCCGTCCCAGCCCCTTCTGCCTTAGTTTCCTAAGGGGGGGTGATTAGAGGACCTCCAAAGCCCCTTGTGCTCCCCAGTTATATATAATTTTGTTTCCCTTTGTTATCTCCTCCAGAATCTTTTATTTTACTATTTTTACAAAGTGAAAGGCACAACAGAGGTGTCTGACATTCCTTTTCTGAAAAGAAGACATTCGTACCAGTTGGACAGGGGCTTTGATATGTCTGCAGTATGAGGCTGGCTTTTTCTCCTGATCCATCCACCCTACATGGCTAAGGTCTCTCTGTGAGACGTTCTCTCACTGAAGTTCAGTGCCCAGTGCGGTGTCCTGGGGTAGACAGCAGCAGGGCAGTACGTGGGATCCAGCGAGGGGGCTGGGAGGCCAGAACCAGCCTCCCACTCGTGAGGCTTCCAGGCCAGCAGGGACTCACGAGCACAAGATGGAAAGGGCAGTTCCCATCTACCCACTGCCTTTCTGTGGCTGGTGACTAACAGAGAGGACTGGAGGCGCTCCGCCACACAGGGTCACTCCAGTCCAGACCTCTTTTCAGGACACCTTGGTCTCTACACTCCCAGCAGAAAGTAACTATTAGGGAAAAGCAAGTGTGGTCAGCTAAGTTCCCATCCTTGCAGAGATCCCGCTTCTGAGCGCTAGCCATGGCATGCTCCCCTCCTGGGCGTTCGTTCACTCTCTCTCTCGCCTGACGCCAGCAGCTGCTGACACCCAGCAGGATGACAGGAGTGGTTGGGGTTTAAGGGCAAAGCTCCCAGAGCCCGCCCCTACCATACATCCTCACATGTCCCCCAAAGGCAGCTGTCGTGTAAATTTCCTGGCTCCAAGGAGTCTATGGGGCAGGAAAGAGATGACAGGGAGAGCAGAGGGCCGTGGGGAGAAGAGCTCCCGACTATGAGCCATGAGTCCCGAGGGTTTTAATTCATCTATTCAGCAACTGTCTACTGCGAGCCAACCAAGTGCCAAGTGCTTTTTTAGGCATGGGGGTTACAGATGTGAGCAAAACGAGTAAGATCCTTGCCCTCGTGGAACTTACATTCTAGTAAGTAGAGAGAAGCAATAAAAGAAAGAAGTTAATAGAGCATAGAGTATGGAGAAAAATAAAACAAGGAAGGTTCCCAGGGGTAGGAGGTGTGCAATTTTAAATGGGTGATCAGGTACAGGCTCATTGAGAAAGTAACATTGGAGCAAAGACCCGGCACAGGTGAGCTTCAAGTCCTGACTCACCACTGGCTCTCTGGGGTAGCTGGGAAAGTTACTTCCTTTCTCTGGGTTTTCCTGGAAAATAATCCAATAAGGGGGCTGACTTAACCTGCAAACATTTTTTTTTCCCTCGGTAGCAGACCCCTTTAGTCAAAAGAAGAATTACCAGAGTCCTGTAGGTTAGGATTCCCAGATAAAATATAGGCTACTCAATTACATTTGAATTTCGAGTAAACAATGAATCATTTTTTAACATAGGTATATCCCAAATATTGCATGGGATATACTTACACTAAAAAGATTTGTTGTTTATTTCAAAATTAATTGGATTTAATTTGTCTTTTCGTTTCCTAAATCTGGCATCCCTACAGGTCACACAGGAATGGGAGCCGGGGGAGTATGCCTCAGAGCTCTGGAGCTCTACCACAGAGTGGCCTCTCTGAGCCTCAGTTTCTCTGAGAGCCGGGGCTGGGAAGTCTTGCAGAGAGATACTGACGGGCCCCCATAGGAAGAATGAGTGACCACTGCATTCTTGAGCTCAGCCTGAGGTAAATCTCAGATCTCAGAGTATTTCAGTCAAATACTCGATGAGAAAGCGTCCAGACCAATACCTGGCAGTGGTGAGTGCCCAGAGACTGTTTGTTTTGTTCGGGTCTAGTATTCTGGAAAACAGCCTTGCCCTCTTACCCGCTAGACTTTCTGGAATTCGACTTCTGGTCCATTTATCCCACATGGTCCCTCAGCCCCACAGGGCCAGGAAGACGTTGATACAGCATGTCACTGAGTCTCGAAAAAGGACCTAGGAAGGCTGGTTCATTCCTGAGTTGGGAGCTGAGCTATTTGGCTCAGAAGCTTGTTCACCTTCATTTGTCTTGGAAGGGTTGGCCTTGGGCTACCCCACCCAGTCAGAGTCTGATAGGAAGAAAAGGTGACTTTTTTTAATGAAAAGCAAAATCAACCCTCGAGGATAGATAAAGAGCAGAAATGGGCATGACATGATATCTGAAAGCTCTGGCTGGTACTGGAAATTCTCTATTAATGGCATAAGGTACAAGTAAAGCCAAAAGCTTCTCCCGTAGCTTTGCAACATGCTGGGAGCAGCTGGGACTTCTCACCTGGCAAGGAGCACTTGTTTTCTCCCTGGGGTTAAATCGGTAGCCTAGAGTCTAGCCTAGAGTCTGCTCTCAATTATCTGCCTATGGCTTATCCAAGGTAGATAACTTCAGGGTGAGGTGAGTGGGGATTGGGGACAGAGGCGAAGGGGTGAAGGGGGCCCTGACTACCAGCAGACAGAGCAGGAGAAAACCATGAATGGTCTGTGTTCATTCATGTGATCTGTTGCTGTATAACAAACCACCCTCAGAATGCAGTGGCTTCAAACAACAATTTATTTTCATTTATCATGGTTTCTGTGGGTTGAGAGTGCTCAGCTGGGCAGTGTTTCCTTTGAGTCTCTTGTGTGGTAGCATTCAGATGGCAGCAGGAGCTGCAGTCAACGGAAGCTTTGACCAGTCTGGGTGTCCAAAAGCACATGTATGTGTCTGGTGCCCAGACCCAGATGGAAGGAACAGCTGGAGCATGGCATCCACACATTCTCACTATGCGGCTAGCTCACAACATGGTGGCCTCACAGTAGTGGACTTCTCACACTGTAGCAAATTTCTTGAGATCGTGTGTTTCCAGAGTCTAAGACAGAAGCTACAAAGTTTTCTACGACCTAGCCTCAGAAGTCACACAGTGTTACTTCCACTGCACTCAGTGGATTAAAAGGGCCAGCCAAGATTCAGTGCCAGAGAGACTACGCAAGAGTGTGAATTCTGGGAGGTGAGGTTCATGGGGAAGGGGCGGGGGGTGGTCATTTGCGGAAAGCAAGCAGCCACAGTATTCTTACTGTGAGGCTAGGGCTGGTGTGGGATGGCACTGGTGGGGGTAGAGGGAGGAATTGCCCATCAGCCTAGATTCTAAGAAGAGAAGCTAAAGTGACAAGGACAGCCACTTTGCTTGCTGGTGTAAATGATGCCCTCTAGACCTCAGAGGGTAGACTGTGTGGTATGAAGAACCAAGAAACCTGGGTCCTTGTACTGGTTCTGGCTTTCTCTGGCTATACATCTCTGGGCAAGTCCCCAGACCTCTCTGGGCACTGGTTTCCTCATGTTAAAATGAGGCAATTGTATAAAATCAAAGTTTCCTCTCAGTTCTGAGTTAAGAAATATAACATGTTACGAGTTTATCACAGAACTCAAGTCTCTCTCAAGAGGCAAGGAGAAAAGAATCCCACAGCCATTGTCAGAACAGGCATGAAAACTGGGGGTACCAAGTTACCAGTCACCAACCTTCCCACCTTTCTGTAGCAATGAAAGCCAGGTGGCTAATTGTTATGTCCTATTCAGGAGACCTTAAAATTTCCTTCCTGACTGCACATGTGTGTGCTTTTACATGTGTGTTTGTACATATATGTACATGTGTGTATACTTATGCATGTATGTGCTTGGGAAGGTGTAAATGTCAGGCAAGTGTCCCATACGACATGTTGTTGCTGCTCAAGAGAAGACTGCCAAGTGCATAGTTTATACTGGAAACAGCCTGGAATATCTCACTATTTATATAACTATGTGTTCTATGGCCTTTTAATTTAGCCTTCATTCCTAATGCATGACACGTCCTTTTGACACCTTGAAGAAATGTTTCTCAGATGGCAGGGTGGGCACAGCAGCTCCAGGCTGCAAAACGAAAACACACAGCCCTGAAAATTAAAAGTGATTTAGGTCCTCTTAGGAAATGCCTTGCTTCAGGCTACTTGATGTGGTCATTTATTAAGTCACTTAATCAGGAAAGTAATGCAATCTCAGAGCAATTAAGTCTCTTTCTGGGAACTCCTGGATCCTCCCAATTATGAGGTGGGTAATGCATTCATAATGGTACTATCACAAGAGAATGGCTTCCTAGAGCTGAGGAACAGTTAGCAGCTCACCTAGGAGAACTCCGTTGCTGAGAAACGTACCTTAAATCACTGACTCTGGGGAAACTTCCCTTTGATTCAAGAAGTCGTTAATATGGTTTCACTTGTCCTACAGTGGGACAAGTTAAAGTTATAGAATCAGAGGCCATCAGAGTCTGAAGAAGCTCAAAGCTGTTCTAGTGCAAACTTATCATCTCTCTGCCAAGAAAACAGACAGAATATAGTGCCCAAGGCTACACACCTTGTCTTTGTAGATCTCACACCTGTACTCAGGTCTTTTTTGCAGTTCAAGGCACTTGGCTAAACTAAAGGGGAAAGGGACTGAGGCTCTGTTGGGATAGTGATGGGACATTTTGGATCCTCCAAAGAATCAGATGTGGCTCCAGTGATGAGCAGGAACAAATGGACTCAATATTCCAGGAGAAGCATCCTGTGCAAAGTGTGAATGGCTAGGTGAATCTCAGTGAGAGAATTTGTTCAAAAATATTTATTGAGGGAACTCTGTTCCAGGAACTATGCTAGAAACCAGGAATACAGCAGAAAACATAGTCTCTGACTTAGTGAAGTAGTTTCTATGGAAGGGGGTGGGGAAGAGGGCAGAGTGGATGGATAGATGGATGGATAGATGGATGGATGGATGGATGGATGGATGGATGGTAAGTGAATGGATGGATGGATGGTTGCTACATTTAGAAAAGTAGGAAAGCAATAACTCAGGAATAAGTTAGGACCTGGACTTAGAAACCTGGAGTCCTGCCCCTCCCTGCAAGCCTGTAACACAGCCAGAATCAACTTTTCTGCTCAAAACCACGTCAGTAGATATCCAGTCCTCCAAAATCTATACCCTACCTCCCAGAGCCTATGCTGCCCCAATATTTGGCTTTTACTTCAATCCTGGTTAATTTTATCACAGTATCCCCAAACACCACGAATCAAAACCCCTCCTGCTCCTGTGCTCAGGCCAACCCTCCCCGCTCCCGCCCTGGCTTCCTAGAATGCCCTCCGTGCCCTCTGTGTCTTCGCCTAGTCCCTCTCCCTCCATTCAGCACCCCCTGTTCACTCCTGGCCTCTCCACCTGGCCTGCCTGTGGTGTTCTTCTGGGAGGTGTGCTGTGTCTGGTGAGCCAAACTGGTCTCCCCAACCCCCAACTAAATTGTCAGGTCATCAAGGACAGGAACTGTCTTCCCCTTCGGGGTCCTCACAGACTGGAGCATGTGGCTGGACACCGGAGATGATCCACAGAGACTTTAAGATTAGCACAGACTCTGGACAAAGTAAATGGAAAGGGACCCCAGGCCAAGTGTCTGGCTCACCCTAGGAAACTCTGAAACCTGGGCTTTCCTCCTAAAACCTGATTTGCACAGCCTCACCCCCTCCACTCCCTGCAGTGCTTCCGGGAGGCACCCCCTCAGAATCAGAACTGGGTTGAAGCCTAGCGTGCTGGGCAAGGATTGGGGAGGGGCCTCTTGGACAGTTTTACAACAAAAACTACTCTTCTGAGCTGGCCAGTGATTCAGCATCTTGGATCCCAAATTAAAAAGCTGTTTCCATCTTGGCATGCAAGAAGCACAGAGGGTCCAGCTGACTTTGTGAAGCCACCAAGCCAGGCTCAGCGCCTAACCGTGTCAAATCCCAGCACCTAAAGCCTAAACTACTCAGCCAGCCTCCTAACAAGTCAGAAATGGGGAAAGAGCACCTCCTGTTGACTAGCTTAGCCGCTCCACTTTATAGATGGGAAAATTGAGGCCTAAACAGATCAAAACCTCTTAGACTTCCCCAGGTTGCTCCTCTTTCTCCCTGATGTCTGGCCAGTGCCTCCCTGAGTAAGTGAAAGATGCAGAATCAATCTTTCTCCAAAACAGCTGTACGCTTGTACTGAAGGAAGAACTTCTAAATACACACCGATTTCACAAGGGTCCTTAACTAAATTTTGTGCCTTTGGCATCTGTGAATTCCTCCTCAGAATAATAATTTCTAATGCATAAAATAAAATATTCATGGTTGCAAAAAAGCACAATTATGTTGAAATAAGTTATAAATAATTTTTTAAAGTGATATAGTAACATTTGTGCTTCTTTATTAACATCTTAAATTGCAATATCTAGCAGTGGGTCTAATAAGTACCGTAATTTCAAGGTAGTGATGAACATAAGTATTTCAGGATATCTGCATCAACTCTCATGTGATGTGACTATATCTGGATTCTGCCGGTGAGGAAGGCATAGGTATTGGCCAGCACTGCTATGATTGATGCCTATATTCTTGAAGGAGCTGCTAAATTTCAGTTAGAGGTTGGTGAAAATACAGATGCAATTTTTTTCCCACCCAAGTTCACAGACACTTTGAATGTTGTCCACTGGAATGCTAAGTATTTTCACAAAGCGACTAACTACTTAATGATGGGATCTTAGGCAAAAGCCTGACATCCTCCTACCCCAAGCTTAGTACCAAGCACACTTCCGGACACTTGAGAAAATGTGTGCTGAAGTGAACCAAATTCTTCTCTGCCCTCCCCTAGGAGAGTACACTGTGCCTGCTCCTATGACCAGCTCAGACCAGCTCACTCACGAAAGCTCGTGGAGCTTCACAGAGGGGCTTTATTTTCATTTGAATGTATTTGGAAGCAGAGGGAGGTGTTAGATAACAGGTCCTGTGACTGCTGAAGGGGAGACCTGTGCAGTGGCAGGAAACATTCAAGAACAGTTCATCCTTATGAAAATATCCTCCCTCTGACACCAGCTTGCTCGGGAGACGTGGGAGGGGGCAGTCGGAAATGAATCTCCACTACAGAAGGACCCAATTCTTTCAATGAGGCAGTTTCCCTCCTGCTTGGGCCATTGCTGAAATAAAATATCAGTAAGGTGTTGTTGCACAGGCTTGTCCTTGCATCCCAGATCAAGTGGCCCCAGGAACTGCCTGGAGGAGGAGCAGGGTCCTGGCCTTGCAGCAGCTCTCAGTCGTGCGGGCGTCCATCCGCCTGCCTGGCATTTGAGCAAGTCTTCGGGTCCCCATTCTTTCTTTTACCCTGTCGGTGCATTCGACGTTAACTGGCTAGCTACATTGCTCCAAGTAGCAATATAAGATAGTAGTTGTATGCCCAGATTCTGCAAGTAGGTTTTGGTTTGACTCCCTACTCTCCCACTTCACTAATTTAACCTCGGTGGACCACAGTACACACTTTACCTTCTGTAAAATGAAACTAATAACAATATCCACCTAATAGAGTTATCAGGGGAGTCAATGAAATCCTGTTTCTAAAGCCCCTTGCTCAGTGTCTGCACATTGTAGGCATTCAGTAGAGAAAAAAATAGCTTTTATTGATAAATTAACAAAAGCTTTGAGAGCTTCTGCTGGGACAAAACACCAGGCTCGGAGCTAGGCCATTTCCATGTTCGAGGATGGCTGAGGGCTGCAAGGGAGAAATTATTCAATCCAGTTAATTTTGAACAATTATAGGAACAGAAAAATATTTAGTGTCTGAGAAAACTGACCGTGTTGACTACTGGGTCACAATGGTACCTGCCCTTGATGAGAAAGGAGACCCCTGGAATGGGGAAGGTGAATGCAAAGTTTCTTCCATCCGTTCTTGTGCTTGTAAGGCTAGTGGCCGTGAAGGGAGACGAAAGCCCTATCCTTGACCCCAAAGGAGAGCTAGAGAGTCCCAGGAAGCAGGAGGCCTCCGGTGTTTGGCTGTACCCCAGCAATCCTTCCAGCCTGCACCCATGCACACCGCAGATCCAGGAATGAGCTCAGGGCTGGAGGATGGTGGCGTGGGGGAGGTGGCAGGATCTGTGAGTCTCAGCAATTGAATGCCACCTTTTATGCGCATGTGCATATCAGCATTTTCTGGGAGAGAAGACTTCCCCACATTTCCAGTGGAGCCTCTGACTCCCAAAGTTAGAACCACTGCTCCTCAGATTGGCTTCATCCCATCTAGTATGGTACTCAGACTACACGGTGAGCACGAGCCCTTTCTCTGCAACAAGACTGCATTTGCCATCCAGGGCTGTCACCTGACAGGACCTGTGCACTGGTGGATTCTGTATTTTCCTATGTATTTTGACTTTCCCTGGAAATCTCACTCTCTCACTTTGGAGAGCTGGAAGGAAATAGGCAATGAACACAAATGCTAAGTGGATTTCTCAGGTGTAGCTAACATAGGTCAAGAGGGCAGCACTCAGCCCAGCACTCATCCAGACTTCAGTGTGTCCCACTCAGGCCTCTCCCTTTACCCTAAATCTCCCTGTTCAAAGCCCAGATAAAGACCACCTTTTCCAAGAGGGCTTCCTTACCCGCCCAGGTGCATATTTCCTTCCTCTCAACCTCTGTGCCCCAGTCATGGTGATAAGCAGTGATATCTCGTCTTGTTTTCTTCTGCTTCACACAGGTTGGTTGTGTTGCTCAGCTAGTCTATATACTTCTAGAGGGTATAATGGTGTCTTCATCTCTTCTCCCCTTCACAGCACCTAGCACAGAGCTGGACACTGAGGAGAAGCACTTTAAATACTATTTAGACTGATTCTTTAGGAAAATAAGTACACTCATTTCATCAACCAGAATGGAATGAGATTGAATTGAACGGAATTGCTGGTGGACATTATCGGTATTGACGTGAATGACAGCTGACCTTCCAGAAACTTCTCAGATTAAATGTGACCTAAAAAAAAAAAAAAAAAAACTAGTAAACTATAAATTCCTTAAGAATGGTCCCATCCCCAGCCACGTGCCAAGTAGCCACAAAGTTTATAACACATCGAACATACAAATTTTTCCAATTAAGAATGCTTGCTGTTCAGAAGGGGAAAATCTCAGTAACTGAATGTATTTACATTTTCTTGTTTCAACTTCTACTCCTCTTACCCCTCCTTCTCCAAAAAAACTCCAAATTGTGACTATACTCTCATAGAAGACTGGTTTGGGAGTGACCCATAGGTATATGGTACACTGAGAGTAAAATGGTCTCCGTGACTTCAAGAATTATTTCTTCATGTGAGTGTGAATGAATGGATGTATCCATAATTTCCTATGAATATATGTGTTTGTGTGTATCCACATGTGTACGTGTGGGGACAGTATTTGCTTACATATACACATTACTTATATGTGTGCGCATGTACATATCTATTTGATTCTGTGTGTGTGTGTGTTCCTCCATGTACCCTTTGAACAGGACCCTAAATTAAAGTCCTACTGAGGCTACAAAATATATCATTTAAAACAATAAGATAAGGCAAAACATTATGACAGCTGAAGTTCTCCTGTTCATCTCCAAATAGAGAGATAAACATTAGTTTTTTTTGCATACATTAGCTCATTTCCTCTTCCCCAACCCCTGGGAACGAGGTGTTTGTTACATCAGGTTTGTATTCTCCTTAGACTGGAAAACTGACTCCATAAGATTAAGCGCCTCGCCCTTGGTCACACTGTTACTAAGTGGCAGAGGCAGGATTTAACCCAGATAGCCTGACTCAAATGCCCACACTTTCTTCAAGGCTGCTTTGGATGGTAGACTGTGGAAACCAAGGTAGTCTCCTACGTACAAGTTCCTATCTTTCCAACTGCTCCAGAACCTCCAGTCCATATCTGAGCATTTCCCACAGTGCCCAGCCAGGGCTGAACATACAATAGACGCTTAATTATATTTGTCACCTCAAAATTAAATCTGACTTTTGACACTTAAGTCGGGTGCTTTCTGAAATAACACTAATTGTATGCAATTATGTAAACACACTACCCCATCAGAACATCCTGATAGCCTCAATTATTGGGCACCTAATGTGAACCAGATAGTTTATTATTTCATAAACTATCTCTAATCCTCAATACAACTGTATTAAATTCAACAAGAAATCGTTGAATACTTATCTCACACCAAAGACAGGATTTTTATCCTCAGTGTACAAATGAGCAAAATAAGGCTCCAAGATTGAGTGAGTTACTAAAGTGGCCCAGGCCTGTATGATGCCAAAGCCTATGTCCTCTGCTCTACCCACCCTACCTATTACCAGAGGATATCTATTTGAGGCTGACATTGACCTGGTCCCTCTGCAGCAGCCTCATGCCCAGGTTTCCCTGAGCTATGTGCCCTCCCCAGCAACACTGTATCTTGTTTCTACCTGATTAAAACGTTCTCACAGCACTGTGCATAAATTAATTATCACACATTCTTCTATAAAAAACAGCCCCTGGATTTGAGCCTTAATTCACAGAGACAACAAAACTAAGTAGTGGATTTCCAAGTTAAGAACAGTCCTGGCTTTTTCCAGGTTCCCTTTAAAAAAAGCAGAACTTGGTGGGAACCCCTGTGTGGCTGCCCTCAATGGCTGGGTGGGAGTGCCCTTTTGCCCTAGCACTACCCAAATCCAGAGAGCTAAGAACAGTCACCAGCCAGGGGGAAGGGGTATCACTGATGAGTAGGACTGATGCATTGTAATTAATGGTAATAAAAATAGATACTGCAGGAGAGAGAAGTGCCAAGCCAGGAATCCCTACTCCCAGATAGAATTTCTCACAGGTAATGGAAAGAAGAAAAAAAAAAAAAAAAAAAAAGACACTTGTTACAGGAAACTTGATCTACACGTTGCCGGCAGAGGGTTTTTGTAAAGAAACTAAGGAAATGCAACGAAAAACAGCAGCCCAGAAAAATGAGAATAACTTTACTTAGAAAACTTTCTTTCCTACAACCTAAGGAAACCTGGTAATGCTGTAGGCACTGGAATTTCTAAGAGCAGTGCATTCAGTCTGTAGCTTCTAGGTAGCCCTATGGAGACTCCAGCACCCAGTACTTCTGGTTGGAGGAAGCCATCATAACTCACTGAGACTTTCCCCGGAAAGAAGAGGAGGGCAAGAAGAGGGTTAGGAGGGAAGGCTAGGAGGCATGAGGAGGAAGAGGGCCATTCTCCTATAGGCCTGGTCCTTCCCAGTTGTTGCTGTCAGTCAAATCCCAATGGTCACTCAGGCGTCCATTCAAACATTTCCTGGGCATCCAATGTATGCAAAGCAGATCCAGACTCTCCAGAGGGAACATGTGAGAGTGAAAAGCCAGTGCCCTCTAAGGATGGTGTGATCAGACCCTGGAAACCTGATGTGCCTCTGGTCTTGTGTCTGTCTTCGAGGGAACGCACTTCGCGGACGCGCCCCAGTTCTGGTGCCCCCTGGGCCAGAGCATACGGTGGGTTACTGCGGGGAGTGGTGGGAGTATAAGGGAGGAACCAGAGGACTGACAGGTCACCCTCTTCCTCCTCTGCTGGAAGCCGGGAGAAAACGGAACAAACCCACCCACCGGGACTCTGGGACCTGCCGCGTGGGGGCGCTCGGCCAGAAGCAGGTCAAGGACGCACAAGCCCTCTACCGCCCCGCGGAACAAAATCCAGAGGCGGACTTTATGGAAGTGACAGTAGGGTTGGATGGATGCGCTCCCATGATCCCACACTGACGGAATTGGGCTTCTCGAACCCAAAGCCGAGAACCGGGCCCCTCACCCGGATACCTGGCCCGCCCCGCCTGCGCCCTCCATTCCACCCCGACGTCCCCTGCCCGTGGGGGAGGGAGCGCAGCCCGGGGAGGAAGGGACTCGAGGACTGAGCCCTGACCGCGGCGGGGACGGAAGGCTGCGAGCCGGGCGGGGCGTCGCAGAAAGGCGCGCAGCGCTCTGGGCCTGGGTACCCGCCTCAAGTCCCACTCGCTCCTTGCACCGCCTCGGGCCGATGCGCCAGATTCCGAAGGGGCCCAGGGCCCCAGTTCTCGCTCTTTTCGTTTGAACAAGGTCCTCCGTAAGCTTGCGGCCTCCAAACCGTTTTCCCGTGAGGGCCCTCCAGGCCGCCGCGTGGATCGGAAGCAAAAGGCCCGAAGGGCGGAGGGGCAGCGGTGGCCCCCGGGGGAACCTGCTGCTCCGGCCCTTGAGAGCCTGTGACCATGCCTGCCATGTGCGGCGCCGGCGACGCCCCGTTTCGCACCGTTTCAGGAGGGCGACCACCGGACCCCAGTGTCCCGCAACCTCGTCTCGGTTCGGGGCGTCGCCGGACCACTGTCTGAAACAGAGAATTCGTGTGAGCGGAATTCCCGCTCTTTAACCTTCCTAAAACTCAGAAAACCGCGGGGGAACTGGGACTCGCAAATACTCGGTCGCGTCCGTCCGGCAGCAACGGAACCCGCGGGAGCGAGGAAACAGGCGGGGCGCGGTGGGGCAGTCGGGAGGCGCCAGCAGCCTCGGCGCGCACCTGCCCTGCACTACTTGCCCGCGTTCAACGGAAAGCGCCGCCAAGGCCCAAGCTCTGAGACCGAGGCCGGTCCGCCCCCGACTCCCGAAGGGACGACGCCCCACCTCCCTATCTGCGGGACGCCAGAGCTCTGAGCTCTGAGTGTGGCGATGCGGGGAAGGCCTGAGACCGGCAGTGCCAGGGCCGGAGTCCGCCTAAGGGATTTCTGCAAACTTTTTAGGTTGGGGAAAAAAAAAATTTTTTTTAAAGACTTCTGGTCTTCTGGTTTGGCACTGAGCCCCCTCCCCCTTCTCTTCAGGCGTTGGAAATAGCGGGCAAGGAACTCTTTCTCCTTAGATCACCCCCTTCTTTCCGAAATGGCCACAACACAAAGTCAGGGAAGTCCTTGGGAGGCTGCTGCTTTCTCCCTTTCTCCAAAAGTCCCTCGAGTGGGCTATGTGCTGGTCCTGGTCAGGGCGATGGGTGCCACCTGTGGGGACCCTCCAGCCTGGCTCCAGTTCCAGTTCCAGACACAAAAGCCCCAGACTGTCCCTGACCAAGAGTCAGAGCAAGGGCCGTCTGTCAGCTCTGAGAGCTCATTGGAGCACACCCATCCGTCTCTACTGCTACCTTCCAGAAAGTCTGATCCCAGGGGTCCTCCAACACACCTTGGAGGTGAAAGGAGACATTTCAATGAAGCCCAGATTTCCACAGGTCTACAAAAAGTTGTTTTCTTCCCAGCCATGGAGCTTCTCCTATTTGTGCTTGATGAAACAGTAATGCAGGCCTCTCGAGTATGCCTTAGGGGAAGAAAGAGTAGGGATTCCATTGAATTGGGGTGGAGTAAATCCAAGGCGCCTGGCTCCTGCAGGCCTCTCAAGCAGGAGGTAGAACCAGGGGCTGAGATTGCCTTAGGGTCAGGCTGGCATCTATCAAATCCTCACCCAGTCATTTCCCAAGTCCTCTGTCCTATGGCAAAGACTATCAGGGAGGGGGTTAGACAGGGAGGGGGCTTCAATTTCAAAAGACCCTAGCTGAGCTTGTAACCTTTATAGGTTAGCAGGCACTCAGCTGCCACTGCTGGCAAGAGGTTCTAGCCCAGACCTGCTAGAACTGGTTGGTTTCCTACAAATATGGGGGAGGGGAGAACTAGTGACATTTGGACACACACCCATACATTGGGAAATGGGTTACAGGTTTTCTGTGCTTGCTCTGTAATGACTTTTGATATAGCACGCACTATATTATCCAAGATAGCAGGTCCCAGGTCTGTTCACCTGGCAGGGTTGGCTCTTGGGCTTAGTGTACAGGGGTTGCAAAAAGAGCAGTGCTAGAAGGAACAGTGAGTCTGAAGCTCCAGAAAAGTTACAGAAAATCTGCCTTCGCTGAACATAGTCAGGATCTAGCCCTGGTGGAAGTTTACTCTTGAAACTGCAAGGGTCTAAGGAAGCATATTCACGTGGAAGCTGTGGCTGAGGTTGCAAAGATTACTCACTTTTTCAAAGTTAGTATTCTTAGATTCACCCCAGCCCAGAACCAGCGGGGGCCTGAAAGATCATGCAGGCCTTGTCTAATTGTGGGAGAGAATGAGGTGGAGCAGACCACAAAACTGGCCTAGTGTCTAATACCAGGAAGTAACTGCCCAGTCCCACTCACCTGCACCAGACCAGGTTTCTCCCACACAGCCCCAGCCTGATTTTGCCAGGATGTAAAATGGCCATGGCTGGGGCTGGGACCAACCTCCCAGTCATTAAACCTATAGCTAGCTAAAGTAGAGGTCTTGAGAAGAGTACTTTGCGCCTTCTTGGGGGGTTAATAAGATGGGCTCTGAACCTCAGTGTAGCCAGGGCAAGTAAATTCTTTCGCATGTCTCTCAGAGTCCTTGAAGCCCAACTCTGGGGTGAACCTTGTTCAAGAGCACACAACACTCTGGATAGAGTGGTCTGGATGCAGCAGGGCTCCTACCAGACCACAGACACAGACTCTGAAGATGCCACCGGGATTTCTGCAAGGAACTGTCCCTGCAATAGGCTTGGAACATACTTTGACAGCCCTGCGGTCTCAACACACCAGGGCAGGCCCCCAGAAGCAAAAGTCTTAGGCAGAGTCCCAAGGATCTCTCATGTATGCAACCTCTCCCACTAGAACACTTCAAGAATTTTGGAGCAAGAGGGAAACTCTTGCGCGCGCATATACACACACACACACACACACACACACACACACACACACTTAGAGGAATAGGAGCTTGCTCATAAACACTAAGCAAAGCCAAAACTTGAACTCAGGGCTCTGGATTCCTATTCCAGTGCTCCTAGCACAAACCTCCGCGAAAGCTTAAAGAAGTAAGAATGAAGAAATGTTGCCTAGACACAGGTTTCACAGTCTTAAGCTAAGGGCAGAGCCTGGTTTTGTGTTGGCTTCGGTCCTGGCAAGGGGAGCATGAATCGGCTCAGGTCTGCAACAGCTCAGAGCCAACAGGGGAAACGAAGTGGAAAGGATCCGTCCGGGAAGGAGTTCAGAACCGTAGACACACTAGCAACACTCCCCTCGTTTCCATCCGCAGCTCTCTCCCACCTCCTCTGCCTGCCCAAACTCTCCCAGAGATCCAGCAACACGTGTTTCCACACTGCCCTGACAAAGAAGCAAAAGAAACAGGACCCCCTTTTTAAGCCCCTCATTCCATGTTGGAAGTGGCCGGAGCGAGCCCGAGCTGAGAGGCCGAAGCGGGGGTTCTTGCCTCCACTCTGTCCTCCCCGACCACCCACGGGAGATGCGCTACGACCGTCCTAGTCTCCTGGCCCTCGCCTGCCCGTGGGCAGACTGCGGGAAGAGTCGACCAGAGTCAACTTCCGTAGAGGCCACATGGAAATGCTGGGAGCTTCTCCGGCCGCGGGACCGGTGGGACCCGTGGGGTTAAGTCTGAGTCTCCGCCCGGCGAGGACTGAGAGCGACGAGTTGGGGCGGTACCGGCCGCGAGGCAGCCGGCTGGGTTAGGAGAGGGAGGCAAGGCGGGATCCTCCTAGAAGTAGATTCTCAGGCGTCCGCCTGCTGCCACTGCCAAATCTTCCCCCACTGCTCTCTCCCCTACTCACTCCCCCTTTCCCTCGAGGACCGCTCGGGTTCGGAGTTCCTAGGATGGGGGTGGGGCGCGGTCATCTAGAAAAGCCAAATCTTTGAGGGGCGTCCGAGCACGTCCAAACTCTCCCATCGGACTGGCCAGTTCCTGGGCAGAATCCACGCCGCAAACAGTGGCCCCAGGAGGGTCGTGGTGACCCAGAGTGGGGCGGAGGAGCCCGGTGGGGCCTTTCGAAAAGCTGCTCAAAGTTTCTTCCCCCTCGAGGCTCCCTCCACCCACTCTTCCCTTCTTCCCGACACCCCCTTAAACCGTCCTCCGCCTTTCCTTCTCCCCTCTTCCCTCCCCACTTCGGTCCTCCCCTTTTCTTCTACCCGCATCTCCACTCCGCCCCCCTCCCGTGTCCGTCTCCTCCCTTGCTCTTTGGGCGTCCGCCCCGTCAATCAGCGCCGCCGCGGGCCCCTGCCCGGCCCTCTCCGCCTCCTAGGCTCTAGGAGCGCCTCCGGCTCCTGTCTCCGGCTGCCCTCCGCTTTGCGCAGAGCCGGGCGATCTGTCAGCGGAGCCGGCCGGGGGGAGCCGCCCGGCCAGCCGGGGCTCGGGTTACTAGTGACTGACAGCGTCTCCATGGCGAATAATTTGACTCCGACTATTGTCTGGCGCGGGCAGGCCCCGGGTCAGATAACTAGACCAATCAGGGCGCGGGCCGCCGCGCCTCATGCCCGCTTAGAATAATATTATTAAAAAAAGCAGCGAGCGAGCTAGACGGGAGGGAGAACGAGCGAGAAGAGAGCGAGGGAGCGGCGGGCGGGCGGGCGGGCGGACGCGGAGCATGCCGAGCGGCGCCCTGGGCAGCCCCCGGGCTTGGAAGAGGGAGCAGGCGAGGCGCGCAGGCGACGGGGGCGCGGAGTGGCGCGGGAGCCGCAGCCGGCGCGGGCACTTACTGCAGTGACTCGAGTTCGCTGGGAGCAAGCGCCGGGCCAGGAGGCCCGCCCCGCCCGCTTCTCGGCCCGGACCGCCCGGCGGGGAGGCGCCCATGCCGGACAGCGCAGTACGGTGAGGACGTGCGCGGGCGAGCGGGCGGGGGCGCAGCCGGCACCATGTCCATGCTGCCCACCTTCGGCTTCACGCAGGAGCAAGTGGCTTGCGTGTGCGAGGTGCTGCAACAGGGCGGCAACATCGAGCGGCTGGGCCGCTTCTTGTGGTCTCTGCCCGCCTGCGAGCACCTCCACAAGAATGAAAGTGTGCTCAAGGCCAAGGCCGTGGTGGCTTTCCACCGCGGCAACTTCCGCGAGCTCTACAAGATCCTGGAGAGCCACCAGTTCTCGCCGCACAACCACGCCAAGCTGCAGCAACTGTGGCTCAAGGCGCACTACATCGAGGCGGAGAAGCTGCGCGGCCGGCCCCTGGGCGCCGTGGGCAAGTACCGCGTGCGCCGCAAGTTTCCTCTGCCGCGCTCCATCTGGGACGGCGAGGAGACTAGCTACTGCTTCAAGGAGAAGAGTCGCAGCGTGCTGCGCGAGTGGTATGCGCACAATCCCTACCCCTCACCCCGTGAGAAGCGAGAGCTGGCGGAGGCCACGGGCCTCACCACCACCCAGGTCAGCAACTGGTTCAAGAACCGGCGGCAGCGCGACCGGGCAGCAGAAGCCAAGGAAAGGTACGAGTAAGTAGAGCTCCGGCGCCAGCTGCCCCTGGGCTCGAGGGAGGGGGTTGCAGGGCGTCGGCTTTACCCCCAGTAGAGGCCTAAACTGGGCCCCTAGTCCCAGCCATCGCCAAAGTGCGCCCTGATCTGACCCAGCGCTCGGGTCTTGCTGAAAACCGGGAAGGCAGGGATTTGTCTAAAGCGGGCAGAGCAAATCGAGAAGTTGTCAATTAACTCCTTGGTCGCTTGTGGACAAAAGTGGAGAAGCGGTGAGCTTCGGGGCAGAGACAAAACAGTGAGCCTGGATCCCCTGCAAGGGGAGCACAACAGGCAGGACCTAATAGTCCTCCGAAGGACTGAGGAATTTGGGCCAGGGCTATTGGGGTTGAGGATTTCAGGCTGCTTGTGCGAATGCACCAACACTTCCCGCACTTTACGTCGGCCTTACTCAGCTCTCCACCAAAGTGACATTAGGGGTCAGGACTGGGATTGGAACTTCCCTGGTATAACCTGGTTATGGAGAGACCAGGGCAAGAATATTCCTTGTATGGATATAGAATTGATAGCGAGTCTTTTATCCCGCATAGAAAGAACCAGGAGGCAAAATGTTTGAGGAGGAAATGTCAGCTCTGGGAGAGGAGAGAAACACATGCCCCTATTTCTGCCTTGTTAGACCCAGCAGCCCCTCCCTGGCCTGCCAGGTCCTTGCTCCTCTCTCCTCAGACTCTACTCTCTTTGGTTAGTAGATGGATAGGTCTGGGAAGAGCTGAGAACAGCAGAAAGACTGGGAGTTGCTTGTCTTCAGGGAAACCAAAACTTTCTGAACTAGTGTAATTGTTGACCATTAGGCCCTTGTGGCTTCCAGCCCTGTTGCCCCTCAGAATCCCAAATATGGAGGGGGAAATAGGAAGGAAACTGATCGTGGAAACAGAGTCCAGCTAGAGTGCAACAACAAAACAAGATATTTGGGGTGGATGGTGTGAGGTTTGTGTAGCCCAGAGTTTGCACGATCAGGGTCCGGTGGGAGTATCTGACAGTGGAACCAGATCTCTGGAGGGGGGTGGACCAGGTGGACCCTGGTCTCTGAGACTACGATATTGGGGTACCCACAGCTGTAAGATCTCGGGTGCCAGTCCAGTGGCAAGTTCTCTTCCAAAAAAACAGTGGGGGAAAAGGCCTTAAGACGCCAGTGAAGAGAGAGCCTACCCAAGATTTCAAATCTCCAATCTGGGCAAGGCTGTCAGTCAAAGGTAGAGTAGGAAGGGGTTTTCCCTGCTGGGGTCCCCCTCCTCCCAGACTGGCATGCATCCAGACTCCTGAAGAACTAGGTTCTCAGGCCAGGCCCCAGGTGAGGGCTGCAGAGTCCCTCAGTTTCTGATATGACAGGAAAGTCTAGGCCAGGATTAGCAGTTCCCTCCGTTGTCCCTTTCCCATTCTCCTACGACCTGCCCTCCTAGCCCCCAGCTTCCTGTCCCCCACCTTCCAGTCCCCCAGCAGAAGTTTCCACTATGCCACCAGGAAAAAGGAGTCCTACATCCTTAGGGCCTTGTCCTAGGCCCAACGAGGGGAGCCCTCACTAGGCCTCCCAGTTTGGAGCTAGAGGGAAAGGACCCTTAGCTCCAGGAACCTGTCCCCTAGTCAGGGAATTCCCTCGAGCGGAGAAAAGCGAAAGGAGATGAAGGCCTCTGCGATCCCCAACTTCAAATGGGGCCTTCTGCCTAGTATCCAGCGTCCCTCACTCTCCTGCCCCCACTTCTACCCAGCAAACCCTGGCTTGAAGAGTGTGACCTGAAAAGCCAGGCATCTTCTCTTCCTCCCGGTCCCCACTACCCATCCACCTCCAAGGAGCCCTGCTCCGCTGCCCTTTTGCTCTGGGAAAGAAACGTTAGCGACTCAGTGAGGGGAGAGGGGGACAACATACAGAGAGCAAGAAAGGTTTGCATGCGATTGAGAGCAGGAGAGGTGGGGAGATGCAGATGATACAGGGAGAAGAATAAGAGCGAGAAATCGGTGTTGAGAGATGGACATAACTGGCAGAAAGAACGAGAGCCCCAGTCCAGGCCGAAGAAATGGTAGAACCGAACACCGGCAGTCAGCGCGCGGTGGCTCAGGCGGCGAGGCCGGCGGCGGGCTCCGGCTCCAGGTGTCGCGGGGCTGAGCGGCCTCCGCTCCCCACGCTGACCCGGCTGCTTTGCTCCTGCACTTGCAGGGAGAACAGCGAGAACTCCAACTCGAACAGCCACAACCCGCTGGCGGCATCTCTGAATGGCAGCGGCAAGTCGGTGTTAGGCAGCTCCGAGGACGAGAAGACGCCGTCGGGGACGCCAGACCACTCTTCGTCCAGCCCCGCGCTGCTGCTTAGCCCGCCGCCGCCACCTGGGCTGCCGTCCCTGCACAGCCTGGGCCACCCGCCGGGCCCCAGCGCCGTGCCGGTGCCCGTGCCGGGCGCAGGAAGCGCGGACCCGCTGCAGCACCACCACGGCCTGCAGGACTCTATCCTCAACCCCATGTCGGCCAACCTCGTGGACCTGGGCTCCTAGAGCCCCACCTGCCTGGAAGTGCTGGCTGTCCGGGCTTGGCGCTGGGGACCTTAGAGACCGTGTCGGGAGGGCGCCAGGCGCCGGTGGCTCCACCAGGTTCTGAAAGACCCACAAGCTGAGCGGGCAGAACCGCCGGCCCTGGCAGGGCAGATGGCTGTCTGGTTTGGTCTTCGTTCGGGATTTATTTTCGACAAGTTGTTTTTGAGATCCTTTGGCGGTCTGGGACCGGGTCTTGAACCAGGGAAGGGAATAAATTATACACCGTTCGCATACGCTCTCTCCCTATCTTCTCTTGGCTACTTTTTGCTTCTCTCTTCTCTTCTCTTGCCTTCTTTTCTCTTTCTTCCTCTTCCTTTCTTTTCTTTCTCCTTTTTCTCTCCTCTTCTTGCTTTCCCCCTTCACTGTCTCTGTTACCCTTTATATTTCTGGCTCGTCATCTCTCACTAGGTTTCTGTTTCTCTGTTGCTGTTTGTTTTTCTGTCTCTCCTCTCTGCCAGCCTCCTGCACTCCTAGCCCCTGGGTCTGTACCCCTCAGTCTTTTCCTCCTGCCTGGCCTTCTATTTGCCTCCCTCCCATCCCTCACTTTCCTGGGGTGGGGAGTGGGAGGGGAAAAGCAAAAGAAAGACAAGGCATTTGCACCCAGGCCTTCTCCAGAGGCCCTCCCCGGGGATCATAGGAGCTGTTGGTGTCAGCTTTGCTCCGAGTAACTTAAGAGAAAGGGTGGCCATAGGAAGCCCCCTTGCCTCTGCCCCTGTCTTTCTCCGTGAGGCCCTGCCTGTGCTCTGCTCCTCCCGGGACTGTGGCCACAGTGCTCCCGGCAGAGCCTGCCTCCGGAGCCTCGGACTTGCCGGCTCGCTCCCTTTTATGCCTTCCTGTGAATGTTCTTTGGGAAATATTTCTGCTTTTATTTTATAATAAAATTAGAAATCATAAATATATATGGATATATACCACAAGGCCCGTGAGCCATGAGTGCAGCAGTGTCTGATTTCCTTACAGGGACTCGACACCCCAGTGGACCGTCCTAGGCAGCGATGCCCCACGAGTCCCCTGAAAGCCTCAGACGCCTTCTCACATACACAAAGTGTGTCAGTCGCAAAGTGAAGGGTCTGAAAACTAGGAAACCTCCTCCCCCAAAGCCCACTGTCCCTTTTCTTGTTCCGGAAGTTCCCTGCAGAAGGTGGGGCGGGGGGGGGCAGCCTGTTTCTTCTGGGGACTCTTCTTCCCTCACTAAACCAGCAGTACCCTCGCAGCCTCTTTCTTCACCTCAGGGATCTTGGCTAGGAAATGGGAGGGGCTGAGTGGGGAGCATGAGTACCTGTGTTGGGAGATACTGAGGCTGGAGAGAAAATGGGGCAGTAGAGGTTTCCTAAAGGGGTGGACTCCTAAGTGGTTGTCACAGCCCCCAGAACCAGGCGCGACTCATTGGGCAGATTCGCTGGCCCCAAGGGGCAGCGGCTGATCCAGCAGCAAAGCCCTGGTCTTGTGTGCGTGGTGGTGGAGCAAAGGTCTCCAAGTTCAGAAATCTGTCCGTTTGGAGTGGAGATGAAGGAGTGGGGAGGAGGGAAGGCAGAAGAGACTCGGGATGCTGTCGGAGCAGGCGTGTATTCTAAATCAGAGCAAGCAGGCGCTAGGGCTCGGCTGGTCAGGCCCAGGGGATACCTGCATGCTTCGTGAGCCCTAAATGTGCCTCTGTGGCTGTAAATTAATCTGCAGCGACTTCTCCCCTCCGGGGGTATCAAGCCCCCCACCTCCTATTAAGCAACACGTCTAGCCGGTCCAGGCGAAGCGGGCGGGACTCCTCGAGGAGGAAGTTGAGGCCTTTCAGGTTGTGGTCTCTATAGGTACCAAAAGTGTCCTACCTCTGCCACCAGGATGTTTAGGATCAAACCTGCGAGGCACAGACGGGAAGGGAGGGAGGGTATGAGGCACTGTTCCAGCCAGGTGATCTCGAGTGTGGGGATCTCTCGGGGCTTTCCTCTCTGGTGAAGTCGGCGCTCACCGAAGATCTGCATGGACTTTCTAAGTATCAGGATTTCTTCCCAACTGAGAGTCTCACAGACGCGGGTGGCTGGGCTGGCTAACTTGGTGTGGAGGATAGCCTCGGCCTTCGCTTCATGCAGGCCTGGAGGCCAAGCGAATGAATCCCTAGCCACTAAGACTGCTTCACCTGGGAACTCACCAAGTACCTCCATGGCTGGGCACCCTGAAAGGAATTCCAGCCCCGGCAGCTCCCACAGCTTCTCCTGGAGGCTCTGCTCTCAAGGGACAACTCAGCTCCTCCTGGGACCTGGTTTGTACTTGTAGGGCCCGGAGGCCGACCTCCGCTGTCTGGGGTGAAGAGGCACTACTGCCTGAGGGTCTGGAGAGGCTCAAGGGAGGCAGGAAACCAAGCACAGCCAACAAGCCCGGGCTTTCTTCTGGAAAGGGGGAAATGCAGTAGCTCCTGGAGCCAGCATGACCGCTACCTGCCCCCTGTTTTCCAGAGGCACCCACAGGCAAACAGGCTGTGTGTGTACCAACTTTCGCAAGGACACAAGCATACACATTTATAACTGGATTCACTGATACTGAGAGCATGTTATGTGCCAGGCACCGTGGATGGCACCAAAAAATACCCCCTCACACATAGTGGCCACACAGGGTAACACAGACTCTGTCACACATATGTTCACAAGCACACATTCATGCAGAGAAGCAAACACGGACCCTCGACCCATTTTCACAGACACGCTAATATGTCCTCAGGCGAAACAGACACCCTCCTGCATGGATTTACCAGAGATACATACACAAATAAGTGACTTCTAAATATGTGTGCTCACGCACACATACATAAATACACATCATACTTTTCTCCAGAAGCACGCAAATCCACATTTTTCTGGTGTCCCTGCCAGCAGCCAGTCTCAGACCAGCCACCTGCTGGTGCCAGAGCCTGGCCTTGCAATGCAGCTTGCGGGCAGGTCTTGGCGCCAGGCAATGAGTCCTAGAGAAAGAAACAGTTCTAGTTCGAGGCGGCAGAGGGTCAGGGATCCCACCTGTGGCACCTTCTCTCCTACCCGCTCAGGTGGGATGGCGGGAGTTTGCCAGGAGCTCTTACTCACCAATAAGGGTCAGGGCGCCTGTCCCCGAGCTTTATTCCATAAAGCAAAATCCAGTATAGCCCTGAATTACTTGCTGCAACTTCTCTCTTGCCTTTCCACTTGGAAAGCTAACCATGAAGGAATTTGTTTAAATGGAGAAACTATACAGAAGGACGGAAATTAAACCCGAGCAGCTACTCACACGCTGCATAAATCTCTACAAGCCAGTCCTCCATTCCACACTCCCTTGGACCAAGAGAGAAGCTGCGACCCCAACCAGAGCACACCAGCTGGACATAACTTTTGCACAGATGTCACCAGGTGAATACAACTGCTCCCCGTTGGCGTCCACCAAACAAGGTTCCCAGTTGCTCGTCACCACTTCCCTCGGCTTCCCTCAGTTCGCAGCAGCAAAGAAACCAAGAATTTTGCTCTATGACCTAAGGGGAGCCTGAGTGTCCCTCTCTGCTCCAGTGACCGCGTTCACCTTTCATTTGTTCCCAGGTCCCATACCCATGCAACCCACAACCCTCGAAGATGAAACCAAATGAAGAAGATAGAACCCAGCCCTTGAGGGCAGCTAGCCAACTCATCTCCTTGGGGGCTTAAAAGCGGAGGGCTAGTGACGACACAGGAGAGCATGCGGGTTTGTCATCCTTCCTCTTCAGTTACCTGTGTCCAACCCCATGGCCTGGGCTAGGCGGCCCTCACCAGGATTCAGGTCGGGTCTGGACCCTGTTGTCCTACCCCGAAGCGCATCTTGAGGAGCTGGCAGGTTACCTAGGGAGCAGTTGGTGATGGTGTGCCAGGCAGGAGAAGGTTAAACAGAGCCAGGGAAATCTGGGGAGAGAACACCAGGCTACCCAGTCTTCCGTTTTCCCTGGCCCCTGTAAGAAACACCATTTGGACCCCTGAGAAAAGCAGGGACCATCCGAATGAGGGCCCAGATCCAGGAAGCAGGGAATTAGGCTTCCAGAACCCCATCAACTCCCACCTCTTGCCAACATGCTACTGGGGCTCCGAGAGGGGAAAATTTGAATTTCTTTGTTGAATGGCAGGTGGAGGAGAACTGAGAAGGACTTGGGTTCACGACCGGGCCCCTTCCTTTGTCGTAGTCCCCATCCCAATGCTAAGGCTTCGGTCCTCTGGGCGCTCAAAGCTGCCTAGGGATGCTGGAAGGGGACACCAAACAGTGCGTGAGGATCTACTAGGATCAATAGCATGAGAGAGTGTGTGGCCTGCAACAGAGTGAAAAAATGCGCTGGCGTGCATAGATGGGAGGTCGTGCATCTTAAGAGTAGTAGGCGTGCGAGCGAGCCAGTGCGCCCCAGGGCACTTGGAGGAGCCAGCAAAAGTCAGGCTACGCCTGAGCGCTGCGGCTCATAAAGTAGAGGCGCCTGGGGCTAGAGGAGGACCAGCCTTTCCTCTGGCGTCACCAGAACCCAACCCAGAGGGAGGTGATCCTGATACCTGGAGCCTCTGCTGACTGCGGCTGGGTGAGTGGGAAAGGAGAATCTCTGGGTCGTGGCTGACAGGGCACAGAGCAGTGGAGCAGAGCCTGGGCGCGAAAGACCTCGAGTCCTGGTGGCAGGGTCGAGGCTTCACGAGAGTATCTCCTCGGAACTCCGGAGGTCCCTGCGCGATTGGAACTCGGAAATGGTCTCCTGGATTATGGGGATGGAATCAGAGTGGAGAGGGTGAGATTGGGTGCCCTCCAATGGAGCGAGTTTTCCACTCTTATCCCACAATCTCAGCAGCAGGGCTGCTCCGCCTCTAGGTAGAGCCGGCCTCACAGTCCAGAGAGACTATGTAAACACCGTGTGGATGCGCCCGAAGGCCCGCCGCGCGATGTCTGGCAGGCGCCCCTAGTCGCCCCCAAAGAATCCCTTTCTTGAAGGGACCCATAAACTTGAGACTGATACAGGGTGGGAACGTAAGGACAGGCCTTCTCTAGGACGCTAGCAGCCCTAGCGTCTGCCGGAGCTGAATGGAGAACTACCAGCAGCCTAGCCCTCCTGGAGTCCCAAGCGTGTTCTAACTCACTGCGTAGAGGTTACCGCCAGGGTTTTGGCGGGCTGCGAGAAATCCCGTGGCTCAACCTGCCCACCACCCCACTTTCCGGCGGCTGTAGCCTCCGCAGCCCCGCCCCAAGCTCTCAGTGCCAAACCCAGGGCCTCCTGCCCTCCGGGGCCAGTAACTCGCGCGCTGATGCGCGGCTCAGGGTAACGTGAAGCAGAGGGGTCTGAGGCCCAGGAGCGGGACTCTTAGGAAGCGCCGCAGGTGACAAAGACATACCCAATTGTCATCCCCAGTAGCCATCCTGTCCAGGGCACTCAGGCCCGACTGCCCACGCCCGGGCCAGGGAATCAAACTTGAGTCGCCTGAGGTCCCATAAAGAGATAGACAGTCGGACAGGAAGGCAAGAGCACCAGTGAGAGCCGACCTTGCAGAGCTGCCGGCCCTAGATTGCCTTCCTACAGGGCTTTTCCAAGGGCCGGTGCTGGTCCGCCAGGCCCTCTCGCTCGCTCAGAAGCTCATTGCTGCTAGAATTATCCGCGTAAATGGATTACCCTCGACCCTAGAGACGCAGCCCGATGGCGACTTCTTGCTTCCCAGAATAACAATTCATTATTGCCATTTCTTGGACGCTTACTATGAGTCAGGCACTTTACACACCTGGTATCTGTTTAATTCTCACAGAGGCCACACAAAGAAGCTATTCTTACTGGTAGATGAAACTGAGAGGTCAGCTTCGGGAACTTGCTCAGAGTCACACACGTTACAGCTGCAAGACAGGCATTCGAACCTGGACTCTGCGAGTCTGCGTCGCACGTTGTTCCCGGATACCCGCCGCCTGCAAATGCCGTGCGGCGATCGGGCATCGGAGGGCTGTCTCATCTCGGGGCCCCGTCTCATCTCGGGGCCCCGAGTGGCAGGGGCAGACGCAGGCACAAATAACTCCGGAGTGGGGGTGGGGAGGGTCGGAGACAGCTCGCAGCTGTGCAAATGTGATGTGAAACGTTGTCGGTAGGACGGTCTCCAAGCAGGACTGTGCAGCGAAGCTCTCAGCCTCAGTGACTCGCTTAAGTCGGGTGACAGAGGTTATTTCCTCAACAATTGGGATACTTACCCACTGCCCTCTACTATGTAGGTAAGACACACCATCGAGTACCACGAAGGGGGTTTCCACCAATGCAGGTTACTTGAGAGTGAAGATGAAAGCTTGGGACTCTAGGATCGGCCTGCTGCCCCTCCCTCTTCACCCTTCTTCTGCTACTCCGGCCCACTCTCCGCCATTCTCCTGGGGAAAATGAGGCTGATTCCTGGACCCTGAGTGCTGAGACATGAGTCCTTGGTGGGATGCCCTCCTCTTTGCTCTCTGCCCCCTATTATTCTTATGCTGACCGGTTGAGGACAGGGCTGTCTGAGGGGCAGTATATTAAAGTGTCATTCCATTAACATGGGTTTACCAGTTTACCCTTAGGGTGCAAGGAGGTCAAGAAGGGAAGGGGAGGCCAGATCCTGTTCTTCAAAGACCAGAATAGATGGGGCCCATCTGGGTTCCACCCCATACTTTGGCCCCACCAGAAGTCCCATCCCCTTCTTCGTCCATGCCCATGGAGGTGGTGGTGGGACAAGCATTTGGATTCTACTTGAGTTAGGCAATTCTGTCAGTTTCAAGATGGAGTATATGAAATACCCTATTGTTCCAAAGCAGAGCCATTGTCGGCCCTGGAAAGCCACCCTGAGATGTCTGAACTGATGAGGGGGGTCACTGGTCCAAGCCTAAGGAAATGAGAGAGTGGGCAGAAGCTGAAGTGAAGCTTAATTAAGGAGCCCAACCAGGAAATGGGAGTCATTGGAGGAACGAGGTACAGCTCTGATGGAGAAGGGAGCAGCGGGCTGGAAGGAATTAGAAACAGGTAAGGTGAAGCTGAATAATTTCTAAAATCAAAATAATATAGATATTGCTAGCAAAGTATCAGCGGTTTCACAACTCTCCATCATTTAATATTCACAATAATATAGGGTAGGCAGGAGAGGAATTCTTATCCCCGTTTGAGAGATGAAGACAAGAGGCTCAGAATGTTGTTATATATGACTTTTTTGAGGTCCCAGAGTTAGTAGAGGCTTTTTCCTAAACACTCTATTGTTGAGGTGACTTGTTGAGTTTGGGGAAAATAGCAGATACCAAACCAGTCCAGAGTAAAGACTGTTCCCCTGGGGTTGGGAGGAGGATGAAGAGAGATGGCAGCCATCATGGAGATCTACATGCTGCTACAGAGACTTAAAGTACCTCAAAATCAGAAAGGCTGATCTAGTAAATCACTAAAAGGCCTGAAATAGGCCTTTTCTGACAGCCACTTCCATACATGGGAAGCTTCTGGAAATGGGCAGAGCTGAGAACTAGAGCTTTGCTTTCTCATGGGCTCAAAACTTATCAGTTAGGGCTCCCAGCAAATGAGTTGGGAGACAGAGCTTTCTTCAGAAGGTGGTGGTGGTCCCCAAAGGGTTTAACAGGAGAAAATGGGAAAAAACTCAAGATTTCTGTTGACTCTGAGATACTAGACCCTGGTGTCAATTCAGAGATGTAGATGAAGATCAAAACTCACTTTATCATTTACTTATTATTCTTTTTTTAAACATTGGAAAAACATTTTATTTGTTATCACAATAGCTGATTCTGTCTATTTCATTGGAAGCCATTTTTTTTAATTGACATTTAAGTAAAAAACGATGGATCACGAATGATACATTTGAAGAAGCCCTTATTGAAAATAACATAAATTAATTATTATAATTACATTTTAACTGGAACCATATTAAGCTTTTGAACAACCACAAAGATACAACCTACAAGACAGAAGGAAAACAAACAGCCTTGGAATATAATTTGTATTCAATAAAGATACATTCTAAAACCTATAAGAGTGCATGGAATAAAGATACTAATTAGATGCTAGTTGAATACAAGGATGAGTACTTTAAAGGGCATTTTAGAAAATGTTATATTGGTCGTACTTTTGAGAATCCAGAGCTTTTCTTTCAGTCTGATCTTTTGTCCAGATATATTTCAGGAGCTTAAGAACAAAATCATGTGCATATAAAACACTTTTCAGCTCTCACATAAAATAATGTTAACAAAAACATTCAATGTCAAAAGTCTAAATATTTCTTTTAATTATTGACTTGTAGTTTGAGCTTCTTAATAAACATAAAGTGGTGAAATTTTCATATTCCTATAAATATAAAAGGTCTCTCCCCTGCTTAGGTGGTAAACTATATAACTCTCACTGTAATTTACTTATTATTTAAGGGAGTAGGTTAAAACAGTCACCCCTAAGGCAAATAATATTAAATAAGAAGAAATGGAGTGAAGATAAAACTTCAGAGAAAGGATTAAAGTCCAGAATAGCAGGAGCCAAGGCACAATCTCAGTGGTCAGGGAGGTCAGTGGGCAGTATCCATATATGTGAATCATGGTGCAGGCCCTTAGGATTTTGGAACAAAGCCCTGCCATTCTCCGCAGATAACTATTCTCCTTTTAAGAAATAGCTCTTTGGTCTACAGCCATGCCACCCTGACGGTGCCGGATCCCGTCTGATCTCGTGAAGCTAAGCAGGGTCAGGCCTGGTTAGTACTTGGATGGGAGACCACCTAGGAATACCAGGTGCTGCAGGCATTTAAAAACATAAATAAAAGAATTTTTATTTTTAAATAAATTAATTTAAAAAAAGAAAGAAAGAAATAGCTCTTGCTCTGCCACTGGGCCTTAGAAGAGACTAAACGCTCAACCATGAGCCACAAAGTTACTATGTGACCTGAGCTGCCCATCATGAACTGGGTGTTATCTGACCCACCAAGCCCTAAAGGTGGGTGTGCACAGCAGCAGTCCATCATCAAATAGAAGTGGTATACATGTGATCGGGCCAAGCAGGCCCGGAAGGCTCAAATAATTTACATGAAGAAGTGGCCCAAATGCCCATGGTCCCCATTCTTTCTATACTGTCTTCTCTCTCCTAACTTGTACCTATGGTTTCTTGGGGAGTTCCCTATGACCAGTTGACGGGAAAGAGAAGATTCTTGCCTGGTTTATAGATGGTTCTGCATGATATGCAGTTGCCACCTGAAAGTGGATAGCTATAACACTAAAGCTCTTTTCTAGACATCCCTGAAGGACAGTGGTGAGGGAAATCTTCCCAGTGGGTAGGACTTCAAGCAGCACACCAGGTTGTTCATTTTGCTTGGAAAGAGAAATTGCCAGTCATGTAATTATATACCAATTCATGGGCTGTAGCCAATGGTTTGGCTGATGGTCAGGGACTAGGAAGAACATCATTGGAAAATTGATGACAATAGAATTTGGGGGAAGAGTACGTGGATAGACCTCTCTGATTGGGCAAAAAACAGGAAGATATTTGTGCTCCATGAGAATGATCACCAAAGGATGACCTCAGCAGAGGAGGATTTTAATAATCAAATGGATAGGATGACTCCCTTCTGCCAGTACTGGTCAGCTTCTTTCTCCAGCCACCCTTGTCATTGCCCTTTGAACTCACAAACAAAGTGGCCATGGTGGCAGGGGTGGAGGCTATGCACGGACTCAGTAACATGGACTTACGCTCACCAAAGCCAACCTCGCTATGGAGACTGCAGCAGAGACCAACACTGAGTCCTCCACATGACAACTTTCCCCAGGGTGACCTGCCAGCTACCTGGGAGCAGGTTGATTACACCAGACCACTTCTATCATGGAAGGGGCAGTATTTTTTCTTTCTGGCATAGACACTCTGGATACAGATTTGCCTTCCCTACAGATATTGCTTCTGCCCAAACCACCATCTGTGAAGTTATAGAATGCCTTATCCACCATCACATATTCCACATGGCATTGCTTCTGGTCAAAAAACTCACTCTATAGTAAAAGAAGTACAGCAATGGGCCCGTGTTTGTTTACTAGTGTTACTTGTTCCCTACCATCCTAAAGCAGCCAGCTTGGAATTCACTGGTGTTACTTGTTCCCTACCATCCTAAAGCAGCCAGCTTGATAAAAAGGTAGAATACTTTTTGGAGACTTGGTTACCGTGCCAGCTAGGTGCAATCCCATGCATGGTTGGGGTGAGGTTCTCTAGAAAGCTAGTATGTGCTCTGAATCAGAGTCCAATATATGATGCTGTTTCTCCCACAACCAAGATTCATGGGTTCGGGAATCAAGGGGTAGAATTGGAAGTGGCACCACTCACTATTACCCCTAGAGATCCACTAGCAAAATTTGGCTTCCTAGTCCCTCAACCTTATGCTCTGCTGGCCTAGAGGTCTTAGTTCCAGAGGGAGAAATGCTTCCACCAAGAGACACAATAATGACTCCACTAAACTGGAAGTTAAGACTGCCACCTGCCCATTTTGGGCTCCTCACACCTCTGAATCACCAGGCAAAGAAGGGAGTTACTGTGCCGGCTGGAGTAAACAGTCCTGACTACTATGAGGAAACTGGACTGCTTTTGCAGTAGTAAGGAACAGTATGTCTGGAATACAGGAGATCCTGTAAGGCATCTCTTAGTATTTCCATGCCCTGAGGTCAAGGTCAGTGGAAAACTACAGCAACCCAGCTGAGGCAAAACTACTAATGGCCCAGATCATTCAGAAATCACCCTACCAGGTAAAGAACAGTGATCGGGGGAAGGGCTTGCTGAAGGCAAAGGGAATACAGAACAGGTAGTAGAAGAAAGTAGTTACAACTACGAGCTACAACGATGTGACCAGTTACAGAAATGAGGACTATAATTTTTATAGGATTATAATCACGAGGATTATTATAATGAGTATTTCCTCCCTATTTTGTTATGAATATATTTGTGTGTGTGTATATGTATGTGTATTAAGCACATATCTTTGGGATTTTTCCCTCTTATTCCCTTATCATGTAACATTGGAGGGATTGTCTTTATATTATATTAAGTATTGTTAATTTTACATCATAGTATTTAAATGGATATCAAGGAGAAGAATAAATATCATTCAAGGACTTTACTCTTTTTCTTGTAGAAGGGGCTAGTTCCTTTTCCATAATACTCAGGATAGTTATATCGTGCTTGGAATTATGACTTTGTTATTGTCTTTATTTGTAGATTAAATATGGTTTAAGGAGGTGCTTATGCCAAGTTGACAAGGGGTGGACTTGTGATGGTTAATTTTATGTGTCAACTTGATTGGGCCACGAAGTGCCCAGATGCCTGATTAAACATTACTTCTGGGTGTGTCTATTAGGCTGTTTCTGGAGATTAACATTTGAATCAGTAGACTGAATAAAGCAGATTGCCCTGTCCAGCATGGGCCAGCATCATCCAATCTATTCATGGCCTAAATAGAACAAAAAGACAGATAAAGGAAGAATTCTCTCTCTAACTTTATTGCATGAGCTGGGACAAAGGTCTTCCGCCTTTGGGCTAGGACTTACATCATCAAAGCTCCTGGTTCTCAGACCTTCAGACTTGGACCGGAACTGCACTACTGACCTGGGTCCTCAGCTTGTAAATGGCAGATTGTGGAACTTTTCATCCTCCACAATCATGAGTCAATTCCTTATAATAATCCTACTTATTATAAGTCCTTCCTTTGGTTCCGTTCCTGTGGAGAACCCTGGCTCATACATCTCTTGATACTCCTCTAAGGTGAACCCAGTATAGACTGATTAGGTAATCCAAGGGGAAAAAAATAAAGGAATTATTTTTCACATTCCTTAGGTTATTGTGTGTGTACTTGATAGGCTATTGGTGTCATTTTTTTTTTTTTTCTATTAACAAACTATACCTTCCCACCTCAGCACAGACTGCTTTTGGCCCCTTTTATTCACTCTCCACATCTTTCTTAATAATAGAATCTGCAATTTGTAGTAGGCACATGGCTGCTAGAATAAACACTATATTTTCCAGTCTTCCTTGCAGCTAGATGTACCACATAACTAATGAACATAATTAGAAGTTTTATATACAGGTTTTTGGAAATATTCTTCAAGGAAAAGGATCTTTTTCTTCTCCTTTCCTTCTTCCTGCTGACAGAAATACAGATCTGATGGTCAGAGCTAGCACAACCACTTTGAACCACAAGGCAGCATGTCAAAATTGGTGGAACAGTCAGACAGAATGGGTTTGAATCTCATATGACTTTGCAGTAGCTGTTCTAGCCCTAGACTTTCTATTCCAGATTTCATTTATGTTATTAAAAGAGAAATGAACCCTTATTTGATTTAAGCTACTAACACCTTGGGTTTTCTGTCACATGAAATTGTATCTAATTCTAACCAAAAAACTCCCTTTCTGAATTCAAGGAGTATAATATTCCTTCCTGGAATCCTATGGGTCTTTTATGTGTGTAATTTGCATTTATTTTCTCAATATATCTCTGCGGTGTAGTATTAAGTCTGAGCATTTCTATTTCGCAAAGCTACAAAAAACTTACACAACTCAGTTCAATGTACTACCTAAGGCTGTGAAGTGGGCTTAGCTGAGAAGGTAACTCCTAGTTCCCCAGTGCTTTCTGTCCCTACCAGAGGGTATTATGCAAAGGTAAGATACAGCATGGCCCAGGCACCTGAATGAAGACAGTTCCCAGCCACTCAGGTCCCCAGATACTCTGTCTGGTCTTAGGATGCAACCAGAGATATTTCCACTTTTAGTTCAGGCTTTTCTTGGGCTGGCATTGTCAGGAAGGGTCCAGAAACAGACAGAGCAATCAAAACCCCTCAATTGTTCTTTCATAGCTATGAAGGAGATGAGAAGCTATCGAAAAGCCAGAGAGGTTGACTTTATCCCCTTCCCAGCCTAGAGGATCAGAACCGTTTGGCTCATTTTTATAAATGACCTGGAAGATCACAGTGAAATCTCTACACTTGCAGGTGACACTATGCTCTTCTAGAGAGTGAAGGACCGAGAGAATGAAAACAAATTCAGGAAAATCTCATAAAGGTACATGAGTGGGCTTACAAGGGATAGGTAAACTAAAGCAAGTGAATAACAGACTGAAGGTGGATAATAATCTAAATTTGTGGGCTGGGGAGCTGAAGATGAAAGCATGGGAATTATTGATAGCTATTCTCCAAAGACATTAATCAATGGGCTAATACAGTCAAGAAGTTCATTGTGATTCAGTTGCACATTAATCAAGAGTCTACGTTGTGCCAGGCATCACACCCGGGGACAGTTTGCAAACATGTGCGAGATGTGGGCCCTGTCTTCACAGGGTGTGTGGTCTAGTGCCAAGTGTCACCAGAAAGGGAGTTAGAAACATTCTCTTTCCCTGCTCTTTGGGATATTGTATGCAAAATTGACCACTGTGCTCAGAAGAAGCCATGTCAGAGCTGCACAAGGTCCAAAGCAGAGGCGGAGCAAGAGGGCAAGGGTCTGCCGCCATGCACTGCTTACGAAGGTAAGGGTTTCTCTCTGACCACGGGATCAGCTGTCACCTCCTCTGTGAAGAGCTGCCCAATTATCTCCCCCAGGTACAACTGACCCACTCTTACTTGAGTGAGTGTCCCACAGTGCTTTGTAAACAATCTTATCATGACACTTTATTCCAATTACTTTTTTTACACATCTTCCCTTCTGTAATGAATGAAAGCAAAAATCTTACTTATTTTTGTACTTTTAGTATTTACTAAATTTACTAGTAAATACTAGTAAATGCCCAATAAATTCTTGTTAAATTAATGGAGAGATGGAAATATATTCCATTGATCTCTAAACTTTTTTGTTCATATGTCGCATTAGAAAAAATATCCGAACTCCATGTGTGTGTTTTAAATATGTTATATACTATATTACGTACATTATAAAACAAAAATAATTAAAACTAAATGAGGAATAAAATTAGCTATAACATTTTTAATATCTTATTTTTAATAAGACATCAATAACAATAGTAAATGCAAATTCATATTTCAAATAATCTTGATAATTTTAATCTTTTTGGTCTCTCCATGTCTAATCTGATTAAGATAGCATTGTTTTTACCTCATAACATGGTAGATGAAGTGTTACCAGGAGCTGAACAAGTGCTTGCTTTGCCATTAAAAAATATATTTTTTTAATAGACAATTTTTAAGAATAGTTATGTTTACCATAAAATCGAGCAAAAGGTACAGAAATTTTCCATATGCTCCCTGTCCCCACACATGCACAGGCTACCCCATTATCAACATCCTTCACCAGAGTGGTACGTTTGTTACAGCTGATGAATCTGCATTGACACATCATTATCACCCAGAGCCTGTAGTTTATATTAGGGTTCACTCTTGTTGTTGTACTTTATATGAGTTTTGACAAATGTATAATAATATGTGTCCACCACTATAATATCATACAGAGTAATTTCACTGCCCTAAAAATCCTCTGTGCTCCACCTATTCATCCCTCCTGCCTCCCCCAACCCCTGGCAACCACTGATCTTTACACTGTCATCATAGTTTTGCCTTTTCCAGTATGTCGTATAATTGGAATCATACAGTATGTAGCCTTTTCACATTGACTTCTTTCACCTAGTCACAAGCATTTACGTGTCCCTCATGTCTTGGAAGCTCATCTCTTTTTAGTGTAGAACAATAGTCCACGGCCTGGGTGGACCACCATTGATCCATCCACTCACCTACTGAGGACATGTTGGTTGCTTCCAAGTTGTGGCCATTAAGAATAAAACTGCTGTGAACATCTGTATGCAGGTTTTGTGTGGACATAGTTTTCAGCTCCTTTGGGTAAGTCAAGGAGCATGAGCATTGAATTAAATAGTAAGTGTATGTTTAGTTTTGTGAGAAACCACCAAGCTGTCTTCCAAAGTGGCTGTACCATTTTGCACTCTCACCAGCAATGTATGAGAGGTCCTGTTGTGTCACATCCTTGTCAGCAATTATCGTCGTCAATGTTTTGGATTTTGGTCACTCTAATAGGTATGTTGTGGTATTTTATTGTTGTTTCCATTTTTTTTTCTTGTTCTGCTTCCATTAATTGTTTAATTTTTCAATCTAAAGCTACTTGCAAAACCCTTTTGAGCTTGTTAACCATTTGGAGACGGGCAATTTTCTTAAAACTAGATATGGTCAGCCTGGTATTCAGGTACTTCTGTAACACGAGGCAGACAAATGATTAAGGACCCCTCTGACGATCCATTTGGGGAATATTCACTTTTCCCTTAGAATATCTTCTATATAGCAGGTAACATGTTTGCACCTCAAACACCCTGAAGGTGAGTACCACCCTCAGTCTATACGTGAAATATTAGTAAAGCTTCTTTTTAAATTTTATAGAAAAAATTAAAACAAGAATGAAAGTTCTGTTGTCTTTTTTTCTCACCCCAAAGGATCATTTTGTGGATTGGGTCATAAATTTTAGATACTGAGGGAAGCTGCCTCGAAACTTGGAAAGAGATTTTGAATAGAGAATAAGGACCAGATTTAGTAAGTGTAGAGTTAGAGACAGATATAAAAAAAGCTCACTTCAATTCAATAAGTGCTGTGGTTTCAAAACATGGTGGCAGATTGTTTTACACCTCTTCCATCAAGAGACAGAATTTATCTCCCTTCCCCTAGAACCTGGCTGGGCTTCTGATTACTTTGACAAATAGGATATGGTGAAAGGAGCATATGTGACTCCGAAGATTAGGTCATAAAAGGCCATCCAGCTTCCACCTTGATCACCGGAACACTCATTTCTGAAGCTCTGAGCCTTCGTATAAGAAGTCCAGCTACCCTGAGGCCTCCATACTAGAGAGACCTCATGGAGGAGCTCTGTTTGACAAGTTCAGCCCAGCCCCATCTTCCTGCATCCCTGCCAAGGAGCTATACGTGCAAGAGAATCTTCCCTGGACCCTCCAGACAAGCTCACCTGCCAACTAAATGCCACCACATGACTTCTGTCAATGCCAAATGGAACAGACGCATCAGCCAGGCAAGTGTTCCCTGCTGCACAAAATCATAATATACAAGAACATAGTTGTTTTAAATCACTAAATTTTGGGATAATTGTTATGTAATAGAAGATAACCAGTCAATAGGGAAAGTGTTTCTCAAAATTAGAACTACAAACAGTGGAATAGACTCCCTTGTGGGCATTTTCATTAAGATTTAGATAAGCATTTGCCAAGGGGACTGGGAGGCAGCTGTGTTGTCAGCAGAGTGCTGGACTTGAACTCAGATGACACTAGTAGATGCTGCCACTTAGTAGTAAATCCTTGGATGAGTCACTTCACCCATGTATCTTACAAGGTTGTCGTGAGCATTAAAAGAGCTGCGAACTCCATCTTCAGACTAAAAAATACTCTATTTCTCTCAGGTTGTAATATTGCAGGAGACATTCCTACACTGGGTGAGCAGCTGAATTAAGGTGAATTAACTTTGAGATTCTATAGAAAGAGAGGCAGTCCTATTCATGTAGGAAGGCATAACTGTGTGAAAATGTGTGCTCCCATATGTGACTTATTGGTCAGGATTTCATCTTTGCAAAGACTGTACAGAGTTCGATCCCGAAGCATGCTCCCCTTGTTGCATCCCCCAGCCTCTGAAAGATGAGTGTCAGCCAGGCAAACGATCTTATTATTAGGTTGAAATGTAGGTAGATTTTAGAAGCTCTAGACCTGGATGGCAAATTTCTCTACGATGTGGCTTGGGGTGTTTGGGGAAAGCCCCAGAATTTTAGGGTGATAGAGAGCATAATTATGGCTTGCCCAAATTCTTCCTCAACGCTCCAGGTCTAGAAGGACAATCAATAAGAATTTCTGACAAATTTGTTTGTGATGCTCAGATAAAGAATGAGAAATATTGAGGGAATTGGGAGGAGAGTATTGTGGAGAAGGTTAGTTAGAGTTAGTTTGCGATCCTAAGGGATAGCAAAGTCCTAAATACTGAGAAGGGGAGTCCCAGGTGGCGGATCACATGCCTGGTTTGCAAACTCAGAGCTGCCTTCCCCGGCGATGGAGGCACCCAAGGTAAAGTTATGGTGCCACCTGCTGGAGAAATGTAGGATCGATTTTTCTTCACTACCAGATTCGGTTTGCCCTAAAGCTCAACCCCTGGGAGACCCAAGACCTGCAGAGGCCTCCTCCCAGCCAGGTGAGAAACTACAGCCCAGCTTTTCAATATGCTTTCAGCTTTTCAAAGCTTGTGCTTTTTGAATCGGAGAATTGGAATGTTATAAGCCTAGCAGTCTTTCCCAAAGGAGACTGGGGCAGGATTAACGTGTTCCAAGTCTCTTAAAAAGATAGGGCCAGAAGAGAAACGGAGTCTTCTGAGATTGCCCTGTCTGCAAATCGGCAGCCCTCCTTGATGGCCCACTGTGGTGCGGGCCCTCCTTCCAGAGCCTTCGGGAAGGACATTACTGGCTCTGAGGAAAGAGGCATAGGCTGATAGGGAGCACCCATTCCAATAACTGATTAATTTGCAAGTGCCACATTCTGTGTGGACCAGATCTAAAAGGCTCCATAATGACCCAATAGTGGCTGGCAGATGCCTTGAAAGTGGCTCACTCCTCTAGGAATCATTAGAAAGCTATTAAGGATGTCTGATTATTTTCTAGTGCTAATAAAGTTGCTAATAAGCCAGGGAAGATTTCCTCACTTTTATGGAGATAATTATAAGGTCAATCATTTTTTATGTACATAAAAGAATGAAACTTAGCAGCTGTCCCTGCAGCTGTATTTTATTCTGCACTGTGGCAGAAGCTGCTTGGTAGTGCTTCATTATGCATGAACAAGAATCTTGGGTTTTTGAACTGCGCACCACTAACCAGTCTACCTCAGGTTAAGGGTTACTCTGAAGGAAGCAGAGAGAGAAAACACAGGGCAACTGGTCATTCTCTAGGACTTGGGGCTGAGGAGTCACCTTGGCCATGCATTCTGCTCCAGAAATTGTGTCCCACTGAGATCTCAGGTGGCAGTCCTCAAACTTGAGCGCACAGCGGAAACTCCCAGAGGTTTGTCCGCACACAGATTGCTGAGCCCCACTCTGGAGTTTCTGATTCGCTAGGTGGGAGTGGGGGTGGATTTACGTTTTTAATAGGTTCTCGGGTGAAAAACGCTCCTCTAAACCAGCGTCTCTAACTTGGAGTCCACAGATATCCTCCTCTCTCCTCACCAAGAGACTAGGATTCAAAGGGGTCTTTGACTTTGGCGGAAGGAAGGACTGACATCTAACTGAAATTTAGCTTTTTCTGAAATTATGAATGGAAGCAACCAACCACAGTAGTGCTGGCGGTGATCACAGATGTTTTCAAATCCCATTACAGTTGTAGCGAGTATCTGCAAACATCATCTATTCACATCACTTCAAAACTCCGAAGGCCATTAGTCTTGCCAGTAGATATTATTTAATCCATTAATGGATAAGCGTGTATATTCCTATATCACTACTTAAAAAAATCTTTTGATAACTGTATTTCAAAATGATTGCTTTCCTATGAGGTCTTCTGTATTTTCTTTTATGCATTGGAAAACATTCAGACTGCCCAGGGAGGAGAGGAAAAGAGAGGTGGCCTGAAGGCAGGAATACGACAGACAAGATCACCAGGTGGTTGGCACTATGGTACTGAATGGAGAGCCGGAAAAGTCCATTCCTGCTCTGCTGTTCATACTGTGGTTAGATCGGGCCTCTTAAAACACCCCCAGCTCAGTTTGGAACAAGCAGTGGCAATAGCAACAGTAATGTAAGTATTTAAAATATTATTAACCTCTTTCAGGAGCCATAGGTGTATTAAGGACTTACCTGTGTGATACATCTTTGGGGAGAGATATGATGGTGGTCTTCTATTATGGAGTACACAGACAGAGAGGCCATCCACCAACAATTGGAAGAGATGAAGCTGATCTCTTGACTCTAAATTTTGCACTTTCCAGCTAGTTGAAGAAATGGGCCTCTGTGTGTGTGTTTGTGCAAATGGGAGTTGGCAGACATGCCTCATTAGGAAGTCTTTCTTTATCCTTCCTCTAGGCTAACAGGTCTTGTCACTGTGGCCCCCAGATCCAAACCTCAAGTTCTTCCCTATGTGACACTGAGGAAAGAACCTAGGGTCTGGAGTCACATAGATTCAAGCTCCACGCTGATTGTGCCGCTGTGAATTTGAGTGATTTACTTGACCTCCCTGAACCTCAGTCTCTTCATCTGTGAAATGAGAATAATATCTATCTTGCATGGCTGTTGGCACACACTGGGTGCTTAGTAAATGCTGGCCATCATCGCAACTTACACCTATGCTTACTCCAATGACCACACACCATCGCCCTCTCTCTGCTCCCTTGTCAACCCTTGTCATTGGTGCCTGGACACCTCTTCCCTCTTCTTCCACCTCAGCCCAGCTTTGCTCTCTCCTCTGGACTCTCCTTCTCTGTGGATGCCCAGTTCTGTGCATTTGTGAACAGTTCACCTGGGGTCTCCAGCTGTGCAAAAGAGGACCTGATTATGCCTCCTTTGAAGGTCATGAGGGCCCAGGGTTGCTGCTGACCGGTGCCTGAACAGAGGAGTTGGTGCTCGGTCAGATGGTTTCACATAGCAAATCTTTCCTAGAACAGTTCAAATCCTTCTAGCGTATCTCTTAGCCAGAAATTGCCTGGGACTTTTGCTTTGACTTTTTTTTTCTTTCTCTCTCTTGTGCATGCCGAAACAAGTCTCCAAAACCTGTGGCTTTGAGTGCAAACCCTATACCTCTGCTTCATCTGCTTTCTCAATTCACCCATACTTTTTGGCTCCAGAGAAACACACTGAAGCTTTAAGACCTGGGAGGAAAAGGCAATATCAACCTCTCAATGTCCTGCTTTCAGATCTTTTAATCCTTTCATTTGCTCTGTGTCCTTAGTCAAGTCACCTCTTCTTTCTGGGCCTAAGAGTAACATACTCTGGTAGAGGGAAGAGGTGGTTGCTCCATTTTCCTAGAAAGGGTGGTGGAGGATTCAGTTAATGTTTAAAAAATGATGGTTCTCTTGCTAGACCCAAGGTTCACAGTGCTTTTCCACAGCCTCTTTCCCATCCATCCATCCATCCATCCATCCTTGATAACTGCCTTAAAAAGAAACAGAAGGTATGGCCCTTAAGCCTTCGGTATTAGAGAGACAGACATGTAAACAAAAATTACAGCACTGCTGGGCTCAGAGGTGAATCGAACACTAGCTGAACGTGGTACAGTGACAGAGAGGAAGGATATGAAGGTGACTCCACATATTGGGGAAGCATTTGGGAGGAGAGGCAGGTTTACGACAAAAGGTGAGGAAAAAATAATCCACGTGGATATAGACGTGCCAGGTATTAGAAATAGAAAGTTAGAGCTAGAAGGCTCCAACACAAGAGCACCTGAAGCCAGGGCCTCCAAGGCACTCCTGATGGAAGAATGTGCCAGAGGATAATCATGGGTAAGGCAAAATAATAATGATAATAACCGTAATAATTATTATTTATTGAACATCTACTAAGTGCCAGGAATTTGCTCAATGTTTTGCTTTGTTATTCAATCTTCATAACGAGTCCACACGGTGGATACCATTGTTCTTATTTTACAGAGAGGAAACTGAAGCTCCAAGGGTATCACCACCGCTCTGAGCCCAGCTCTGCTGGGGAGTTTGGTGAGCACCCAGGCAGGACCCCTCAGAAGAGTCCTTTAACTCCAGCTACTGGTCGCGGGGCCAACAAACCACTATGGGCTGAATGACCCTTTTGCAGTCCTCTCCTAAACTGGCTCCATCAATGAGAAAAAGATCATCTGCTAAGAAAGAATCAAGAGCAACAGCAAGAAAGTCCCAGCCTGGGAAAAAAGGTGGACAGCCCAGCATGTCCAGGCTACAGGCCCACACCCACCTCAGCTGGCGACGCTGGGGTGAGCCACCAACAAGTGGGGCTGGATGGAGGCAGCCAGGGAGAGCTGGAGGAGGTCTCTCTCTCCCTGGAGCTGGCCCGACAACTCAGACCCCAATTTAGCTTATTCAGACCCTCTTCATAATTGACTGGCAAATTACATGTCCTTGCCAGGATCCCAGCCCATTCCTGAGGGGTATGAGAAGGAGGTGGAGGGGTGGGGAGCAGAAGGGAGTCTCAACATCCTTCCTCTTTCTGCTCTTTCTTCTATTAACTCCATGGGTTCAATGGCCAAGCCCAAGATGTTGATGCATCCACCTACCTCCTCCTCCCACCCCAGGGAAGAATCTTCATGTGCGTGCGTGTGTGTGTGTGTGTGTGTGTGTGTGTGTATAACCTTATTGCTATGGATTCCTTCTTTGAGTCCCAGGCTCTCCAGGTCAGAAGGGCAAGTCCCGGATATGCCCACAACAGAGCTGAAAGCCAGGCAGCAACCTGGACAGCTGGCTCCAGAATCCCTGAGGATTTCGGCTGAGGAGCCGGGTGCTCACGGGGCCTGGAAGCATGCTGAGGGACAGGGAGGATATGATGGCGACTCCACATATGGACCAGGGCTGGGGGGCTGCTTAGGTCCACACCGGCCAGGGACCCGCCCACAGCCGATAGCTTCTGTCTGAGATGCCGTGATTCCCCTTTTCTGCACTCTCAGCTCCGAAATCCCCCAGGCAACTCAGAGAATGTAAAGAGCGACTTCTCTCTCCCTCTTCACCTCCAGGTTTGGAGGAATAGGGGAGCCACGGCTGCTGCCGCTTTTGCTGCTGCTGTTGGAAAAGTGAGATTGCAATGGTTCATGCTTACCCCCAACTTTTGTCAGAAATCCTAGAACCTTAACTTCTCTCAGCCTCAGCTCCCCCATCTATAAAGTGGGGCTAATAGACCAAGTGGGATAATATGTGTAAAAGCCAAGCACAGAGCCCGATTCAACAGCAGCTGGTAACTTCCCCTTCCTCCCACGTGTTCGCTCTCAGGACTAGGAGTGGGGCAGGCCAAGTGGCCCTGCACAGACCAGGTCCTGGCTGCCACTGGGCTGAGGCCCTATGGTCTGGGCATGGGAGTTCAAGATGTTTCAAAAGCCAGGATGTTCACCCTCACGGTGACTGGGTACTGGCCTCCAATATTTAAAGGGGTAAAAAGGGAGCCAACTCATCCTGAGGAGGCCCCAAGGAGTAGATAAGGACCCCGAGGAGGTGCTACAGGGAGAGAGTCATTGACTCAGGCAGGAAGAACTAACTCCTCAGAGGCGAGTCCAGACCTGGTGTGGGCTGGCTGCACTGTGGTGTGTCTTCGGTCCTTGGAAGTGTTTAAGCAGAGCCTAAGGTGAGGCCAACAGAATTTGGGACTGGAGGAGGGAATGAAGTAAATGACCTTCAACCTTCCCCAATCTGGAGTTTCTGAGTCTGTGGAAATAGATGGTCATTGAGGAGCATGATTTGCATTATTTTAGCCCCAAATCCCTCCTGTCCATCGCTAATGCCTGTGGTTCCTTCATTACAGATTCACTACTTCAGGTTAAGGCATCATCCCTTGCAAAATGCCAGACTCCCTAGTTGGTGTCACACTGATTTTTCAGAGCCATTATGAAGGTTCTGATGGGGAAAAGGAAGAAGCTGACGATGGGGGAACGTTTGCATTATGTTAATCCTTTTTAGGGAGTCGAAACATCCCACTGTGTTTTTAAAGAATATCAAGTATAACCCAGCACTGGAGTGGATGTACACACTGCATGGGATTTTTTTCCATTTTAATAAATTTAATTGATCCATGCTTTCAGTTCTTATTCAGTTAAAAATAAGGCACATCAAATATACCTTCTTATTACTCTATAAATGCATGAAGCTCATTCTGTATATCCAAAGTAACAAATAATGGGGAAAAAAATCAAGACAGTTAAAAAATAACAACCCAGCCTCAAACATAATATTTAACAGTCCAATTTAGAACAGTTACTCAATACAATGCATGGAAGTGCTACATATGAAAACATGAAGTGTGTATATCCACTCCATTACTGGTCTTATACTTGATACTCTTCGAAAACAGTAGAGATTTTTAACTCCCTAAACAGGGTTGACATGATGGGAAACGGTGTAAATTATAGCTTCACTGAAGACCCAGGCTCCTCCCTGCCCTGGAGGAATTCTGCATTTGATAGGAACATAGTGTGTTTATGGGGGAGGAGGGAGAAACTCCTTGGGCAACATGCAAAATACACACTCTGGACTCGAACAGATATTTGCACACCCATGTTGATAGCAGCATTATTCACAATAGCCGAAAGGCGGCTGTAACCCCAGTGTCCATTGACGGATGAATGGATAAACAAAATGTGATACTGCATACAATGGAATATTATTCAGCTTTAAAAAGAAATGAAATTCTGATACATGTTACAATATGAATGAACCTTGAAGACATGCTAAGTGAAGTAAGCCAGTCACAAAAGGACAAATACTGTATGATTCCACTTATACAAGGTACCTACAGTAGTCAAATTCGTAGAGACACACAAAGTAGACTTGGTTGCCAGAAGATGTGGGGAGGGAGGGATGAGGAGTTGCTGTTTACTAGGTACAGAGATTCAGCTGGGGAAGGTGAGAGGGTTCTGGTGATGGCGGCACAACATTCTAAATGTACTTAATACCACTGAACTGTACGCCTAAAAATGATAAAAACAGAAAATCTTATGCTGTGTATATTTTACACACTAAAAAATATACACACTCTGAAGTTTGGGGTTCAGAGTGGCTCAGTGAGGAAGGCTACAGGTTCTGTTTCCAAAGACACAGCCTGCCAGCCCTTTGCCAAGTCCAGTGCCGCCTCCCCCCACCCCAGTGGCTGGAACGGCTGGGCCCCAGGCCTTGTGTTGATGGGGAAAGAGGTATGAGTAGGGCTTAGGGCAATCCAGTGAGAGGTTCCAGGACAGGCACTTGGTGGGTGAGAGGGTCCAGAGTGCCAGGGGCTGTGAGGAAATGCCCAGCAGCCACACTCAGTATCGTACACAGGGGCCCAGGTGATATAAACCTGGCTGGAGTGATGACTGAATGGACCATGGAGTTGACAGGTGCCTGAGGGGGCAGCAGGGCAGCTGGAAGAGGGGTGGGAAGCTCACTGGGAGCAACAATGCTGAAGTGCCCTCCCCTTAGGGGGCACTGTCTAAAGAGGTGTCCCGTGGACCGTGGGATCTCCAGAATTCCTACCGAGGCGGGACTTAGAGCACTCACTCTTTTGGTACCTTGATAGTAGGATTATTTGGTGCCCCATAGCCCCGGATGGAGCAGGAGGCTTGGCATTATGACCCAAGGAAAAAACAGCAGAAGATTGCTTCTGAGTAAGTACAAAGAAAGACTGTCTAGAACAATTAGAGATGGACTGGGCTACTGTGAGAGGTGGTGAGTTCCTCATCACCAACGGTGTTCCAACGTAAGCTGTTCTTTGCAGACTGGGAGCTCCTCTGGGCTGCTTGGTTAGGAGAGGGGGCAGGAGATCCCTAGAAGAGAAAGTATTGTCTGAAGGAGTAGCTATGGCTTTTTCAGAGGAAGCCTCTAATCCTTGCAGTGAACCTATCCAGCCCAGCACTAAATAATCCCAAACTGCCAATCTGGTGTTGCCTTTCATCCTGGTGCTTGGCGTGAGAAGCAGGGCAGCAGAACTGTCCTGACGCTTCCCTCCCAACAAAAGTGCTGGGCGCGGCAGACTCTCTGGCCACTTGTGCCTTTGCCCTAAATGCTGGGCTGGGGAGGAGACCAGCAGCAGGACAGTGCAGAGAGACAGGAAATATCACCCTCCTCCTCTCAAAGGATTGCGTCAGAATTTACAAGCTGGTGGCCTTGGGCTGGCTCATGGGTGGAGTGGTAGGACTTGGCTCCTAGAATACAGCAGGCACAGGGGCAGCCCATGACACAGGCAGGACAGGTCCTGGGCCAGATGAGATGACAGTTTTTGCTTTCAACAGCCTCCTAGAAAGAGGGGTGGATTCTACAGAGAGCTTTTTAGGAGCCTTTGGAGAGGGCAACATGTAGCTCCAAAACTTGGATGAGACTCCATGGTGGAATTTAAAATGGGATCGACAGGTTAGGTGAGGGAATCTTTGGGGGTGGAGGGAATCTTCTGGAACTTTCCATCCCATTCTTCTGCCTGTCCCACCTGGGAGCCCATTTGGGAGCCAGTCAGCACTTTCTGGGCAGGAAGGTGTGTGTATACTTAAGGGTCCTAAATCAAGCCATGTGTCAGAATCACCTCCAAGGCATATTGAAATTACTGACTCTTACCTGTCAAGATTTCTTGCCTCTGAGGATCATCTCTAGTAAAAACACAAGATTCCATAGCAAATGGATAGACTCAGGAACAAGAGCTGGAAGGGCAATCACTGTCCCAGCTGGAGTTTTTGCTCTTCAGAGTTAAGGATCAGGTGGCAGTGAGAGGACCTGTGCACACCTGGGTTCATGGGCATCCCATTTGAGCACCTACTGTGCACTGTGCTACTAATCGAGGACATGCGATGGGAGATGCAGCACATGACTTCATGGGACAGCCAGCGAACTGTGTGATGGATTACCCAAAAATGTCCGAGTCCCAAAACTGGCTCTGTGAGCCACTTCTCTCAGGCCCAGCATACAACCACATACCAGCCAAACTCCGTGGGTGGTCTGCTGGGAAGCGGTGACTGTTCAGGAACCCGGCTCCACGCTCCCCAAGAACCTTCGTTCTTTCAGGAGCCCCTCCATGTCTGCACCAGTCTGGGTATCCGTGGCTCAGTCACTGCCCAAGCCGATGAGTGTTTTTAGAACCCAGCAGGGGCCTTTTTCTCCTCGTGACAGGCAGACACAAGTGGGGAGCTCAAGTGAGCTGTCACATCAAAGAATGTGCAGGTCTGTCTGGTTCACACCTCTCTGACAAGCTTGGCAGAAGAGCCCATCCCTAGGTCAGAGGTGAAGGTCAAAGGGAGTCCCAGGAGTCATTTTGAGAGCCCACAGGTGAGCAGAATTGTGTCTCGGATGCCTATTCCCTATAGTGGGGAACGGCAGGGTGGAGAGGGTCAAAGGTCCCCCACCCCACCTCGTTCCTAAACTCTGGCCCTTTTCCCAGGGCTGATTAGAAGGGCAGAATTGCTTTACTCTGGTGGTTGCTAACCAAAGACCCCACGCTGTCAGTTTCTGACCGACTGTAGATTTTCGTTAACGATGATCTCATTAACTAAGAGCTCGTTTGTCTTCCGAGACTTCCACCTTCCTCCTCTCCCCCAGGGCTCGCGTAATACTCCTCATACAATAATTCAAATATCTATTACTTGCCGAGTTCCTAGCATGTGCCAAGCTCTACTAAATCCAGCACGTGCATTACTTGACGTTCATCACAACAGCCCCCTTGCTGGATACACTTCTTTGACTCCCAGGACAAGCCTCTCGGTTTCCCTCCTGTCTCCCTGGTCACTCCTTCTCAGCCTCTTGCTGGTTCTTCCTTCTCTCCCTGATGCATAACATTTGGAAAGCTCAGGGCTCCTTTTCTTTTCTCTATCTAGTCTCCCCCTTGGTGAGGTCATCCTACCCCATGGCTTTAGCCACCATCTATATATAACATGGGAACAACTCCAACCCCTCCCCACAGACCTGTCTCAAACTCCAACTTGTATATGCAATTCAATCTCTCTACCTGGAAGGTTCACAGATGTCCAGACTCAACACGTCCAAACTGAACTCCTGGTTGCCCCTTCCCTGCTCCAAACATGCTCCCCCTGCAGGCTTCCCAGACCCTGTGAGCGGCACTTCCCGCCTTCCAGGTTCTCAGAATCCTCCCAGGGCTCCCATGTCCCTCGAGTACGAGCCACTTCTTTACAGCGGCTGTACATTGGTACTCTCATCCAGCATCATTTTTGTGACTTCCTCTTCTCAACTTATACTGGCTTCCTGACTATCCCTCAAACACGACAGACACATCTTCAGGCCTTAACGTAGTTGTTCTCTCTTCTTGGGACACATTTATTCCACCTCTTTCATGTCAACTCACATCACACTTTCTCACTGAAGCCAAAGCTGACAACCCTTTTTCTTCTTCTTCTTCTTCTTCTTTTTTTT